>NC_047034.1:178411988-179094456 GCF_011762595.2 Tursiops truncatus
CGCTCTTGCAGGGTGGGGGGCTTCTACCCACCACAGCCAATGCCTCTCTTCTGCCCGGAAGTCTGCTCTGCGGGCATCGCCTTCTACTCTGGAGAGAGGAGGGAAGGTGGGTGGGTCCCGACCGCTGGTCAGAGCACTGCCCGCCCGTCGGGGACCACCAGAGTGGAGGAAGCAGTGCAGGGCCAGCGGACCCAGGGGCACACCTCGGAAATGGCCCCCACAGAAGCCTCGTCGCCCATCACCCCACCCCAAAGCCTGCCAGCTCCCTCCTGCCAGCCCCTCTGCTCTACCTGTGCTACCCTCTTCACCTGGCTGGCTCCACGGCTCCACGGCCCCCTGGCCTCCCCGCTCAACAGCAAGGATGGTGTTTCACAGACGAGCATCTGATCCCATCCCTTCTCTACCGTAAATCCTGGAGGCGGCCACCCCGCCCCAGGATAAAGTGCCAACTCCCTGCCCACCTGCTTCGGTCTGGGTCCCACTTACTCCGTCTTGTTCCTCAGAGCACAGCGCCCCCCGCCAGCACATCCACTCCTTGAAGGGCGAGAGTCCTGCGTTTCCTCGGAGCCTGGCGCTGTGGGTGGCTTGGAAGTCTATTCAAACATCCCACTTGAACCTCGTAGAGGAATTATTTCCTGGTCCTCAAAAAGCTAAACATAGAAATACCATACGACCCAGCAATTCCGCTCGCAGATATGTACCCGAAGAATTGAAAAAGGTACTCCCACACTCATGTCCCTAGCAACACTCTTCACGGGAGGTGGAAACAGGCCCCCCGGAGACGCACAGACAAGCACAACGCAGCACAGCCACACCAAGGAATGTGGTTTAGCCGTAAAAGGGACGGATGCGCGGATACACATTACAACTCTGATGAATCTAGAAAACAGTCCTCTAAGAAACCAGGCCCCGAAGGTCACAGACTGTATGATTTCCTGTATGGGAAATATATAGATGAGGTAAATCTATGGAGTCAGAAAGCAGGTGGGGGTTTACCGGGGGCTGGGTGGGGGGGGGGGGGAACAGGGAGTGGGACTGCTGGCCGGCAGGGGGTTTCCTCTGGGGGCAATGAAGACATCTTGGAACTAGACAGAAGCTGCCCAATATGATGGATATACAAGGCACCTCGGAATTTTACACTTAAAAATGGTTCATTCTATGTTCTGGGAGCTTCACCTCAATTAAAAAAAAAAAAACCAAGACAGTGGCCCAGGCACAGACGTGGGATAGGGACCCCACTGTACCCAGTCCCCTGGGGCAGCTGCCTCAGCTCCGGGACTTTGGAGGATGGAGGAGAGAGCGGCCCACCCATGAGGCCACCTGTCCAGCCGACACACGCTAGCCGAGCACCTACTGCGTGCCGGGCCCTGTTCAAGGTGCTGGGGACCCCTTGGGGCTCCAGACAGGGCTGACCCAGCCTCTGGGGCTCACGTCCCGGCATGGGGGCTGGTCTGCCCTTCCTGCCTGGTTCCCTGCCTAGCACCTGCTGTCTAGATCTCAGCCCTGGAGCCGGAGTTGCCCTGCCTGTCTGCATCCTTCTCCATCCATTTCTGAGAGGCTCATCTTCTCAATGATGCGGTCCCCTCCCCCTGGGTGTAGACTTGACCTTCCATTTCCCCCCTGTTGGTCCCCCCTCCCCCCGTATCTGCAGAGGCCTGGCACAGAGGAGGTACTTGGAACGGCCTGTTGTCAGACCCAACTGGGAAGAAACCAGGATTGCCAGGGGACGGGCTGTGGGATGTTGGTTGGGGGGTAAGGGGGCTGGCAGGGACGCCCGCTGCTGGAGCTCCACCCGAACTCAGCCGTCTACACCAGGCCTTGCTAGGAGCCTGCACAGACAAGGAAGGAAGGAAGGCATGGAGGCTTTCTGCCCCTTTGAAAGGCTTCTCAAGGAGGTTTGGTCTCATGTTCCTCTACGCCTCCCAATCCTGGCACCGAATGTTCTAGAAAAGCTGTTTGGGCTAAGGACCAAAGGAGGAAATATCCCTCAGGAGAGGTGGAGCCTGAGCTTCCAAGTGGTGTCGGCAACCCCCAGGCAGAGTCCAGACGCCCCCGGGCAGTGCTGCCGCGGGGAGGGGGGCCAGCTGGTGCTGGGGTCGGGAGGGGGGCTGGTGGAAAAGAGGCCCATGCGGGTGGAGCCCAGGGGCTGAGCTGTTCTGGGCCATCTAGGTAGCCACAGCCGCCCCACACACTGTGGTCTGGAGCTCTGGAAATCCACCTTCCAAAACCCAGCCCTGTAGGTTCTGAGAGGTGCAACCTGCAGGTGAGAACATCACGTAAATGGCTCTCCCCTGGAGTGGGGCAGGGGGAGGACAGGGGCCGGGGCAGGGGGGGCTCTCACCCCCTGCCCTGCATTTTACCTGCCTCGTGTTGGATCTTCGGGTTCTAGGGAGAGAGAATGCAATATTTTAAGGTGTGTAATGACATGCTGCATGTGGTACAAATTTCCTGGATGTATAAAATGGGAAAGAAACAGGTTTTCTGTCGCCTGAAACTATTGGGCAGCGTTAAAATACGACTCTTCAGAATCCAATATTCTGCTAACCTGCACGGGGCGGTATTGAATCCTGCAGGTAGAGTCGGGGAGTGGTGGGGCTCATAGCCCCGGGCACCTGCGGCTAATTCAATGGCTCCAGTTCTGCATCTGGGCTGATTACAAGGCCCGTGGGCTGCAGTGGCTCCTCCCCTCTCCCCTCCACGCTCCTCCACACCAAAGGGGGTGCCGAGGCCTCAAGGGTCCTGTTTCCCCACTTGCGGCTGCTGCTAATGGAAATCTCTTGTGTGACGTCACGCCTTCTGCGTTCTGCACTCAGCTCGGCCACTGGGCTCATCTCCCCGGGCTTTTGTGTCTCTGGCCACTGTTACCTGAGCAAGTGACACTGCACGCTGCCTGCTAGGCACACATCGCCCCTCTGTGCTCACAACGGTCCTTCAAGGAGGGAATTAGAATCCCACTGGGAGGATGGCCCAAGCCTCAGAGACACCAGGACTTGTCCAAGTTTAACAGGGATTCGGACCCAGGGCTTGTTGGGCAGCCTCAAAGCTGGTGCCTGTGGCCCCCTAGTGGGCCGCATCCCTGCTGGACCAGATGCTGGGACTTCAACCTTAGCCCGTCTCTCCAAACAGGACCCCTGGCCTTAAAGGTAACATGACGGCAAGGCCAGAACTGAGACCCCTTCTCCGTCTTATCCCTCAGCTACCTCTCCATTTCAAAGGATGGCGTCAGAGGCCTTTCACAGCCGGGAGCTGCTTTGACAGGGGATCCCAGCATTTTCTCAGGCCTGTTTTCTAAGAGAAGAAAGTGAGGGCCCGCAGTGAAGGGACAGTGCTGGGCGGTGGCCTGGCCTGTTCTAGGCGCACGCTGGCTGCGTCTCTGCTCAGCGCGGGGACCGGTATGCCTCTCCCGATGCTCGCACACTGTTTCTGTCCTCCCCGATGGGAAGCAGGGGCCTCGGGTGGGGAACATGCCAGTGGGCCCCACCCCCCACCAGCTTGGGTGCAGTTTCAGGTTAAGAAACCCTGGCTCCACCCTGACGAGGGATCCAGGCCTGCAACCATCATTTCATCAGCCCCATGGCTTGTCCAGAGACCTGCCCCCACATCCCTGGGGTGAGCCTCTTCACAGTTTTCCTTAAAAACAGGCAAACCAGCCATCTTCCCGGGCCAGCAGCGCCTTCCAGCAGCTGCCCTGAGCCTCTGGCCCAGTTCCCCCACTGCCGCCCACCCGCTGGTCCCAGACAGGCCGTGCTGCGATCAACAGTCGCAACAGGTTACTGTTCGTCTGGGGAAACATTTTGCTTCTCTGCCTTAGAGCCATTTTCCATCCACGGGTGCACACTAGCCCGGACGGCAGAGCAAGCAGGACGGGTGAAGGCCTGCAAAGGGGCCCCGTCCCCACTCTGGAGCAGAGCGCACCGCCTCTGCAGGGGACCTCAGCCGGGTGCCCACCCCCTCAGAGGTCAGGCTCTCTCCCAGCACGTGGGCCTTCCTCCAGGACGTGGAGGCTCGAGAACACTCCAGATCCACTGAAGCGTCGGATCTTACACCTTCCTGCCTGCCAGCGTAAGGAGCTGGAGCTAGAGCGCTTAGAGCGGGAGTCCTGTATCAGGATTCTGCACGGGGAGCCCCTGCCCCCAGCTCCATGCCTGCTGCTGGTAAAGGAAGCCCGTCAATCCTCGTGGCCTCCTCCTTGCCCCGAATTTGCCTGGGGAGGTGGGGGGTGGGGGAGGCCTAGGCATGGGCATCCAGACTTTCTACTCTGCAAACACCCAGGGCTTGTGTGAGGGGGGAGGGAGAAGAGGGTGGCATAGGAGGGGGTCTGCTCACCCGCTGGGAGAGCCCCCTGCCCTGTACCCGGGACGCTGGAAAACCAGCCGCTGCCCACGGAGAGCTGTTTCTGCCCCGCTTTGGTAGACCAGATGCCCGTTCAAGGAACGGCGGGGCTATGGGCACAGTTTGGGGAAGACCTGGAGAAACACCTCCCACCACAGCCCCCAGAAGGGACCTGAAGGGTTTCCAGCCCAGCCACTGGTCTAACAGAAGGGTCCTTTCACAGCACCTCCCGCGGTGGCACAAGCTGGGATCTCACAGCTGGAAGGCGGCCCCTTCCGAGGGGTTTCTTCGGAGCCTGCCGAAGCGCCCCCTAGAGGAGAACCCTATCAACGCGGGCTCAGCTCCCCCAACCACTAACCCTACAAGGCGCGTGACCTTGGAGGTCACTTCATCTCTCCGAGGCTCATGCACTCCATCAGCCAACATGTGGTCCCCCAGGCCCCTCACTGGGGGGAGCCTAGAGCCTCTGTCCTGCTCTCCCAGCCTCCTCCCCGCGAGCAGGATTCCCCACGCCCGTGGGAACCGAGCCCCACACAGATGCTCACCCTTTCGGAGCCTCTGTCAGGCCATGCAGCTTTTGTGATCAAATATTGTTATATTTACCTAAAGGTCTGTTAGGAAGCAATTTTTGAGACGATGAATATTTCATGCCATATTTAAATATTTAATAGGAACTTTTTCGAACCTGACTTAATAATCCCTGTCACAGGGAGAGGAAAATGCAGGTTGTCTTTCAACATTTTCGCTTCCTCTAGTGCTCTCTGTGTTTGCTGGTATCTTTTTTTTTTTTTCATGGCAGAGTTTTAATTATACTCAATATTCTGGGGAGAAATTCTTTTCTCATTAAAACTTAACTCTTGCCGACAGCAAGGTGAGTGGGTGGGCGGAAGACGCAACGAGTCGGAAAAGTGTCTGAAGCTGAGAGGATTGCTGGGATCGGCTACTCACTAGCCCGACGCCTTCATTTTCCAGATGACGAAAGTATGGCCTCCAGTGACCATAGCCTCGGCCCAGGTAGGGCCAGGCTTGCCCAGATGGGAGCCCAAGTCTTTGGACCCCCCGATGCCAGGAGCCCCGTGACACCATCTTGACTCCTGAATATTTGCTCAGATCATGGCCCGGGGGGGCAGACGTCAGGTCACACCTCCTACCTCGGTCCCTCCACTCCTGGCCATTGTAGTAGCAGCAGCAATTTGAGATTCTGATCACTTAGGAGGTGACTTTGATGGCTTAGACCTTCTTGGAAGAGCTGAAAAACTCAAACCAAGTGCCAGATTCTTCTAACGTGAGGGTAGACGGGACTGAAGGTTGGCCCCCTGCTGAAGCCAAGTCCTTGCCGGTCCCGAGTGCCCCCACTGTCTCTCTGGCGCCCCCTGGCGTCAGGCAGCCTGGGCCTCACAGTCCGGAGGGCAACTAAATCCTTCCACCGTGCAGGGTCTTGGGTCAACGCCCTGACTCCAGGTGGGGCCTCTCCCAGGTCCAGGGTCACCTTGGGCAGTCTGCTCTGTCTGTGCAGCCACACCCTGCGGGCCACCCTGGCCCAGCCTTCAGCTCCTCTGTGGGTGGCGGACATCACTCTGCTGCCCACCCCTTCAGACTCAGCTCCAATCACAACTCCCGTAGGTTTCCCCTGCACCAGCTCTGCCAGCATGTCACTTCTGCAATCTCTTCTCAGAGCAGCAGCCTTCCCTGCTTAGATCATTCCAGAAGACTCTAGCTCCCTCCTTCCCCTCCACTCCTCAGCCTTTTCTCTGGTCTCATTCATTGACACTTCCCTCCATGCCCCCATCTGTTAAGGTCACACCAAACTACTCCACATTCCGAGTGAATTCAGGCATACCCTTCAAAACCTGCTTAGACATTCTCTCCTCCTGGAAGGCATCCCTTCCCCCTCCCAGCTGATGCTTAGAAGTTATCACTCCTCCCTCTGTGCTACAGAGGTTGTCAGAACATGCTTTCATCAGGGCAGATTTTATTTAGCGTCAGGGGCTGTTTCTAGTCTGTTCCCCTACTAGACTGCAAATTTCATGAGGGGTAGATAAGGGTCACTCTCATTTCTGTATTCTCTGGGCCTGGCGTGGCTTCTGGCACACAGTAGGCGCTCATTTGTTGGTTGGACGAGTCTCTGGACGTGCCGCACGCTTCCAGCCCTCTATGTCTTTGCACTGCTCTTCTTTGGTTTTGGAGGGTTGGAGAAAGCCCTGTTTCTAGGCTCAGTGAACTTGTATTTGTCCTTCAGGGGGCCCTGCAAACACTCTTCCTCTGACCCAGCTCAGACTCCAAGGCTTTGCCAGGTGGTCCCTCCTCGGCACCCCCATGCCCCTCTACTCACCGGCCATCACAGCGGGGCTGAGACCTCACAGCACCTTAGGGGTCTTCCTCCCTGTCTCCTCCCTCCCTAGTGGGGAGCCCCCCTGACAGCAGAACTAGGCCTCCTTAGCTTACCTGCCCCAGCCCAGCGCGGTGCCAAGGGAAGAGAAAAGAACCCACACAGAATCCTGGGCTGGGCGAAGCGCACCGTGGAAAACAGGCTGCAGCCTGCCCTGCCCCCTCCCCTTCTCATTCCCTGAGCCAAGCTGGTGGGGGTCTGTCACATGCAGAAACCGCCCAGAGAGGGCCAGGCTGAGCCGCCAGACATCTGTGCCTCTTCCAGCGCCAGGTGCACAGGGCGTCCTCAAAAACTGCTTGAGAAGATCTTGGGTCCTGGGGCAACCTTTATCCCTGGCTGGGGTGCTTGGACATGGCCCCGAGGCCACACTCCAGAGGAAGGACATGACAGATGAAGAGCTGACACGTTTAAGATGGTAACTCTTTTAATAAGGGGCCTTTAATATTTTAGCAAAACAGTGGAAGAGACCAATTCAGCAAGGAGTGATAGTTTTAATCTCCCTGAGCACCAGTGGGTTTCCTCCAAGGGAGGGAATCTGGCTTCTCTCCACTCCACGTCGCCACCCCCTGGTCCCCTCCCCACCAGACCCTTGCGGTCTCTTTCTGGGGGCCTGAAGGAGGGCGGGCTCCAATGGCTCATTGATTGATCACGATGTGCGAGCCTCACCAGACCAAGAATGACGTTTCCTGGTCCTCGTGTCCAGGCAGAGGTGTGGGTGGGAGGCTGGGCCTCCTCCTTCTGGCCTGTGTAGCTGGGGCGCCTGCAGAGGCTGAACAGGACGTTGGGAGGTAAAAATAGACAGAAAAGGGGGCAGGGACTTGAGGGGCAGGGGCAGTTTGCGTGTTGCCCACCCTTCTGCCTAGAACCCCAATGCCCCTCTTTTCCCAACTCCCATGTCTCCTAAAAACCCAGCCCTGGCATCGGCCCATGCAGAACATCCCCTGACCTCTGCTCTGAGCCTCCGTCTACGTGGCCCTAACCTCAGCGCGTTGCAATGATATCTTGACTTGGTCAACTCCCCTGTCCCACTGGATGCTGCTGGAATGCAGGGGCAGGTTCCAGCATGTTAGCACAGCCATATGCCAAGTAGAAGCTCAGTCCTGACACCCGGAAGATGCGGACCTGGATGCCCAGGGCCGGGGGGCCTCTACCCTGCCTGCTGGATGCCCAGGGCTGGGGGGCCTCTACCCTGCCTGCTGGATGCCCAGGGCCGGGGGGCCTCTACCCTGCCTGCTGGATGCGCAGGGCCGGAGGGCCTCTACCCTGCCTGCTGGATGCCCAGGGCCGGGGGTCCTCCACCCTGCCTGCTGGATGCCCAGGGCCGGGGGTCCTCCACCCCGCCTGCTGGATGCCCAGGGCTGGGGGGCCTCTACCCTGCCTGCTCTCTTCTGGAACAGCCATAACTATTACCAAGATGCTTCTGAGCACCTTGACTCAGCATCCGTGAACTCAACAAGTATTTGCTAAGATTTGCCCTGTGCCAGGCCCTGCACAGGGTCTGAGGATGCACTGGGAACCAAAGCAGACCTGGCCCCCGTCTCCTGGGGCCTACCACCCACACGAGTGAGGAAACAGGTTTCAGGCAGAGCATCACACACATGTCAGGGGTGAGCTTCCTCTGCAACTGGGTTATGAACAAGAGGCTGCAGTGCTCTGCGGGGCTGTCGTGGTGGGGATAGGGGAGGGATTGGGGTGGAGGCTTTGACCTGGGTGGGGAAGCAGTACACTTAAGCTGGAAACTGAAGTTGTGTGGGAGCCAAGGAGGCCAGAAATCAGGGAGAGGGGTCCGGGGGGAGGAACCACGGGCAGGAAGAAGTGCTTGGAGACCAAGGACCGAACGGCCTTCACGTGTTCGGGTCGAGAAGGTCAGCAGAGAATGTGGTACCTGGGAAGGATGAGGCGGTGGGCCGCCCCGGGCTGGCAGGATGCTCCCTCCTGTGCCTCAGTGGAGACATCCCTCCCCATCCCTGAGCCACTCACAATCAAAGCTCCCACCTAGGCCGTGCTGACTGACAGAACACAGATCCTCAGCACAGCCAGAAGCCCAGAGGAACCTGGCTGCTGTCCACCTCCCAGACTCCCCTGGGGATGCCATCCTCCTGGCTTGCTGGGTGTTTTGGCCACGCTGGCCTCTGGACACCTCCCAATCCATGCCCTACTCCTTCTCATGTCAGGGCCTCATCTGTGCTTTTCTCTCCCTCTGGAACAGTCTTTCCACCTCCCTGCCCTGCCCACCTGCACCTCCTTACACCAAGTTAGCCCCAGGCTTTCCTTAGAGCTCAGACAAAATGTTCCTCCTTCCTGAAAGTCTCCCTGCCCCTGGAGGAAGCCAGGATCCTTGGTTACTGCCCCCAGACCCTGTCCTTCTTCCCAGACCTCCCCAGCACCAGACCCAGTCATCAAGCAGGACTCATGTTCAATGTCTGTTCTCCACTAGTATGCCAGCTCCACGAGGGGTGGGGACCACGCTCACCCGATTCCGGGCAAATCTCTACATACTGGCGTGGCACGGGCATACAGTAGGTGCTCAATAAAGATTTGTAGAATGGATAAAAAGTGCCTTCCAGACATCACCTCATCTAAGCTTAATGACGATCCAATGAGGGAGGTGGCACTAACATCCACATCTCGCCAGTGGGGGATGGAGGTGAGCATCTCAACTGAGTACCTAGTGCGTGAGCCACGGAGGCAGGATTTGAACCCAGGGCTGGTCTGACTCCAAAACCCGTATCCTCAACTGGTGTGCAATTCCGACATCCAGGGGCTTCCCCCCCGGGGAGCTGCTGCCATCACTATGCAAACCTGGGCCCCACTCCCTCCCCCCGGGGTGCCTGCTCATCTGTGCATCTCTATTTGTGAAAATGGGGATGCTTTAATCTCAGTCTAATTTCGTCTTCAGGGAAGCTCTGTCTCCAGGCTGCCTACAGCTCCTCAGGGGCAGGCGCCTGCTTGTGATTCAGGCCGTCGCATCGATCTGTCAACATGTTTGCCTCCTGTATCTGCCATCTCTTATTTATAATCCTGCTCAGATTAATGAATGACAGTAGTTCTCATCACAGGAAATTTGATTAATCAATTTAAGTGCTTAATCATCACAGCCTCGTTGAGTGCCGAACAGAAGGGACCTCGCTTTGATGTAGATGAATTCCAGAAAGAGATGGGAGAGCAGAAACCAACGAGTCAGCACTCCTCCATGGAAACACGAGGGGTGAGGCCAGCTCTGGGCCAGTCGGGGGTCCCCAGGAGCCAGGGGAGGGAGCTCTTGAGAGTGGACTGCTGGCTGATGCAGGCCCAGAGCGGCCCTCCGAAACTTCTGGAATCCAGGCCTCCCCTGGGCCCTGATTCTGCCCAGCGTCCGCTCTTCCCTTTGGCTGCATGATAGGAGTAGGTGGGCCACGCAGGCAGAGCCCGCCTTGTTCTAGAAGCTGGGGGATGGGCGGAGGGAGCAGGTGTGGCCAGGCCACCGTGCCCGGGCCGGATGGGGGCAGCGCTGCCAGCCACACTGCAGCACCAGTGAAGGAACAAGGTAAGCCAGAGCACGGCCTGTTTCCTACTGGCTGACCTGTAGCCAAGCTCCACCCCACCTGGAGGCCTCGGTCCAGGTGCCGACTCCACCTGCGAAGCTGTCCCCTGCTCTCAGCCAACCCCAGTTCTGCCACCTTTCGGAGCTCAGCTCGGGACCCCATCGCAGGAAGCTGAATCTAACGACATCCTTCCCTCTTCTGAGCTCTTCCGGCTCCCAGCCTGCGGCCAGCCTCCATCAGTGGGCGTGGCCCCAGAGCCTGCTCCTTGGCCTCTGCTGTTTCACTCTCTAACGCTTACCTCCTCCACCGGAGACAGGGCTAAGGGGGCCCTGACAACGCTCCTTAACTTCAGGCTGGCCCAGCTCGGGGCCGAGCACACGGCAGGCACTCAATGTAACACCAGCAGCTTTCACACTCACTGGCCGTTTTTCGATAAGAGGTCAAAGGCACGTGACCTTGGGGGACCAGATCAAGATGCTGGGAGTGGGGAGCGGTCTTAACTCACACACTCAACATTACAACATGTTTTATTTGGGGGCTGCAGAAAGATCCTACTGTTTTGAATCACAAACAACAGAAAGAGAAAACTCAACAACAGAACATCTTGGCTGGCAGAGGAACTCGGAGGCTCACAGAAGATGGGCATGTGGGGTGGGTGGGGGGGTGCCCAAGGGGGGACTCATTCTGTTCATCCAAAGGGAATGTGAGCTAAAAAGAAGGACTTGAAACCCGGCACCAACAGAACCGGTAAAACTGACACAGAGTCAGCTTTCCCAGGCCACCGGGAGGGCAGACAAAGGCGGATGAAGCTGTCGCTTTCTGAACTTGCATTAAGGATCTACTGGTTTGAGCTCGACATTATCACCTATTTTAACCTCCAAGTAGCTTCGTGAAGTAACTAGAACCACGGCCATTTTACAGTTGAGGAAACCGAGTGCAAAAAGGCGACATCACCTGCCCCTGCGCCGCGGGAGAGGAGGGGGCTCAAGGTCAGCGGGTGAGGCCCCTGCATCCCACCCGCTCTGGGGCTCCAAGAAGGCGGGAGCCAGACGCCCCCAGCTTCCCAGGCACTGGGACCCAGGGACCAGCACCTTCCTCTGCCTCTCTCTTGAAGGAAAACAAATATCTACCACTGGCAGGTAAAAAAAGATGCATCCCATGCTCTCTGTGATCACTGCTATACAGACAAAGGCTAATTTTAGAAAGAGATTATTAAAAAATATATCCACTGTGAATGGCATAAGCCATCAGCCCTCAAGATGCAGACTCACCCCGCGCTCTGGGCCTTCCTGGCAACACAGGGCTCCTCCCGGCCACGGTCCGGCCTGGCCAGGCCTCCTTCCTGCTGGGGCTGCCCTGGCTCTGTGCCCCCAACCTTTGCTTCCGGCCTTCCAGGCTCCAGGGAGGACGGCCAGGGGGCTGGGGCTCCCTTTGCTGAGTCATCTGGACCACACTGTCTCCCGGTTCCCAACACCTGACAACACTGGGGCTCACTGGGGCTCCTAGGCCTTGAGCTGAAAGCCTCTCTCCCCAGGTGGGGGGCACAGAGAGGCTGAGACATCCGTGTGAGGGGTCCAGAGCCCCCGTTCTCGCCCACGCTGGGCTGATGCTCCGGGTCCGGTCCGCACGTGTGGGGGCCGCACCTGCCTCCCCGGTTGCTGCCTCCTTCCCTCCCTCGCCACTGGGCCCTGCCTGCTGGGCCTCCACAAAGCGTCGCAGAATTCTTGAGAGGATTCAAAGTTTGTTTAGGCCTCCTTGTTCTACAAATGGGGAAGCCAAGGCCCAAGAGGGGAAGCGATTCGCCCACGTGGACAATGCCGTGTGCACGCATCAGCTGCTCTGCACCTTGCAAAGCGTCAGACGCCCAGTCTTTGCTCCCAGGAGGCTGGGTGCTCAGCACTCTCCCTTCCTGCACCTCTCTCACCCAGTGGGGGAATGGGGTCAAGGACCCTGCACCCTGAAGGCCTCCCTGCTCACGCTCCTGCCCGTAATCATGGTGGGGGAAGTTCGAGCTGAAAACTAGGCCAAAAGGTGGCTCGGGTGAGGGCCTGCACTCAGGAGCCCAGCCCAGGAAGGGCGTCTGCATTCAGGGTGGCTGGCCGAGCCTGCGGACCCCAGCATAGCGGCATTCTCAGCAGCGCCCCCAGGCGGCCAGCCCACAGCGCGATGCAGGGGAACTTCTGTGAGGCCTGCTCCATGCAGGCGCTAAGCTGAGGTTCCCATTGGATCCACGTGAAAACACCGAGGCAGGCTCTGCATTTTCCAGATGAGAAAGTAGAGGCAGAGAGAAGGCCAGGACTTGTGCCGGCATCAAACCCTGGTCCTAATAGTAGGTCAAGCCTTCCCGCTCCAAAGACCATGTTCTCTCTGCTCCACCAGATCTGGGGCCCTGTGAGTTCTGAGAGCTGTGTGATTCAGGGTGGCAGCCGTGTGCCCGGCATGGAGCCACTCTCCCTGCTTCTGCCTTGCCCCTGCCCTCCTGAGGGATGAGCCTGAGGAAGCTGCAGGCCAGGCAAGGAGAAGAGACGTGCCATCCAGGACCGCCTCCCCACGGGCTCCTGGTACACAGGGCCAGTAGGGGACAATGGGAACACTTGGGGACACTGGCACCAGGCTGACCGGGCTTCGATCCTTGGGGGGAAGGATGGGGACTCATGAGCCCAGGCCCGGGGGGCTCTTTCTGCCTCCGCCCCCATGGTTGCCCAGGGTGACCGAGACAATTTCCAGTCACACCTCTCCCAGCTCTGCATTCCCCGGTCGCCCTGCTGGCTCGTTGCTTCTGCTTCTTTCTAGAAGCACTTGAAAGGCTTCAAGGAAAGCTCTGGCTGGCTTTTCCCAGAACAAAGTCCCTCTCCACCATGATTCCATCATCCAAACACACTCCTTGGACAGTGTCACAAAGTGTCCAGGGCCGCCCCTTGCCCGGGGCTGGAGGCCTCTAACCGGCCTAGACTCTGCCTGCCTGCGGGCGGGGAGCTCCGAGGGCCACGGGCTCTGAGAGCTGGCAGCTCCTCCCTGGCCCCTCACACACTCCGCTCTGATGTCCCCCCAGTGCGCCTCCCGCCTTGGCCCTGTCATCCACGCAGCCTGTGACACTCTTCCCCTGGTTCTTCCAACCCTTCACTCAGATTTCAGCTCAAATGTCCTGTTCTTAGCAAGGCCGACATTATCTTCCATCGTGTCACCCCTTTATTTCATTCATAGCTCGTATGCCCACTCGGGATTATTTTTTATATTTGTTGACCCTTTTTTGGTCTCACTCTACCTAGAAAGTAAGGCCCAGGGGGCAGAACACTGCCTGTCTTGCTGTATGCCCAGTGTATGGGCAGTGCCCCCATGGAAAACATGCCAGTAAATACTCGTTGAGTGAGTGAATGAATGAATGAGTGAATGAGTGAATGATTGAACGAATGAATGAGGCCTACTGGCCCCAGACTTACCCTACAGGGGTCCCCTGGGGATGCAGAGCCCCTGTCAGGGCCCTCAAACCAGCCTGTGGTCATAGCCTTCTCTTCAGAACCAGAAACCAAGGTCTCCTAGGGGAAGGGTCTATTTATTTGCCCAAAAGTCAGAGGCCCCCTCTTATGGGTTGGGTTGTGTCCCTCCAAAATTCATGTGTTGAAGTCTCAACCCTCAGCATCTCAGAATGTAACCTTATTTGGAAATAGGGTCAGAGTCGATGTCATTGGTTGAGTTAAGATGAGGTCATGATGGTGGGTTCTAATGCAACATGCCTGGTGTCCTTACAAAAAGGAGAAATTTAGACACACACACACAGGGAGAAGGCAAAGACGAAGGCGGAGGTTAGGACGGTACTTCTAGAAGCCAAGGAACACCAAAGATCTCCAGCAAAACTCCAGAAGCTGGGTAGAGGCCCACAATGCATTTGCCCTCACAGACCTCAGAAGGAAACAGCCTTACCCACAACTTGATCTTGGACTTCTAGCCTCCAGAACTGTGAGAAGGAACCTCCCTGTTGTTTAAGACCCCAGTGTGTGGTGCATTGCTAGGCAGCCCGAGCTGACTAATACATCCCTTTACGTGGATGGAGGCCAAGGGAGGGGCGGGGCCGGGCCCCCTTCTGTCGGGGCTGCCTCCCCTGCTTGCCCATAACTGCCTGCTTCCCCTTTCTGTTTTTGGCCTCACCTGGCCAAGCTACCACCTGTGCCCCAGAGCAGCTGAGATTGGGATCCAAAGAGATGGTTCTAAATGCCATGTCCAGGAGGCGGGCTTCGCACGCAGGTCAGCGTACACCCCGCCCCGTGCCTAGCACGTGAGGCCTTCAGCCTCCACCCTGTCCGGCCTGCGCAGCTTCTCTGTGTCCCCCACTGGGACAGCAAGACCCTCAGCTCCCTGCCGCATCCTGCATCCCATACACCTGTCTGCCCACAGGGACCCCAGTGCCTTCCCAGGTCTGAGGACGGGGGCTGGCAAGTTAATAAGAATCAGCATTGAGACTGGATTGTCTGCCCTGGAGTGAAGCCTTTACGATGCTGCTGGCCTGTGGGCAGAGGGAAAAGTCCCAGGAATTGGCATTAAACTGACTGGACATCCGGCTCAGGGGAGCTGAGGATAAAGAACCAGGGCTGGCCAGGAGGGCCTGTGATCTGCAGGTGAGCGAGGCCAGGAGAACGCCAGCCTGAAGGCTTGACAGGAAGTGTCTGCAGCCCAAGCCTCCGGCGGGCCCATGAGACAGAACTTCAAGACTTCGTCTGGATGCTGAGGGATCCTGGGAGGGCTCCTCCAGGTAGGCCCCGGAGGGGGTCCTCAAGCTGTGTGCTGGAAACCAGCCTCCAGGCCAGCATGTCGTCTGGTCCTGAGGACAGCGCTGCCTGGAGACCTCCCAGCCTCAGGCATCCTCTTCTCCATGGCATCTTTGCCCTGGCCTTGCCTCCACTCGCCTCTGACTGCTTGCAGAGCTCCCCGAAGGCCTGGGCCTGGGGACTAAGGGAGGGCACGTCTCCCATCAGTATTCATCCCAGGCTGCAGCCTGAGCTGCTGCAAAGCCAAGAATCTGCTCCATGAATAATGGGCTGAGAAGCCCAAAGCCTCCCTTCTCCTGTTGCTAACTGGCTGGTCTGTGGCGGGCTCCGGAGCTGGGGCGCTTCCCAGCTCCCGCCTCTGCTCCCGTGTTGCCTTTGCGGCTGAGGAAGAGCCTCCCGCAGGGTCCAGCACAGCCCGGACCCCGGTTGAATGTTGTGAGCAGGGTTCCTTCCAGCCCCTGCCCAAAGCCAAGGGAACGGGAGGAGGGAGGCAGCACCGTGAGGGAGGTCATTCGGGGGGGCCGTCTGCACACCCACCTCCACTCCACATGGGTCAGCCCCCAGCCGGTGTGAGCACGCGCCCCGGGGCAGGGACCGTGCTCAGCGGTTTCCACGAGTCCACCAGGCTGGGGGTGCTCTGGGCTGAGAGCCCATCGCCGGCTGCATCCCCAGGGATGAGGCCCATACGGTGCTGCTTCGAACCCTGAATGGCCGCAGGGCAGGAGCCCAGCTGGGAGTCAGGGAGGGAGCCCGTGGGGAGAGGCACTGCAGTCCCAGATCTGGGATTCTGGAACTTTGGAATTCCAGGCCTTAGATTTACAGGATCCTGGCCTGAGCCAGTGCCTGAGAGAGAAGGAGGCCTAAGTCTGGTCTCTCCGCTAGACTCTGAGCTCATCAGAGCAGACAAGCCAGTGTCAGACTCATTTAGAACACCCGGTGCCTAGGGAGGGTCCTGGAACACAGCGGGGTCTGGGGGCATTTGCTGAATGAATGAATGGGCGAATGGTGCATTCCTCCCAACGCCCTCCTGAGAGAGCCGTGCCCGCACGTGGACCCGCCCAGCCGAGACGCGGAAGGCAGATGTCTGGCCATGTGTCTGGGCTTAGCCCTGCTCCCTGGGCTCCTGCATTCTCTCAGGCCTTTGAAGGGAGACAAGGTCATGGCTGCCACCATGAGCTGATCCCTGGGGAAAAAGCAAAGAGCTCTGCAGATGCTCGGAGCGGTCCAGGGCAGGCTTCTCTTTTCTGAGAGCAAGTTCGGAAAGGAAAGGAGAGGAGAGAGAGCGAGTTAAGGGCACGGACACTGGAGGAGGGGCAGCTGGGGTGGGGTCCAGGCCAGCCCACAGCCGCCTGCCAGCCCTTCCACGGGGCCGTCCCCGAGAGGAGGGCTGACCCACACCTCTGCCTTTGGGGTGGAGAGCAGGGCCGCCCGCTGTCCTGGGACCGGGAGCCTCCCGTTTCTTCATCCCCAGACGTTGACCTTGACACAGTCAAGACGCAGAACATCCCCATCCCCTCGAGGATCCCGCCTGGTTCCCTCTTTAGCCACCCTGCTCCCTTCCTAACGCTGCCAGCCACTCATCTGGCTAATCCCCATTTCCCTGGTTTTGTCATTCCGACAATGTTAATAAAGGGGTCCTGCTCAGGTTGCCAGGAGGGAGGCCTGGACCAGGCGGAGCCTTCCCCTCCTCCCGCCCCTCCCTCCTTTTCTGACACCCACCTCCAGCCTGTTGGGACAGCGACAAGACTCAGGCTGGCCCGGCTCCGGGGAGCTCCTCCCTCAGGGAGCTTGAGCACAGGAGGCAGGCAGCCTGGGGGCTCTGGGAGCCTGGGAGCTGGGGGCTAGGACGTGGCGTAGCCGCTGGAGGAGGGCTGCCTGCTCCCTTCTGGGGGGCTGATTTCCCCCAGGCTGGGGGCCTGCTGGGTCTGCAGACCCCTCTGGGGCTGGCCCTGGTGCAGAACCCATAAACAACACGAGGCAGGCTCTGGCTGAGCCGCCCGCCAGGCCCATCGCTACCTGCCTCCCGGCCGGGCCCAGCCTCCGCATTTCCTGCAGAGAGTGAAATAAACAAGGCCATAAATAAGCCCCTCCCGGGGAAGCTGGAAGACAGAAGGGCCCTGGATAGAGATAACAGGAGATGCAGGGCCACACGGGGGACAGCAGATTTTGTTTGACTGTGTGGAACTCAGACAGCAGAAGTTGGCTGCTTTACGGAAAGAAGCCAGCTGCCTTTCCCAGGGCCATGCTTGGGGCGGGGGTATCGTGGCACCAAAGGGCTAGCCCTGCTCTTGACCCTGCGGCCACGGCCCAGACAGCGGCAGAGCCAAGGCCCCAGCCTCCAGCATC
Organism: Tursiops truncatus; assembly: GCF_011762595.2. NCBI lineage: Eukaryota > Metazoa > Chordata > Mammalia > Artiodactyla > Delphinidae > Tursiops > Tursiops truncatus. Next base: position 178,429,343 of record NC_047034.1, read on the forward strand.
CTTGCCGGTGGAGGCCCCACCAGGGGCCTTCCTCAGCCAGGTGGGAGCCCTGGTCGTTCTCTCCCCACAGGGAGTGTTCTGCGTGCGCCCCCCTCCCCCGCCACCCCTGGGACTCGTTCTTCCCATCCCTGCTGGTCCTCTGGGTCATGTTGGAAACATCCACAGAGCCGCCCAGACTGAACTCCCCGGGACTCCACTTTACAGTCAGGGTCCAAGTCCTGGCTTCCACGTTCCTGGCTGTGTGACCTTGGGGAGGTCACTTTCCCTCTCTGGGTCTGTTTCTCAACTGTAAATGTTAAGCCTAGCTCACAAGGTAAGGGTGAGGGTGAAAAGAGAGAGGAGGCCCTCCTGGGACCTGGCACGTGCTCATCCAACAGTCATTCTTGCGGCCCCAGCTCTGCCCGTGGCCCCCTCGCTCCCCACTGGGCAGCCTCGCTCCTGGTCTGCTTCATGATGGCTATTCCATCATTTCCCCAGGTTTAGGTCTTGTTCTCCAGGATTGACCACAGGCTTCTTGAGGACCAGGACTGCCTTTGCCCAGTTCAGGGCTCAGGTATTCCCCTGGCACCGCCATCTGCAAATCTCCTGCGTGCCCACCACATGCTGGGTGCTTTCCACCGTCCGTCCATCCCTCCATTGGAGGGAGGAGGGCAACCAGCACACAGGCGCTGCCCTCTGAAGTCTCAGAGCAGAAGACTCAGGGCTCTGAGGTTGGTGGGGGGGGGGGTGGGTGAGGAGACGGTGTCCCCAGGGGTGCAGGTATCAGAAAAGGCTTAGAGTTGGGTCTCAAAGATCAGGAGGGACTAGGGCAGCTCAAGGGAGAGGAAGGGGGATCCTGGGCAGGAGGGAACCCTGAAGGGTGCCGGGGCAGGAATTCACAAGGGGCCCTGATCTGCAGATGGGCTGGGACCAGACTGAGAGATGCCACGGCAGGGTCAGTAGAGGCCAGCAACAGGCCTAAATGCCTGGCATGCTTCCCAAAGTGGTCATCTGTCCAGGGAGAGCCCTTGGGAACGTCCCTTCCTCTGTTTTCCTAGTGGGGCTGCCGAGCGTGGCACCAGGTCCACTCCAGGAACAGGCAAGGATCTGGGCCCGCCACGTGCCTCGGGCTGACACACAGTGGGAGCTGCGCTCCAGGTGGAAACTGGAAATCTGGAGGCCCCAGGTCCTCTGGGGTCGGCTGTGATGGCCACCTGGGAGCAGCCAGGCTTCATCAGAGGCCATGGCCAAGGACACCCACATACCCCCTCCAGGCCAAACTTCCTGACCAGGCTCCTCGGACACTCGGCTACAGATTGGTCCTGAAAGAGGCATCCCTTGAGTTCTCAGAAATGGCCCAGGGGAAGGAGGCCTCCGGGGGCTGGGATGGTTTACTCTCAGGCCGAGATGGTACCTCTGAGTCGGTAGAAAGCTGCCCTCTCTGAATCCCCATAAAGTGTCCTGCGCTTCCACTAACTCATTGATCCACATGTTTTCCCAGGCCTAAAGATTTCTTAACTGTCATCACAAGGTTGGCAGAATTGTGAGTTGGAAAACCACGCAGCATATTAAAGTCAGCCTGAAATACTGCCACAATACAGAGAAACATTTTATATTTATTCTCTTTTAGAAATTGTTATAAAGGGGATATAATGAGAATGTTGCAAACGAGTGGAATATTTTCTTCTAACCTGACAATAAAAATACGTCAAAGGGATGCATGAAACTCTAATAGGCAACAGCTGATGGGCCCTGGAAGTGCAGGGATTTAGCAAAGATTTTACCTGGTGCCTTGACTGGCCCACAGGGCAGAAATGGAGGTTTCGAGAGCAGCTTTTCCTGTGGGTAAATGCCCAGAGGATGGGAGAGGAGAAGATAGGGTGGTCCATGTGCCTGATCAGGGCCTGGCACTGATCAAATATCAGACAGGATTACAAAGACCTGCAGACACGGAGCCTTACTGGGCCTCAAAATGGCACAAACATCACCACCACCCCCATCGCCATCCCCATCATGCCCATGACAATCACCATTATCGTCACCACCATCACCACCATCATCACCGTGCTAATGGTTTCAATCTGTTGAACCCTTATAATATGCCACGCACCATGCAAAGGGCCTTACATAAATGATTATATTTCAACCTCACAACAACCACATGAACTACTCTCATGTTTACCAAATGTAGAAACCAATGTTCGAAGAGGTTTAGAACTTACTCAAGCTCACACAGCTTGTGGAGCTCAATTTGGAACCCAGGTCATTCTGGATCCGACGTCCCGACCACACTTTCATGAAGAGTCTTTTATGAAACCTGAAAGCAGCCCAGCCAATCTCAGGATGGTGAAGAATCTTCTTCTCCAGAGGCCTCTGTGCTGGGTGCCTATAAGCTCCGGGCCGAGAAGACTGGCGCCGTCACTGTCGGCTCTCAGAAGAACGTCCATTTAGTAAGTGCCCATGACTTCCTGCCATGTGACAGGCACTGGGAACCAAACCAAGGGAGTCAGACACAGAGACAACCAGCTCTGAACCAAAACGCAAAGGCCATGCACCGTGAGACACGGACAAAAGGGAATCCTTCTGATTCAGCACAGGGTGGGGGAGTAGGGCAGCCTTTATGGAAAAGGAGGCACTTGAACATGGCTTTGAAGGACCCAGACAATTTCATCGGGTGTCTATGAAAAAGGGAGAACGTCATCCCAGTGTGGAAAGGCAGAGGTATAGCCAAGAGTTCCCAGCGTCTTCAGAATAGGATTCGCAGGAGGATGGGGGTTAGCGAGGCAGAGAGCCCTGACCTGTGCTATATGCGGAGGGGTTTGGACATGACCCTGTGTGAGGACCACCCAAGGTGACCGAGAGGGGCAGGGTCATGGGAGGCCCCCAGTTCCTGATTTGGAGACTGGTCCTTGGCAAAGTGCTAGAGGCCACGAGCTGTCTCCTCCCCACTTCCTGAGTCGCACCCTAGGAACCCGTGAATATCACAAACACTTTCTGCACCGCTGCTCCACGCTGGGCACTGTCTAGGTGCTGAGGTTGGGGGGCGAGGACGCCAGGTAAGATCCTGCTCCTTAGGAACCCGTCTTCCACGGCACAGGGATAATGTTCCCAGGCCCCGACCACCTACATCAGTGTCCCCACAACTCCCCAGCGTCTGATGGGTGCCAGTGGTCTCACTGTCCCCATCTTCCCCCCAGGTAGCACACCTGCGTGCTAGCCAGAACCTTCCAGAGACCTGATATTTCCCCCAGACACCAACTACCCCGACGTTGACTGTCTCGGGTCCCTGGCGAGTTGGAAGGGGAGGTTGTGTGTGAGTTGGGGGAGGGGTGGCAGCATGGCCCTTCCCACCCTCTGCTTTGGGTCCTTTCTCTAGGCCCGGGCTCATCTCCAGAATGCCCGAGAAGGGCAGCCTCAAAAGGAAGGGATGGGCAGCACGGAGCCTGGAGAATACTCTGGAACCCAGAGCTAAGCGTCCCCCAGGGCTGACCCTAGAGGACGTGCGGTGTCCGAGGGGCCGGCTGGCCCGCTGTAACAGGCTCTCTCCCAGAGGGGCTGCTGGGATAATTACTCTTCTCCAAGCTGAGGAATGCGTGCAGAGGGCGGGAGGGACCCTCCTGGGGGAAGGCTTTCTGAAATTGACATTCAATTTCCCATCGCTAAAAATACATCTGCAGCCAAGCCATTCAGGATTATAAAAGAGACCTGAGATTGAACCTTAAATACATATGCACTCAACGTTGGGAAGGCTTTGACCTTCAAAACTTCCTTTCGATGAATTCCCAAATAAAGCACTATTTATACAGCTTAAAGCGCATTATCGTGTAGCCCACGACTCAATCTTCATATCCCAATTTAGACACGGCACGCCTCTCTGGATCTCAGCTATGCGGGCCAGCACCACCATCGCTGAGGGCTCGAGAAGGTCTTTCCCAACTCACTGCTGTAGAAACACTGAGTTTGAACTGTTCACAATCAACTTACAAATATTGGATTCACGTTTCCCAACCCCAAACAGCTGAGCATTACTCTCTTAAGATGAGTGAGTAACTCAACGCGCTGGAATTCACAATACACAAACGGGACGGAGATTTGCTGACATTGGTGGGCCACTTAGGAAGCAGCCAAAAGGTTGACATCATCCTGGTATTAATTTTTTTTATCAAAGATGGCTGAGCTCATTTTCAGGATTTTAATACGTAGCCCTTCTTGGCTTGGACGCCTTCTGTCCCCCAACTGCTGGCGCCCTCCTGGTCCCTGGGGATGCGGATGCCACCTCTTCAAACCTCTAAGTCGCTGCTCTGCCTCTGGAAGACTCATCCAGAGCAGCTAAAGACGGGACAGCAGCTAAGAACGTTCAGTAAGGAAAACACGATTCTAAATGCCACTGCCGAGCAAAAGGCCTTAGAGGTGCCCTGAGAAATTACCAAAAACACGGGCCAGATTTAAGGACCAAATTCCAGCTCAGCCTGCCTCCGGGGAGGACGATTCCCAGGTCTTTCTAACTCTGGTTTTGCAGTTTTACGAGAGCCCTTATTTATAAGTCACGTGCGAGTGAATACGCTGAAACTAAGCACAAACTGATCCAACTCAGAGCTCCCACTTCTCCAGGTCTCAGGTTCCTCCTTCCCAATGTGGTGAGCAAAGGCGTTTTCTCTACTCTTCACCGACCGCCTTCTTTTTTGCAGACATGTCGCCAGCCCCCAATTACAGGAGCTCTGAGCCAGGCTGATTAATTATGGATTTGCCAAACCTCGAAGCTTTCGCTAAAGTTAACCTTTTAAACAACCTCACGCAGATCAGGCCTTGCTCAGCCCCATACAGGGCCCTCTGCTTTATCTAACAAATAGTTATCAATCGAATCGCGGAGGTTATTTAGCAAATGATGGGCTGCAAGCTGGAAAGCCTAGGTCGGCAGTTCTTGGGGGAGACGGCTCCTGTTCGTCTCATATCAGCGCCAGGACAGGGGTCGATGCGGCCCCCAGCCAGCCTGCCCCTTCCTGGCCCCATGCCCCGACCAGCGGGGTACCCAGGGAACCTCTGAGGGGACAGAGAAAGGATGGTGAGGATCCCCAAGCAACTGTCTCTGGCCCCTGGGTACCTGGGGATACAGTTAAAGGGCCAGGCCTGCAGGAGGTGCCTTCACCTTTTCAAACTTTTAAATGTAAGGCCAGAAAGGTGATCCACGGCTGGGTGCTTAGGGAGGGGGGTGGATGCAGGGCTAGGGGAAGGAAGAGTACCTTCCAGATGCTGAGCCCGCTTTCCTTGCCATGTGTCCCCAGGGCCACGGCTCGCCCACACTCCTGAGGGCATAAACTACTTGATATTCACTGCGGCCTCTTTTCCCACACCTGGCATTGTGCCTGGCCAGAGGGCACTCAGGAAATAAATGCTTGTTGGACGACCAGAAGGGCAAACCTTGGCCACCGATGATTACCCGAAGTCGCCTGCTCTGCCCAGAGGCCATCTGGGGTGGGGTAGGGGGCAGAGAGAAGATGGGGAACCTATGGCCACGCTGCGGCACCTCTCTCTGTACAGAGAGACCAGAGTGCAAAGGGCCGGGGGCCCTAGAGTCCAGGGGGGCCCTGGTGCCCTCACCTAGGAGGCCAGCAGGTTGGATGGACCCGCCTACTCCCTGTCCTGCCTACAGGGTGAAGTGGGCAGGGCCTGCCAGCCCCAGGGAGGCCCTCGGGCACGTGAGGGCCTCCTGGAGCCTGGAGGAGGGTGGTGTGGGGATGCGCTCTCAGCCCTGCTCTGTCCTCCTGTGCTTTCAAGCCTCTGCTCTTTTGACACCCTGACCCACAAGCCCCCAGAAGCATCACCCCACTACCCCATCTCCCTCGGTCTGCAAAAACCAAATGGCTGGTCACTTTTCACCAAGACACAGCTATGGGGGCAGCTCCCAAGGACACTGGCCTTAAAGCACCCGCACCAGAAAAGCCCCTCAAAGGTCTGTCCTTCGGCCCCCGGCTGGGGTTCACAGAGATGAGGGATTCAGGGTCAAGGAAGGCCAGGGCCTCCTTCCCCTTGGTCGAGATGCCACCTACGCATCAGACCGCAATGCCAAAGGCCCTGCCAGGCCCCCAGGAGACTGTGCTGTCCTTCCTCAAGGCTCCCTGGAAGACCCAGCAGACGTGCCAGCCAGCAAGGAGCTGAGCCTCTGGCCAGTCCCTGTGGTGCTGGAGCCGTGGCTCGGCCACCCTCACCCTGGACTGAGGGCCCTCGAGGCCCGACTCGTGTCTGCTGACATCTCTAGCTTCTGGCTGGGCACCCAGAACTGTTCAGCAGAAGTGGGTTGGATGGATGGATGGATGGATGGCTACGTGGATTTCTGCTTCCGTCTGTACCTTCCTCTTAGAAAGAAGCAGCACTTGCTTCCATCTTTCTGGAGTTTCCACTCCGAGCAGAGATCCTCCTCGAATGAAGGCAACAGCAAAACCCCACATCTCGGGAGCAGAACCTCAGCCTGGGGCCTGTGGACCCTCTGAAGCCCTGCACACTCAGGTGCGGTGGGCTGATGTGCTTTTGTTCCCCCCCTGGACTTATAGCTTCAGCCTGGACTTAGAGCTTCAGTCCAATTCTCTAATACATTCAAGTTCTCCCAGAAATAAGCAGGCCCTAAGGTCTCAGGGCCGAGATTTGCTTCTCAAACTCCCTTGGAAGTGACTTTGAAACCAGCCCCACTCTGCCTCCCCCTGTGCAGGCGCACCCCTTCTTCTGACAACCCCCTCCCCAAGCTGGAATACAGCATCCTGGGGAGGAGGCTACTGCGGTGTGCAGACTGACACAGTGCTGTGTTCATTTCAGGGGAGGGCAGTTTATCAGGCGCAGGGTCGGCTTCCCATGGCCAGTCCCTGATGCCACAGAGCTGGATCATGGGGCCATCCTGCCTTGCCACCCAGCTGCAGCATGATGCCTCAGGCCACGCTTCCCTGGTCCCTGAAGCCACCCGGCACCTCCCAGGAGCCTGGGCCATGACTCTGGAGGATTTAGCCCATGAGAAAGTAACGATGTCACAGCAATGCTCTCATCCCCACCCCATCAGCTGCACCTAAAGGCTCAGCTTCAGGCCAGGACAAGGCTGCCAGCCTGGCACTGTGGGCTGTGAGATAACACAGTGCCCCCTCAGGCTGGCAGAGCCCCACTGCCCGCCCTCCATACTTTTCCTCCCAGCTCATCCAAAGGAGGAATGTCATTTCATGGGAGACCCCTCACCATGACCCACTATGCAAAAAGGATGATTTCAAGATCTGGCAAAGAGGATAAGAAAAACGAAAGCAGTTTAGTTTACAGAGCAGGGGAAATGGGGGGTGGAGAGCTCTTACTTTTGTTTCCTTCATAAAATTTCTATTAATGCTTATATGATAAATGACTTTTAAAAGTTTCTTGTTGATGCAGGAGAGAAGCTGCCTGTGGCCGGATGGCTGCATCTGAGGGGTTGCCCCCCTGCACCTCCAGCCCTTCACCCCCCACCCTAACCCCTCACCCCCAGCCCCCATCACTGGGAGGAAATGAACACCCGAGAGAAGGCGGCCACTACTGCAGAGGAGAGGTCCCTTCGTCAAGAGCCAACCAAAAACCAAAAACCCACTGAGCGTGCAGAGGTGAGGAGAGCAGAGTCCCCTCACCCCCAGAAAGGCACAGCCCCGTGCTGGGCAGACAGCGAGTGCTAACCGGACAGCACAGCACATACTGTTGTTCAATAGTACCGCATAAGCCGAAACTTTCCCATCACAATCACCAGCACTGGGTTTTCATTTCATTTCATTTTTCTGTCTTTTCCAAGTGATGCTAGGGGAGAAAATGCGATTTGCTCGTTGCTTGAATTTACCTTTTATTGATTATAAGTGAAGTTGGATCTTTGCACATGACTGTTAACCAGTCCTCCGTCCCCCTTTAAAAAGAATAAATTATTTTCCTTTAACTATTCGTCTACTGTCTTTAATTTTTCTTGTCTACTTGTGAAGTCTTTTATATAGTAAGTATTTTAACATAATTTCTATTATATCTTATTTTCCTTTAACTTTTCATTTGAATACTTTTTGATTAATATACACTTTAAGACTTCTAAGTAGTCAAACCCATAGAAACATTTCATTTCCATTCCTTGTAAGCTGCTCCATTGGAAATTGAGAAACATCTACTTTTATAGTTTTTTAATATTTTTATGGTTTAAGTTTTAACTCTTCAATCCATCCAGAATTTATTTTGGCATATGGTAAAGATTTAAATTAACTTTCTCTGAATAGTGAACCATTGTTCCAATACCACTTGTTCACTATATTAAATGTTTACATCTACTGAAAGTATTTGGGATCATAAGTTTACCTCTTAATGTAGATTGTAGTTGCATTATGATTTTTGAGATATTTTCATTTTCATTATTTCCTACAGAGTATGTAATTATATTTTTAATTTCCTCTTTGACCAATAATTGCTTTAAGAGACTATTTTAAAATTTCTATGCATTTATAATTTTTTTTGCATAAGACACCTTTTTTTATTGAGGCATAGATGACACAAAACATTATATTATTTTCAGGTGTACAACATAATGATTCAATATTTGTATATATTGCAAAATTACCACTACAATAAGTGTAGTTAACATCCATCACTACACAAGTTGCAAATTTTTTTTCCTGTGAGAAGTTTTAAGATCTACTCTCTTAGTAACTTTCAAATATGCAATGCAGTATTGTTAACTATGGTCACCATGCTGTACATTGCATCCCCAGGACTGATTTATTTTATAACTGGGAAGTTTGTACCTTTTGACCCCTTCAACCTATTTCATCTGTCCCCACCCCCTACCTCTGGCAACCACCAACCTGTTCTCTGTATCTATGAGCCTGTTCTTTTTCCCCCCTCTAGATTCCACATTTAAGTGAGATCATATGGTGTTTGTCTTTCTCTGACTTATTTCACTTAGTGTAATGCCCTCAAGGTCCATCAAGGGTGGGCAAGGTCTTGAAGGATGAATAAGAGTTCACCTGGTAGATACAGATGAAAAGCATCAGAGTCCCTTCCTTTCTTACCCGCATTACTCTCTCCCCCCACACCAACTCTATTTTTATTCAGAACACTTTTCTTCACCTGCCATGTTATATATTGATTTGCCCAATGAGAGAATGAATGAAAAAAAGAGAGCACAGAAGATCCTGAAGGCGTAAAACACCTGGCAACATAAAGCCCCACCCCCATTATCACTATTGACTCAAATAACAGCCCTATGAGGTAGGCAAGCAAGATAGTGGCCCATTTTATTGATAAGGAAATCGAGGCAGAGAGATTAAAGAGTTTGACCACTATGAAATTCATGTTAATTGACAAAAGCAGGGTATAAAATTGAATATGCGGTGTGATCTCACAAGAAGAACAGTAGGTACAGAATGAGAGAAATACCTCAATATGGTAAAGGCGGGTGGGCTAGCTCTTGGGGGGTGTGTTTGGATCTTTCGATTTTCTTAGCTACACTTCCAGGTGATTTCAACAAAGCACGTCAGCCAGGAGAGGCTGGGCGTGCAGGTGGCACCATCCGTGCACTGGTTCTAAGCACTTAGGAAGACTTGGTGCCTGGCCAAGGCTGACTCTGGGGTTCTTTCTCCCCAAGACTCTGCCTAACTCATGCTATGTCTTCATTAGCATTATTGGCAGTAATCGGCTTCTGATCGAGATAAATAGAGAAAATATTTCCAAAACACTTAAACAAGCACTTCCATTAACCTATGTTCTGAAAATTAATCTTGTGGAGCAACCTGAGAAAAGGGTTAATTGCAGTTTCAGACAGAAATCCATGAGGAGCTTGCAGAGGGCCACTCACACCCGCTGCCCAGCCTCTGAGAGCACAGGGCATGTCTGTGCCTGGCTTGGCACTGTGGACACAGCGGCCCTGGCCTGGCTGTGAGGGCTGCAGGCAGTGCTGAAAGCCTGGTCCCATTGGTTGTCAGCTGCCTGGCCTTGTTCTTACCCTATCCAGCTCCCACTTTCCTTACCTATAAAAGGTGGATATTAAACCAGTTATTTTTAAATTTTTAATATTTTTAGTCCATTGTGTAAAAGATGTATCTTCATCATGGCAACCTATTCCCTGCCAGGCCGCTGGGAGGGGCAGCACAGCCCAGTGCAGAGGAGGTCAGCTGGCCGTGATGTCAGCCCCTTTGCCCACAGTCCTCCTCCAGGTGGGAACGTCCTCCCACCTGTCCTTAGAGTCTGCTATGGACTGAATGTTTGTGCCCCCAAAATTCCTTTGTCAAAGCCATACACTTCAATGTGATGGTAATTAGGAGGTGGGGTCTTTGGGAAGTGATCAGGTTTAGATGAGGTCATGAGGGTGGGGCCCCCTAATGATGGGATTAGTGCCCTTAGAAGAAGAGACCACCAGAGAGTCCCCCTGTCCTCCATGTGAGGACCCAACAAGAAGGCAACTGTCTGCAAGCCAGGAAGACAGTCTGCAAGCAGCTGTCCTGAAGCCCTCACCTGCCCCTACCAGGAGTATGAACCAGGCCCTCTTTGCAACCCTGACCCCCCTCTGACCCCCTCTTCTTGAGTGGCTCACTGTCGCCTCTGAACCCCTATTATGGGCACACATATCTGCCTCTGCCCTTTGAAATGGAGCATCTGGAAGGCAAGGCCCATGCCCAGGTGTAGGACCCACAGCACAAGCCCGGCACGGGTTGGGGCGGGGACTCATCCACGCCTGTCGAGCTCCCACTCCCTGCACGCACTCGGCCCCCGTCGGCTGGTGCTGGCTTTTGGCACTTTTATGCTGCCATGGTTTCTGATCTGTGGCATGTTGCTGCCTAGGCTGTCTGCAGCATTTTCAGGGCCTGAGGAGGGTATCAGGAAAGCTCTGGAGAGCCATGAGCTCCTCCATCACACTGTGCATCAATAGGGCACTCCTATGCACCATGCTCTGGTCTAAGTGCTGAGGTACCATTGTAAACAGTCACGGGAGGTGTCCAGCGCAGAGAGAGACATGCTCGGCCATGTCCCATCTGCCCTGAGCTGTGGGGTCCACTGTGTGAGTTGACCGTGAACACCCGTCCTTGGGAGGGCAGCCCTCCTACCTCACTGGTCCTTACCTTCCCATCCTCCACCCCAGGCCCCTGCCTGACAGCACTGGCACGGTGATCACCGTGAGCACGGGTACCTAGAGCCCTGCAGTGCTCCATCGCTGTTCCTATGGCTTCACGCCAGTTAATCCTCATCGCGGCCCAAGGTGGGGGGACTGTCATTGTCTCCAGTTCACAGATGGGGAAGCTGAGGCTCAGGGACATTACGTGACTTGCCCAAGGTGGCCCCACTGGTGAGTCACAGAGTGACACAGCTCTAGTCCCTGGGCTCAGCCACTGTACATGCCCTCGGCTTAAAAATATTCAGCTAATACATAAGGAGCACTTGAGGTGCCTGGTCGTGATTCTAAGGGGTGCTGGAGGTCGTGACAAAGGCCAGGAGGTGGCCAGAGGATAAGAACCACCCTATGGTTCTCCCAGGTGGTGGCGAGAGACAGCTGGGACTTTATCCCCAGGGAGCACACATGAACGGGTGTCCTGTCCTCCCCTGGGGAATGTCCCTGGAGGCCCCAGAGAGCTGAGCGCCCAGTCCCCAGGGTGCTCCAGGTTCGAGTCCAGGATGACGCCTGGGATCCAGCCGAGGCCCTTCTGCCCGCCTGGCTGAGCGCCTGCCCCGAGGCCCTGTTGCCCAGACCGACCCGTGTGTGAACATCCTGACCACTTCACCACCAGCTTGGAGGCTCACAGGATATGCCGACCTGGCTCAGGACACTGCTGGTATTGGGACTGTGAGGTTTCGTGCATGGATTTCCCGGAGACCGAGCAGTGAGTAGAGGTTTGTTACCTCGTAGCTCCGTGAAGAATCTGGGCCAGGGCTTTGGGGCACCTGCGGGGGGTGGGGGCGCAGCCATGCACTCACCGCCCCCCCGCCCCGTGGTTCATTAGATGGTAGCTCCTGAGTGCCGGGAGCTGTTGCGGGCCCTGGGGATACGCAGCAAACACGCCCAGCCCCCAGGAAGCTCCACTCTAGTGGAGAGGCAGACAGTAAACAAACAAACAGACGCAGAGTATTCCAGAAGGTAATGAAGGCCGTGGAGCAGATGGAGACAGGGCAGGGGGTGGGCAGTGCTGATGGGAGGGCGGGGTGATGTCCTGGCACAGAAGCGGGAAGGCCTCTCCACTGAGGGGCTCTCTGAGCGGCCCAGGAAAGAAGAGGAGGGGGAGAAACAGGCCGGGTGCTCTACATGGACGGAGTGGCCAGTGTGAAAGCCCCGAGGGGGGGGCGCGCCTGGACGGTTCACTGGAGAAGAACATGGACTCAAGACGCAGGTGGGACCAGATGCTGGAGGGCCCGTGTTCTGAGCTGCAGAGCCATCTGGTGACTTCTGAGCATAGAAGTGACATGAGCTGACAGCTGCCATGTTATAAATAGGCCATGGGGGGCCAGCGGTGGAAACACAACTACTGTGATGATCCAGAGACACGTGACAGGAGAGGGTTCCAGAGTGAAAGAAGTCGTGGGGGCGGCAAGAAGGGGGGAGACACTTGGAAGGAAGCGCCCACGGGATTTGCTGGTGGATTGGAGGTGAAGTGGAAAGGAAGGAGGGGGTCGAGGATATGGCGCCTGGGTTTTTGGCCGAACACCTGGACGGTTAGAGTCGCCATTTCCCGATTCAGGGAAAACTGCAGAACGGGGTGTGTTGGATGGTGGGGGGAGGGCTGGGGGCTGTGTGCGCTAGGTTAGGTTTGATACTAAGCGCTCAGTGGAAGGGTTGAGTACACACTCAAGTTTCTGAGTCTGAAGTCCAAGCCCTGGAAAGGACTTGGGAGTCATCAGCTAACATGTGACATTTAAAACCACGAGACTGAGTGAGCTCGCCTGGGAGGGGTGTGCAGATGGACTGGAGGTCCAGCAGGGAGCCCCGGGGATTGAATGTTTATGAGTCAGGAACAGTTTGGTGAAACAAGCCAAGGAGACTTAGAAGGAGTGACCAGCAAGGTGGGAGGACAGCCAGGACGTCGTGGAGGTCTTGGGAAACAAGTGAAGACAGCACTTCAAGAACAAGAACAGGGACTGCCCTGGTGGTCCAGTGGTAAAGAATCTGCCTTACAATGCAGGGCACGTGGGTTCGATCCCTAGTCAGGGAACTAAGATCCCACATGTCGCAGGGCAACTAAGCCTGCATGCCACAACTACTGAGCTCGTGCACCTCAACTAGAGAGCCTGCATGTCTCAAACTGCAGAGCCCACGCGCTCTGGAGCCCACGTGCCACAACTACAGAGCCCATGCGCCCTGGAGTCTGTGCGCCACAACTAGAGAAGAAAAAACCTGCACGCCACAACTAGAGAGAAGCCCCCGCGCCACAACGAAAGATCCTCATTTCTCAGCGAAGATCCTGCGTGCCACAACTAAGACCCGATGCAGCCAAAAGTAAATAAAATAGGACTTCTCTGGTGGCACAGTGGTTAAGAATCCGCCTGCCAATGCAGGGGACACGGGTTCGAGCCATGGTCCGGGAAGATCTCACATGCCATGGAGCAACTAAGCCTGTGCGCCACAACTACTGAGCCTGCGCTCTAGAGCCCGCGAGCCACAACTACTGAAGGTTGCATGCCTAGAGCCCGTGCTCCGCAACAAGAAAAGCCACCGCAATGAGAAGCCCACGCATTGCAACATAGAGTAGCCCCAGCTGGCCGCAACTAGAGAAACCCCGCGCACAAGATCGAAGACCCAATGCAGCCACAGATAAATAAATTAATTTTTTAAAAAAGTAAATAAAACAAATAAATCTTTAAAAAAAAGAAAACGAGGACATGATGGGTCGTGTGGAGTGAGTGCTTGTAGACCATGGGATGCGGATGAGGGCTGCAGACTGAGCTGAGTGTGGGTCACGGAGGCCACTGGTGACTGTGACGTGGGAGCCCCTGCAGGGCTTTGAGCAGAACGGTGACCTGATCCCACCTACATCTGAAGATCAGTCTGGCTTCGGTGTTGAGAATTGATGGAAGGGGCAAAGGAGGACGGTGGCCCAGACCCAGGCACCCCTGGCGTGAAGAACCAACAGGACTCACTGACAAGGGGGGACGAGGGCAGCAGAGGAGGGGAGTCAAGGATGGCGCTCAGGTGCTCGGCCTGAGTCTGGGAAGACGGAGTCGCCACTGACCGAAGCTGAGTGGGTGCGGGGGAGGGTCGGGTCAGGACAGACGACAGTTGAGACATTTACTAGACGGCCCAGTGCAGCTGTGGAGCAGACAGCTGGACAGTCGATGGGACATTCCGGAGAGAGGTCTAAGCGAGGGATAGAAACATGGGGGAACCAGCATAGAGATGGTGTTTCAAGTCTTGGGGCGGGAGGAGGTCCCTAGGAAGTCAGTGTCAGTGGAGAAGTGGGCACCCCCGCCTGCCATCAAGATCGGGGGGAACAGATCCTGAAAATGAGCAACCGGAGAGGTCGGAGCAGGGCCAGGAGAAGGGGGTGTCACCGAGGCAGGGCGGCGCATCAAGAGACGGGGGCAATGGACAATGTCAAAGCCTCCAAGACTGGCCGGGAAAAGCCGAACGGTACTGCGCGGGGAGGGCAGGGGGGAGGGCCTGGGTCTTCAGACTCGGGTTCCCAAGTCATGGCAGAAAGCTGGCTTTTTTCTACGGCAACCTCTCAATCAGCCTTATTTGGTCCTAACACGGGCCAAGATTCCGTCTCTTCACCAGCGCTTCCTCGCAAACAGAGGCCAGCGAGAACAGCCACTGTCAAGGGTGGCCTCAGCCTTCTGAATCATCATCGTCATCAGAAGAGTCCCCTTCCAGTCGACCTTGCTTTAGGTCTTTAATTTAATTTAATTCTAATTCTTTAAAGACCAGTGCTTCTTGTAAGGTCAGTGAGCTGCCTCGATTGACCGGAGCACGGGCGCCAAGCACAGTGGATGCAGGCCCACCCAGGAGCGGGGCTGACATGCACGGCCTGCCTGAGTGCAGGACACACAGAACGGGGGCTCGGAAGATCTGGAAACGTCCCTGCACCAGTTCTCAGACACGATCAAGCCACCGCGTCTCAGAGGAAACCTTGTGTTTGTGCCTCAGAGCCCAGAGGACCAGAGCAGCTTTGCATGACTGAAACTGCTGTCCGCAGGCCCGACGCAGCCCCTCACACGCTGATTGGTCCCGAGGCAGCAAGGCGTGGGAAGATTCGTTCTGAACCAGCTGGCTCCTTGCTGTGTGGACCGAGGCAAGGTCTGCTTCCTAGACAACCAGGCAACAACGAGGTGAGGTGAGGACCTTGTTACACGATCTGTTTGCTTCTGCAAAAAGACACTAAGGTGCACCTATGCCCATCCTCCCTGTGTGTGCACTATGAAGCCAGGCTCTACAGGGTCCAGGAGAAATTCTCCTCTGAATCCAGCGTGGGACACGGCTAGCAGACGACTCTCAGCAGAGCGCCTTGCTTGGGTCTGGACCTCCCTGGGCTTTACCTGGCACCTGTGTCTGATGCTTTAGGGAGCCCGCAACCTTCACAGCCCTGGCACGTGGGTGGTAGGGACGTCCCGAAGGGGTTCACTCTCCAGGGCGCTCAGGTCACGAGCTCTTCTTCAACCCGAGCCCAGTACATGGAGGAGCCCGTTGTCCTGGTCACACCTGTTCACCAGGGCCTCCTCTTCCTCTGTGGGTGACATCACCTTCTTTTCTTTTCTTTCTTATATTTGCAGAGCGTTTTTACGGCTCTTAAGTCTCTGAAGCCGTTGCTGACTCGGGTTCTGACACAAAGCCATCTGACAGTCTCCCACCCGTGCCACGTCCACAGCACACCCACTCGACACCCCACATGGGCTCCTGGCCATCCAGAGGCTCAGGGCGGGGGACTGTGGTGGCCTAGCCCCTCACTCAGCTGCTGTCAGGGACCACCTCTCTGGCCACACGTCCAGGGGGTTTTCCAGGGGCCATTTTGGGGTCTCTGGCTCTTCTCTGTGCTGTCCCTGTGTTTATCCCATCCAGTCTGTACTGGATATTGTCCCACTCCGCCTTACAGAAGAAGTTGACTGTATTTCCTGCTCACTTGAAAATCATTCTACTTTCCTTCAAGGAGGACAAAGCAGTGAGAGAAAAAGCTCCAGCCACAGCCTCCTCCGTTTGTCAAAACAACCAAAATCCATTTCAGAAGGGTTTGCTCGACCAGTCTTTCTTCAGTGAATCAAATGTTTAGCAACCACGTAACTGTCTCCCTAAGTGCCCAGCTGGGCCGGGGCTCTGGGTTTAAAGTGTGACCAAGTCCCAGGAGCGGCCGGTTGGGGACTGAGATATGGAAGTGACACGGGCCTCTCTCCCATTTAATCCCGCCCCAAACACCCCCATCTCAGGCGGGTGCACCTGCCTAGGGGGTAGTTTCTGCACAAACAACTCAGAGATAAAACCAACGGAAACTGAAGTGAGGCGGCCCGAAAGGCCCAAAGATCTGCATCCGTTGCTGGGGCAGCAGTGGGCTCTCCGGCCATCCCTGTGCGCGAGCGTGAACGGGTGGCCGCACAGGCGAGCACCGGAAGGTGAAGGGAAAAGGCAAAGCCAAGGGTGCCGCGGGCGACACAAGCGCATCTTCCAAGCGCCCATTTTAAAAAGAGTCTCAAACTCTCCCTGCTCCTGGCTGCGTTCTCAGACTTTGCGAGTCACCCTGTAGTGCGGCGACTGGCCTCACGTGCCGTCTTTCAGGAACACTCAGTGCTAATTAGCTCCAGTGCAAACTGGCTCCCAGCAGCTTCCTCCTTCGTCTCCAGACGCTGGGGTTTGGGGCTCCTGGTGCCCGGGTGCCGTGAATGGTGGGCCGTGCTCCCTGGGGCCACTCCCTCCACACCCCAGGTCTCTGCACAGACCCTCCCACCTGGGGTGCCCCTTCCCATTTTCCTGGTCCAAAGGAATCTGGAGACCGGACAGGGTTTGCTTATCATGGGAGGAATGGGCACCGCCAAGCCGGTGCAGCTACAGAAGCCCCAGCTCTGCACTGAGGCAGGACCCTCGCGCCCTACAACCGAACCTCCGTCCCGACTGCTCTCCACACCGCACAGTGCAGTTCTGAGCTGAGGAGTGCACCTCAGCTTTGCACCATCAACTGCAAAAAGTTCCCACCAGCAGGGGCTGCGTGCAGAGTGAAGCTCTGTCCCGGCCCTGCAGCTGGGAGGCACCGTCCCTGCCAGCACCCAGGCTCTTATCCAACCCAAGTCACGTTTGCTACGCCTCGGGGTCCCGGTATGGGGCTAGTTCTGTCCTGTCACTCATGGAGGCGTCACACGCACCCACTGTGGTGTTATCCCCATTTACAGATGAGGAAACTGAGGCTCAGCACAAAGAACATGTCAAGGTCAAAGCTTGTTGTAAGTGAGGCACCAGGCTTTGAGGCTCACCTTGGGGACCCCAAGTCTGGTACTGTTTTGGGGGCACATGACTCCACTGTGGAGTCGGGAGGGGGCACTGGCTGATGCAGAAACTATGTGGAGGCCACAGCAGCAGGTCAGAGGGTAGGGGGGCCCGGGAACTCCTTCTCCCCCAAAGGCCGACCCCCAACAGCAATCCTCACCTGCAGTGAGCATGAGGTCTAACAGGCATAAAGTTCAATGTTGCCGCATCTTCAGGGTATTTTTACCTCAGCTCAGCTGTAAAATTAACGGATAACTTACCGTTGTACTAAAAGGACCCTTATTTTAGGCTGATCATTAATGAGGAGGCCTCACACCCCAGCCTTGTTACAGAAAGACCTGAAATTGCTTGTCTCAATCTCCTGGCTCTGCAGGGATTGACTTTCTCAGCATATGTTTTAAATTGTTTTCCAAAGGAAAGGAGGCCTGTGTAGGAAGGGGCTGGCAACTGAGAGTGGCCCTAGATGTCTCAGGGCCTGGCTTCTGACAGGGAACCCTTAGCAAGACTCCTGGGAGACCCCCGTGGGGAGCCAGGGCCCTCAATCCAAGGATGGGGTCCCTGGAAACCCTGCGGCACAGATGTCAGGTTCTCAATCAGCTTCGTGCTCAGCGCCAGGCTGGCCTTGTGGGTAAGCAGACAGAGGGCCGTCGCTGCCTCAGGGTGCTCACCAGGCTCTTGGGGAAACTGGAGGGTCATCGACTCCAGGGGACGTTGGAAGCCAGTCTCTAAATCCGCGTGGAGTTGTTCAGAGTGCGGTGGGGGGCATTGCAGGGGGCTTTTGGAGGGGGGCAAGTAGAAGGGTGAGATCCACACAGTAAAAGCGAGAGGGAACGGAATTCTTAGGAATAGGGGAGCAACCCAAGGATGGGCTCAGAAACAGGACCAGGACACGCTCATGGACCAGTGAAGCCATGGGCTGGACCAGAGCACAGGGGGTGCTGGGGAAAAGTAAAACGAGGACAGAGGTCAAAACCGCAACATCAGCTAAGATAGACTTCAGATCAGCGAGTAAAAAATGAGGCCAAATAGATACTTTATGATGTTAAAGGCCGCAATTCCCAGTGACGATACAGCTGCAACCTTAATAAAGCAGAAATTAAAGAAGAAGATTGGAAAAGTAGAAACATGCTAATGATAGAAGACTTTAATTCCCCTGCTCAGTCCAAGATAGATAAAGAAGACAGAAATATGTGAGGACAGAAATATAGAAGACTTAGCAAGATATATCGTAATTATTGAATAGAAAAATTACAAATGCATAATTACCCTCTGACCCAGCAAGCCCACTTCAGGAATTTATCCTCCAGATATACTCAAAATACAAAATGACGTATGCAGAGAATTATTCCCCGCAATAATGTTCCGCATAGCAAAATATTAGAAACAATAATAAATTATGGTACGTCCACACACTAGAGTATCATGCAGTATTAGAAAGAATGAAAGGGGAAAAAACGGGGAAGTTCTCTATGTACTATGGAAAACATCTTCTGGGATGTACCATTAAATGACAAAGCAAAGGTTCATCATGGTGAATAAATAAATGGGCAAGAAGTGTAAGAAAGGGGGAAAGTAAGAACATATATTTGCAGTTGTACATAGAAATACTGGAATAATGCAATATAAATTAATACAAGTTGCAACATACAGCTTTTTATAAAATATCGTTTTGAATTTTGAACCATCTGAATACATTAATGTGGTCGGCAGAACAATGACCATCCAGAAATGCCCACATCCTAATTCCTGACACCTGTGACTATGTTACTTCCTGGCAGAAGGGCCTTTGCAGATGGGATTAGAATTAAGGACCTTGAGATGGGAAGGTTATCCAGAGTCATCCAGGTGGGCCCCACGTAATCTAATGAATCTTTAAAAGCAGATACTCTTCTCTGCTGGGGTGAGAGGGAGCTGAGACTACGGAGGAAGGGTCAGAGAAGTGCAACACTGCTGGCTTTGAAGATGGAGGAACGGGCCACAAGCCAAGGAATGTGGGCACCTCTAGAAGCTGGAAAAGGTTAGGAAACGGATTCTTCTCTGGAGCCTCCAGCCCTGCCCACACCTTGATTTTAGCCCAATGAGACCCGTGTCAGACATCTGACCTCCAGAACTTTGAGATAATAAGTATGTGTGGTTTAAAGCCATTACATCTTTGGTAACTTGTTACAGCAGCAATAAGAAACTAATACAATTAAATATTTTTTTTAAATTACATGGGAAACATCAAGAAGACATTTTGTCCTGCTGGTCTGGCTCAGACATTGCTGATGGTAAGAGGTCCCTGGGTCAAGGCTGAGTAGGTGCAACTGACAAAGGATTAATTTCCAAAATTTACAAGCAGCTCATGCAGCTCAATAACAAAAAAACAAACAACCTAATCCAAAAATGGGCAGAAGACCTAAATAGACATTTCTCCAAAGAAGATATACAGATGGCCAAGAGGCACATGAAACAATGCTCAACATCACTAATCATTAGAGAAATGCAAATCAATACTACAATGAGATATCACCTCACATGAGTCAGAATAGCCATCATCAAAAAATCTACAAACAATGCTGGAGAGGGTGTGGAGAAAAGGGAACACTCCTGCACTGCTGGTGGGAATGTGAATTGGTACAGCCACTATGGAGAACAGTATGGAGGTTCCTTAAAAAACTACAAATAGAACTACCATATGACCCAGCAATCCCACTACTGGGCATATACCCTGAGAAAACCAAAATTCAAAAAGAGTCATGTACCAAAATGTTCACTGCAGCTCTATTTACAATAGCCCAGAGATGGAAACAACCTAAGTGCCCATCATCGGATGAATGGATAAAGAAGATGTGGCACATATATACAATGGAATATTACTCAGCCATAGAAAGAAACGAAATTGAGCTATTTGTAATGAGGTGGATGGATCTAGAGTCTGTCATACAGAGTGAAGCAAGTCAGAAAGAGAAAGACAAATACCGTATGCTAACACATATATATGGAATTTAAGAAAAAAAAAATGTCATGAAAAACCTAGGGGTGAAACAGGAATAAAGACACAGACTTACTAGAGAATGGACTTGAGGCTATGGGGAGGGGGAAGGGTAAACGGTGACAAAGCGATAAAGAGGCATGGACATATATACACTACCAAACGTAAGGTAGATAGCTAGTGGGAAGCAGCCGCATAGCACAGGGAGATCAGCTCGGTGCTTTGTGACCGCCTGGAGGGCTGGGATGGGGAGGGTGGGAGGGAGGGAGATGCAAGAGGGAGGAGATATGGGAACATGTGTATATGTATGGCTGATTCACTTTGTTGTAAAGCAGAAGCTAACACACCATTGTAAAGCAATTATACCCCAATAAAGATGTTAAAAAAAAAATTACATGGGAAACATCAAGAAGACATTTTTGGCTTGTCCCGCTGGTCTGGCTCAGACATTGCTGATGGTAAGAGATCCCTGGGTCAAGGCTGAGTAGGTGCACAGCCCACTGGCATGCCCTCACCTTGACATCCAGAAAGGCCCACTGTGGGTCCACCTTAGGACCTGGGGCAGGTTGAGAGCAACGGGTCCGGAAGTCTCTTGCCCACATTCTCCTCCTGACCAATCCTGGTGCTTCCCCATGTGGCCCTGCCTGGCATCCTGATTCTAGGGACCTGTGAGTAGAAGCTTCTCTACCACAGTCGTTTCTGTGACTGTGTGGCCTACCGTGCCTGACTGAAACAGACCCTGGGAACACATTAAAACAACGTCTGAAGAGTGATCTGCTGACACAGGCATTGTCATCACCCCCACTGCATACAGAGGGCAACTGAGGCCCAGGGACGAGCAATCAACTGCAGGGTCCCAGGCCTGGTAAGGAGCAGGGCCATCCTTGCAGCCTCGGTCTGTCTGCTTCCCAAAGCTGGTACTTGCAGTGCAGCTGGCTCCACAGGCAGCCACCGCGTGTGCCGTACCAGCAGTGGCACCACCACGTGGGTGCAGATGGAATGTGGGGGGCAGGCTGGTGTGGAGCTGGGGTGCCCACCTCCGGAGTCCTCAGAGTGCACGTGGGGACGTGAGTAGCCGGGGTGGGAAGGGACCAGCCCTGCCCTGGCCTTGGGCTCCTGTCTCTGCTCTGCCTCTTCTCCTGCACCCAGCGCTGCATCACAGGTAAGGGGCAGGTAAAGGTGAGTCCCTAATTCAGGAGTACAGGCCAGGCAACAGGTAGGTCTACAAAGGTTATGCAGATGCTGAAATAGTGGACGGTGATAAATAGTGCCTGTGTGCTAAATTAGTTGCCCAGACTTGGAAAGCAAACCTCCCTGCAGTCGTGGGACCCCCAACTGCAGCCTCGGCTGACCCTGCCCTGACCACTCCCATCGGGGCTAAGCACCCTGTCTTCTCCTCCAAGGCTTCGGAGGCCCCCAGGTTTCTCCTGCCTGCATCCCCGCTTCCCTTGGCCTCCCCCCGCTCCCCTGGGAGCCCTGTGCTTACACTCCACCCTCTCCTGTCTAGACCACAGCGAGGGACTTTTCTCACCTCCCGGAGAACAGGCTTTCCCACCCTGGCTCTCGCCACCACCCCGCCCCACCAGATGCTAAGTAAGATCAATTACCCACCCACAAGCTGCCCACACGTATTTCACTGGAGCCCCGTTCAGCCTCGTGGCTGCCGGTGTGTTTCTAAGAGACCCGTCGAGGGCGAATCTGCAGAGAAGATGGGACTCTGCTCGCCCGGAGGTGTCAGGCGGAGCCGCACACCTGCCCGCCTGTTCAGCCTGGGACAGGTGGTGTCTGGAAGCCACTCCTCTCTGCCTTTCTCCCCAGTCCGGTCGGAGAGCCGGCTGCTTACAAGAGATGCCAAGGGAACACGGATGTGCTGAGAGCAATGGTCTGGACACCTGAGCCCTCTGGGGCCCAAAGAGACCCGGCAGGGGCTGTGGGAGGGAACGGGGGCAGAGCCCAGAAGCAAAGGAAATGACCCTAAAGTGATGCAC
Organism: Tursiops truncatus; assembly: GCF_011762595.2. Taxonomy (NCBI): domain Eukaryota; kingdom Metazoa; phylum Chordata; class Mammalia; order Artiodactyla; family Delphinidae; genus Tursiops; species Tursiops truncatus. The sequence goes on from NC_047034.1 coordinate 178,451,697, forward strand.
TAGAAAGAGTGGCACCGGGGCCAGAGGAGAGGTGCCTTGGGGCAGGGGAGCATCTGCTTCAAGTACCTGAGGGCCCATCTCGTTACAGAGCGTAGATGCCAGGGATGCCCTGAGGGGCTGAGCCGTGCAACAAGGGGCGAGCAGCCGCACAGAACCCCCCACCCTCATGCCCCACTTTGGTCCGCCTGCCCCTCCTTTCGCTTGTGGAGCACCTGTCCAGTGCTGTGAGGCTGTGTGTCCCACCCTGGCCGCGCTCTTCCGGCAGGGAGACAGGCCCAGGCAGAGAGAGCAGCCTTGTGTCCAGGGCATGCCGACCGACCAGGGAAGAGTGGGTGCAGGGGCCCGAGGCCCTCGAGCCCTGCTCTGGGTGTCTGGCTTGGCCAAGGGACTGGCCTCTCGGCAGGAAAGGGGAGCTGCCAATGAGAAGCAACAAATGGCTCCACTGGACTCCCAGTTGCAACCAGAAGAGCGTTCCCAGCAGGCACGTCCTCAGTGGGAGCCAGGCACTGTCCCCAGGCCGCGGTGGCCGGAGAGGCAGGCTGGTGGCCAAGCCCCCTGGACTCAGAAGTCCAAGACCAGGACGTGCACCAGGGCCCCAGGACGGTGCTTCCAACCAGGGCTGGGCTCCCGGGCTGGGCCACCTCCCCTTCCAGCTTTCCAGGACCATCCCTCCCAGGACGTTCTTTCCAGGAAGAGAGAGGGTGTTTTTTTGTTTGTTTTGTTGTTTTATTTTTTGGCCATGCTACGCGGCCTGCAAGATCTTAGTTCCCTGACCAGGAATCAAACCCGTGCCCCTGCAGTAGAAGCGCAGAGTCTTAACCACTGGACCGCCAGGGAAGTCCTGAGAGAGGGTGTTAAGCCTTTCCCATCCGATGACACGAACGTTCGAATTCTGTGAACTGGGAGTGCCGCTAACCTTCACGGTGACAATGATGACAGACACAGCAACGCGACACCCAACACCTGCTAGAGCTAAACGTTTCCTGTGTGTTATTCCATTGAATTCCCGCAGGGACCTTATGGGAAAGGGACTATATCCCCATTTCCAAGATGAAAAAACCTGACCCTTCCAATGGCAACTCGCCCCAGGCTAGCGGCGGGGCTGGGAGCTGAACCCTCCAAGGTCACAAGTCACAAAGGTAGGCACGTGTCCCCAGCCCCAGGGATGGAGGAGGCGGCCCTGGGGGAGGAGTCTTTGCGTATCTGAAGGCCCCACATAAATGGCCCCCACAACAGAAAAGGGCTTTCCGCGCATTATCTGCAAAAAAAGCCAAGTGAGAGGGAGGGAGAAGAAACGCAATAAAAGCAAAGATAAATTGTGTTGAAGACAAGATGGCAGGAAGATGGATCTCGCTGGAAATTCCTTCTGACTGGACTCTGAAAGGATCAGAGCAGTTTTCGTCCCAAGATTAAGCAAAATTGTTTTCCGTCATAACCTCCTACCCCTCTGTGTCCAATCTCCTGCTCTCATTTCTATGCCACGTGCATTTTAAAGTCTATTTTGCAGCTGTCTGTCTGTGTGTGTTGGGTGAAGGATGCTGCCTCTAGCTTGTGGAGCCCAGAGACCTCATGGCCTGGCTTGGGGGGAAACAGAGACCAGATAGAAGTGGCGGTTCTTAATAAGGGATTGGACTTGGGATGTGGAGGTGAGGAGAAATTAGGATTAGGACGTCTCCTGGTTGGGGACTGAGAGGATAGTGCTGCTGCTACAACTAAGGGAGAGAAAGAAGTCGGTCTTGGTGGCGTGGGTGGCAGGGGGCTTGGAGGACGGGAGGTAAGCGGCTCGGGTCTGATGTGTTCAGTGAGAGGGCCGGCAGCACACATGGGGTCGGGGGGCTAGGGCCACGAGAGTGGGGGAGATCCTCCCAGGGTCAGAACATGGAGACCCTGGGAAGGAAGGAGGCCAAGGGCAGGGTCCCAGGGGACCTGGACATGGAGGAGAAGCCAGCAGAGGAGACTGGGAACCAAAAGGGTAGCAAGATAAGAGGGAACCAGGAGGTAGCATGGTGGAAACCATGGCAACGAGTCTCCAGGCATAAGTGGGCAGCACCACCGAACACCACGGAAGGACACGCCGGCGAGGGCTGAAAAGCCACTGGGCTTGGCAGTCGGGAGATCTCAGAGCGCCTCCGGTGGCCTGTGTGGGGCTGGAGCTGCAGGAGGAACCCCGCTCGCGGGAGCAGGGCGTTTGCACAGTATCTCGGCACTCTTCCGCCCGGGGGGACGCTCTGTCCTATTTCTCTGCACCCTTGGGAGGCTGGCTGAATGGTCACCTGCTGCAGGTGGCACAGCTGGCGAGGGTAGGGCTGGGCCTCCAAACCCGCTGGTCCCCTGTCAGAGTGCATGCTCCTTGCAGGTGGAAGTGCGGGCACCGCCAAGCAGGAGGCCTGGGAGAACAGAGGGGGCCAGGGAAGAGATGAGGTGAGGCCTCAGCAGCAGCGCTGAAGACCAGCCACAGCTGGAAACCACATGTCGGGGCCGGGCCCTCGGCAAGGCTGGCATTGCCTCCACCCCACCTCACCATCAGGGAGGCTTAGGGGCTGCAGCCTCCCAGAGCACAGTGCCGCGTGCCAGCCTTTGGACCCTGCATCCCTCTCTTGTGCTGAGCAGCTCAGCTGGATGGCGGCTGAGGTTCCTGAGGTCAAGGGGATCGGCGGAACCCCACACGGGATGGTTACTAAGCTCTGCAACACGGGTCTGTGAAATGGACTCAAAACCATGTGGACGACTCAGGGCAGACTGGTCCCAGATGGAAGGATGGGCTCAAAATGCAGCTTTTCTGACAACAGGTCATCTTCCGGTGTGCAGCGTCCCCCAGCCCATCACAGGGCCGGGCATCAGCGCCTCTGCTCGACAACGGTCACCGTGTAGGTAGCTTTCCCAAGGGGTCTGCCTTTAGCTCGCTCACGGGGTGCAGGAGCCTCAGGGAGTGAGGACAGGTTTCGGAGGGGCCCTTCAGAGGGAACTCTGAGGGAGGCACGGGGTGTGATGCCAGGGGGCGCCCAGAGTCGTGTGCAGCCCGGAACCTCTGAGCGAGTGAGCCTCAGGCACGTGGCAAGACGCGCAAACTGCACGGGACGGCGCAGAACCACCGGCTAAGCCCCGGGTTTCCAATCAGACAGTCAGAAGCACTTGGGGCCAGGAGGGCAGGATGTGGACGGGAGTGGCGGGCAGGGTGGGGCCCGAGCTGAGCTTTGGGGGGAGGGCAGGGGGTGGAAAGGGCACCCCAAAGTCCCTTTGGAAACTGGAGAGTGCTGACCCCACAGGAGGGGTGAGTACGGCGTCAGCTCAACACACGTCCAGGTCATCGCCCGGCTGAGCACCTTGGGGGACGTCTCCAAGCGGCTGGCATGGCCTCCCCAGCCCACGTCCCTGAGGTCTGCTGTTCCTCCTCGTGCAGCTGCTTCTTCAACTGCCCGCTCCGGGCTGCGCAGTGGCCTCTCAGGACCCTCCCCAGTCTGACTGGTTCCCCTCACTTCAAGTATGGCGTGTGGGCAGGAAATTTAAACATCACAGACATCCCCACAGAGATGCTATCCAAACAGCAAGGCTGGAATAAACATATTAAAGTTGAAATGCAAAACGCCTGGAGCAAATGTCTACACGGCTTTATTTGCTCTGGAAACATTGCTTCCTGCTGTCCAGCTAAAATCAAGGGTCCTGTTAATAGCAAACAGGAGACAGGGGGACAGTAAGCGGGGATAGAGGGCAGCGCCCTACAGTCAGGGAGGCACTAGCACCCCCTGAGGCTGGGAGGCCCCAATGTCCCCCAGGTAGAGTACAGTCTCCTGCAGCTGGGGCTCACCACTGGGTGTCCCGGGTCCACCCCCGGCCTGTGAACAGTCCCCAGACAGAGGTCCCCACTGTGGGGACAGGCAGAGTCCCACTGTGGCCTGGGATGTGGTCAGACGTGTCCCCGGACTCCTTTTACCCCTTGCCACTCACGTCTGGTCATAAAAGATCCCAGCCTCACCTGCTCCGTTCAGCCCCTCCGGATGCAACATTAGGGACCACGGGACAGATTCAGGGCTCCAGTGAGGGTGTGAAGGCTGGTGGGGCGGGCCTTTCACGGCTCCCATCCCAGGGCTGCGGTACGTGCCTGTGGGTGTGCAAAGCGCCAGCCATTTCTCCTCGGACCAAACATTCTTCATAAACGGGAGCTGGACTGGCAGGTGTCCTGGGGACCACCCCGTCCTAACAGCCTATAGAATGGCCTTCTGGCCAGCCCGCCTCGCACTCAGGGCCTGGGGGTCCCATCAGGCCCTGAGTTGGAAATTAAGGCAGCAGCTTCTAAGTCAGGAGGGGGCAGGCAGGGGTCCTGGAGAGGGAGGCTCCCACAGGGGATGAAGCCCCCTTTTAACACAAAGGCTGCTTAACCTCAGATCTCAAGTCTTCAGAAGGGCTTTGAGAAGGGGGCATCCGCCAAAGGACAGTAGGGGGCACCAGACCCCCTTAGAGGCACGGGGCAGGAGAGAGAAGAAGCTGCTCTAAAGGAGGCTGAGACTCGGGGAGGGGAGGCAGGTGTCTGTTTGTTGGGGGCAGCCAGGAGCTGGAGGCCGAGCAGCTCAGCGTCCCTGCCAGGCGCCCAAAGCCACAGCCGTGCTCCTGACTAAGGCCGCGCGCGTGCCTGGTCGCACACCGCAGTGACCGATGGGGCTTTACGGTCTGTGATTTAGCGCACCTACACTTGACTATTTCTATCCTAATTAAATTAACAAAAAATTAAGAGTGACAAAATGGCAAAGATGTACTGATTTATCTAATGTGTGCCCTTGCGGCTTAAATGGGCACAAACTCCTTTTAACTTGGAATGAAATAAAGGGGAATATCAGGCGTTTGAGCTACGTGTTTGCTAAAAAATTAGCCCTGGATCAGCAGAGGCTCTCCATGGCCCACACACTCATTGGTATGGATCATCGCACAGCGCCGGGGCCTGCACTGCAGCGTCGAAGAACCAGATCCAGGCACCCAGGACGCGCACCAGCTGAGGGCCTCAGCCCCGGAGGATCCTGGCCACTTTCTCTCCGTGAGAAGCAATGACTACACACTGTGCTGCAGGCGGGCTTCTAGACTGCTGAATGGAGCCATGACTGCCTTTGGATATACTGTCCCCTGCCCCCCCGACACGCACTGCATAGAAGCCTTCCCATGGAGGCTTCCAGAAAAGGGAGCCACGGCTCTCCCATGCCTCCCCTCCCTTTCCAGGTCCCACGTGGGGAGTAGGGGAGCAGACGAGCCCAGCCCTGCAGCCCAGATGCCTTTTGCTAATCCACTGCATTTACCCTGCCCTGCGGTCACCTTTGGATGTGTTTGCTCCATGCCGTACTGGGGGAACGGAGGCAGAGATTCTCTCTGTTCCTCTCTGCACACGGCACCAAGGGTAGTGCTTGGCACACAGCGGAGACTCAGTAACCCCATACAATCAACATCATCATCACCACCGTCTTCCTCATCTTCCTCAGTGTCATCATCTCCATCATTATTACCATCATCCCCTTCATCATCATCATTTCCCATCCCTTCCCATCAATGTTAGCAGCAGCGGCGGCAGCAACATCTTCTTCATCCTAAGCCAGCACTTATATTGGCTCTACTCTGTGCCATATGTATTTGAAGTGCTTCAAATGTAGTAACTTACTTTAATGCTCTCAATAACCCTATGAAGTAGGTATACTATTATTTACCCCCATTTTACAGATGAGAAGACTGAAGGGCGAAGAAGTTAGCCCATGTTGTACAGGATTAGTTAATGGGCTAGTGAGAGACAGAACCAGGATCTTAACCAGTTTGAATCTCTCTGTCTTAAGGGTTCATGCTCTGGGTCACTGTACTACATGGTGTTAAATGACCGAGAAAGATTAAATGAACAAACAGGCACGTAAGTGCATGCATGAACGTTCAGCAGATGTCAAGGAGCCTCAGGGAATAGAGGATGCTTTTCTCACTATTTATATTTGGCAACAAGGTCCGTCTTGGCCCTCCTTCTTCCTTTCCAGTGGCAAAGGTCTCAGTTTGTCAGTGATGTAGGTTGGGACCCACACTCCTGGGGCACTGTGTGTTTTGGCAGTGCCATTTATAAGTAAGCGTGTCCTTGTTTTGTGATAATGTGATGACCTCGCTTCTTTGCCCCATAGAGCGCCAAGCTCCATACAAGCGAAGGGGTGGCACGTCTGTTCATCACTGCATTCCAGTGCTTAGCCCAATGCCTGGCACATAGGAGGTGCTTAGGAAATCGAAACAGGTTTCATAAATAAATGAACTAACAGGCAAAAGAGAAGCATTTCCTCCAAATGTCTTAGACTCACCATTGGAGATAGATATATATATATATATCCATTCCTATATCCATGTGTCCATGTGTCCGTGTGTGTGTGTGTGTGTGTGTGTGTGTGTGTGTGTGTTGGCTAATAAATCACTGGAACAAAGTGGTATGTACTTAACGTTTTATGTCAAATGTTGTTTCTCTTTTATTCTTCCCATGTGAAAGAATGTGTATAAAACATAGGAGAAATGAAGAGAGCACTGGATTTGATATCAGAGGGATGCGCTGAGTCCTTGGGCCAGCCTCTCTACTGGGGGGGCAGCCTCGCTACTGGGTGGGGCCAGCCTCTCTACTGGGGGGGCAGCCTCTCTACTGGGCGGGGGCAGCCTCTCTACTGGGGGGCCAGCCTCTCTACTGGGGGGGCCAGCCTCTCTATTGGGGGGGTCCATCCTCTCTACTAAGGGGGGCCAGCCTCTCTACTGGGTGGGGCAGCCTCTCTACTGGGGGCGGCCAGCCTCTCTACTGGGTGGGGCAGCCTCTCTACTGGCAGGGGGCAAGAAGACCTACACACTGAGTTACTGTGGAATTTAAGTGAGGCCAGGTGTGCAGACATGTTGTGTAAACTACAAAGTATAAAATAAATTACATGGTTTACCAAGTCCCCATCCCTAGTAATGGAGCCTGGCCTCAGACTGAAGAATTAGAGGTTGTACTTATCCTGGGAACGATGTTAATTCTCACCGTTTGTTGAGCCCTTGCTTACAAAAGGCCCTACCCTACACACTGAAGACATTCTTATGTATTCTCCATGACAGCCCTCTCAAGTCCCAGTATTTACCTGATTTTATGGCTAAAGGCATGATATTCAGAAGGCAGATCCTAATTCACCCGAGGTAAACAGCTAGCTTGCATCTAGGTCTCCATGGCAGAGACAGCCATCTGCACCTCTTTATCCATCCTCTTCTTCCTTGAGTACCAGAACCCCCAAATTTAATTGGGCAAATGGCCATCCAGAATGAAGACTACATTTCCCAGCTTCTTTTGCAGTTAGATCTAGTTGTAACTGAGTTGTGGCCAATGGGAGATAGGTAGAACTATTGTTCTCCCCTTTCTTGCTGCTGGAATGCAGGCACTATGGCTTCAGCTCAAGCAGCTATCTTGTGCCATGAGGTGGAAGACATGTATTAGGATGGTGATGCTGGGTTACGGGAAGCCAAGACTCTGATCAGCTGCCGTGCTGGCTCTGGATTCCCTAACCAAGCTTTGCCAAGGCAGGGAAATCAAACTATTCTACTTAAGCCATTGCTGTTTTGGGGTTTTTGGTCACTTGCAGCTGAACTTCTCTTAACTAATATGGTCTGTCTGACTCCATAGCACATTTTTTTAACCACTTCCTTTGGAAAGCAGCTTACCTTCATCATCCTTCCAAGACCTCAGGACATTATGACAAAGCCCGTGGCACAGTGTCTGGCTCAGAGTGAATGCTCGATAAAGGCTAACTAGCCACTGTTCTCGTTGCTCTAGCTACTGCTGCTGCTATGTGCAAACATGTGCCCCCTGAGCGTTTTGTTTAGCAATCCAGAGTGACTGCATCAAGTTGTTGGGCGGGCAAGACAGTTTTCATTAAGCCTAAAATGCTCACCCTGTCTGGCATCTGAAAGGAAGACTCTGATTTCAGCTCCAGAAAGAGTCCTCAAGCTCTTTGCACCAATTGTGTTTTTATGCCAGAGTCTTACTTAGGCGTGATGGAATTAGGCTATCAAGAGGGAGAATTTTTTCAGCTCGGCAACCCCAGTGGAAGGGTGGCCAGAAACGGTGAAATGTGACCTCACTGGGCCACATTTTAAGGACGCCCAAGGAGAGGGACATGCCAGGCAGATAGACACTAACTCTCTGAGCTTGCAGGAAAAGGTACCCAAAGGTCTCTCGGAAAACTCTTTTGCACAACCCAGATTTCCATATAAATAATAGACATGTCAGAACATATGATGTCTGAGTTTTGGTACTTATCCTAAGAGCTGAATGTACAGTCTGTAATAATTTTCTCAAATTCTAGAGAAGCTTCCGCAGATTCTGTCCTCAGCACCGGCTTTGGGCAATTAATTAAATTGCCTTTTTCTTTCCCAAAGCGGTGACTGCTGATTAAGAATTGCCCTTTCCACCCCGCTCACTTGGGTGGCCATCTTTCTGCCTGGCTGCGTCTCATCATGTCTCTGCTGGAGAACGCAAGACAGACAGACGCAGAAGGCTTTCTCGGCTCCCAGATGGTGTACGGTTTGAACAGTGAAAACTCAAGGAAACAGTTCCCTGGAAGGAGAGGTGAGGAAAGGCAAGCAGGAAAACTGAAAGATCAAAGTGAGGAATCAGAAACAGAGACAGTAAAAAGTTCAAGTCCCCTTTCAGACGTCCGCTGCCCTTGCCTTCTAGGGAATTCTGCTGACTGAGAGGTCCAGTTGGCACTCCAGAATGCCCTGATGAGAGCCCCGCAGGAGGAAGACCCATAGGTAGAGAAAGTGCTTTGTTTTACAGTTTCCTGGGCACCAGCAGACTTTTCTGCCACCAGCTCGAAATATGAGATGCTGGTGTTTGTTTCCAGCTCCCTGAATTGAAATTACATCACCAAGGAAGAACCTTCCCGAAGGAAATGAATCTCTGCAGATAATGATCCCCCACAATGGACTTCAAACCGTAATAAAAATATAACTTGAATGTTAAAGGTGAATTGGAATTAAGGATCCTATCACCTGTGTTGCTCCGCACCACGATTAAAAAAAAAAAAAAAACTTATTTCACTGCCAACAGCAAGTCTCCTGCGACACCTCTTTGAAAACCAACTATTTCTGAAAGTCGAGTTAGAAAAACACATGCGCTCTAGGGTATAAAGAAAGCTGTACTGTGTATAAAATGTAATACTGAGCGGTAGATCTTAGTATATTGACATTATAAAAACCGGGTAGCAATGGGAAATAATATTTTTACAGAGGTGGCAAACATAAATGCCGAACCTGCAGGCACATTTATAGACCCTGTCGCGCATTGTGGCATTTCACCACCAGGATGTTAGAAAGAGCCGGGCAAGGAGGGCCCCCGCGGCGCCACCCGAGGCACACGAACCGCTGTCAGAGCGCCTCTGCGGGTCGGGCACCGGGGCTGCCTGTGCACGACGGGTGCTGGAGGAGAGTCTGTGTGAGACATGCGCTCAGGAAGAGTGGGAATAAAGTTGTGCCAGAAAGCCGGGCTTTGGCCCTGGGGCTTCCTCCTCTGAGCGCCTACAGAGCCAAGAGCCTTCCCACCAGTTCAGTGCTGACTCGGGCTCTGATTTTTTTTCTTTTTAATTGACGTCAAATTCACATAGCATAAAATGCACTGTTTGGAAGCGTGCAGTTCGGCGGCATCAAGCACACTGGCAACGTTGCGAAACCATCAGCATTACCTAGTTCCAAAACAGTCTCATCACCCCCAGAGAAACCCATCCCTGTCTGTCATGTGCTCCCCTCCCCCTCCCCCGCCCCGCGGCAACCAGCGATCTGCCTTCTGTCTCTGAATTTACTTATACTGGATACTTCACGGGAATGGAATCATAGAATTCGTGACCTTTTGCGTCTGGCTTCTCTAATCGGCATCACTTCTTTGAGGTCATCACGTTGCAGCATGTGTCGGTACCCCATCCCCCTTGACGAGTGAACGATGGTCCGTGGCATGGAGAGACCACATGTATTTATCCGTTCTTCAGTGGGGGGGCACTTGGTTCCTTCCACCTTTCAGCTCTTCCAATTATTTAATGCAGTTTTGTTCTCTCTCCGACTCAAGCTCTCTCTGGCAGAGCAAAGGGGGTTAGTTCCACGTAAGCCCACCAAGCTTCATTTGCTGAATGAATAAATAAAGAGAGGGTGCTCAAGGGGACAGGTTGAACACCTTTCCGGCATTTATTCCACCCCCCGCCCCACTGTGTAACAATCATAACAGTTGGGGGATTTCCTCTTACGCCATCTTCCAGGATAGGGTCAGATGTGATGGAGCCAGGGGTTGGCAAACTTTTTCTGTAAAAGCTTAGCTAGGACATATTTTGAGCTTTGTAGGCAATACAGTCTCTGTTTACCGTCTCAATTTTGCAGTCATACACAATGTGTAAACAAATGGCTATGACCGTGTTTCAAAAAAACTTTCTTTACAAAAGCAGAGGCGGGCTGGATTTGGTCGATGGGCCATGGTTGGTCAACCCTTAGTCTAAACTAATTGCATCTTCTCAGCCACAGTGATTGGTTCCAGTGGTCAGGTGACCTAACTGATCCAATCAGAGTGAAGCCCAGAACTTTTTGCTCCGTCGTTTGCTTTTCTTTTGGACACTGGAGTGTGGGTTTGTAAAGCCTGAAATACCTACAGCCGTTTTATTGACATGAGGAAAGCCAGCCAGGGATACAGAAACCAAGGAGGAGGGGAGCGTTGAGAAGATCAAGAGAACATGACCAGAGTCTTGATCAAGCCATGCCTGAAGTCCCCTCTTTATCTGGACTTTCACTGCCTAACGTATATATTTTGCTCTTACACATTTATTACTTGTTTCTCTCCCCATTACGGGGATTTTGTTAATTGCTATATTCCTAAAGCTTAGCACTTTTTAAGCGCTTAGCAAAAATTTGCCAGATGAATGAATGCCTGGAGATTTTCAGATCTCTCCTGAAGCAGAGGGTGACGAGAGAGAGTGGGGGGAATGAGCCAGAACAGCTCACACTCCCCGGTGAATCCACCAGGCGGTGCTCTCCATGTGCTGGGACCGGGCTGGGGGCTTGCTGGCGGTGCCACCCTGCCACAGCAGAGCCTTCTTCAGAACAGACGTGCCCCAGGGGCCAAGTCTGTGATCCAACCTGCGATCTCATTCACAAGAGCCTTCGGACTCGGGCTCAGGATAAAGCAGCCCCGGGGAGCGGCACCCATCTGAGAGGCAGCTTCGTTCATACAGGCAGGCGGTAATCAGTGCTGGGCAGAAACTGGCTCCCGTCTCCAGGGCAGAAACGGTGCCAGGTCCGGAGAGCAGACGGTGCCTACAGTCAGACGGACCTGCGGTCAAACCCTAGCTCCATGGGGCTACAGTTTCTTCCTCCTCTGGCCTGGAGTATAAGGTGGGTCTGTTCACCCCTACCTCTTAGGAGGGCAGTAACGTCAAGGGCAGACGTGGTGGCAGGGATGGACACCGTCCCTATCAACCCCCTGCACCCCCATGAGCTGGCCAGCACAGAAGGACCAGTTCGCCCCGTTGCGGCCTGACTCAATTGGGCATCCCCTCTGCCCCCTCTTTGTAGACCAGTTCCAGGTACCGGGCCAGGGTCAGCAAGTCGACGGCACACCCGCCTGGCGCTCAGGCGTGGTGGCAGCACGTGCTGCTCCTTAGCCCTGGGACTGGCTGCTAGCCTCATTCTCGCAGTTGAGGACAGAACACAATGCAGGGCTTTCACTTAGATGCTTCCCAAGCAGGCAGGCAGCTGTCAATGCCGGACAAGCATGCAGGCCCGGCCAGAGCGGAGGCCCCTTGCTGTCCAGGGATACCCAGACCCAGCTGGGTGATGGAAGAAGCAAAAATAAATTCATAATCAAATAAATAAATAAAGAGCTGTATTCTTGCTATTCCTACTTCTGCAGTTCGACACATTTCTGCACTGAGGTGGCCAGGATGCTGTGAATAAACAAGACCCACGGGAGCCCTTGGGTGACCTTGAAATATTTATTCGGCCTCCCCATTAGCGTTTTAAAAGCCAAGGACTCACGGGCTCCCGGTCCAAGGCAGGCAGGCCCCCTGGTAGGGCTGCTCCCGAAGGAAGGGCCTACTTAGGAAAGCAAAAGGTGGGCCCCGCCCTCAGCCCCCCAACTCCATCCTCCCAGGGCCCTCTCCCCTGGACCCTGTCTCTGCTGACAAAGGGGGGCTTGGGGAAAGCTGGTCCTGTCGAGATATTTGCCTTAATCGGTGGAAAGACCATAATGGTGTGAAACATCAGACCCTCAAATTCACAAACAAACCCAAGTCTCATGACTCTTGCCCGGAACTGGGGCCCCCGTATTTATCACCATCCTCCGGTGTGGGTAACCGCGGGTTCCCTACCCGGAGGAGCTGGGGCTATGAACTGGGGCCAGGCCTGTGTGGGGAGCAGGGAAGATGCATCATGACGGCCGAGCTCCTCGGCAAACCCGCCTGTCCCTACCGGGCACAGCCCCTGCGGCTGGGTTCTTCCCTTCTTCGCCAACACACTTATTACCTGCATCCACCCCAGACCCCCAGTGGCAACCAGGGAGCGCCCGAGGCCAGGTTGCCATAGCAACAGTTACTCTTTGAAACAGGATTTTGCTTCCCCTGGGTGAGTTGACCCAGCACCCTGTCAGACTCAGTGGGCTGTGGTCGACGGTGGGTGGGGGGCAGTGGGGTGGCCAAGGACCGGTCTGAGTGACCCCTTGCCAGCTGCTTGGAGGCCGAGGACAATGGCCCTGATCGCACGGGTGTCTTCTCTGACTGTGCCCCGAAGTGTCCCTTCTCACAGAAGGTCTCCTCGGCTCTCTCAGCACCCCCAGTGGAAATGACACAGGCCACAGACTCATTAGACCTCTGCTTCTAGTAACACACAGCTCTATCAAGGAGCCCCTCCCTGAAAGCACACTGCTGAAAACACAGGTTGCAGGGAGGAAAGGAAACCATGTTGCATCTCTGGTTCACGCAGCTGGGCTGGTGGCTACCTGCCAGTTATTTAGCATGAATGTGGGCTAGTGGGTGGGCCCAGAGAATGCCCCTCCCTTCCTAGGGTCCTCCATTGCCTCCTTCTTTTTTTTTAATACGTAGTTACAGGCATACGTTTTTTGTTTTTGTTTTTGGCTGTGTTGGGTCTTCGTTGCTGTGCGCGGGCTTTCCCTAGTTGCGGCGAGCGGGGGCTCCTCTTTGTTGCAGTGAGTGGGCTTCTCATCGCGGTGGCTTCTCTTGTTGTGGAGCACGGGCTCTAGGCGCGCGGGCTTCAGTAGTTGTGGCACGCGGGCTCCGTAGTCATGGTGCACAGGCTTAGTTGCTCTGCAGCATGTGAGGTCTTCCCGGACCAGGGATCAAACCTGTGTCCCCTGTGTTGGCAAGCGGATTCTTAACCACTGCACTACCAGGGAAGTCCAGGAGCCTCCTTCTTAACCTATGAGCCATTCCACCGATATGTGCAGAGCCTCTGTCCCGGGGAATGCCCGAAGACTTCTCGAACCTTCCCACCTCCACCCAAGTGAGCCTGAGACGGAGGAAATTGCGTCTGTGTTCAGGAGAAGCAGGTACTCAGGGTTTTCTTGCTGTTGTCAGTAGCTCCTCCCATCTCTCTACACCTGCAGCCTCTGCCGGCTCCTTTCCTGTTTGCCCCAGGATGGCAACAATTCCCTTTTATGTGGAATGTGAAAGTTCTTCCATTTCCAGTTTGAGGCTATTACTCTGACTTCCCCTCTCTCGGCAGTCCGTGAATTTTCTCACATGGAGAAAACAAGGTGCTGTTACGTGTGCGCGTGTGCACACACACACACTCACAACTTGGCCCAGCCCTGAGTGGTGGTATTGAAGAACGGCTCTATTAGAATTGCATCTCCGAGGGGGAGCAAGGAGTATGGACAGGGCGCACCCTCGCTGCCTGTGCTGAGGTGGGCGGTTTTCCCTCAGGGACCCAGCTGCTTCCTGGGCGATTTGTCAATGCCACGTGCTAACCCGAGGCTGTGGCTGACAGCGGCGGCCGAGAGGCAGGCTCGGGCCATCTCCCTCGAAGGGGTCACCGGTCAGGACCCCTTCCCGCTCTTCTGGTCTTTGCCAAGCTCAGAGCAGCCAGTCACCCCTGTTCATGCCATCTGTGGGAGTGTTCTTTATTACCCCAGGAAATTGAGGCTGCCCAGTGGTGAGGGAGGGATAAATCGCGGTTCTCAGCTAAATGGAGCAGTGCGGATCTGCTGCAGACGCTGCCTTTTATCAGTGGTGCAAATAATGAAGATCCCACGCGCTGGGGACAGTGAACTGAGCCACTGCACCACTGATGGGGTGTTTGTACAACTCTGTGAGTTATGTTTCAAAGCCAGGCTCTGTTAAAGTTGCAGAGCCCTTTTCAGAGGCAAAAAGACTAATGCTGCTCTTCAGATAATTTATAAGTTTCCCCACAAGGCAGACAAGCAAAGTTGTCTGGAAGCAGGCAATCGTTGTTTGGGGTAGGGGGCGAGGAGGACTGAATCCACAGACGATCACATCCTGCCCTTGTCTCCTTACGCCGCAGCTCTGCCGGGGGTCTTCAAGCCCAGCGATTTTGCACTCCCCCCCGCCCCCCGCCAGGAACACTTGGCAGAGGCTGGAGACACTCTTGGTTATCAGGACGCGGTGGGGGAGGTAGAGATGCTCCAGTGGGAGGAGGCCAGGCACGCTGCTGACCCATCCTTCAGTGCACAGACAGTCTCCACTGCAAAGACTCATCCAGCCCCAAAGGTGGACGGTGTCAGGGTTGAGAAAGTCTAGACTAAAAGTCCCTGTTGCATTTCCTCCTGCTGGCTACGCGGGGGTGTGCAGGGAGCCAGCCAGGACTTTTGGCGTGTCCACGTGGGACACAGGCTGATTACGAAGCCCTGGAGCCATCAAGGGCAGTGCAGAACCACCACGCGAGCCCACGGCCGCTTCAGTGGCGTCTTGCTGCCTTGGAACACGAGGTGCAGCCGCCGAAAACTGGAAGCCGTGCAGGGTGGTGGCTAAGACGCGTGGCTCTGGACAGCTGCTCTGGGTTCAGATCTTGGCCTGGCTGTCGATTGGCTGTGCAACCTGAAGCCGCTTGTTTGATCCTCCCAAGCTTCACTCCCATGCCCGGGAGGTGATGAGCACACACCTGCCTTATAGGGCTGCTGTGGGTGATGAACGAGCTCATACGTGAAAAGCACTTACGAGAGTGCCGGCAGCTTGGCGCTCAGTGAACGTCGGCTCTTATAATTATTAACACGGATGACGATGAAGTTGATTGAGAAACACACAGAGAGCTCCTGTTTAAGGCCAAGTAAGAAAGGGAGACACCAAATCATGTGCCTGTTATGCCTGCAACTGCCCGGCCATGAACCTGCGGTAGACCCAGCCCAGGAAGGATGTGCATGGCTGCTAGGGGATGGGCCAGGGTGTAGACTTTTGGATAGCTGTCTTTGGAAAAAGAAATTAAATGCTAGTTAAAGAAATAAAATCACATACCGTGAACACACCACATTGGAATCTTCACCAAAAAAATCACCATTATTTTCAGTCTTAGAAGGAGTTTTACCTGGATTTGTGTTTATTGGCATAAAGCGGGTCTGGGCTCCCCCCTGTGGAGCCTGCAATGGCCTTGTCAATACTGGAAGGGAATGCGGCTACGGAAGCAGGGAGAGGACAGCGCAGGGCAAGAACCGGCCCTGGCGGCGCTGAAAGATTCAGGGCTGTAGGAGGAATTCCAGCTGGGAGGGAGCTGTGGCGTCAGACCACACCACCAGCAGCAGAAACTTGAGGGACAGGTCAGAGCAGGGGGCCCCCAGTAAAGAAGAGAGGTTCCTGGTCAGCTCAGGACTTCCCCAGGTTGGCAGCTCAGGTCTGGTTGAGATGCGGAAACAACCCAGTGGATTCCAGGAGGCTCTTGCCCATCTCGCCACTGGCTGGTTGTAGGACTGCAAAAGGCACAAAACCTTCCTGGATCTTAGGTGCCACCAGATGCCAGGACCCCACCTCCCACCCCAGATGTGACAGTCGCAAGGTCTCCAGTCCTTGCCAAATGTCCCAGGGGGCAAATCCCCTGCAGCTCCCCCCCCCCCCCCCCCCGCGGCGGCGAACCGCTGAACTAGCTGGTCTACAGGATTTCTTCAGCCGTCAAATTCAAACACCCTGGACACAGGTTCACGTTTCCAATGCATTTGAAAGACGTGAGCAGATTTCCGCAGGTAGCTGCTTTACTGCCAACAGAAGCAGGGCCTGTTCCTAGAGAATCTTGGGCTATTTTCAGCCGCAGAAACAATCGAGCAGATTTGGTGAGGATGCCCAAGAGACACTAAAGGACAGAGCGGTGCAAAACGCAGAGTGGGACAGAGCGCGGTACCGCAGGACTCAGGGCAAAGAAAACCGCGTTAGGCGGTGAGGACGATACGGATGGTGAAGGTGCACGTGAGCGTCGGAATACATTGTCGATGAAACGTGAGAATGGAAAACTGGCATCATTTCTCTACTGATATATTAATTTATGTGGCACAGGATTGAAAACACACGAGTAAACACATTAATAAACAGCAAGGGGCCCGACGAGGCTGTGTAAAGGCCCTTCCCCCACCCCGCTCTCCTCTCTCACTTGGCGATGAGTTAATCCTTGCACAATAACACGTGTCTATAATGAACAGTCTGTGGGACATGAAATGTTAAAAGCGTTTCCAGTAATGTGCGTCTTTCCTCGAATCCGACCTGGATCGTAATGGATTATTTTCCTCCATTTCTGGATATGCGTGTTTCTGATGCATATTTTAAAACCCTTGGGTTCGAATGTACCTTATTACATTTTAAAGTCTTTGGATTGTAGCAGAAAAATGTTCTGCGCTATAAAACATAGAGCGTAGTTGAGGGTTGATGGGTTCGCTTCTATTTTCTACTCCACAAAACGCTTTCTAAATGCCATTAAAATTTAGCATACACCATAATAGCCAAGCTGCATTTGTTCCATGTGTAAGTCAATTGGCTTCTGAGTTTTATTTCTTTCATATACATCAGACCCAATCAAGTTGGTGCTGCAGCCAGAGGTGAGGAAGACGCCGTTCTTGTATAGACCAAGCCCTGCCGTCCCCACAGAGGGCTGGGTGGGTTTCAGAGAAGCTGCGGCTTCCAGGGGATGGGATGGGCGTGGGAGTGGGGCTTGTCCCTGATGGGAGCCGTAGGAGAAGGGAGAACACGCAGAAGTGAGGGTGGTCTTGGGGAGGCCCCCCACCTCTCACGCGTGGCATCTGGGGGGTGGCAGAGAGAGCACTCATCAGGAGTTCCGAGGTCACATCTCAACTCTGTCCTGCCTCTGCCACCCAGGCAACCGTAAACGTAGGGCTGGGATCAGCCGCACCTGAACGCCATCCTGACTCGCAACCCAGATCAGCAACGACAAATGGGTGTCCTCCCTCTGCTCCTGCATCCCGGGGTTGAGGGTCCAGTTCAGACCTTTCGCACCAAGGTCACCACCCTACCTCCTCTGGGTCCCTGTTGTGAGGCTGGACGAGGGACAGGAAGCAACTTGCCCGACCTGGGACTTGGCCAAGCCTCCTTGGGCACCTGTGCCTCCAAACTGTCTCTCCTCTAGTCCTGGGAAACATGTCAGGTTTGACGGAAACCCCGCCCCCCAAACCAGAGGCAGAGGAGGAGAGGTATGGCGCGACAAATGCAGCGTGACAGTTGTGGTGTGATGGGAGGTCGGAGATGCAGTGGCTGTGGCCTGGGCTTTGCGGTGGGACAACGGGGCTCAAACCCAGGCTGTGCAGATGACCAGCTGGGCAACTGCGGGCAGGAATTCATCTCACTTCACTTCCATTCAATCATCAAACAAAAGCGCGAGGAGCGCCTGCCATGGGCTAGTACAGTGTCGGCGCTGAGCTACGGCAGCATTCCAGAAGAAATGGAGCTGTGGCTACTGGGGAGGGTAGGTGACGACCAAAGACAGTACAGGTGACAAGTGCTACCCCAGAGGCAGATGGAGCCCGCGTCCTGGTGGAGGGCGGGGTCTGGGAAAGCTTCACCACCGGCAACCTCAATTTGCTCATCCGTCAAATGGGCATATGGGGCTGCTTTATGGGCCGGCTGTCTGAACCCAATGAGACCACGGGTACCAAGCATCTGCTCAGGGTCTGGGTCAGAGTGAGGCTCAGGGAACGGGGTCTATTGCAGTGTTAGGTCCAAGGCTGTACGCACGGGCCACCTGTCCTCCTTGTAATGGTCCGGCGGGTCGGGGAGAGAGCAAGAGAATGCAGAGTGCCACAGACCTCCCTGCGTTTCTCCATCGGGGCCCTTCACCCCCTGCCCAGAGCCAGGCCAGACTGACGGTGCAGAGACGGTGTCAGCATCAGGGCAGTCGGCTGGACCCGCCGAGCCGGGCCTCACAAAAGGAGTATGCAGCCGCCCTAATGTGTTATGACAGGAAGGAAGTACAAATAAACATAATAAATCTGGCGGCGTGGTCATTATGATGGAGAGTCTGGAGGGAAGCTGGGGACGGGGGCCAGTCGGGTCTCCTTTATGTCAAGGGAGCTTACAGCCAGCTCTTCCGTTTTTCCTGGGGCTCTGTTCTTTACAGCAAATTGGACCTTTCGCTCTGAAAGAAATAATTACTCTCCTAGGAGAAGAGCGCTGGCCATGAATGCTGATATGACATACAATGTCACCTTGCCAGTCAAAAGAGTTCCAACTCCTCAGCTTGGGTCCCGGCCAGCAAACCGTTTCTTTCTCATAATGGAGGTCACCTCTCTATAGAATTTGTTGATGATCTCCAAAACGACAAGGAAGAAGGCTCCTGTCAGCAGGATTTTTTTTTTTTTAAGAGGAAAGAATAGCGCAGAGATGAAGGTGGCCGGCAGCGTGGGGTGAGAAGGGAAGGGGCCCAGAGACGGAGCCAGAGGTCAGGCTTTGCAGAACCAGAAGGAAGACACCTGTGAGGTTCCATCCGGAATTAACTCAGAGACCAGTGACCCAGACGGATGGGCCGTGTCAGAAATAGGGCGCTGCCCCTTGCCCAGCTCAGAGAGGGAGGCTGCCCAGCTGGCCGGCCCGTTTCAACACAGGACGCTGGCGCTGGTGCCTCCAGCGGGTGGTCTGAGAGCCTTCACTGTAGATGCCGACTTGCCAGGGGAAATAAAAATATCTGTGGCCACGGCCCTGAAGACGCATCAGTGTGTGGGGGGGTGGGGGTGGGGGTATTGTTGAATGTTACCATTAGCTCCCAGCAGGAGAGCATCGACTTCACCTGCTGCAAGTTGCCTGCGGAGCAGGGAAATCCTGGCCTTGGTGCTTGTAAATAATTCCATCCGCTGAGAGTCCACAAGGGAATTCTAGCTGCTTGCGCACCCAACCAGTGCCCACGTGGGGCCTCAGAGCTACTGTGAGCTTTCTCCCAGGCAGACCCCGGCCTTGGAGGAGTGGTCCCTGGGGAGATAGGGGCTGCTTCCCCCACCCGCCGAGGCCAGGCAGCTCCTTCCTCCAGCGTAATCCCCAGCAGACCTGGCGGGGGGACGGGGGGTGGGTGGGTCTTTCCCAGGCTGCATCACTACGACTGCGTATCCACGTGGAAACATACCTCAAGGCTTAGATCCATGGAGTTAGCCAAGAACAAGTGGAAGCAATGAAGGAAGGTAGGCGCTACAATTGACTGGTCAGGATGTCCTCGGCCTGGGGACCCAGATGTACCGAACACTTCACCTCTGCCCCTATCAAGTCCTAAGGCAACCTCCCTCCCCAAGCCCACTCTGCTTTCTGGGCGCTGATGTTGATCCCACTCTCCGTCAGACAAACGTTTTCTGAGCACCACGTGCCGGTAGCCGGGCTGTGTCCGCCCGGGTCATGGCGAGCAAGCAGAGGCCGGAGGGGAAAGGTCACTGGGAGCCAAGCATCTGACGGAGGCTTGTGAGCCTCGTGGGGCCTGGATGACCCCCCAGGTCTGAGACTCCGACCCAGGAAGCAGGATGGCTTTGTAGAGGTGGAAGCAATCCACGGGGAAGAGGAGAGATTTTCCCAGGGGCGGTACTTCCCACTGTTCCCCTGTCCCGGGGCCTGAACTCCCTTCAGGATGCTGAGCCAGCTTCCCTAGGCTCATCAAATCCGTGGAAAGGCCAAATTCTGGACTATATGACCAGCTTTCCCAGAACCGTCTTACTGGCAAATGACCCCAGGGCTGGCCAAACCAGTGACAAAGGGAACTGCCATTTGGGCCAGAAGTGCGGTGAGAGTTTTATGTTTAATCTTAGCATATGACAAGAATCTTATGGAACAACCAAGCCAGAGGGAGAAAGGGGACCAACCTCACCAAACAGGGGACCGGAAGGGGACCCGGCATCCCAGCCCAAGCAGGGCTGCTCTCTCTACCAGCCTCCCCTGGCGAGGACATACCCTGGCACGAGGCCCCGGGAGAGACGCTTCACGGCACATTTAGAATTTTAGAGGCATTAAAAAAAAAATAGAAAGGTCTGAAATTATTTTTTTAATATAAGCAGGAGGTTTTAATCAGAACAGGAGAGAGGAATTCCTTTCAAGTAATAGCCTGGTAATAGCACTTCCTAAAGTAATGAGATTTCAGTATTCAACAATAAAATGTGATCTATTCAGGATTCGAGGAAATAAAACCCTAGAGATAATTTTTAGGGTGATTTTCAGATGCCTGAATTGGTGTTACAGGTTCAGGCCATTAAGCCCACCTGGCGGAGGGGCAGTCACGTGCATGACGCTAGGAAGGCCTCTTCATAGAGGCTGGAAGACCGCCTCACTGAGGGCCTCCTTCCCCGAGACCTCTGGGGACCACGGCCCTGGGGTCAGGCCTCACGGGGCCTCAAGGCCAAGTGTGAGGCCAGCTGGACGTCACAGCTGCTCCCCGAGAAGGTCACCCTTTGGGATGGCCACCAGTCTTTCATCATCGGCCAGACCCAGACCAGAGGCCATCCACTCTAGAATCAACCACCACCACTGCCACCCCTGACCTGCCTAATCGGAGAGGTCACGGTTGACAGGTGGCTCGCTCGCTCATTCATTCACTCCACACATGCATACTGAGCCTCTGCTTTTGTGCCCAGGACTCTGACAGGTGCTGGAAGTACCACGAGCAATGTTTCCAGTGGGCTTATCCAAGCGCCCCAGACAGGCGACCTCATCTTTGCGGTCTCAGCGCACGACACAGAAGGACACCCTTCTCCCATGGTCCCCAGAGCATCCTAATCATCTTTGTGTCCCACTTCAAGGCCGTCCTCGGGGAAGACTTTCATCGCTCTCCCTCCACCATAGCTGCCAGAGTCCCCTCCCCTTCCCCGTCACAGCACATATTGGAGCTGGGACAGTTACCGTGGGCTCTTTGGTTGAACAGGCATTGCCCCAGAGGGCAGGGACCCACGTCTGCCTCGCTCTCCGTGGTGTCCCCAGGACGCCACATAGCACCTGCATACAGCGGGCCCTTAATAAACATTTGTTTACAAACTAATGAAGTGAACCTAGAGCCATCCCATAATGGAGAGCTCTGGACACGGAGGCCAGAGCTCAAGGTGCAAGTGGAAAATCTGCTAGACCTCACGTGCGACCTTGGGAAAGGCCCTTGGCTTTTCTGAACCCAGTTCCTCTCTGCAAGCTGATGGGGCTGGGCTAGACAAATAGCTTGGGTTTTTTTTCTGATTTTAAACTTCACTGACTTAGCAGTTCTGTGACTCTCCTCTGGGTGCTGACCATAGGTGTCTGGACCCTTGTGATGCTCTGGCTTGCTCTCCCTTGGAGGAGGGCTAGCAAGACGTAAAATCTTTCGCAGAGGGCCTTTCTTCAGAAGTCCCTTCAAGAGACACCCACACCTGGCTGCTGGCCACAGGGCTGCCACACTCCAGACACACAGACACGCTGCTGGGGTCCGTATAGCTCCATCACTGCCTTGAGGGGACAGACAAGAGACCTCCTCCTCTCCACTCTGGGGGGCCCCCAAATAGACCTGCCATCACTGAGCCTAAATCCTCCTAAGGTCCCAGAGACAAGCAATGTCCGACATCACCCGTCGTGTGGAAATATTACTCAGTGGCAGGAACCAAACCAGCTGGCCCACAAACTGCGTATCCCGCAGGCCGGGAGTTGGCATAAAAGGAAGGATTAGGTGAAGTCTGGTTGACAGATGATGTTCTACGAAAGGTCAGCCCCCAGATCATCCCTCCATTCATTATTTATTAACAAGCCCCGAGACATGAGCATTACATCAAATGTCCAGTGTGGGGAAAATGATAAAGTAATGTTTTATAGCCGGAGGCCTCTTCAAGGTGTTAACCAAAAGCTCACAGAGTGATTTCAATGTGTTACAAAATAATTTAGTAAGAATTCACTGTAGCCGAACATTAGAAAAGATATTAATCACCGAGTGAGATGGAGGTAAGAAAAACAGCACGCCCACGTCCATGAGTAACGCGATGACGGAGCACCACATCCGCGGTGATCTGGCACTCGGGTCAGACAAGGGCACGGTACCTCCTACCCGCAGCTCACACATTTCCCACTTGGCGTGTGTCTACATTAAAATTTTTTTCCCCAATCCTCCAACTTCTATACAGAGCTTCCCTCATCTGAGTGGGTGGTGAAAATAGTCATGTTTCTCTGGTCACGTTCTAACGATTGCCTTTGCCCCGAGGACCCCAATTCACCAACTCTACGCAAGTCCACCAACAACTCCACCCAAGTCCATCAACTCTGCCCAGGCCACCAACTGTAAAAGAAAGGCTACGACAGATTAAAGCGTAAGTTCCAAAATCAGGTAACTGGAATGTAATGCAGGTCGGGGACATGTTCTGTGGCTCTGTGAGTACATCGAGTCATCTGGGAATAGCTGGACTATTTGCAAATGGGCCACCTGGCCCTGCCCAGATACAGAGAAAAGTTTCCTGGTTGGTTTTCTAAGACAGATGGATCGTGACCTATTTGTTTTAGGAATATTAAACTCTTAGAGGGTGGATATCAGGGATTCTTCCTCAAAGAGGAGCCAGGGCAGAGGGCAGACAGACCAGGCCACTGGGAATCAATTCAGAGACGCAGACATTCAGAAAAGGGGATGGAGAATCAAAGATGGTTCACGTGCATGGACCCCGCTCAGAGGAATGAGAGGGGACAACTCCCACCAAGGGAGTTTTCACCCTGAACTCCTTCAACTAGTAGCAAGTCCTCTGTTGCATAAGAAATTGATTGTGATGTATAAAAGTTTAATGTGCCCCAACCTTCCAGGTTAATATTTATGGCATGAAATGAGATTCACCTTGACTTTTTAAAAAGTCAAGCTGTGGAAAAGTCATTTAGGTGACTGGATACATCGGACCTGTATATTCTGGTTCCTTCTATGCAGTAAACAATACAAATCACAAAAGTCCTTGAAGGAAGGGGACTCATTTCCCCAGGGGTCCCAGGTCTGCAGCCTTCCCTTTCGGCCTAGCCCGCTCCGACTCACCACCCACCAGGCATCAGTCAGAAGGCCACCTCCCCGGGGAAGCTTTTCCTGACTGCCCCCTCCCACCCTGCAGTTCTATGCTTGAGTTTTTTTTCTTTTTAATTTTTATTTTGTATTGGAGTATAGCTGATTAACAATGTTGTGTTAGTTTCAGGTGTACAGCAAAGTGATCCAGTTATACATATACACGTATCCATGCTTTTTCAAATTCTTTTCCCATTTAGGTTATTATAGGACACTGAGCAGAGCTCCCTCTGCTTGACTTTAAGTTCCATGAACCTGGGGACCAAATCTGCCCTGTTCCCCTTTATATCCCAGTACTGATGACAGGCGTGGCCCAAGCTAGGAGCTCAGGAGATATTTTTTGAGCAAATGAATGAGCGTATATTCAGAGAGAACCGTGGTACGCACCCCTTCCCATCAACCCTAAGGTGGCAGCTGGTTACGATGAGGGATCACAAATTCCAAATAAACACCGCATCCCTCCTATTTTCTGTTGAAGGCGACGCCTGGGCCAGGCTGGCAGGCAGCACCTGAAGAACCAAACCGAGCTTCTATTACTAACTCTTCCCGGGAGCCATATCCCTTTCCAAGGAAGAAGCATCCAGACCGATGCCCTAACACCCACAGGCCTGCTTTCCAGGGGCAAGTCCCATTAACAGTGGCTGGTGTCCCAGAGCCCAGAGACCTCCGCCGAGTGCGGACAGATTTATGTGCTGCAGAAAATCACTCTATTAAGTTCAGCGGTGAACTCCCTTCAACCAAGCCATGCTGTGCCCTGACTGCCAAGTGGCTGCAGATGGATCCAGTGGAGAGAAGGTGGCAGATGTGGCAGGAGGGGGTGGCCTCTGGCTTTCTTCTCTTGCTGCGAACCCCTGCACCTGTGTCGGCCATCACTGACCGACCACACTGCCAGGCTGGGTGAGGATGTGGCTAAGGGGCTGGGTAGAGAGGAGCAGCTTCAAGCGGCATATGGCCCGGGGGGACAGGCACAAAGTCCGTGAGCATTTACCATGGTCCCAGAGGAGGGGGGGTGTACACAGACTTGGCGCTGGTTATTTCACTGCACCCCTGATCAGCCTTCCAAGGTGGGCGGTCATACTGTCTACGAACAGGAAACTGAGCTTTGGAGAACCGAAGTCATTGGATGGAGGTCACTCGCTGGTCAACAGTAGACCTGAGATTTGAACCGAGGTTTGGGCGGCCTGTCTTCTCAGCCCCACACTCCGCTGCCTCAGCACGGGGGTCCCGTCGGACACATCCTTCGCGGCGGTCACCTTCTGAATCTCCCTCTTTGGTGACTCCCAGCTTCCACGTGAATAGGTTGCATCTCTCCTTTCTTAGTTGTTATGAATTGAACTGTATCCCTCCTAAAAATCGTATGTTAAAGCCCTAACCCCGGTATCTCAGAATGTGATCTTTTTGGGAGAGAGGGTCTTTACGGTGTTAATCAAGTTAAAATGAAGTCGTTAGGGTGGGCCCTCACCCAATACGACCAGTGTCCGTATAAACAGGGGAAATTTGGACACAGACACGCACACCGGAAGAACACCACGGAAAGACAAAGGCAGAAGTGGGGATGTGCATCTCCAAGGCAGGGAACGCCTAGGACTGCCAGCAAAGCCCCAGAAGATAGGACACAGTCATGGACAAGATTCGCCCTCAAAGACGCTAGAAGAAACAAACTGTGCCAACACCTCCATCCTGGACTTCCGGACTCCAGAACTGTGAGAGGACAGATTTCTGTTGTCTAAGCTGTCCAGTCTGTGGTGCTCTGTTATAGCAGCCCTAGCACGCTAATACACTAGCTCTGAAAAATCCCACCCAGAGGCTGGTTCAGAAGAAGGCAGGTGTTCTATCTTCTCTGCTCTCTTCCCTTTCAGGGTTTCTACTCCAAGAACACAGCTGGAGCCCCTGCACCAGCTGTAAAGAGACACTTGGGCAGGGCCCACGGTCCATCTGCAGACCGCCACACCTCTGCAAACTACAGTGATCAACAATGTTGCTTGCCCCAGAAGAGCTAAAAACTAACTGCAAAAGGAGAGCAGGGGAGAGAGAAACGAATTCGAAGTAAAGGCTGCAGGAGGAGGTGAACGCAGTGCTGGAAGTTGAGGATGGCTCTGAGACTCATGGGGGTTGGCGGATGGGCTGCCGGAGTCCGCCTCCTCCTGGGGGGTTGGGTCCAGCCTGAGGGGCCCAGAGGGGGCCAAGAGAGAAGCGGGGGCGCTCCGGCCTCTTCCAGAGGCCAGCACTTGTCCTCCCTGTCCTGGGATTGGGGTCATCAGCTCCTCTGTGAATCCTGGGACCCGCTGCCCCCCACCCCGCCGCCGGCGTGCCCTACTTAGGGGACAGTGATGAGGAAAGGCTGGCCATTCTCCGAGCCCGGGTGTCCCCAGAGTCTCATTGGAAAGGGGTCACCTGGTCCCCACCACTGAGAACGGGGCTGTACAGATGGAGCCAGCGAGCTCTCAGCCAGCACCCCTCCGGCCATGGCTAGCCTGTTCCACCCCAGGCTCTGCAGCAGGGTGAGCCTCCCAGAACTTTCTAGAAGGGAGGTTCCCACTCCCCTGTGTGTCTTCTGGGATGCTGAAGGGGGAGACTTTACAGCACAAGCTTCCGGGCTGCAGGTCTGGGGGGTCCGCAGCCCCTCCGTCTCTTTCCCGGCTGTCAGTGCCAATCAGAGGCGAGGAGACAAAGCCAGGCGACCTGCCAGTCCGTGAACACCGCGATTCCCAGGGAGGAGCCCCGTTCACAAGACCCCGAGGCCTCGATTGGTCTGGAAAAAGCACTACTCCCCCCATCGTGAGGCACACGAGGGTGGCTGGCTGACATGGGAAGGAGGCTGTAAATCACTTCCCCTTGAAGGGGCAGGAAGGAAAATATATCTACATTGAGCACCTAAGGCTTCTTTCTGCACGAGGTAGCCAAGTCTGGAGAGGTGAGCCCGAGTGTGGTGATGAAGGGGCAGCAGAGGCCAAGGGCAGGGGCGCGGCTCTGGGGCTCGGAAGGACCACACGGGCCCCTGGAAGAAAAATTCAACTCTGCACCCCAAGCAGCCTGTGTAAGCGATGGGTACCTGAGTGTGACTACACCAATAAAAAATACAAACAGTGTAAAAAGTCATCAAGCGGAGATGAGTTCATTACTAATTATGAGAAGCTTGACATGCTTCGACTCCTCGTAAAATAAATGAAGTCCATTTTTTATATCTGCTTCCATGACTCCTAGATAATAGGCAAATTTACTTCAAGGTCACATCTCATTTATCAAGCCAAGGTTTTTAGCCGCAGATTCAGAAAAGCAACGGGAGGTCCCACCTACTCCCCTGGAGAACAAAAAACACCAGGACGTGTACTTTCTAGTTCCCCAAGACCACTGCTCACAAGCTTTCCCGTCACCCCTTTATTGGCAAAGACAGGGACTCAGAGAAGCCTGGAAAAGGGGACATTTTCTGTATCCATTTGTCTTTCAAAGATCTGGGCCTGGACTTTCCTTTTGAAAATGAGTCCACGATCCCCTTATCACCCCAGCACACAAACAGCCTCAGCATTACCCAGAAAGCCCCGGGCCCTGTCTGCAGCCATCCAAAGGGTCACCGAGGGTAAGCATAGCCTTCCAGGGAGGAGGATGGTCTCCCACCAACCAAGGTGGGCAGGAGGCCTGGGGGCGGGACACCTGCTTAGTCATACATGGATTCCCATCCAGGGACTTCTGCAAGTCAGAGGGAGCCTCTGCAGTGCAAGGTCCAGGAGCAAAAGAACTCACCAGATCCTAGGAAGCAGGACGTGCATTTCAAGCAGGGAAGGGACGGAAGGAGAGGAGCCCTGGGGCTGGAACGAGGCAGGACCACGGGCCAGCCCTCCACACAGACCAGCCGGCAGCTGTGACCCATGGGAGCGGCACAGAGCACAGGCCACTGTTCTCCAAAATGAAGTGTGAGTCTCTGTTCAGCCACGGAGAGGAGCCGCCAGGGGAGGTGGTACAGAGACCCCACCCCCGCCCCGTGAAGCTACTTCTCAATACTAACCTTTACCTTTGCTGAGCAAGTTCTAGGTGCTGGGTGCTTTCCATTGAATCCTCAAGCCAGGTCTGGAGGCAGGTTTGCTTATTGTTCCCATTTTCCGGGTGTGGAAACCAAGGGGGTGGACGTATTAAGTAACCGACCCAAAGTCACTGAGCTAACAGGCAGCAGAGTTGGAATTCAAATGCACACCCACATGGCTCTAACCTGTGTTTCACCCCTGTGCTACTTCAGAGAGGGAGTGAGGGATGGAGAGAGGGAGAGAGGGCAGAGCAAAGGGAGAAACAAAGAAGGGAAGGAGAAAGAAGGAAGGAAAGAATGACTAAAAAGAAAGAAGAAGATGAAAAGAAGAGAAAAGGAAAGGAAAGGAAAGGAAAGGAAAAGAAAAGAAAAGAAAAGAAAAGAAAAGAAAAGAAAAAAGAAAGGAAAAGGAAGGAAAAGAAAAAGAAAGCCCCACATCTGTGTACACATGATGACGGTGGCAGTGGAGACGGGCAGGTTTCCAGCCAAGGTTCCCGCCCAAAGAAGCTCGAAGGGCAGGAAGGAGCAGTAGAGGGACAGCCAGGATGAGACAGCACCACTGGGAGAATCGTGACCTCCCGCCAAAAACAACTTTTCTCGACATTCAGAAACAATAAGCTAAGAAATAATAAAATATTTAATATTCAAATTCCTTTCCTTGGACTTCAAAATGCTCTAAGTTTGACTGTATTAAACTGATAAACTTTTTTTTTTGCGGTACGCGGGCCTCTCACTGCTGTGGCCTCTCCCGTTGCGGAGCGCAGGCTCAGCGGCCATGGCTCATGGGCCTAGCCGCTCCGCGGCATGTGGGATCTTCCCGGACCGGGGCACGAACCCGTGTCCCCTGCCTCGGCAGGCGGACTCTCAACCACTGAGCCACCAGGGAAGCCCTAAACTGATAAACTTTAACTCATTGTATCTAAATTCACCAAAAGTACAAAGAACCAGTTGTGTTTTCTAGGCCCCAAGGCAGGCTTCCCTACCCTCAGGCAGGCCCAGCTCTGAGCAGCATTCAAGCCAGGATTGCCCCGGGACCCCGTCCACCCACCACCAGGCACACACAGCCCCCGACCTCAGAGCAGCCCCACATTCTCTTCTGCCCGACTGGGTGCTGTTTCATAACATGTCACTGGATCTCAGTCCCCTGGACAGAGGCGCACAGGGACCCACCACTAGACGAAGCCCATGTCCTTTGAAGTAGGATTTCCCAAGATGGTCTGCATCATTCTCTTTACGAAGACTGGCTGGTCGTCCAACAACAATGGCCATGGTGAACGTAATAACAAGAGCTACCGTTCCTGAGCGCTTCCCATATGCCAGACACCGTGCTACCTACTGCACGTGCATCTCACTCCATCCTCACGATTTCCCACCTGTTCCAGAGTAATCTTTTAAAAATACAAATGAATGACAGTCCCCTGTTTAAAAATAACAAAAAACAACCAACTAACAAACCAAAAACCCTTCTATGGCTTTCCAGAGCCCTTTGGAAAAACAGTGAGATCTTTAGGACCACGTGGATGGCCCTGCATAATGCCATCCCTCCCAGCCTCATCACTGTCCCTCTCAGTTTTGTTAAATGGAAGAATGACTGAACATCCCTGAGATGGGAACAATTATGCCCACTTTATAAACAAGGAAACAGGCCCAGAGAGGTTAAGCGACTGGCTCAAGGTTGCCCAGCTGGGAGGGGCAGTTTCAGGACTTGAGATCCTAGCCTCTGGGCAGCTTAGTTCCTCTCCCTAGCAGCTCTCCCTCCACCAGCTCACTCCCTCCTTCTCAC
The DNA here is from genome assembly GCF_011762595.2 of Tursiops truncatus. NCBI lineage: Eukaryota > Metazoa > Chordata > Mammalia > Artiodactyla > Delphinidae > Tursiops > Tursiops truncatus. The sequence goes on from NC_047034.1 coordinate 178,480,952, forward strand.
CAGAAGCTCTGGATGGCCCCTCGGGCACCAGGAACTGAAGGAACAAGGCTTAAGGAGGGAGCCTGGATCTTGGGTTCTCGGGAAACGCTCTCCCTGCAGTGTAAGGGAAGGAAGGAAAGCGGAAGGAGCGAGTCCATGGATGCAATCACCCCTCCCCGGCTGGATGTGCCCCTCCCTGGACAATATCACAGGGCCCTTGGTTTTATCCCCAACCCCCCTGTGAGCCAAAAAACCACCAAAGCCTCAGTAGGGTCAGGACTGCCGCTGGCGGGATGATCAGCCAGGTTGAGGACCTGAGGTGCACCTGACTTCGACAGGCTTGTTCCTTTGGGTTGGGGTGTTCTTACAGGACCGGGGGATGCCCAGAGCCCCCAGGGGAACTCTGAAGAGGCGGGCGGCTCCCAGGGCCTCTGTGGAGGCTCCAGGCTGGGGCACGCATGCCCGCACCTGAGCACTTGCTCACTGGGAAGTTTCCCAGCCTAGACCTGAGCTCTGGCTCAGGCTGTTTTGGCTCCGTCCTAAGTCAGCCACCCTGGGTGGTCTTGAGTGAGACCTGCCTTGGAACCTGTGTTCCCAGAGTCTCCGAGCCTCTTCTACCTCGAGATGCACTGGAGCCTACAGATGGTTTGAGGGCATTAGGAAAAGTGCAGGAGTGACTTCTCCTCCTCTTCCTCGAACCCCTAATTCTAGGTGAAGGGGGGAGCCCTAGACCCATGGGCTACCAGCAGGCTGCCTGTCCCTGGGGGTCCCTGCAGCCTGCCAGGACTCAGCTCTGCAGGTACCCAGGCCGCCCCGTTCCCAGTGGTTGCTTTTATAGGGAAATGGTAGAATGTTGGTTTAGAACAAGAGTTGGAGAAATAAATTGGGGGGTTATCGGCACAGAGGTGGCATTTGGTACCTAATACGGGTCAGGCACGGTGCTAACGATGGGAAACAGATGGTGAAACTGTGAGAGGTTAGGTAACTTGACCAAGGTCACCCCATGACCCAGGCTGACGGCCTGGGTTCCTGACCACTGACTTCTCTGTGTCATCCCCTTCACCTGGTGGTCAAGGGTGGTGACCTCTGAGTGTCTGATCCAGTGTCTGAACCCACAGACGCTCCATAAACACCTGCCGCCATCTTGACTACTGCATCTGTCTCTGGGGGTGGAGGGGGGACCCTCTGCACCTCGCTGTCTGTACCTTGGCAGGATGGCTTGCTTGGAGGGGAAAGAGATTTTCACACCAGTTTCTTGACATTTTTTCTCAAGATTGGGCCTTGCCAAGAGTCAGGGGTCCAGCCAGGGAAGGGCGGGGCTTCTGATGGATCCACAGGTGTGACACTTGGAAGGGTGCCCCTCCGAGTTGGACCCCAGGGAAGGCCCACACCAAGGCCTCACCCAGAAGGTCCACCTGCCCTCCCAGGGCTACACAGGAGCTGGCCTGCTGGACCAAGAGGCCCAGAAAACACCTGGCTCATTATGGCTGATGAATCCCTTTCCTGGGAAGGGGACCCCTGGCCGATGGCCACGGAGTCTCCCTGGAGAGGAAATCAGCCAGGACAGACACCTGCCGACACAGACACCACACACGACCCCTGAAGCTTGGACTCATCCCCACCTTGGCCACTCTGTCCCCATTAATGACCCAACAAGATGTTAACCTCCTGGGGGCTTTTGACTGGACACCAGGACAAAAAAACCTGGTGATGTCCATGGTACATCTGTTTTTTGGAGTCCACAGCCTGAAGAATCTTCTCATTTATCCTTTTTAGGAGTTGTCAAGGCCTCTTAGATGACAAAAGTAATGTCCTCTCCCTTGGAAGCAACTAGGAAGCCCAGCTTGGCAGTAATTGGAGGAAAAAATCAACGCCGAGTGCGGTGACCACTGACACCTTCTCTTTGCACTCTCTCCTCTGCTTCTGCCTCTTCTGATCTTCCGCATCTTTGTCTCCCCTCCTTCGGGCTCTTCCTTCTTCCTGTCCCTTCCCTCGTCATCTCCCTCCCCTCTCTCCCAGAACCCAGCGATCCTTGGAGGGGGAACCAGCCCACTTATTTCATCAGCGTCGATTTCTGTCTTGGCTGCCCCAGACCTGACACTTTCCTGATGGTTTCAATTTTCTGCTCTTCGCTTCCCTGCTTTATAGCAGCAGTATTAAAAGCGGGAGCACATCACTTTGTTCTCTTTTGTATAAAAACTCCTCTCTCACTTGTGTACTCTCAGGGCACTGCCTTCCCCGTGGTCGGAGTCTCATGATTCAGTAGTAATAATGCTCTGTTTATCCTTGCTATAAATGTCAACCGAAATAATATACTGCAACCGCATCTTATCCTGCACCTTGGGGACTTATGCACGGCTCCAAATGCACAGTTAAAAGGCTTCCCAAATGACTGTCGCTCCTTGAAGGCCCTCTGACTGAACCACCCTGGCTGGACTGGTAAGCAGAAGGGGACGATGCCCTGGACAGAAAATGGAATTATTCTCTAGTCTTGGCTTCCAAGTTCATCTCCCCACCTGGTCTGCCTCCCTGGAAGCCTGGCTCAAGGCACAGCCACAGGGCCCAGCCATTGACCTGCAGACCAGGCAGAGGCCCCTGAGATGTCCCTTCTGAAGGAAGACTTTTCTGGATGGCGGGACTGGCTCCCTCTCGGGCGAGTGACCTCTGAGTTCTGTACCAGAGCAGTGTCATCCATGCAATCTGCATTTCGGCCAGGTCAGGATCCTGGAGGCATTTCTGGCCTTCGTTCTGCTAGAAGCTTCTACCTGGCTGTTTCCAGCTCCCCACGCACCTGGCACTAAGATTAGAAAGCGAACACTTCACCAGCTCTGCACATTCCCCAGATGAAAGTAATTCTTCAGACATCAGGGTCATGCCTGGGAAACGTGCGAGGTCACTTAGATTCTCTCCGGGAGAAAACGCTCACTTTGGCAGGTGGCCCAATCTTGTCAAGTCCCGGGGTCACGCTGCCCAGCCCCACAAGTCCCGGGTGTCCTAGGACGGTGAGGTCTGCACCGCTAAGGAACCCACAGGGACTGTGCGGGCCATAGCGGGTGCCCCTGCCCTCCGTGGGCCTGGAGGACCCAAGGAGCAGCCTGTGCTGAGGGTCCAGACAGCACAGCCAAGAGACCCACATCCTCAAATAGCAGTGATCCCCTCCATCAGCCCAAGAGAAAGCACAGGACCCGGGCAGGCCATGGTGGGACAAAGCCCCAGTCCTAAGAAGTGCTCTATCTTGTGCAATATGAGTGTGTGTGTGTGTGTGTGTGTGTGTGTGTGTGTGTGTTGCATATGCATATGGACCCACACGTTCACACTTGTACACCCACAGATCCTTAGAATTTCCTTTGTATAACTCCCCTGCTACGATTCTATACCAGCAGTCCAATATGCAGGTAGAAGTCCTGGAAGATGGATTTTGGCTCAGAATAAAGAAAAGAAATGAGATTTTCTGACAGTTGGTACTTCCCAGAACAGGAACAGGCTGCAGCAAGCGAGGAGTAACGAACGTCTCATTACAGGAAGTTTCCAGAGGCCAAGCTGCTGGCTTCTTGTGGGTGACGTCACAGAGCCGACGAGACTGCACTTTGCCCCTCTTAAATCCTCCCCGGAACAAGGGAGGGTGAAAACAATATGAGATAAAATTTCAGGTCTCCCTCGAACCTGCAATTGTGTGACTGTGTGATTGTGGGTTTGGTTCACTGGAGGGACTCGGGACCCGGGAGGGTCAGGGGGATTGGGTGTGAAACAGCATCGTCAATTAGCACCCACTCTGGGCACCTTCCCGGCTCCAGGCCGCAGGCCGAGCACGGCACCCACAGTTCCCGGGGCTGAGCCGTACTCATTGTGGGGAGACAGGTGGCAGGAGACTGGTGCCAGGACAGCGTGCGGCAGGGGGCACCCAGGAGGGAGCTCCCCTCTCAGGGGGCTGGACTGGGCCTTGCCAAGGGCCGTGGGTGCAGCCGGGGAGGAGGGTATGGCTCTGAAGGATCCACAGCTGAGGCACTTGGAAAGGGGTCCCCCCCGCCCTTGAGTTAGACCCCAGGGCAGACCCACGCTGAGACCCTACCCACACCCCTCCCACCATAAGGACCGCCTGCTCTCACAAGGTCTGTACAGGAGCTGGCCTACTGGCCTGAGTCTGGAAGGCTGGGAAGATATGTGACTCATTATGGCTGACTTTACAGATGAGGTCCCGGTGCTGTTATGGGGTTAATGGTGTCCCCCCAAAAGATGTTGAAGTCCTACTTTCCAGTCCTAACCTGTGAGTGTGACCTTATTTGAAAACAGGGTCTTTGCAGATGATCAAGTTAAGATGAGTTCATTAGGGTGGGCCTTAATCCAAGATGACTGGTGTCCTTATAAAAAGGGGGAATTTGGACACAAAGATACACATGGAAAAGATGATGTGAAGACACCAGGAGAACACCATCTGCAAGCCAAGGAGGGCCAAAGGCCACCAGAGGCTGGGGAGGGCCTGGAGCAGACAGTCCCCCACAGCCCTCAGAAGGAACCAAGCCCACAGACCCTTTGATTCAAACGTCTGGCCTCCAGGACTGTGAGACAACAGATTCCTGTTGTTTTAGCCACCCAATTTGTGGTGCTTTGCTAGGGCAGCCCCAGGAAACTAAAACAAGAACCAACATTACAAGCACCCCAGTCTGATTCTGTCAACTTCGTTTAGTTCACAGGAAGGGAAACCAAGGCATCCCAGGTGGGATCACGGCTCTGTCTCATATTACTCATGAGTCAGTGACAAATGTCATGGGCCTTGGAATTGAAAAGACCTGGGTTCAAATCCCACTCCACCACAGCAAGCCTGTGTGACCTTAAGCAAGTTACTCAACCCCTCTGCATTCAAGTTTCAACTTCCAAAAGGATGATAATGATAGGACGTCCTACACGGAGCCACAGTATGGATTACAAAAGAACACATACACAAAGTTGTAGTACAGTGGCTGGCACATACTAGTTGGCCAACGTTTCACATTAAGAAAGAATAAATCTTTTCTAGTGCCCAGCCAGTGCCTAACTCAAAGTGTGGACACTTGACCGTCTCCCAATCCACAATGACTTGGCCTCTGCAGTGCCCCTGAGCACTGGACCATCTGACTCTCTCCAAACAGAAACTTCCCCAACTCCACCCAAAAGAAGAAGGACCATGTGATATATTGTCCAAACCAGAGTACTTTTGACACGAAAGGGGGGTGATCAACAATTAGGTGGGGTCAACAGACACAGCTGGGAAGTTTGATGCCCACTAGAAAAAGGCAGCTCCATGGAGAATCTCACTTGCTCCGAAAAGGCTGCCACCAGGCCCATGGGAATTTGGTGCATGTTATGGGCTAAACTGAGTCCCACCCAAGTTTGTATGTTGAAGTCCCAACCTCCAGTACCACATAGAATGGCTGTATTTGGAGATAGGGTCTTCAAAGAGCTGATTAAGGTAAAATGAGGTCACTGGGGGTGGGCCCTTACCCAATACGACAGATGTCCTTGTAAGAAGAGGAGCTTCGAGTACCAATGTTTCCTTAGGTTCATCTCCCAAGGCAATTGAAATAAAAGCAAAAATAAACAAATGGGACCTAATCAAACTTACAAGCTTTTGCATAGCAAAGGAAACCATAAACAAAAGGAAAAGACAATCTATGGACTGGGAGAAAATATTTGCAAATGATGTGACTTTAACTTAAATGATGAAAGTTAATGACTTAAGTTAAATGATTTTAACTTCCAAAGTATATAAACAGCTCATACAACTCAACAACAAAAAAAAGAACAACCCAATTAAAAAAATGGGCAGAAGACCTAAATAGATATTTCTCCAAAGAAGACATATGGATGGCCAACAGGCCCATGAAAAGATGCTCAACATTGCTAATTATTAGAGAAATGCAAATCAAAACTACAATGAGGTACCATCTCATACCAGTCAGAATGGCCACCATTAAAAAATCTACAAATAACAAATGCTGGAGAGGGTGTGGAGAAAAGGGAACCCTCCTATGTGGTTGGTGGGAATGTAAGTTGGTGTAGCCACTATGGAAAACAGTATAGAGGTTCCTCAAAAAACTAAAACCAGAGTTGCCATATGATCCTGCAATCCCAATCCTGGACATATATTCGGACAAAACTATAATTCAAAAAGATACATGCACCCCAATATTCAGAGAAGCACTATTCACAACAGCCAAGACATGGAAACAACCTAAATGTCCATTGACAGATGAATGGACAAAGAAGATGTGGTACATATATACAATGGAATACTACTCAGCCATAAAAAGAATGAAATAATGCCATTTTCAGCAACATGGATGGACTTCGAGATGATCATAGTAAGTGAAGTAACTCAGAAAGAGAAAGACAAATACCATATGATATTACTTACATGTGGAATCTAAAATATGACACAAATGAACTTATCTACAAAACAGAAACAGACTCACAGACATAGAGAACAGACGTGTGGTTGCCAAGGCGGGGGTGGGGGAGGGATGGATTGGGAGTTTGGGGTGAGCAGATGCAAAATATTATACATAGAATGGATAAACGACAAGATCTTACCATATAGCACAGGGAACTATATTCAATATCCTGTGATAAACCATGATGGAAAAGAATATATATATATAAATAACGTGAACATATGTTATGCCTGCATGTTAGCTACAAATACCCTTTAAATTCACATTACACATTGCCCTCAAGCATTGAAAATACCTAATTAAACTTTCAACAAATAGAAAAAAAAAAAAAGAAGAGGAGATTAGGAAACAGGCACACAGAGAGGGACGACCATGTGAGGACACAGGGTGTAGACGGCCATCTACACACCAAGGAGAGAGGTCCCACGACACCTTGGATTTATCGTCTCCAGGACTGTGAGAACATGCATTTCTGTTGTGTAAGCCTCCCAGGCTGTGGTGCTTTGTCAGGGCAGCTGGAGCTGACTGGTGCAGCCACTCCTGGTGGCTGAGCAGACGGCACGTGTCAGAGGGGTCCTGGGATGGAGGGACAGAGAAGACAGGCAGGAGATCCCCAGAAAGAGTCTGGAGGTGGACGGCAGGACCGGCGGGCTCCTAAGGCAGTAATTAACAGTCACAGAATACTCTGCTCATTGGGTGCTTAGGGATATTGGACGAGTCTCCATTTTGCTGACTTCGGAGAAAGAAATGGCGATAAATAAATGTAAAGCACACTGGTGATGGTGTGAAATGATGCTTCATCTAATCATCACTATTCCGTGGTGTCATTAACACATAATCGAGGAGAATGGCAATGACTTTTACGTTTATGTCACAGCGTGGATTTGCCATCTTAAGCCCACAGTCCTGCGACAGGATACTTACTCCCCAGGACAGAATCACTTACAGACAAACGATAGGATTATACAACTAAGTAAGAAGAATTGACTCACTGTGGCCGAACTGCAAACAGCATCATGTTACAGAGGAGTCCAGGAAAACCCGAATAAGACCAGAAAGTCAGGAAATGAGGAGCAGGTAACTTTGATGGGCACCAAGGGTGCTGCTGGAGAATCTTTCCTAATGAGGGTCATGATACAGTGAACGTGGCTCCATCTTTCTTTGAGGGTTAAAGGATAGTGGCATCCCTGGAAGTTGCTGTTCTTAGTCTGAGGGAGACTTGGACTAATGCTAGAACATCCCCCTGTGGTTGCTTTTTCCCAGGTTCCTATTATCTATTTCTCTCTCCTCTCAAACTGGAATAAAACTAAAACTATTTTGGTTAACTGACGATTCCACTTGGTCAGATCCTGGTCCCTTGAAGTTCTCCCACACTCTGTACTCTCGTGGGCATCCTAACCTCCACCAAGTGCCTGGGATGTTCCCGAGGGACAGGTGGAGGTGCGCGCTTGGTGCCACGGCCCCATCCTGCTGTTGGACCAAAGGTGGACACACAACCCTGTGACATCCAGTCAGCAGGCTGGCTGGCCACCTGTGCGGATGAGAAAAGATGGGTGCAGCCAATAGGATTTCCTCCCTTAGGGACCAGCCCGGGAAATAGCAAAAGGATGAAGTGATTAGCAGCAGATACGAGAGCAGAGATGTTGCTTAGACAGAGGCTGGAAGAGCTGAAATGGGACTATGGGGAATCAAGACAAGATACGAGGAAGAGGACGCAGATGTCGTGGAGAGAAATACAAGAGAGAGCATAGAGGCCGGTTGGCAGTGAAAAGAGAAGCAGGCCTGCCAAGCAAGGCAGATACTAGAGAGACAGCAAGCTGCGCGTCACGCAGCACAGGCCCCCACCAGCCGCTCCCCGGAGCTGCCCAACCCCTGCCCTTGCCCTGAGGTCTAGCCCTGCACCTTGGCTTATCAAATGCACTCCTCCTCAGGCGGCTGTGTGGATTGAAAAAGATCCAGCTTATTTGGGAATAGGGCCCTTGCAGATGTAGTAAGCGGTCCAGATGACGTCATACTGGATTAGGAGGGTCCCTAAATCCAATGAGAATGTCCTTCTGAGGGACAGAAAAGGACACGCAGAGGAGTCAAATGAAAACAAAGGCAGAGATTGGGGTGATGCACCTAAAAGCCAAGGATTGCTGGCAGCCGCCAGAAGCCAGGGACAGATTCCCCTTCAAAGTTTCTGGAAGGAACCAACCCTTCCCACACCCTGATTTTGAACTTCTGGCCTCCTGAACTTCGAATGGATAAATTTCTATGGTTTTAAACCACCCGGTTCGTGGTAATTTGTTATGGAAACTAACACAAGTTGTTCTGAGCCAATCCCAGCTCCTTGCAACCAAAAGGAGAACACTTTTTAAAAAACATAACCAAAGGCCGTGCATGACCTGGGGCTTGGCGTGACAGCAGAGGCCTGTGGTGACCTGGCTCTGGATCTACCTGGCCACCACCCACTCTGTGACCTTGGGTGAGTCAGTCCCCTCAGCGGAGCTCATTTTAGAACATGAGGGATGAGCCTTGAAGCCCCTACTTGACGGAACAGTCCAGGCCTCCCTGTAGATTTCTATGGAAGAGGCAAAATGGGGACAGGCCAGTGATTAGGGAACAAATCCTGAACTGCTTCTTAGAACCTCTGGCCACTGTCCTCTCCGAGGAATGTTACTTACACAGCATGAGGATGAAGTGGCTGAATACTTCCTGCCATAAATAGCTCGGGATCTCAGTATGTGGGATCTTTCTGAGGCCGTCCCCAAACAGCTGAGCAGCTCGGGACAGGTCACTCCACAGAGATGGAGGACAAATGGTGGATGCTGTCTGCCTGGTTCACTCTGTGCTCCAGTGCGTGACAGCTGGTGGATGGATTCAGGACATGGGCTCTCAGGGGCCCGGCTTGGTCCCACGGGGTCCCGAGAAAACCTTGGGGTCAGCAGCCCGGTCTCCTAAGGTGAAGGCGTCTGGGTACCTGCTGGAGGTGCCACACGCCTTCAGGCAAACAATCACCCCCCTTCAGATGCTAAAGCTCTGAGAGGCTGCCCCCTGCCCGGACCTGATGGTTGGGAGGACAAGCCTTCCCCTGGAAGGAAGCCCACCTCCATTTCAAAGGCCCCCAGCTTAACTTCCCACACTCTTCCTCACAAATTCATTAAAAAATATTTCAAGGTCGGAGAAATGGGGAGATGCTGGTCAAACGATACAAGCTTCCAGTTATAAGATTGAATACGTTCTGGGGATCGAATGTACAGCATGGTGAGTATAGTTAATAATATCGGATTGTATACTTGAAATTTGCTAAGAGAGTAGATCTTAAGTTTTCTTATCATAAAAAAAAAAGGTAACTAGTTGAGGTGTTGCACATGTTAGTTAAATTGATTGTGGTAATCATTTCATAATATATATATATATCAAATCATGTTGTATACTGTAAATATATACCATATTTATTTGTAAATTGTACCTCGATAAAGCTGGAAAGAAATAAGAAATTTAAAAAAACAAAACAGGAGAGTCGGTGAGGAGCTTCAGAGCTCCCAAGCTGAGGTGTAGGCTCAGCCGTTTCATGAGGAACTCTGATCTGAAGGGCCGGGGGAAAGACCTCTGCACAGAGCCTCCTATGAGCAAGTGCAACAGACTAAGCACAAAAGGAAAAAAGGTGGATGAGCTAGGCCTGAAGTGAGATTGCCAGATTTATGTCCTTTCCAGATGAAATGTGGATCCTCTAGGAACAGGAGTAATGGGAGGTTTCCCTAAACCTGCCCTCAAGCTTTCCTTGATTGATCTGTGAGTAGGGAATACTTCAAAACTGAATAGTGTGAAGAGGGAGGACCTTCAAGATGGTGGAGGAGTAAGGCATGGAGATCACCTTCCTCCCCACAAATACATCAAAAATACATCTACATGTGGAACAACTCCTACAGAACACCTACTGAGCGCTGGCAGAAGACCTCAGATTTCCCAAAAGCCGTGTGGTTGACAAGGTCTTTGTGCTCCGGCTGGCTGTCAGGCCTGAGCCTCTGCGCTGGCAGAGCTGAGTTCAGGACATTGGACCACCAGAGACTTCCTGGCCCCACATAATCTCAATTGGTGAGAGCTCTCCCCGAGATCTCTGTCTCAATGTTAAGACCCAGCTCCACTCAATGACCAGCAAGCTCCAGTGCTGGACCCCCTATGCCAAACAACTAGCGAGACAGGAACACAATGCCACCCATCAGCAGGGAGGCTGCCTAAAATCATAATAAATTCACAGACACCCCAAAACACACCACTAGATGTGGTCTTGCCCGCCAGAAAGACAAGACCCAGCCTCATCCACCAGAACGCAGGCACCAGTCCCCTCCACCAGGAAGCCTACACAACCCACTGAACCAACCTTACCCACTGGGGACAGACACCAAAAACAACAGGAAATACGAACCTGCGGCCTGCAAAAAGGGGACCCCAAACACAGTAAGTTAAGCAAGATGAGAAGACAGAGAAATATGCAGCAGATGAAGGAGCAAGATAAAAACCCACCAGACCAAACAAATGCAGAGGAAACAGGCAGTCTACCTGAAAAAGAATTCAGAGTAATGATAGTGAAGATGATCCAAAATCTTGGAAATAAAATGGAGAAAATACAAGAAATGTTTAATAAGGACCTAGAAGAACAAACAATGATGAAAAACACAATAAATGAAATTAAAAATTCTCTAGAAGGAATCAATAGAAGAATAACTGAGGCAGAAGAACGGATAAGTGACATGGAAGATAAAATAGTGGAAATAACTACCACAGAGCAGAATAAAGAAAAAAGAATGAAAAGAATTGAGGACAGTCTCAGAGACCTCTGGGACAGCATCAAATGCAACAACATTCAAATGATAGGAGTCCCAGAAAAAGAAGACAAAAAGAAAGGGACTGAGAAAATATTTGAAGAGATTATAGTTGAAAACTTCCCTAATATGGGAAAGGAAATAGTCAATCAAGTCCAGGAAGCACAGAGAGTAGCATACAGGATAAATCCAAGGAGAAACACACCAAGACACATGTTAATCAAACTATCAAAAATTAAATACAAAGAAAAAATATTGAAAGCAGCAAGAGAAAAGCAACAAATAACATATAAAGGAATCCCCATAAGGTTAACAGCTGATCTTTCAGCAGAAACTCTGCAAGTCAGAAGGGAGTGGCAGGACATATTTAAAGTGATGAAAGGGAAGAACCTACAGCCAAGATTACTCTACCCAGCAAGGATCTCATTCAGATTTGACAGGGAAATTAAACTTCACAGACAAGCAAAAGCTAAGAGAATTCAGCACCACCAAACCAGCTTTACAACAAATGCTAAAGGAACTTCTCTAGGCAGGAAACACAAGAGAAGGAAAAGGCCTACAATAACAAACCCAAAACAATTAAGAAAATGGTAATAGGAACATACATATCAATAATTACCTTAAATGTAAGTGGATTAAGTGCTCCAACCAAAAGACATAGACCGGCTGAATGGATACAAAAACATATGTTGTCTACAAGAGACCCACTTCAGACCTAGGGACACATACAGACTGAAAGTGAGGGGATGGAAAAAGATATTCCATGCAAATGCAAATGAAAAGAAAGCTGGAGTAGCAATTCTCACATCAGACAAAATAGACTTTAAAATAAAGACTATTACAAGAGACCAAGAAGGACACTACATAATGATCAAGGGATCAATCCAAGAAGAAGATATAACAATTGTAAATATTTATGCACCCAACATAGGAGCCCCTCAATACATAAGGCAAATGCTAACAGCCGTAAAAGGGGAAATCAACAGTAACACAATCATAGTAGGGGACTTTAACACCCCACTTTCACCAATGAACAGATCATTCAAAATGAAAATAAATAAGGAAACACAAACTTTAAATGATACATTAAGCAAGATGGACTTAATTGATATTTATAGGACATTCCATCCAAAAACAACAGAAAACACATTCTTCTCAAATGCTCATGGAACATTCTCCAGGATAGGTCATATCTTGGGTCACAAATCAAGCCTTGGTAAATTTAAGAAAACTGAAATCGTATCAAATATCTTTTCCAACCACAACACTATGAGACTAGATATTAATGACAGGAAAAAACAAAACAAAACTGTAGGGCTTCCCTGGTGGCACAGTGGTTGAGAGTCCACCTGCCGATGCAGGGGACACAGGTTCGTGCCCCGGTCCGGGAAGATCCCACATGTCGTGGAGCGGCTGGGCCCATGAGCCATGGCTGCTGAGCTTGCGCGTCCAGAGCCTGTGCTCCGCAACGGGAGAGGCCACAACAGTGAGAGGCCTGCGTACCGCAAAAAAAAAAAAAAAAAAAAAACCTGTAAAAAATACAAACACATGGAGTCTAAGCAATACACTACTAAATAACAAAGAGATCATTGAAGAAATCAAACAGGAAATCAAAAAATACCTAGAAACAAATGACAATGAAAACACGATGACCCAAAACCTATGGGATGCAGCAAAAGCAGTTCTAAGAGGAAGTTTATAGCAATACAATCCTACCCCAAGAAGCAAGAAAAATCTCAAATAAACAACCTAACCTTACACCTAAAGCAATTAGGGAAAGAACAAAAAAACTCCGAAAGTTAGCAGAAGGAAAGAAATAAAGATCAGATCATAAATAAATGAAAAAGAAATGAAGGAAACGATAGCAAAGATCAATAAAACTAAAAGCTGGTTCTTTGAGAAGGTAAACAAAATTGATATACCATTAGCCAGACTCATCAAGAAAAAGAGGGCGAAGACTCAAATCAACAAGATTAGAAATGAAAAAGGAGAAGTAACAACTGACACTGCAGAAATACAAAGGATCATGAGAGATTACTACAAGCAACTATATGCCAATAAAATGGACAACCTGGAAGAAATGGACAAATTCCTAGAAAAGCACAACCTTCCGAGACTGAACCAGGAAGAAATAGAAAATATAAGCAGACCAATCACAAGCACTGAAATTGAAACTGTGATTAAAAATCTTCCAACAAACAAAAGCCCAGGACCAGATGGCTTCACAGGCGAATTCTATCAAACATTTAGAGAAGAGCTAACACCTATCCTTCTCAAACTCTTCCAAAATATAGCAGAGGGAGGAACACTCCCAAACTCATTCTATGAGGCCACCATCACCCTGATACCAAAACCAGACAAAGATGTCACAAAAAAAGAAAACTACAGGCCAATATCAGTGATGAAAATAGATGCAAAAATCCTCAACAAAAAACTAGCAAACAGAATCCAACAGCACATTAAAAGGATCATACGCCATGATCAACTGGGGTTTACCCCAGGAATGCAAGGAATCTTCAATATATGCAAATCAATCAACGTGATACACCATATTAACAAACTGAAGGAGAAAAACCATATGATCATCTCAATAATGCAGAAAAAGCTTTCAACAAAATTCAACACCATTTATGATAAAAAACTCTCCAGAAAGTAGGCATAGAGGGAAGTTACTGCAACCTAATAAAGGCCATATATGACAAACCCACGGCCAACATCGTTCTCAATGATGAAAAACTGAAACCATTTCCACTAAGATCAGGAACAAGACAGGTTGCCCACTCTCACCACTATTATTGAACATAGTTTTGGAAGTTTTAGCCACAGCAATCAGAGAAGAAAAAGAAATCAAAGGAACCCAAAGCGGAAAAGAAGAAGTAAAACTGTCACTGTTTGCAGATGACATGATACTATACATAGGGAATCCTAAAGATGCTACCAGAAAACTACTAGAGCTAATCAATGAATCTGGTAAAGTAGCAGGGTACAAAATTAATGCACAGAAATCTCTTGCATTCCTATACACTAATGATGAAAAATCTGAAAGAGAAATTAAGGAAACACTCCCATTTACTACTGCAACAAAAAGAATAAAATACCTAGGAATAAACCTACCTAAGGAGACAAAAGACTTGTATGCAGAAAACTATGACACTGAAGAAAGAAATTAAAGATGATACAAATAGATGGAGAGATACACCATGTCCTTGGATTGGAAGTACCAACATTGTGAAAATGACTATACTACCCAAAGCAATCTACAGATTCAATGCAATCCCTATCAAACTACCAATGGCATTTTTCATAGAACTAGAACAAAAAATTTCACAATTTGTATGGAAACACAAAAGATCCCGAACAGTTAAAGCAATTTTGAGAAACAAAAACAGAGCTGGAGGAATCAGGCTTCCTGACTTAGACTATACTACAAAGCTGCAGTAATCAAGACAGTATGGTACTGGCACAAAAACAGAAATACAGATCAATGGAACAGGATAGAAGCCCAGAGATAAACCCATGCACCTTATCATTGATAAAGGAGGCAAGAGTATAATGGAGAAAAGACAGCCTCTTCAATAAGTGGTGCTAGGATAACTGGACAGCTACATGTAAAAGAAAGAAATTAGAACACTCCCTAACATCATACACAAAAATAAACTCAAAATGGATTAAAGACCTAAATGTAATGCCAGACACTATACAACTCTTAGAGGAAAACATACGCAGAACACTCTATGACATAAATCACAGCAAGATCCTTTTTGACCCACCTCCTAGAGAAATGGAAATAAAAACAAAAATAAACAAATAGGACCTAATTAAACTTAAAAGCTTTTGCACAGCAAAGGAAACCATAAAGAAGACAAAAGGACAACCCTCAGAATGGGAGAAAATACTTGCAAACGAAGCAACTGACAAAGGATTAATCTCCAAAATACACAAGCAGCTCATGCAGCTCAATATTAAAAAAACAAAAACCTAATCCAAAAATGGGCAGAAGACCTAAATAGACATTTCTCCAAAGAAGATATACAGATGGCCAACAAACACATGAAAGGATGCTCAACATCACTAATCACTGAGAAATGCAAATCAGAACTACAATGAGGTATCACCTCACACAGGTCAGAATGGCCATCATCAAAAAATCTAGAAACAATAAATGCTGGAGAGGGTGTGGAGAAAAGGGAACCCTCCTACACTGTTGGTGGGAATGTAAATTGATACAGCCACTATGGAGAACAGTATGGAGGTTCCTTAAAAAACTAAAAGTAGAACTACCATACGACCCAGCAATCCCACTACTGGGCATATACCCGGAGAAAAGCATAATTCAAAAAGAGTCATGTACCACAATGTTCACTGCAGCACTGTTTACAAGAGCCAGGACATGGAAGCAACCTAAGTGTCCATCAACAGGTGAGTGGATAAAGAAGATGTGGCACATATATACAATGGAATATTACTCAGCCATAAAAAGGAATGAAACTGAGTTATTTGTAGTGAGGTGGACTGACTTAGAATCTGTCATACAGAGGGAAGTAAGTCAGAAAGAGAAAAACAAATACCATATGTTAACACATATATAAGAAATCTAAAAAAAAAAAAAATTGGTTCTGAAGAACCTAGGGACAGGACAGGAATAAAGAGGCAGATATAGAGAATGGACTTGAAGACACGGTGAGGGGGAAGGGTAAGCTGGGATGAAGTGAGAGAGTGGCATGGACATATATACGCTACTAAATGTAAAACAGATAGCTAGTGGGACGCAGCTGCATAGCACAGGGAGATCAGCTCGGTGCTTTGTGTCCACCTAGAGGCGTGGGATAGGGAGGGTGGGAGGGAGACGTAAGAGGGAGGAGATATGGGGATATATGTATACATATAGCTGATTCACTTTGTGATACAGCAGAAACTAACACACCATTTTAAAACAATTATACTCCAATAAAGATGTTAAAAAAATAAAATAAAAGGTATGAAGAATGAAAAAAAATACCCCAGATTTTCAAAATAATCCACAATGATTGTTATAATTGCTAAGGGAGGAAATCTTATTGGCTGTGCCCATCTTTTCACATCAGCCCACCTCCTGGGTGGCCAGGCTGGTGATTTTTAAAAATACAGAGGTAAGCCATTACCTTTTTTTTTTTGCGGTACGAGGGCCTCTCACTGTTGTGGCCTCTCCCGTTGTGGAGCACAGGCTCCGGACATGCAGCCCCAGCGGCCATGGCTCACGGACCCAGCCGCTCCGCGGCATGTGGGATCCTCCCAGACCGGGGCGCGAACCCCTGTCCCCTGCATCGGTAGGTGGACTCTCAACCACTGCGCCACCAGGGAAGCCTGTGCCATTATCTTTTGAAGTCTACCCAATTAAGAAGCAAGCTCTCAGCTGCTTACATTTAAAGCAAATACTTGGGCTTCACTTATTCTGGTTTCAATTCCCCAGCATGCGACAGGTCGGCATCATCAAATGCCCATCTCCATTGTAGATCCAGAGACCATCAGCAAGAGGAGGGCACTGAGAGACTGTCTAGGCCACTGATGGCCCCTCCATTCTAAAGGGAAGTAACCTGGAGATGAGAGAGGGTGAGTGACCTGTTCAAGGTCACACAGCAAAGCAGAGGCGGAAGAGGGACCAGATCCAGGACTTTGGTGCCCATTTCTCTTCCTAATTCCCAGTCTCCAAGGAACATGTTCTGACTGTGGAGTAAGAGATCCCCAGGGGCTTTCAAACCCTATCACCATTAACCCCACTAAAAGCCAGCCCCACATTACCCCTCAACCAGCCCTTCTTCAGTTTTACTCCCAAATGCAATTGCCAGCCGGGCTGGTCCCTGGATTCTCTGGTGTTGAGGGACGCAGCGAGGGGAAGCCTCCAACAGAGAACGTTCCTGCACACCTGAAACACCTGCTCAGGATCCAGCAGTCCTGGAGTTTCTCACTCTCCCCCTGTCTTTCCACGGATGCGATGCGATTCTTCTCATGTGTTTGGGAGCAGAAGGCAAGGAGGTCAGTTACAATATTTTACCCAGAACAACTGACTGGAGCCCATGCTTAAAGAGTCAGCTAGAGACGACAGCTCCCAGGCATTAAGCACTTATCACATGCCGGACCCCGGACGAAATGAACTGGATTTAATCTTCACAGTGAGGGTTGGAGGTCCAAGCAGCTCACTCAGACTGGGCGTGGGTTTGAGCCAAGCTGGCAGACTGGGAGACCTCATGCTTCACCCAGCTGGCCCACCAAAGAGCAAGGGAGATGTGGAAAGTGAGGCATGGGGTTTAAATCAGTGTTCCCACGGGTATGACGGCTATGATGTGGTTTCACCCAAATCACTCTGAAAAGCTTCTAAGCACAATAAACGTCTCAGGATGTTCCCACCATTGCTGATACATCAGAAACAGCATGGCAGATCATGGGAAAGCGGTTAGAAACACTGTTTATCCCCAAAGGGAAAAAACAGAAAGGAAATCAACTCCAGATAGATTCAGCACTAAACCGTTAACATCAAAACCTTAAGAAAAGTTGTGATGAACGTCCATCTGACTTTGAGACGGGGAAGGATTTCTTTCTTAAAGAAGATTAAAAAGTGCTAACTGTGAAATAAAATATTGATAAATGTGCCTACTTCTGTTCAACAAAAGATATCTCAAAGAAACAGAAAAGCTAAAACTGGAAAATAAAAGATATTTGCAATATATAAAAAGGAGAGGGCTTCCCTGGTGGCGCAGTGGTTGAGAGTCCGCCTGCCGATGCAGGGGACACGGGTTCGTGCCCCGGTCCAGGAAGATCCCACGTGCCGCGGAGCGGCTGGGCCCGTGAGCCATGGCCGGAGCCTGTGCTCCACAACGGGAGAGGCCACAACAGTGAGAGGCCTGCGTACCGATAAAAAAAAAAAAAAAAAAAAGGAGAAAGGATGAGTATCCATTAAATACAAAGAATTCTTACAATCCAAAATAGACAACCTAGTAGAAAGATGGGCAAAAGACTTGAACGGGAAAGAGGAAAAACACATGGCTGAGAATTTTAGGAGGAGATTTCTCACCTTCCTTGAGATCAGGGAAATGCGAATAAGACCATGGCCAGATCCAACCGATAGCTACTCCACTGACACCAATTAAGGACCTGACATGGTCTGCAGAGGGTGGAGAGTTTGGGAATCATTCGTGCATCGTGTGTGTATGTGGGTGTGTGGGGGGGGTGCTGTCGGATGGTGGGATCACTTGGGTTAACTTGTAAAGATGAGGCGTCGCCTGTCTTATGGGATCTAGTGAAGATAAGTGCTTTTGCTACTCCTCAGAGAGGTGAGATCCAGTTCCTCTGCCCTTGAATCCGGTCTGCCCCCTTGTGACTAGCTTCACCAACACAATGTGATGGGAGTGAGACTCCCATCTGAGTTCTGAGACTTCAGGGCTGACCACAGAAGCCTGCAGCTTCCACCGGGCATCTGGAAAAACTCGCTCGAGGGACGAGGTGAAAAGCCCATGTGGAGAGGTCCTGGGCTCCACAGGGAGAAGAGGGGTCAGGCCAGCCCCAGTGTGCTGGCCCCGACCACTCCAGCCCCTCTCCCAGCCCCCTGCCGTGAGCCCTGTGAGAGGCACCACGTGACGGGTGGTATGTGTCACAGCAGTAGACGACCAGGCAGACAGCATGGCCCACTCCCAAGAGAAACTCCCATCTAAGTACGTCCAGGAGACACACAGACACACGGCGACTCTGGGCGGTGCTGTTTCTAAGAGCAGGAAACTAGCAACGGCTAAATGCCCATGGGCAGGAGGAAGTGAACTGTGGCAGAGACCCACGGCGGAGTATTATACAGCTGTGAAAATGAGAAGGCTGTGGCTGCACACACCATAAATGGGTCTCAGTGACATGAGGTTGGAAACCAGGCAAAGCCAAACAACGGATTATTTAGGGATACACGTGAAAGTGATGACTGGAACAATCGGGAAGGAAAGTTAAGCATGAATTCAGGATCGTGATGATCTCTGGGAGAGGGAAAGGCAGGGGAGGGATGGAGCACACAGGGAGATGCACATTGTTATAACGGTTAAGCCAACCCTCAAAACCAAACAATAATAGTATGTCGTGAACCAATCCAATGACTCAGTTACTCTAATTCGCCCTGTTTTAAAAGCAAATCCTTCACTGGACAGAAGCAGGGCCCTAGTTCTACATGACCGCGGGGGGATGGCCAATACGACCCAGGCTGAAGCCTCTAGCTTTAGGTGATGGGGCGTAGGACGTGTCATCAATCACCCCTAGGTGCCACACACACCACAGTCGAGGAATTCTGAGCCTAGGAAACGTGCCACCGTAGAAGGCAGCCTTCCCCCCCACACCCCAAACCACTCGGAGTCCCCGAGCCTCGTGTCTTATTTCACGATCGTGTGTCTACCACTTAACACAGAAAGATCTGACTGAGAAAAGATGATTCCTGAAAGGAAAGTCTGGGGTTTTATTATACCTCTGGGCTAGATTGGGCGATCTTTGAAGAAATAAGGTCGTACCCTTTTCATTTCCTATCCACAGGACAATATTTTAGCAGCACCCAGGGTCAGGGGGAAGGAGCCCAGAGCCCAGCCATGTGCTGCGTGTAGGAGAACCCGCGCCCACAGAGTGCAGGGGTTTCAGGCCCGCAGAACAGCAAGGAGACCCGAGTCTGGCTGATGGTCCCAGGGAACGTGGAAAACCTCTCTCAGAGCACAGGCGTGGGCTGGTGGGAAACCGCCGGGGAGGCGGACAGTCAGCCCGTGGCCGGCCGGGGCAGGGAGTGCGCGAGCTCCTGTCCGGGATGGCTCTGTCTTCGGCCCCCTGAGTCCCAGTCGAGGCTCTCCAGGGACCCGCAGTGGCACTTGGACAGCATTTTCCTTCCCTTTCCTTCTCTCCGAATCACCTCCTTTTTCCAAGACAGAGGTCGAATTACCTGTTTCCTAAAGAGGCTCCAGCCCCGCGTTCTAGGAAGTGCGATAGGACTTCAGGAGTGCGGGAGCAATCTTCCAGGTCACCGGGGCCACCTGCTGTGAGCGCCGTGAGTCATCTCTCCCCACCCCAGACCTCAGTGCCCTCCGGCCCACCCCCTCCCCGCAGCCCAAGCCCACTCCCCCAGGCTCGGCGGGTTCCAAGTCAGTTCCCACGCAGGTCGCGGGTTAGCAGGGAAAGAACTCGAATCCTGCTGCCCTGACCCAGGGCTGGCTCACCAGGAGCCCCGGAACTGCAAGAGGCGCAGCCAGCTGGGTCGGTGCTGGGAGGGCAGAGGGGCCTTGCCTCCCACCCCCGGAGGCCCACGGGTCCTCCTGGGCTCGGCACCTGCCTCGCTGCCTCTGGACAGGCCATGGAGCCTGGAGGACTCTGAAGTTACCTGGCTGCAGCAGCCTGCCCTCCCTCTAGGCCATCTGAGACCTGCAGCCACTCCAGAGATGGCCCTGACGTGGCTGAGACAGACGTAGTAGCAATATATCGCGCGCCCAGTTTCCTGATGAAGGGACCGCTGTACGGCCCACTTTCCTCCTCCATGAGAGTTGATGACGGCCTATCTCGTAGGGTCAGTTAGTGTGAAGATGAAACAAGGTAGGTGACAGCTCCCAGGACAGGGCAAGCACACGCTGAACCGAGTGCTTCCGGCATTGTCGCTCCTGCGACCTGCCCTCCAGCATGAGGACACCGGTGGCTGGAGGGGGCCCAAAGGACACCCAGGCTGGTTGCTTCCCCAGTGGCCAGCCACGCAGCGCCTTCTGAAATTTAATTCTGCTTCCCGCCCTGGCCGTGGACACCACATCTCACTTCTGCCATGGAGACAAGACAGTCACAATTCTGAGTTCTGGGGAGAAAGAAAGCACTGGACCCTGGCCAACAGGCCGGGCCCAGCCTGTCTGGAGATAACGCACGCACAGATGATGTTTACAGCAGAACAATCACGCCGACATTAGGCTGGTGGCAGCCGCGGGAAACCCAGGCTGGCCGACGCGTTCGTCGTCCCTGGCAGGGGAGCCGGCCCCAAACCGGGCAACAGCTCAATTCAGGGGGAGCAATGGGCGCCCCTAATGAGAGCTCAGCCTCTTCTTTGTTCCCCAAAACAATCCCCGACCTACTTTGTTTGCTCCTAGATGACAAAGAGAAAGGAAATATTCTCATTTCACTGGACACAATGACAGGCGCTCCCCACCTCCCGGAGGGGGTCCCGTTCTGCTCAGCACACACGGGCTGGTCACGTGTTTCTGGCGGGGCGGAGGAGAGAGGTGACTTTGCTTCTCTTCCTCACGACCCCTCTCCCCCGCAACAGCAGACACTCCTCAGCACTGTCTCTGTGGCCTTGGGGACTAGCTCTCTTCCCACTCCAGACCACAGGGCTGCCGAGGGCTCTACACAGCTGACAGGCAGACCTCCACCTGCCCAGGACCAGGACCCAGAGCTCAGGGGGCAGGCTGGCCCACAGCCCTATAGGAAAAGTTCCACCTCCAGGACCATCTGGGGTCGAGGAGCTGGTGTCCTGAGAGAGTGTGATAGACGGCTGACGAGAGTGAGTCTCCGTCTGGCCCGAGAAGGAAGGGTTCCGGGTGACAAGGACCCCAGCCAATCACCCAGCCACAGCGTGCCTTCTCTGTACCACAGCATTCACTCCCTGGGCTTACAGACTATGTATGGCATTGTTCATGGCAGGAGCTCCTTGAGAACAGGGAGTGCGCCCTGTTCTCCACTGAAATCCAGTGGCCTACTTCATAGCCAGGCGCAGAGCAGGACCTGAGAATGGTTGAGAATGAGGCAGTGCAGACAGACGGAGGGACGGACAGGAGAACACATGTATGGATACACGTATGGGTGTACAGATGGAAGCACGGATGGACGCATGGACGGATGGTTGGATGGATGGTTGGATGGATGGAGAGATGGACGCGTGGATAGATGGATAGATGGATGGATGACAGCTCATTGGCTGCCTATGGAAGAAAGCAACCATCCAGAAAGAGCTATTCCTGGACCTTCCCTTAGTCTTGACCTCTCCGCAGAGATACGTCTGTGTGTCTGATACGGATCCTGCTTCATCCTGTTGCCCTGGGGGAATCCAGCTAAATGAAGCACTTCACATGCCATCTCCTGGACACAAGTTTAAGGGGGAGAGACAGAACATCCAGCCTCCCTCCAATCTCCTCTTCTTTAAAAGGGAGTCTTTCCAGAAAGAGAAAAGGGCAATCTAGAGCAGGGTTGGCAAACTCTGGTCCCTGAGCCAAATACAGCCTACGCTGTTTTTGTAAATAAAGTTTTATCAGAACACAGCGACACCCGTGTGTTTACAATTCCATGGCTGCTTTCGTGCCATAACAGCGAAGTTGAGGAGTTGCCACAGAGACCATACAGCCTGCAAAGTCTAAAATATTGACTCACTGGCCCTTTGCAGAACAAGTCTGCTGACCACTGGGACAGTATTGTTTGGGTCCCTGGCACTGACTGTGGGACTTGGATCAGGCCCTGAACATCTGCTTCTCACTCTGTCTGCTGGAAAAAAGATAGAAAATGAGGATGCCTGGAACAGAACACAGTGAGATGATCAGTATGAAAGGGCTTGGGCAAGAGGAAAAAAACAGAACTCAGAATGGGCAAACAGAGCAGGCTGGGCTATGGAGGCAGCAGGCCTGGGTTTGCATCTTAGACCTGCCACTGTGGGCAAGACATTCGACCTCTGCAAGATGATGACAGTAATTCCCACCAAAGGTTGCCTTCTCAGACAGGTCTTCCCTGCCAGCTGTTCCGAAATGGTCCACCCCCATCAGGACTCTATCCTTCTTTTATCAAAATCAAGTTTATTGGGCTTCCCTGGTGGCGCAGTGGTTGAGAATCAGCCTGCCAATGCAGGGGACATGGGTTCGAGCCCTGGTGCAGGAAGATCCCACATGCCGTGGAGCTACTAGGCCCATGAGCCACAACTACTGAGCCTGCGCGTCTGGAGCCTGTGCTCCCAACGAGAGAGGCCGCGATAGTGAGAGGCCCGCGCACCGTGATGAAGAGTGGCCCCCACTTGCAGCAACTAGAGAAAGCCCTTGCACAGAAACGAAGACCCAACGCAGCCCAAAATAAATAAATAAATATAAAATGCACTCCTTCAGACTCTCTAAAAACAAACAAACAAACAAACAAATTTATTGAGATATAGTTCACTGACCATTCAATTCACCCATTTATTTATTTATTTTTAAATAAATTTATCTATTTATTTATTTATTTTGGCTGCGTTGGGTCTTTGTTGCTGCACGCGGGCTTCTCTCTAGTGTGGCAAGCAGGGGCTACTCTTCGTTGCGGTGCGCAGGCTTCTCATCGCGGTGGTTTCTCTTTTTGCGGAGCACAGGCTGTAGGCCTGTGGGCTTCAGTAGTTGTGGCTTGCAGGCTCTAGAGCGCAAACTCAGTAGTTGTGGCGCACGGGCTTAGTTGCTCCGCGGCATGTGGGATCTTCCTGGACCAGGGCTCGAACCCGTGTCCCCTGCATTGGCAGGCGGATTCTTAACCAGTGCGCCACCAGGGAAGGCCCCAATTCACGCATTTAAAACACACAATTCAGTGGTTTTGGTTTATTCATAGCCTTGTGCAACCAACCACCAGCAAAATACATTTTAGAACACTTTAAAATTATGTTTAAAATTGTGATAGAATACACCTAGCGTGACACGCACCCTCTTGCCCATTTTAAGTGTGCCGTCCACTGGCGCTAAGTACAGTCACATTGTTTGCAACCATCACCATCACGGCCCCATCTTTTTGTTCTACTTTTTTTTCCCACGCGGCACTTACATCTACCCCAAAATAAACAATATATTTATTGTTTATGGGGTGCCTTTGCTGTGGAAACCCCATGAGGGCAGGCCTTGGTCTGGTCCACTATCCCTGACACTTGGAATAGCGTTAGGGACCTGGCAGGTGTTCAGTAAAGATCCACATAAATGAATGAACGATGGGTCAGCGTATCGAGCGCATCACCGCGCACACGGCGTACTTTGCGTACAGGCTCAGGGATGTGTCCGGCGCGTGGTCCACACTCACGTAAAGGCATCCAGGTCTGGGCGCACCAAGCGCACCGGTGCCTTCGTGCAGCAGCCCTGGCCGCTGTGAGCAGCCCTCATCCGTCGTTACCTGGAGTGAATGTGTAAGTAGTGTGGACATTTGCACACAGTTGTTCCACGGGAGGGGGTGTGCGCTTGTATTTTCTCTCCCGAGTCCTTCCTTCTGGGCCCGAACAGAGGGCTGGCGGCTGGGAGGGTCGCAAAGCAGGAGGGTCAGGAGCAGAGCCCCCAAAACTCTGGAGGAGGGGTGACACGTCATGCCTGTACTCGTCAGCGTTCTCCAGAGAAACAGAACTAGCAAAATACATATATAGAGAGAGAGAGGGATTTCTTTTAAGGAATTGGCTCGCGTGATCATGGCGGCTGGCAAGGCCAAGATTTGCGGGGCAGGCTGGCCGTTCAGGTGAGACTTGCCGTTGCAGTCTTGGGTCGGAACTCCTCGGGGCAGCAACTTGGAAACGCAGGCGGGGCTCACGCACTGCCCTCTGGAGGAAGAGTTGCTTCTTCTCTAGGAAATCTCAGGCTTTTTCTAAAGACCCTCAACTGACTGGAGGAGGCCCACCCACATTCTACTTCCCTCAGAAGCAGAATGGTAATCACATTTACAGAATACCTTCACGGCAACTGGTGCTTGACCGAAACCTGGGAGCCACAGCCTCGCCAAGTTGACACACAAAACGAGCCGTCACGATCCCAACTGCATGCGTCCTGTCACCTCCTTCAAGTCCTTTTTACCCCCTTGCAGAGGCAGAGGGCCACGTGGCGGTCTGAGTGGACTCCCGGTAAAGGCTGCGGAGAGGACACAGGCCCTTGGCACCCGTCCCTGTCACCAGGCCACAGGCAGCAGTCAACCAGCTCTAAGCCAGGCCTCCGGGAACTGCCGTGTGACTGTGGGACTTGCCAACAGAGTGCTCGATAATCTGTCATAGTCTGCATAAACAACCACTCAGACAGTCAAAGCCTTAGAAACTGCATTCAGGTTACGAATTAGCTGCTGCTCCCACGGCCTCAGGAACACAAACCCAACAGAAACATGGGTTCTGGGCCCTGCCACTGCCCTTTTCTCTCTTCCCGGATGGGCCCTGGGAGCTATCACTTGAAGCAAGATGTGAAAGGCGGCTTCTGTTTCCTTGGGACACACGTGGGTCCTAAGGACGATGGATGAGAGAAGGACCTGCCTCCAGGAGCTCCGTGGACTTGGCCCAGCACTGAGCCTGGACGGGATGCTCCCAGCCACCCGGCCCTCCTCAGGACACGAAACGTGGAAATGTGATCATTCCAGGCTCTTGCCCTTGCTATGGCCACCTCAGTCTCTCTGCTGGTCACTTTTCAACAGAACTTTCTGCACCTCTTCACCTCTCCCAGGTAGTTTATGTAAGGAGCCCTGTGCCTGTGAATTAACTGGGTTCACGTGCTCATTCTAACAAGGCTGGTTCCCCCACGCCAGGAACTCAAGCCAGAGCCCCGCCAGGCAGCTCTGGGCTGCGTGGATGGCCCCGGCCTCTGCCCTGACACTCACACTCACACACACACACACACACACACACACACACTCACTCCTGTTCCGGCAGAGCTACCCAACCCCACCTGGGGCTTCACCGGGGACCAGCTGGGCTCACCTGCCTTCCTGGGAACCAAACCACCCAAGTATCCCTGCCCAACACCCAGTCCAGGTGGGCAGTGGCCAGGCGGACGGTAGGAGTGGCCACTCCAGACGACCAATCCGGGCCTTTGTTGCGTGTCCTTGTGGGACAATGAATGAAGAAACATCACAGGTGCTCAGCAGAGGGCTGTTTCTTGGGCAGGAAGGCCCCGTTATCAGAATCAGTGAGCCAGTGGTTACATTTTAATTAATTGGAGGAATAATTATGCCTTTGAGACATCCAATCCGCCTTACAGGTGCTCTTTTCCACCACCGATAGATTAATCTTATTTAGTCACATTTTACTGATCACGCAAACCTGTGTCTGCACTTAAAATACCAAGGTTGCGGAGGTCTTGTTTTCCGCATTATCTGTGAACACATCTACCTCCCCTGACTGGCAGAATTCCTGCACCCCGAGTCCACCTGGCAGCCTCCCCCTGGACGTACACGTGGTGCGAGCTGTCATCCTCTGAATCCAAATCCTCGCTTCTCTCTGCCGCTGTGTGAAAGCCCGGCCTTGGTTCCCTCCCCAGAGCCAGCTGTTTATGACTTTCAGGTGCAGGGTCTTCTTTCTATCTAAAGTCCCAGGAAGCTTCAAGCTGGAGCCCAGCTCAAGGCCATCGGGCTGGCGATGAGCAGAGCTGAAAGCACTCAGCTGTTCTGATGGGCGTCTCGGGGACCGTCAGCGTCCCGAGGAACTGACAGGTGGCTGCTGGGTACACTGTGATTTAACCTACATGTTTACTTTGATAAACACGCCGATAGGAACATGCTGCCTATAAATTTCAGTCCTTGGGAAAAGAAAGAGGCTTCCGTTTCCAAAGATATGGATTCCCAGCATTGCCTGCCTCAGCCCTCAGTTCTGCAGAGCAAACCAGGACTGCACTGGGAGTCTGAGATCTGACTCACTTCGAACTTACTGGGAACTTTCACAGCAAAAATCAAAACAAAGTCCCGGAAGGGTTGCCTCGGGTCTGACTTGCCCCAGCCTCCGTGTCGGTCTCTTGTGTTGCGGGCGACTGAAGCTCTTTCTCATCCCCAGGGCTCGCGTCCAGTCAAATCACGGCAGGTGCATCTCAGAGCCTGGATTCCATTGAAAAGATGGTTTGTCCTAAAGGGAGCTGTATGAGCTCCAGCAAGCAGATTCATCAGCCTAAATTGTCTGCGGAGTGCAAAATCTGAGCTTCCTCCTAAAACACCCTGTGACATGTTCTAGTTAGGAGTGAGCATCCCGAATTCCAGATGCCAGGTGATAAGAATTACTGATGCATTGCTTTCAAAGCAGTTGGCTTTATGGTTTGGCGGGGCTGGCTTGGAGGTTCTGCTGGGCATCATTTGCATACTGCATGACAGCAGAGGAAAAAGCCCTGGGGGGCCTCAGACACGCTTAGCCTCTTCCATCTCTGCTGCCAGTTACAGGTCATTTTAAACTAACATCTGGTGAATGTACTTTTAAACCATATCTGTAGCTTTAATTAGGGATCTCCCGGGAATCTCAGGGGAGGAAAAAAGAGAGACATCCCCGGGGGGAAGATTAAGACATTGGCAGCTTCATCGATGCAAAGCCACGGAAGCTGCCTTGGCCCGGTTTTATTATACTGTATGATCTCCTGTGATAAGGGGGTCCTTCGTACAAGCGGATCTTAATATTAGCTAGATGCTGGGATAAGCAGAAATTCTGTTTCCACACCCGAAAGAACCTATTGCCTCCAGAAAGTAGCTTCTGTGCCCCAAGACCCAAGAGGGGTTTCCCTTATATAAGCAGACACAGAATGTCCCTAAAATGACCCCAAGGTGTTGAGGTCACTTTGGACTCTCTTGCCAAGAGTATGTGCTACAAGGAACCGGTCAAGACACTTCTCTGCCCTGCGAGGGAGGTCGATTTTTCCCCCTTTTCAGAAAGGACAATTCTTAAATGGTACCTCATTAAATAAAACAGGTGTTATCTTCCATACTGGCCAACGAGCATTAACATTCTCCTTACACATGTTCATTACTTTCAGCGATGTTTGAGATCTAAGTTACTATTTTAAAATTCCACAAACTCTCAGGCATGTATATTTTAAACTGAAATAAAAGCGGCCTTTCCCCCTTCTTTCTACTCGCCTGGCTAAATGGCATGCTTCCCTTACACCAGGCAGCAAGCCACTGATGAAGAGAGAAGCTGGTGGGCCAGAGAAGGCGACCCTGCCGCTTCCATCCCCACTTCCTCTCCTGATTAGAAAAAAAGAAACTCCTCCATTTCACTGGAATGCCCATTAAAATGTAAACACACAGAGAGGATTTTGAGTAAGCTACAAAAATGCTTTATTCAAGAGACTGCAAAAGGCAAAGCAAATCTAAAGTTGATTTTTAAACCTAGTACATAGTATGTAAATATGCCGTTTTCTCTGTTCCGAAGAGGTATGCCGAGAGTGTACGTATTTATCGGAAAATCTGCACTATGGTGTCGGCGGGCCGTCAAGAACCCCTGCGAGGACGCCGGCCTGGCCTTCTCCCTTTACAGGCTGTCTCGCTGAATCACACACAAAGAACCTGATGCCTGGGGCTGCCCTCGGCAGGAGCCCCATGCCATTTCTCACTGACAAAATATGGGACCTCTGCCTGGAAACCTCCCGTGAACAGGGCATTTCAGAGCAGAAAGAATGGTGTGTTCTATCTGCGCCCACTCAGGATGCTTTTCTCCAGGTGTGACCTTGAATGAAGGTGCACCAATGCGATGGCTCAGAGGGTCAGCCCCGGGTCTTTTCCTCATTGACAGGAAGGACAAGTGGATTCGACCGGTGCCAATGTCCGCGGCTCGGTAGTTATCGCTGAGAGCCCAGGCTCATGGGGGAAGCTGGTCATCCCATTCAGAGTCAAATTCTGACACGCGGTCGCTATCCCTGTCTGAAAACCGGGAAGGGCACCACCCTCAAACCTCCTATCGGTTCAGTTCCGGAAAGCTAATTAGCTGTTGGATGCCCCACTGCTGGGATTAAGGGGGATCCTGTTGCTGGTGCCGTTCTGAACGGGCGCAGGAAGAAGTGGTTGAGAAATGAGAGGGGGCAGAGTGTCAAGGTCACGGTGCTTGCCCCCTCTCGTGGAATCTCCCGGTTCCCTCCAACCCTCCATAGGCTCACGGCCCTCCAAAGGGCTGGCCACGGAGTCCACTGTAAACTTACAAAACACCGCGTCAGCTTTCCCCATTCATCATGGAATGGTAAGTTCATGTCCCGTGCCGTCACGGGGGCGACAAGCTGCTACTAGATAACGTGTACGCGTGTATCTATGGATTTGTGCATGTCTATATAATCTGCGAGTATATTCTTTATTTTTACTGCCTGCTTTGTTCAGACTGCAGACAGCTCTAAGACCATCAGCAGACTCCTGAATTATAGACCAGCTCACCACGTACACTGTGTCACTCATTAGCTACATCATCTCGCGGCTCCACACAATGATAAGTTAAGGAACACAATAGCTGCAGGAAAATTAGGTGAATAATGCTCACGTTAAACTAAAAAGTTTGGTTGTCTTTAGTTTGCTCCAGGCTGCTCCTACAACGATCCAGTACCATGAACAGACAAGAGACAGGACCCTGAATTCCAGGGGTACCATCCTTCAGAGCAAGTTAGGTGTGGTTTACATTAAAAATAGAACAGGCTCCCACAAACAGACTTGTATTTATGTAGAATGTTGTGACACCTGTCATTTTACATTAGTCAGAGAAATCCCACAGGACCAGTGTAAGAATTAAATGTGGCAATTTTTTTTGTTTACTGACAAAACATAATAAAAAGAACGCAGCCTCCTGGATGACATTCTGGATGACTTTTTTCCCCTCTCTCCCTGAAGTCATTCATAAAATAAACATGTGTTCCCAGTCCTGGCCGGGCTTCTTTATGAGAGTCTCCTGACAGTGAACCAGGAATGATGGGCAGAGTGGGGGCGCCCAAGACCCCAGACCAGCAGCTCCCACGCCAGGCCCTCTCTCTGAGTTCCCATTTGTTGCCCAAACAGCAACCACAAAGCATCATCCCAGAATCTTCCTTGAACTGTGTAGTGAGGACGGAGTTACGGGGTTTCAGGAGGGACATGTACAACGTGGGGAAAGCCAGTCTTCCTGCACAAATGAGTCGGGGAGAGGCATCTAGACCATGAGTCCCAAATAGCTCGCCATGTGCTTCCTTCTTGCTGGAGATCTCCAGAAAGCTCCATGGAACCGCGCAAACAAGAAAAGAAGAAGGACTGGGGACGGGAACGCTGCTCGTGTAGATTCGTCCTCCCTCGACGGCAACCTGCCCGGTCTGTTGCCAGTGAGAGGGCCAAAGAGGCTGGAGGCCACAGGAGACGCTGACCATGGTGTGAGGTCGCCTGTGGTCCTGCCGGGTACGCGGTCACTTCTTTCTGGCCGGTCCTCCAGGGGTGTGCCTAGCACAGAGGTTCTCAAAGCGTGCGTGGCCCGGGCACCCACACTGTCCTCGCAATGTCCCTAAGGTGTGATTTGCCTCCAGTGGCCAGCGGTGTTTTCCAGAAGCTGCAGGACACGACGATGAGGTCACTCTCACAGCTCGTGGAAAGTGCAGGGCTGTGTGCTCTTACATTTTAAAATTCCTCAAGTTTTAACTCAATGACAGTGAATATTGATAGAAGTAATACCCACATAATCGAAAGCTCTTTGAGATCCTCATTGAACTCAAAGAGTGTGAAGGGGTCCTGCGAGCTGTTTGAGGACCACGGCTGCCACTGGAGGTAGGGGAGCTGGCTGAACCAGCGCGGCCAGCGTGGGGGACCTCACTGAATTTTAACTCTGATCTCATGAGCCAAATACGCTCTGCCTCTCAAGCCCACACCTGCCTCTGGCAGTGCTGGTTGGCGTGACAGGGATGCCACCCCTGCCTGTTCCCCCAGCTCCCGCTTGACCAGCCTGGTCTGTACAGACACTCCCTCCATTAAAGAGAGACGATAAGCATAAGGGAGCCTCTTGGTATGTGATGTGTTTCCCTTATACCTTAACAGCCTCTGTACAGACACTCCCTCCATTAAAGAGAGACGATAAGCATAAGGGAGCCTCTTGGTATGTGATGTGTTTCCCTTATACCTTAACAGCCAATTAGTATGAGTAAATGTGATTGAGTAATTTATACTTTCTGCTACATATTCACTCATCCTGAGTAATGTCTTCATTTCAAATTCAGGTGTGTGGGACTGGGGTCATCTGAAATTTGCAAGGAAAGATCTGATTCAATGAGGCAAAATGCCCAAATCCTGTTGGGGTCCCTTTGGCTCACCCCGGTACTACTGGTGTCACCTCTGGTCTCAACTCACGTCTGGGCCCAGAGGATCCTCAGAAGACAATTCACACTTTACCCCCAAGCCAAGGCAGAGGATGCCAAGGGACTAGGGGAGCTTGGGGTAGGGAAGGGACTGGCTTTTTCTGCAGAGCTGGCTGCACCGCGAGGCCTCCTCCTGCCAGCACAGTCAGGACAAGAGTGCACTGGGGTTTGTTCCTATTACCACTGCCCATGTGGCTGTGTGCTAGCCATTTGCTGTTTTAGGTCCTCGGTCACTTCACTTTAAAATGGGGATAATACATCTACTTCTGTGAGCTGCTCTTGAAATTAGTGCCCCTAAAACTGAGTTCCTCTGCTGAGTTTATGATGAACCTCTCTACCCAAAACTTTACTCCCTTTCTTTTCCTGAACGTGTTCCCCTCAAGATGGAGAAGTATCAAAGAAAATGGGGGATTGAACCCATATACAAGCCCCTGTGTCCCTGTCCTTTGAAGTAAAAGGCTTTTGTTTTAGTATCCCAGACCTCCCCTGAGGCTCTAAATGCTGGTTCAAGAGTTAATGATTAGGTCTAAATATAGGTCTTTAATCCACTTTGAGTTTATTTTTGTGTATGGTGTTAGGGAGCAATATCCTTTTTTGACCCACCTCCTAGAGTAATGAGAATAAAAACAAAAATAAACAAACGGGACCTAATGAAACTTAAAGCTTTTGCACAGCAAAGGAAACCATAAACAAGACGAAAAGACAACCCTCAGAATGGGAGAAAATATTTGCAAACGAAGCAACTGACAAGTGATTAATCTCTAAAATATACAAACAGTTCATAGAGCTCAATATCAAAACAAAAACAAACAACCCAATCAAAAAATGGGCAGAAGACCTAAATAGACATTTCTCCAAAGAAGACATACAGATGGCCAACAGGCACATGAAAAGATGCTCAACGTCACTAATTAGTAGAGAAATGCAAAGCAAAACTACAATAAGGTATAACCTCACACCAGCCAGAATGGCTGTCATCAAAAAATCTTCAAGCAATAAATTCTGGAGAGGGTGTGGAGAAAAGGGAGCCCTCTTGCACTGTTGGTGGGAATATAAATGGATACAGCCCCTACGGAGAACAGTAGGGAGGTTCCTTAAAAAAACTAAAAATAGAGCTACCATATGACCCAGCAATCCCACGACTGGGCATATACCCAGAGAAAACCATAATTCCAAAAGATACATGCACCCCAACATTCACTGCAGCACTATTTACAATATCCAGGACATGGAAGCAACCTAAATGTCCATCATCAGATAAAGAAGATGTGGTACATATATACAATGGAATATTACTCAGCCATAAAAGGAACAAAACTGTGCCATTTGCAGAGACGTGGATGGACCTAGAGACTGTCATACAGAGTGAAATAAGTCAGAAAGAGAAAAACAAATATCGTATATTAACGCACATATGTGGAATCTAGAAAAATGGTACAGATGAACCTATTTGCGAAGCAGAAACAGAGACACAGACGTAGAGAACAAACGTTTGGTCACCAAGGGGGGGATGTGGGGGGTGGGTGGGATGAATTGGGAGATTGGGATTGACATATATACACTACTATATATAAAATAGATACCTAATGAGAACCTACTGTATAGCACAGGGAACTTTACTCAGTGCTCTGTGGTGACCTAAGTGGGAAGGAAATACAAAAAAGAGGGGGTACGTGTATACATATAGCTGATTCACTTCACTGTACAGCAGAAACTAACACAACATTGTAAAGCAACTATAATTCAATTTTAAAAAAAAGTTAATGATTAGGAATGTGAAGATGTAGAAACGAAGAATAGCTGTTGGGCGGGGAAATTGGTAACAATTTAGACTATAACTCCACCACATAGCAGCATCACCAAACTCACAGTACCATGAAAGATATAAAGGCCTGACACACGGTCCTAATTTGTTTTTACAGGAAGTAGACCCCCACCAGAAGAAAACTGCTGACTGCAAGTACATAGACCCTAGAGTGGCTGAAATCAGAAGGCTGATGATGCTTGAAACTTCACCTTGGTGCCAACCCATCCTAGAATTGTGCACAAGCTGATCAGGCACCCTGCAGCCCCATCCCTCACACTGCCTTTAAAACCCCTTCCCTGAAAGCCACAGGGGAGTTCAGGTCTTTTGAGCATGAGCCACCCATTCTCCTTCCTTGGTGCCTTGCAATAAATGCTGTACTTTCCTTCACCACAATCTGGTGTCAGTGCATTGGCTTTACTGCACATGGGCAAGTGGACCCAAGTTTGGCTCAGTAACACTCTGAGGGGTAGAGGAGATCTCATGAGCAGAGCCTTGGCCTTGTACTTGACAAACGGTCCACCCAAGGCTCTCTCCTCTTCCTGGCAGGAATGGCCCAAAGATGATCCTTGTGACCACGAGTCCAATCTCCATGCCTGCTCCCTGCCTAGAAGCCAGAAGAGAAAGGGTGGGGAGGAGGGGAGGGGAGGGCTGGGACACCCCCACCAACAGCCTAAAAACCATTTGTGATGCCTGTTCCCTCTTAGCATGGGTGTGGGGGAGGTGGCGGGAGAGACAATTTTTATTACCTATCCTTTTGTACCATCTGTATTTTTACCAGGTGTGTGTGTATTTTCATAATAAGGTGTGTCTTCATATTGAAATAATCGTCATTATATGAGATTTCATTCCATCTCCTATTAAAGGGACATTTTTGCAAGCCCTGGCATTATAGAACTTCAGTAGCAATGAATTTGGGGTTACGCATGGAAGAGATGGTGCGTCACTTCTGTAATCAAAGGGACCCCCCCATGCCAATACCATCCCACATATATGGGGTGTTTGTTAGACTTTTTCTGGATGTCTGGTTGTCAGCTTCCAGGGAGGGATGGACCTCTAAGCCCCTTCAGCTCTCAGGTTTGTGATTCTAGAGAGATTAGCCCTGGGAGAAACATGAGGGAGTTTTCCGACAGAGAAAATTAAAGCCTGAGGCAAAAATTTATTGCTAAAAGATCGGACAATTTGGCATCTTAAAGTGGCAACATTTAAAAAAGCAATCTGAGAATATTTTGGTTCTAAGTTTGACTTAAAATTTTCAAAGTTCTTTCCACTAATGAAACAGGTCTTACAGGCAGGGGGAAAAATGTTTAATTATGAACACAACTGCAATGTCCTAATTATTAAAAAACATTAAATTTAATTATTTAGACAATATTTAGTCACAGTTTATGTTCACCTAGGGAAGGAGATTTTAAAACCTCAACATAATTAGAAATTACATTAAGTTATTAATTTAGAGTTCAGGATTTCTTTTTTTATAAATTTACTTATTTATTTATTTTTGGCTGCGTTGGGTCTTTGTTGCTGCGTGCAGGCTTTCTTTAGTTGTGTCGATCAGGGGCTACTCTTCGTTGCAGTGAGTGGGCTTCTCATTGCGGTGGCTTCTCTTGTTGCAGAGCACAGGCTCTAGGCGCACGGGCTTCAGTAGTTGTGGCGCACGGGCTCAGTACTTGTGGCACACAGGCTTAGTTACTTTGAGGCATGTGAGATCTTCCCGGACCAGGGATTGAACCTGTGTCCCCTGCACTGGCAGGTGGATTCTCAACCACTGCATCATCAGGGAAGTCCCAAGAGTTCAGGATTTTTTTCAAGATGTTAATTCTACCTGTTTGACTTAAACACATCTGCAGCTTAGATTATAGGGAAGATAATGACACTCCTTGGATTTTAAGGGCACATTCAGGAAGGATGGAGATGCATTAAGTGGAGTTAAAGCACTTTGATTTTATCTCTGGTGCAGCTTTTGGGGCACAAGGTCATAAGAAAAAATCACCAAGCACAAGAGGAAACAATTCTCCATAAACAAGAATTAGCACAGACAAAAGAAGTTGAGAATCAGAACTGAAAGGCTCAGATACTGGAATGATCAGAAACAGAATATAAGATTAGTTTATTTAATCTGTTTAAGGAAAGAAATGGGGAAGAATCAAAGTATGAGGAGGGAACAAGAGAATCTCAAAACTGACTAGGCAGATTTGAAGAAAAAGGTAAATAGAACTTCTTGAAATAAAAATACAATCATTAAAAATTTCAAACTCAATGTAAAGGAAATATTAGACAGTCAAAGAGAGAATATCATTTGATATTACTAAGAAGACAAATAGACAGGGAAAATGTTGGAAAAGATGAACTGGAGGTAAAGATGCAGGAAATAGAGTATACTACACATGGTCCAAATCCAAGAGGGAGAGAGAAGGATAAGCCAATGGGAATAACTGAGTTTGAGAATTTTTTAGAACTCAGAAGTTCTGAAAGGCATCCGGCCACCCACAGATTCAAGAAGCCCAATGAATCCGAATCAGTAAAAGCAAAAACAAACCCTTGCCTGGCCCATGGTAGTGAAAACGCAGAACACAAAGAGACCATCTCAGCTGCAGTCGGGAAAAGAGAAATGACAATTAGACCAACAGCTGATTTCTCAACTGTAACAATAAGCCCCAGGAGACCCTGACTAGGATTTTCCTGTGCTGAGACAAAATAACTGTCAACCGAAAATCATACATCCAACAAAACAATATTTCAAGAAGGAGGATGAAATGAAGATATTTACAGCAACAGAACAAAAACAAAACCAAACCTAAGGGAGTTCACTACCAACAAGACTACGTTAAGGAATCTTCTCAAGGACGTACTTCAGGAAGAGGACAATGATCCCAGAAGGAAGGTCTGAGATGTGAGAATAAATGGTGACAAAGGAAGTGATAAAACTGAGGGTGGATGTGAGAAGTCCCTCCTCCCATATACAAGCTCTGCTCCTCTTCACCTAATCAAGGACATGCCTTGGGCAGTTCTCCCCTCTGTCTCCTCTATTATCAATATTTCAGTCTCTACCAGATCATTCCCATTTGTATCCAAACATGCCGTTATTTCTTCCATTAAAAAAAATCTTGTCCCCATGTCTCTGACAGCCACCACCTCATTCTTTTGCTTTCCTTTACAGTCAACCCTAAAAACAGCCATCTTCACCTTCTTCCTCTCATTTCTCTTCCCCGGGTCTCTCTTAAACCAACTCCAAAAACACCTTCACCTCCAACATTCCACCAAAGCTATTCTTGCCCATCACCTCCTCAGGGCTGAATCCAGTGGTCAATGCTCGGTCTTCCTGGAGTGTGACCTGGAGGTGGCATTTCACTCCTTCCTCCTTGATATTCTTAGTTCACTTGCCATCAGAACCCTGCCCTCCTCAGTGTCCCTTCCCACCCCATGGTCTCATGTTCTCCACCTTCTCTCCTGTATCTCGTCTTTCCCTGATGAGCCTCAGGGCTGATCCTGGTGTTCTTCTTCCACACTCCCTCTGTCATTTTGTTAGTTTCCTAGGTTGGTTTCATGGTTCTGGAGCCTACAAGTCTGAAGTCAAGGTGTTGGCAGGACTATGCTCTTTCCTACGGCTTAAGGGAGAACACTTCCTTGTTGCTTCCCAGGTTTTGGTATTTGTTGGCAATTCTTGATGTTCCTTGGCTTGAAGTTGCATCACTGCAATATCTGTCTCCATCATTTCATGTCCTTCTCCCCTGTGTGTGTTTCCAACGTTTCCTCTTCTTATAAGGACAACAATCATATTGGCTTTAGGGCCCACCCTAATTCAATATGACCTCGTCTTAATTTGATTACATCTGCAAAGGCACTATTTCCCAATAAGGTCACGGGTGCTGGGGTTAGAACTTGAATATATCCAATCTCATGACAAGAAATACCACCTCCGTGCTGATGTCATACACATTTATATTTCCAGCATGGACTTCCCTCTCAACCCTCCCAAAGGCAGCTCTCTATCAAGCTCATGGAGCTAAAGTTTCTGGACCTCTCTTGTATGTGATTTGTATGTAATTTTGCATTTTCTTCCTTAGAGAAGGCTCTTAAAATTGTATAAGCTTCAGGTCCACAAAACCTGGCTCTACCTTTGAAACTCCAGACTTGGGTATCCAACTGCCTATCTGAGTTTCGAGACATCTCAAATTCAGTATGCCTGAAACAGAATTCCCCCTCTTCCCTCCAAACCTGTTCCTCCTACAGTTTCCCTAGCTCGGTTGATGGCCACTCCACTCTTCCAGCTGCTCAGGACAAGAACACTCAGAAACATGCTTAATTCTACCCTACACCTGATCCTTGAGGAAATCTATTTGTGCCACCTTCAGATTACACTCACTATTGGAACCTTTATCACTATCTACCTGGCTACACCCTGACCCAAGTCACCACCATGTCTTGCCTGGATTACTACATTAGCCTCCTAACTGGTCTCCCCCATGCAATGGAACAAATGTTTGTCCCTCCCCCCATTCATATGTTGAAATCCTAAGCCCCAATGTGATGGCATTAGGAGGTAGCGCCTTTGGGAGGTGAATAAGTCATGAGGGTGGAGCCCTCATGAACATGATTGGTGTCCCTATGAAAGGGACCACAGAGAGCTCTCTCACTCTATTTCCACCTTGTGATGATACAACAAGAAGTCATCAGTTTGCACCTGGAAGAGGATTCTCACTAGAATCCGACCATGATGACACCCTGCTCTTAAACTTCCAGCCCCCAGAACTGTAAGAAATAAATGTCTGTTGTTTAAAATCCACCCAGTCTGTGGTCTTTGTTATAGCAGCTCAAACTAACTAAGACATCTACGTTGATCCTTCTTCCTCCTCTCATGGTCTGTTCTCAACACAGCAGTGGGAGGGATCTTTTAGAATATAAGGCAGATCCCATTGCTGTTACACTCAAAGCCTTCCAGTGGCTCTCCGTTGTGTTCAGGTGTGAAGGAGACAAAGCCCTTACAGTGCACAGCCTATGAGCCCTCTGGGACCTGGCCCTCCACCTCCTCCCTGCCCTCATGTCCTCACTCACTCTGCCCCAGCCACGCCAGCCTCCTTGACGTCTTGAACATGCCAAGCATGCTCTCACCTTAAGACTCTGCATGGCTGTCCCTCCCCCTCCATATTCCTCCCCCAGGTGGACATGGCTCCCTCCTCACTCCCTCCAGTCCCAGATCTCACCCCTTTCACTGAAGTCAGCCCTGACCACCCACAGAAACCTGCAGCTTGTGTTCCCAGCCCCCCTTATCCTGTTCTACCATTTTCTCATAGCAGTTATCCCTTTCTAACATCTTATAACATCTGCCCATGGATTACGTTTATTGTTTAGAATCTGTCACCCCTCCAGCTAGAATATAAAGTCCATGAGGGTGGAGACCTTTGTCTGCTCCACTCATTATGTATCCCAAGTGCCTAGAACAGTGCCTGACACATCATGGTCAATAAATATCTGTGGAAGGAAAGAATGAAAATACTAGCTGTGAAAGTGATAATGACAATAATATCTATATTGTGGGATATTAAAATATCAAGATACAATCAACATCTTTGTAGCAAGAACATATGAGTCAGATGAGGAGGGTCTGGGTGGGGGTTGGTCACGGT
The DNA here is from genome assembly GCF_011762595.2 of Tursiops truncatus. Lineage (NCBI taxonomy): Eukaryota > Metazoa > Chordata > Mammalia > Artiodactyla > Delphinidae > Tursiops > Tursiops truncatus. The sequence goes on from NC_047034.1 coordinate 178,519,613, forward strand.
CGAGTTCCTTGTGTTGTTTCTCGTATTGTTTGGAGGATGATCAAGCTAGTGATTAATTTTAGACTCTGTTAAGTTAAATATCTATGTCAAAATTTCTAAGGTAACCATTAAAGAAATATAAATAAGGAAGACAACTTCCAAACCATAGACATTTTTTTAATGGAAAAGGGAAAACACAAGGCTCAATCCATTGAAAACATGGCAAGTACAAATGGAAAGTACTAGATGGTAAAAATGAACTTAAACTGATCAATGATCGTAGCCAATATAAACAGACTCAGTTCATAAGTTAAAAGAAGAGATTGTCAGCCTGGATTAAAAATAAAATCTTGCTGTTTAAACTTTGTAGAGCTAAAACATAAGGAAATTAAATGTTTAAGGTAAGAAGATGGAAAGATATACACCAAGTGCCCAAGTATTAATCAAGAAAATAGATAAAATAGACCTTAAAGCCAAAAGAGTTCCTAGAGGTAAAGGGGGTCACTACATACTGATGAAATATTCAATTCAAGAGGCAGATTTCTCTCCTGAGAAGGTGAACTTGGGGCAAAGATCTGAAGGAGGTGGGGGAGAAAACCATGTGGATTTCTGGAGTAAGAGTTTTCTAGGATTTCTATTATGGAAGTCTTTGCCCTCCCCATATATTTGGAAACTTTTAAATACTTCAGACAAGCCATGAGTCTTATAGAAGAAATAAAATTGAAAATCAGATAATATATTGAACTAAGTGACAGTGGAAATGCTCTGATTAAACTTGTGGGTGTGCCTAAAATAGCACTTTGAGGGAAAAATATATATTTTTTAAAAATTGAAGAATGGGTGGAAAATAATGGGTTAAGTAATAGAAAAAAATTAAAGAGTAAAAACAAAAAAATAATTAATCAACACAGAGAGTAGAAGGAAAGAAAAAGGAAGGAAGGGAGGGAGGGAGGGAGGGGGAAAGAAAGAAAAAGAAAAGAGACTGGAGCTGAAATTTATGAAGTAGGAAACAAACATACAACAGAGAGGATCAATGAAGTTAGAAGTTGATTCTTTGAAAAATCGAATACTGGCAAAACTCTAGCAATTTTTAGCAAGAGGAAAAGAGGGAAGGTACATTTAAACGATCTTAGGAACAAAACAGGCACAAAAGTACAGATGAAAGGAGGATTAAAGAGATAGGAGAATGTTATAAACACTTTTATACCACCCAGTTTGAAAATGCAGGTGAAATGGATGAAGCACTAGAAAAATGCAAATAACAAAGTGTGACTCAAAAAGAAACAGAAAGGGGCTCTACCATTTACATTCCCCCAGCAGTGTCAGAGCGATCAAATTGGGATTATGGGATGGCATGGCTGTTGCCTCTGATGCTCTGCAGCTAGGATAGGCAAACAACGGCCCAAAGGCGGCCACCTGTGTTTGTAAATAAAGTTTTATTGACACACAGTCACACCCATTCACTTGCTCCTACCTATGGCTGCTTTCACAAAGGCAGAGACTGACTGTATGGCCTGAAGGCCTAAAACATTTACTACCTGTCCCTTTAAGAAAGAGTTTGCTGACCCCTGCTTTACTGGAAGGTAATGAAAAACTGAGGGCAAGTAATAGGTGATTGAAAGCCAGATGTGAAAGCCAGAGAGCCTTCTGGTTGCAGTGCAGACTGAGCCCAGGATCTAACAGAGAAGTGACTGAACTGCAGAGCAGGTTAAATGCCCACGAACCCACACTTGTGATACCAGGACCAGGGACCAAGCTGGGAAAATTGGAAACCCTGACATGTGGAAAGGAGGCATCCAGGCAGATGCCCCCAAAGACTCTGATTCTCCAAGACAACTTGGAACCTCCCAAACCTGCAGAAGTGTCCCCTCCTCCCTAGGAAGAGCTGGTGCCCACTCTGTGCTGGCAAACAAGGCAGAGGCCTCAACGCAGGAAATGTTCCCACTTCCCCTACTAAATATTGGGCTGATAACTAGGGTTAAGTAACAGCATAATCCCGGGGGCGTGTGCTGGCCTGATAAGAAAGGAGAGACTGCACCCCAAAGGAACTGTAAGTCCCAGTCAACAAGCACCAGCAGGAAGGAGAAAAGACTCGGTGGATGGATTCTGAGGGTGCTTGGTCAAGGGGGCCTCATTTTCAAGTTGAATAGTGAACACATCACAGAGCAGAGGGGCTCTCTGCTGAGATCTTATACTCTGGAAAGGACCCGAGGAGATGGTGTAAACTCTCTACTGGGATGGTTCCTAAAAATATTCAAAAAGGGAAGTTTAAATGCCAGGATTGTCATGGCCAATGGCAGAGGAAAGGATGAAAGGGCCACGAGAAGCAGACATACCACCCATGGCCAGAACACCTGCTGATGAGGTTCTCGTGGGAAGAACCACAGGACAGTGTTCTCCAAGGTCACAAGGAAGGTGCCAATGAGAGGGCGCCAGCATCACTACAAAGTTCAGCAGTGACCAAGGCTCCTTTGTAGCCAGGACTGGAGGGCTGTCAGAAGGAGAGGCTGTTAGAGAACTTGGCTTGCTGATAGCAATGGGATGACAGGATGCCAAAGCAGTAGAGGTGACAGTGCTTAGCCACCAGAAACAGGGGTCACAATTATTGAAACAAGCAGCAAGGTCAGAGTGGCAGCCAAAGACTGCAGAGAGTTACAGAGAAGATCGCTAGAACACAGGGCAAGAAAGAGGGGCAGCCGATAAGCTTGCTCAGCAGAGGAAATCAAGGGTGAATGCCTGGGAGGCTGAGGGCAGGGCAATTACCCCAATATAAAGTCATAACCCCTTACCTAATTTCTGGACCTGAGCAAATTTTTATACCGGGAACTCCCTGGAAGAAGAGATGGCCAGGTGCCCAAGAGAAAGGACCCTACAATTCCACAGCAAGTATATACACTGGGATGATTCCTCAAGTCCTTCCTACTGCCATTTATTTGGGTATCTGTGCACACACTGTGTATACCCAGAAATTTTAAGGACTGTTAGACACAGGGATGACTTGAGGCTCAGAGTGATTTGAGTGTCATCGCCATCCTCCTGTTAGAATGGAGGCCTGGTAATAAATGGAATCCTGCCCAAAGCTCACTTACAGTGGGTCCCCTGGATCTGTGGATCCATCGGATGATCATTTCCCCCATCCTCAAATGTATGGGATCAACCTATTTGGCAATTGGCACAGTCCACATTGGGTCCTTGTTCTCTGAGGTACAATGAGGGAAGACCAAACAGAAATCTCTGAAATTACTCCCCTCCCCATGCTGATTAAGACAGAAAACCAACAATGTCAGGGGAATGGCAGAGATGAGTGTCATCTTGAGGGATCTAAAGGAAGCAGGGGTGGTGGTCCCCATTATGTCATCACTTAATTCACTGGTGTAGATCCTTCAGAAAACAGATGGATCCTGAAGGATGACTGCTGACTACCGCAAACTCTGAGCGGCAGTCTCACCAATCCACAGCCAACATGCAGGTGTCTTTCCTCGAGCAGATTTTATAACAGCCCCAGATACGTGTCATAGGGTGATTGATTTGATGACTGTGTTCTATTCTAGCTCAACTCGGAAAGATCAGAAAAAGTTTTCATCCACATGGAACTGACAACAATATTCATTTACAATGAACAATCAGACACTGAGCAAACTGGGAATAGAAGACAATTCCCTCACTCTGATAAAAAAAAAAAAGTACATTCTGAAACCTTAGAGCAAATACCATAATTAAGGATGACTTACTGGAAGCTGTCCTTCTGATATCAGGAGCAAGACATAGATGCCCACAATCACCATTTCTATTTGATATTGTACTGGAGGTCCTAGCCATCGTAACAAGTCAAGAAAAAGAAATCAAAGGTATAAAGATCATAAAGGAAGAAATAAAACATTCATTATTTGCAGATTACATGATTATATATGTAGAAATACAAAAGATTCAGATTAGCTATTAGATTGAAAAAAAGAATTTAGCAAGGGTACTGCATACAAAGGCAACATACAGAAATGAATTGCATTTCTCTATATTAGCAACCATAAAATACAAAACAAAAATTTTGAAAGATAAGATTTAGTGTATCATCAAAAATATCAACTCTCTGAGAATAAATCTAGCAAAAGATGCACAAAACTTTATACTTTGTTTTAAGACGACTGAGGGCAAGGGCCTTATTTTGCTTACTGCTGAATCTCCCCAGCACTTGGAACATGCCTGGAACATAATGGGTGCTCAATAAATATTTGCTGAATGAATGAATGAATGAACGAACAAATGTATGTGTATTCCCATTATATTTTCCCTCTTTACTATCTAATACTCATCTTTCCTTCAGATCTTCATGTAAATGTCACTTCTTCAGATAAATCTTCTATCATCCCTGTACCACATTAGGTCCTCACATTTTCATATTCACTTTTGAAGTGCCCACCACAATTGCACTTAAGTAATTAACTGTGTAACTGCTCAATGTCTACCTTCCCCACTAAAATGTGGATTCTGTGAGGACAGGAAATGTACTTGGTATAAGAAGATGACCCCCAAATATTCTTTAATTTAATGAATCAAAATTCCTTGCAATTCAATAAGGCCTTTGAGGCTCTTCAACTGTCCATTTCTACCCATCCAGCACACATGACTTCATGCTGCTTTCATCTTTTCCTAGTTTTCCCTACCAAATGCTTCTTCACCAGTCACTACTCATTCATCCATCCATCCATCCATCCAACAAATACATTCTGAGACACTGCATGTGCCAGGCACTGTACCAGGACTTAGGGATGGGGCAGGAAATGAGGCTCGAGCAGGTAAAGCACCCGAGGGCTGGCTTTCATTGGTAGTCGGTGCGGCCATTGAATAACAATAAGAAAAATCTTGGCTGCAGAAGAGAAGGGTTCTCCTTTTTTACAACATTTTATGCAATGCCCCAAAATAGCTCAGGAAAAACACTCCTCTGCTATTTGTCACATCCAATAATCCTCTCCCATGGAATTCCAATTTGGTGGCTCCCCCGGCTGAGCAGTCATCGAAGGAAACCCCATTAATACAGTCAGAGCTTGTAGTAGCTGTGATTCATTTAATACCAAAATGGAGGAGAAAAATCAATAATACTTATCTCTGGTCACACTACATTTTTCTTTAACCAAGGTAAGTGTCTCTCATAAATATCCCCCCAAAATGGTAGCAAAACTCACTAACCTCCCCTTCTCCATTAAGTCTGCCCAATGTTGTGTTTCATTCAGGATATACTGACCACCCCCCAGGAGAGGCTCCCAGCTCAGTTGTCACGGACTGAGTTCACATCCCCCAGTGAAGGCTTGACTGACCCACTCAACACGGGGAAGCCGGGAAACTATGTGTGTCACTGGTACCGAATTGTGCTTCCCTGTGATGACGCAGTGCAATTTCTGCTTCACTGGGAGGAACACAGCCTGTTCTTTGAGCAGCAGTAAATTCTGAGCAGGGAGGCACTCCCTGGCATAGCCTGGGAGCACTGGGCTCTGACATTGACTTTGCAGAAGGTCTTTTTCTTCTTCCTTTCAACCTACTAGCTCCACACCTGCCCATTTTCCCCAGGGCTTCCTCCTACCGCATGATAGGCATGTGGCTCACTAGCCAGTAGGGCTCTAGTGGTAGGAAGGGCCCCTATAAGCAAAGCTCTGGCCTCTCCCCAGGGCTTGAAGAGGATCAAGAAATGTGCCCAAAGCAGGCAGGGACAGAGACAAATCAGTGATACTTAGTTCTGGTTACAATATATTCTTCTATAAGCAAAATAAGCATCTCTCATAAATACTCCCAAAAGTGTCATGAAACCCTTGGCCTCCCTGTTCAGTTGTCCAATGTTGTGCTCCATTCAGGACACATCAGTCAACCACCCAGGAGAGGCACCCAGCCGACCAGCCGCTAACCAAGAGCATGGGCTCAGATATGACATCTGCCCTATAAATGTCATTTGGCTCAACTGCTTCCAGCCTTTGCCATCTCCTCCACCTCCTGTGTTTGAAAGTATCCAAGCATGATGAAGACACACTGGCAAAGAGTCGTTTCCAACTCATTTTAAAACACCTCTGATTGGGCAGTCTCTGAGCTAGCAATGAGAGCAAAGCTGTAAGCGGTTTCCTGTGCGTCAGGCACCACGTTAAGTGCTTACGTGTATTCGTTCATTTAACCCTCAGTGATACTGTCATTCCATTTTGCAGAGGAGTATAGGCTGCTACAGAGAGGTTAAGTAACTTCCTTAAGGTCACAGAGACCAATCAGAGGTTATTCACTCTTTCAACAGGTACAGCCAACAGCTGCGCTCAGCAGCCCCGAGGCTCTAGGCTCAGGCTCAGAGGTTGGGAAAGCAGAGTGAGCAGCCATGCCGAGGTCAGCTTTCATGGGCCAGACACCTCCTCGGAATCCACCTTGGCCCCCTTTCTCCTCTCACAGGCCCGTTGCTATCTCTTCCCAATCACAAGCCTTTCTTCCCTGTGCCCCCAAACAAAAGGGTCCTTCCCTTCCCACAGGATCGGTCCCCAGGAGGGAGAAGGGCGCCGTGCTCCGCACAGAAGGATGCATGACCAGTTCCAGGAACAGGGTCACATCTTGATCATTTGTTTCTCTACCACCTTTCTCACCTCCAGTGACAGCATGGAATCTGCCAGAGTTGGGGCCCCACACAGCAGGCAGTGAGCAACTGATTCTCTTTCCCTCCTCCCAGCTCTTTCACAAGCTGATGCTCCCTCAGTTATTTGGGGGTTACCCTTACTTTTCCTTGGGTCTCATCTGAGAGGCCACCTCCTCTGAGACTTTCCCTGATTGCCCCAGGAGGCCTGACAGCAGCTTCCCCCTGTGCTCTCCTGGCACACACTCCCATCCTCACTGCAGCTGCTCTGTTATAGGGTGTCTGTCAGTTATCTGCCCACCTCCTCTCCAACGGTGAACTCTTGGAGAACAAGGGGCCATGCCTTTCAGTTGTGTATCCACCAGCCTAGTAGAATGCCTGGCATAAAAAGGTCTGTGACTGAATGAATGAACAGAATTGTTGTTAATATTTAGAAGTAATAGTAAAGCCACAAGGGGCTCTATAAAAGGTGTAAGTAATAATAACCAAAGTAACAAGAATAGACACCACGTACTGAGTACTTTCTGTGTGTTAGGCCTTATGCTAAATACTTCACAGGTATTATCTCATTTAATCATTCATACCCAGACAAAAATCCTGAGCTGACAACAGAGATCAACTGTCTGCAGCTCCAAGTCCTGAAGGTCCCCCACTTGGGCAGCTTGGAGTCCTAGGGTGTGTGGGTAGATTCAACATGAACCTTGGCCCCAGTGTTGCCCTGTAAGTCAGCAGCTGCTGATTGCTTTCCAGGAGAGGGAGCAATGACGCTGAACCTTCGAGCATCTTCTTATTCCCTCTTTGTGCTCAATGACACCCATCACTGACCCTCAGGTCCAAAACCCCTTCAACATCCTCGCCCTTGGCCTCTCTTTCTCTGAATCTAATCATTCCTCTCATAGATGTCTCAAGGTCGTGTCTGCCCTTCAGCTAGAGAGAGTCTCAGGATGATTAAAACTTGGGGATGCTCTCTGGGACTTGGAAGGAGGGCTAGGTTCCCTGTGGGTCAGATCTCAGAGGTACAGAAAAGTACTTTAGGCTTTCTGGGAGCGCGCCTGGACCTCAGCCCCGTAAGTGTAGAATTGGGAGTGGGGTAGAATTAGTTATATCCCAGAGGGAGAAATATGTAACCGTTAGAAATGTGAAAGGTTTGTCAATAGCACACCGTATCAGCTACCTAAATTGTGAAGCCTAAGTCAGGATTCCATTTGCTCTATGATAATTTAAAAGCACAACTCTCTTTCTTTCTCACTCTTCCCTTTTTCACTTCACTCACAGCCTGTTCATTCATTTGGTTAAGAATTATTGGGAGCAACCGTCTAAAAGACACCTGGGTGCCATGATTAAAAGAAACAACAATGCCTTATCTGGAAATTTTGTTTGAGGACCATGGACAGCGGATACACCCTACCCCTGTGCACAGACCAGCCCCCCAGGTCCCTGTCTGGTCCTGGGAGCTGTAGTCTTTGACCCAGATAGGGTTCCGTCCAGGGAGCACCAGGGTCGGCCATCCTCTCCAGAGCTGGCACACAAGGAGATGTTGCTGGGAAAGCCTTCTGTTGAAGCACTCTGGCTTCTAGTACAGGAAGAGCTGCCATACACGTGGAGAGAAACAGATTCGTGGGGGTCCCAACTAGAGAACAGCACCAAGGGACACAAGCAACTAGAAGGCAGATGCCAGGATCTATGCTGTCCATCCCTGGGAATGGATCCCTCCCAAGAGAACAAGCTTCTTGTCCTTGCAAATAATCCCCTCTCGGGAATATTTGGGTTCATTGCCCAGCCTGCCCTGAGTGGGAGTTCATATTCCTGACAAAAAAAAAATTGCCTTCAGAGCGTGGAACACTTTAATTAAGTGGTCATTTGTTGTCTCCAACAGCTCTCTCTGCCCTCATATGATTCCCTGCCCTGCTTCCTAACTGCCTACCCGAGAATGAAGGATGGCTACAGCTAAGCAGCTCACCTTCCCAGCCCATCTTTCTGTTTTTTCATATTTACTGTCTCCCCACATACTTCTTCCCTAGCACATCAGGTTAAATTTATTTTAAAAAATTGTAAGGACATCTAAGATTCCTGAGGACAATTTGATAATGTGTATCAAAATGAGCCTATCCAAACTCTGGTTATAATAATATGGAGTAAATATGATATTATCCCCTTCAGTTCAAACTCTAAGCTTGGTATCCAGAAAATATCTCCACTCTCCTATAATAGTGTCTGAAGAAGGGCTGCCCAATGCAAGAAGATCCAACAGGGTTAGGGGAAGATGCTTAAAGAGTATGCCTTCAACTGCAGATCAGGAAAAGCCTTCAGAGTTTAATTCATCACAACAGAGAGCATATGCCCTGAGGTGCAAAACCAATCCACTTATGTTTGGGACAAAGGAAACAGGATAACAGACTGGCATCAGAGAACTGCCAGGATTCAAGGCTGGTCTAGAGAACTGGATGTGGGAGAAGGTCAGAGAAGAGGATAGAAGACATTGAATTGATAGCATCCCTGAAGCTTCTTATTTCTATTGGCTGGGGAGAAGTAAAGGTTCATGGAAACATTCAACTCCCTGTGATAAGGACCTTGACTGTGATTCAGAGGAAATTCCTGTTAACCAGAAACACTGCCTTGGACTGTCCCTTTAGGAAATTCCTTCAAAGAAAAATTAGGAACAACAAGAGGAACCAAAATCAAATGAGTATAACGATACAGAAAAAAGTAGAAGCCAAATAGAAACAAATGGATTTAGAATACCCACCAGAAAAATGTCATGGAGCCACTAAAAATTGCTGAAAAACATTACCATGAACTCAAAAATATTAATAAAACAAATGTCTCTTTAAAATAAAACCTCAAAGCAGAGATGCACAATCTCAGGAAAGGTACAGCATGGCATCAAAGGGGAGTAAAACAAGAGTAGGCAGAGCTCAGGAAAGAAGTAGAAAAACAAAATAAAGCCATTAGAGACATGAAGTCATATTGGAAACAGACTGAACGAGAGCAAACCTGCTGAACAGACAATAAGGGACAGAAAGGATGGCATCTGGAAAATGAGCAAAAATGAATGGAATTAGTTCTGGCTCTGGGTAAGATGAAGTGACCACACAAAGAAGCTATAAAACCCAGAGCGATGCTGGACAACAATTCGAGGACTCTGAAAAGGAAATAGTAGCAGACAGACTGGGGAAGAAGAACCAGAATTAGAAGTGCTACAGAAGCAGCTATGAACCACCATCTTTCCTCATCTTTGAGCTTGAACTCAAGACAGCCTGAAACTAAGAATGGGGCACTAGCATGTGGAAAGAGAGAGCCCAGGAGAGCCTATCTAGTTGTAGCTCAAGAAGGAAGCAAAGGGGGCTTCTGATACTTAGGGAGAGTAAAGGAAATGCCCCACTCTTCTTTTTTCTGTTCCCTATACCCCAGGCCCCTGGCAATCCTGTGGTGGTGATGGTAGAAACAGCAGGGCCCACAGGTGCCTAAAACCATGAGGGAAGGGAAACTTCATCACCACTAGGAATATTTGTGGGCCCAAGAGGGTGTGGCAAACCCCTGGTGCTTTTCTCTCTCCCTCTCTCTCTCTCTCTGTGTGTCTCTCTGACCTATGGCTGTAGCCTTTGAGGTAGACAGTCATCAGATCTGCCCAACAGAGCAAGGTTAGTAAAGCCCTAGATTTCTGGCCAGAGGACTGAAAAGGTGAAGCCCAGGGAGATGGTGGAGAGGGAGAATCCCATTAGGTTGTTCATGAATTCCTAGACTCACCCTCAAGCTGTGTACACATGGATCTGATCCTAAATAGTACGCCAAAGACTTTGAGGTAGACTGTCCCAGACTGGCCACTGGGCAGTCCGCACACAGGACAGCTCCTGGTAGGAAACAAAGTCTTTGAAACAACTAATGTTGAAATCACAACTCACAAAATGTGGCTGGAACTTATAGCTTGAACCCAACTATGTTGATTGTCTGCTAAAGCAAAAGTATCCAACATTTCCCTTGGGATATAAACAAGACCTGGAGACTCATACCATAATAGTTGAAATGTACAGAATATAAGCCAAAATTGACTGGTATAATAAGAACTAGAAAAATCTCAACTTTCATGGGAAAAGATACGTAGATGATGAAGTTACCTGACAAAGACAGTTTATAAAATTATTCCAAGAAGTAAGAGTAAACACTCTTAAAATAAACAGAAGCACAGAAAGTACCAGAAAATAAGTAGAGAATATAAAGAAGAAATAAATGGGAATTTTAGAACTGAAAAGTAACATAAACCCAAATAGAAAACTCATTGGGTGGTTAAATAGCAAAATGGACATCTCAGAAAAAAAAGAGTTAAGTGACCTTAAAGATAGAACAATTGGAATTATCTCATCTGAATGACAGAGAGGAAAAAGATTGAAAAAAAAAAAACAGAACCTCAGGGAACTGTAGGACTATTGGTTTACCTTTTGTGTTAGAGTTTTGGAAGGAGATGAGAAAGACTGTGGTGTCTCTGTGTGTGTGTGTGTGTGTGTGTGTGTGTATGTGTATATATATATATATATATATATATACATATACATATATATATATATATGTATATATATATATATATATATATATATATATATATATCAGTAAATAATGCTTGAAAACTTCCCAGATTTGGCAAAAGATATAAACTCACAGATTTGAGAAGGTGAATGAACTACAAACAGGATAAATCCAAGAAATCTATAATAAGACACATCATAATCAAACTGCTGGAAACTAAAGACAAAGAAAAAAAATCTTGAAAGTGGCCAAAGAAAAAGTGACACATTACTTACAGGCAGGGGTCAGCAAACTATGGCCCATGCACCAAATCTCACTGTCTGTTTTCGTAAATAAAGTTTTATTGAAACATAACTATAACTATCCCTTTATGTATTGTGTATAACTTCTTTAGTGTCACAATGGCAGAGTTAAGTAGCTGTGACAAAGCCATATGGCCTGCAAAGCCAAAAATATTTAATATCTGGCCCTACACAGAAAAATGCTGCTGACCCCTGTTACGGGAAACAGAAATTTGAATGACTCCAGATTTCTTGTCACCAATCATGGAGGCCAAAAATACGTGAACTAACATTTTTTAGGCAGTGAAAGAAAAAACTCAACCCAAGATTCTATATATAGCAAAAAAAAATACCCTTCAGGAATGAAGGAGAAATAAATCCAATATCGGATGAAGAAAAACTAAGACAATTAGTTGCCAGCAGACCTGCTTTAAAAAACTGCTAAAAGAAGTTCTTCAGATAGAAGGGAAATTACATAACAGAAGGAAAATTGCAACAACAGTATTGAAGGAAGAGCAACAGAAATGGTAAACATCTGGGTAAATATAAAAGACTATTTTCCTCTCGAGTTCTTTAAAAATCTTTTGATGGTTGAAAGCAAAAATTGTAACACTCTCTAGAGGGGTTTTCAATGTATATAGTTGTAATATATTTAACATAAAACAAAATATAAATAGAGGAGAAAAAGGACCTATATGGTGGCAGGACTTCTATAGTCTATCTGAAATGGTAAAATATTGATTATAAGTAGATTGATTCTAAGAATCATACTGTAATCCATAGAGCAACCACTAAAAAAACTGTACAAAGAGTATAGTCAAAAAACACAATAGATAAAATAGAACACGAAAAAATTTCAAATAACACAAAAGAAGGCAGGAAAGGGAAAACAAAAGGACAAAAACATAAGAAATAAACAAAAACCAAATAATAAAGCACACCAATAAGTATATTAAATATAAATTGTTTAAATGCACAAATTAAAAGACAAGAGATTTTCAGAACAGATAATAAAAAATATGACCCATCTATATACTGTTTACAAAAACTCACCTCAGTTATAACAGCATGGGCAGATTAAAATTTAAAGGATGGAAGAAGATATACTATGTAAACACTAGGCAAAATAAAGTTTCAGTGACTCTACTACTATCAGAAAAAGTAGATTCAGAGAAAAGAAAATTATCAGGGATAAAGAGAAACATTACATAATGATAAAAGATCAATTCAACAAGAAGACATAACCCCAGATGTGTATGCACCTAACAAGAGAGCTTCAAAATATATGAAGCAAAACCCGAAAGAACTGAAGGGGAAAATAGACCAATCGACAACTGCAAATGGAGACTTCAATACTATTCTCTAACTAATAAACAGAATGAGTAGACAGAAAATCAACAAGGATACTAATAAAAACTGAATAACATATCAACCAACAGAATCTAATGGATATTTAGAGAGCATTCCACCCAACAACAACAGAATATACATTCGTTTTAAATGTACATGGAATATTCACCAAAAAAGCCCATATGTTGGGTCATAAAACAAACCTTAAAATGTAAAAGAATTGAAATAAAGCAAAGCGTGTTCCCTGATGGTAATGGATTTAAACCAGAAATCACTAACAGGACCATAACAGAAACATCTTCAATACTTGGAAGTTAAAAAGAAACCTGTTCTAAATAATCCACAGGTGGATCCATAGGTGAGTCCAGAGAAAGTCTCAATAGGAATTGGAAAATATTTTCAATTAAATAAATGGTTAAAATACAGCATATCAAAATCCGTAGGATGAAGCTAAAGCAATACTTAAAGAGAAATTAATAGTATTAAATAAATGCTTAGAGTAGAAAAAAGTTCTCAAATCAATAATACAAGCCTCTATCTTAAGAAACTAGAAAAGTCAGAGCAAATTAAACCAAAGTAGCCCAAACAAGAGAGATAATAAATGTAAACATGACTTGCAAATGAAACTGAAAACAGAAAAACAACAGAGAAAATCAATGAAACCAAAAGCTGGATTTTTTAAAGATAAATAAAAATAATAAACCTCTTGCAAACTTGACAAAGAAGACAAAAATTACCTATATCAGGAATAAAAGAAGAAATAGATAACCTGAATTGTTCTCTAACTACTAAATAAATTGAATTGGTAGTTTAAAACCTTCTGAAAAAGAATTCTCTAGACCTAGATGGTTTTGCTGGCAAATTCTACCAAACATTTAAAGATGAAATGATATTGATTCTACACGATCTCTTCCTGAAAAGAGAAGAGGAGATACCATTCTTCAACTTATTTTATGAGACTAGCATCACCTTGATACCAAAACCAGGCAGAGATAGTACCACAAAGAAAACTACAAATCAATATCCCTCAGGGACATAGATGCAAAAATCCTCAATAGAATATTAGCAAGTCAAATTCAGCAACATATAAAATGGATAATATACCATAAACAAATGAATTTTATCCTCAGAATGTAAAGCTGGTTCAATATCCATAAATCAATGTAATCCACCATATTAACAGTTTAAAAAAGAAAAACCATATGATAATATCAATTGATGCAGAAATAGCATTTGAAAAACTTCAACATTCATTCATGAAAAAAAAGTCTCAGCAAAATAGGAATAGAAGGGAACTTCCTCTTCCTGATGAAGGGCATTTATAAAAACCTACAGTTAACATCATACTTAATGGTGAAAACCTGAAAGCTTTCCCTCAAAGACTGGGAACTACACAAGGACTCTCACACCTATAGCATTATATGGAAGCTTTTTAGCCCTTGCAATAAAGCAAGAAAAGGAAACAAAAGTCATATAAATTGGAAAGGAAGGAGTAAAATTGTCACTATTTTCACACAACATGATTGTCTACATAAAAAAATCCCAAGAAATATAATCCCCAAAATTAACACTCTTAAACTTCACATGAGCTTAGCATGGTCACAGGTACAAGGTCAATACGTAAAAATCAATTGTATTCCTATACACTAGCAATGAACAACTGGAAACCAAAAAATTTTTTGAATACAATTTACAATAGTTCCAAAACTTTGAAATATTGCATTAGCCAAAAAGTTTATTCTGGTTTTTCCTTAAGATGTTAAGGAAAAACCCAAATGAACTTTTTGGCCAACTCAATACTTAGGTAAAAATCTAACAAGTTTTTACAGGATCTGTATGGTGCAAACTACAAAATACTGGTGAAAGTAATCAAAGCAGACCTAAATAAATGGAGATACACATCACAGTCATGGATGAGAAGACTCAACATAGGAAAGATTTAAATTCTCTGCAAAGAGATGTATAAATTTAATGCAGTATCAATCAAAATCCAGCAGGAATTTTTGTAGCTATAGACAAGCTGATTCATAAATTTATATCAAAAGCAAAGAACTAGAATAGACAAAACAATATGGAAAAAGAAAAATCACATTAGAGGAATTAAACTACATGCTTTAAAGACATTATAAACCTACAGTAATCAAGACAGTGTGGTATTGATGAAACAATAGACATATGGATCAATGGACAGAATATAAAGTCCAGAAAGAAACCCTCATTGATTTTGATAAAGGTGCAAAGGCACTTCAATGGAGAAAGGACAGTTTTCAACAAGTGGTGTTGCAACAATTGGTTATCCACATGCAAAAAAAAAAATAGGATACTTGACCTAAACCTTTATATAAAAATTAACTCAAAATGGATCATAATCTAAGTTAAATACATAAAATCATACAATTTTTAGAAAGGAACATAGTGGGGAAATAATTGTGACCTGGAGCTAGGCAAAGATTTCCTAGACAAAACACCAAAAGTAAGATGCAGTTTAAAAATGATAAACTGGACTTCACTGAAATTTCAAAACTTTTGTTCTGTGAAAGGCACTCTTAGGATAATGAAAAGTCAAGGTACAAACTGGTAAAACAAAAATTGTCAAATCACATTTATGACTCAAAAAACGCAATTAAAAATGGGCAAAAAAATTGAACTGAAGCACTGCTAAAGAGGATATAGAAATGGCAAATAGGCACATGAAAAGCTGTTAACATCATTAGCCAGTAGAGAAACACAAATTAAAACTACAATGAAATACCAACACACATCTAGTAGAATAATTAAAAAATAAATAAAAAATAAAACCCCAAACAATAAGAATGGTTTATCTGTTTCTTATAAGGTTAATCAAACATTTACCATATGACACAACAATCTCACTCCTGGGTATTTACCCTAGAGAAATAAAAACTTATGTTCACACAAATACGCATGCACAAAAGTTTGTAGCAACTCTGATCATAATCAACAAACATGAGTTTGTTCAGTGAATGGGTAAAAACACAGTGGTTCATCCACACAGTGGAATCCTACTGAGCATAACAACTTGGATGAACCATAAGACATTACGCAGAATGAAAGAAGCCAGTCTCAAAGCTTCCATACTGTATGATTCCATTTGTAAGACATTGTGAAAAAGACAAAACTATGGCAACGGAGTACAGATCAGTGGTTGTCGGGGCTTCAGGGTGGGGTAAAGGTGTAACTACAATAAAAATACCAACCAGGGCTTGCTTTTAGGTCTGGACAATCATTCTAAAGTTCATTAGAAAAATAAACAAGTAAGAGCCGCCAAGGACATTCTGAAAAAGATAAGTAATAAAGGTGGGTTTGCTCTATGAAAAGGAAAATGTATCATAATCTGGAGTGTAACAGTATGAGTAAACAGACAGATCACTGAAAAAGTATAGACCATCCCAAAATAGATCCAAATACCACTGGGAATTTAGTATATGGCAGAGAGGGGACGTGCCCATCAACAGGTTAAAAAGTGGATTAATTCAATAAATAATTTGGGGACACTTGAGTATCTCTGTGGGGAAGGAAAAACTGTATACTGACTCTATTCCTTCTACCTTAATAAATTCCAAATCAATGAAAGATTTAAAGTAAGAACAAAATGAAACAATTAAAGTACTAGAATAAGTTTTTTGTAATTTTAGAGTAAAAAAAAAAAAGCTTTTTTCACTATGTCACACACTTTGGAAGCCATAAAAGAAAAGACTAATAAATTGGACTATTTAAATGTTTTGGGGGGGGGGAACTTTCCAGAACATTCGGTGAAAAGGCGGAGGAGCAGCGGCTGCCCGAGCTGCGCACGGCAACCTGCTCCTTCCCACTCCCCCACACCAGCATCAGCCTGCTCACCAGCGGTAGGAAATGGTGAAGGAAACCACTTATTATGATGTTCTGGGGGTCAAACCCAATGCCACCCAAGAAGAACTGAAAAAGGCCTACAGGAAACTGGCCTCGAAGTACCACCCTGATAAGAATCCTAATGAAGGAGAGAAGTTTAAACAGATTTCTCAAGCTTAGGAAGTGCTCTCTGATGCAAAGAAAAGGGACTTATATGACAAAGGAGGAGAGCAGGCAATTAAAGAAGGTGAAGCAGGTGTCGGTTCTGGCTCCCCCATGGACATCTTTGATATGTTTTTTGGAGGAGGAGGCAGGATGCAGAGAGAAAGGAGAGGTAAAAATGTTGTGCATCAACTCACAGTAACCTTAGAAGATTTATATAATGGTGCAACAAGAAAACTAGCTCTGCAAAAGAATGTGACTTGTGACAAATGTGAAGGCCGAGGTGGTAAGAAAGGAGCAGTAGAGTGCTGTCCCAATTGCCGAGGTACTGGAATGCAAATAATAATTCATCAGATAGGACCTGGAATGGTTCCGCAGATTCAGTCTGTCTGCATGGAGTGCCAGGGCCATGGAGAGCACATCAGTCCTAGAGTTAGATGTAAAACTGCAACTGAAGGAAGATAGTTCAAGAGAAGAAAATTCTAGAAGTTCATGTTGACATAGGCTTGAAAGATGGCCAGAAGATAACATTCCGTGGTGAAGGAGACCAAGAACCAGGACTGGAGCCAGGCGATATTATCATCGTTTTAGATCAGAAGGACCATTGCTGTTTTTACTCGACGAGGAGAAGACCTTTTCATGTGTATGGACATACAGCTGGTTGAGGCATTGTGTGGCTTCCAAAAGCCAATATCTACTCTTGACAACCGAACCACAGTCATCACTTCTCATCCAGGTCAGATTGTCAAGCATGGAGGTATCAAGTGTGTGCTAAATGAAGGCATGCCAATTTATCGCAGACCATATGAAAAAGGTCGCCTAATCATTGAATTTAAGGTAAACTTTCCTGAGAATGGCTTTCTCTCCCCTGATAAACTCTCTTTGCTGGAAAAACTCCTACCTGAGAGGAAGGAAGTATAAGAGACTGATGAAAGGGACCAGGTAGAACTAGTGGACTTGATCCAAATCAGGAAAGATGGCACCATTGCAATGGAGAAGCATATGAGGATGATGAACATCATCTCCAGGGTGGTGTTCAGTGTCAGACCTCCTAATGGGGCCAGTGAATAACACTCACTGCTGGCATTTTATTTGCAGTAGTGATTGAGTGAAGGACTATAATCATAATAGGCTCGCTACTTGCTACTGTTTGTTTTAATATTCAACTATAGTAGTGTTTTAAAAGTTAAATGAAGAATAAACTCGAATATAAAAGCTCAAAAAATGTTTTTTGAACAGGTAGAATACAAAGGTTTTTAATCAAATAAAAACTTAGAAATTATTTAAGATACATATTACAGAAAAAAGGGCTAATTTCTGTAATATATAAAGAGCTTCTCCTAACCAATAAGAAAAAGACCAACAATCTAATACAAAATTTTATAAATATGTGAATACATAGCTCATAGAAAAAGAAAATACATTCAACTTTCTTCATAAGATAAATGCAAAGTAAAACTATGGGATAACTCCTTGTATATGCCAGAACCACATGAATAAAACAGTACAATAGTATAATGTTTAGGTAAGAATGTGAGAAAACAGACACCTTCATATGATGTTGCTTGGGGTGTAATTTAATTCAGCATTTATCTATCGGCAGAGTGTTGATTAAATCAAGTGTGGTACATTCATTCTGTTCACTACCAGCTCCCAACTCAAGTCTTTTCTTTGCTGTCGTAAAGGAAAGCTTCTCCCCTGGAGTTCCACAGGGACACTTGCTCCATCAGCTCTTTGCTCATGGATCACCCTCTCAGTGGGTCTTTCCTAATCTCCCAATTTAAAATTGCACCCACTTCCTATGCCTTTTTTTTTCTGCTTTATTTTTCTTAATGATGCACACCACCATCTGACATACTATATACATTTTTTCATAATTTACCGTCCACCTCTCCTCTCCAGAATGTGTATCAGAAAGGGCTACTCTGTCTTTGGCACCTAGAACGATGCTAGGCACACAGTAGCTGCTCAATAATACTACTGACTCAGAATGAGGCAGCTCTTTACGTACTAATGGAAACCAACCTAATACAAGTTACAGTGTTACATTGAAAAAGCAAGATGCAATATATGTATGAAGTATGCTACATTTGCGCAAGAGAAAAGAAAGGAAAAAGTGTCCATCACTGGAAGGATCGATGAGAAACTGTAACATGTTGGCCTCTGGGGAGCTGATTGGGTGAGGCAGGGTGGGAAGTAGGGAAGGGAGACTTACTTTTTACTGTATAGCTTTTCTACCTTCTCAATTCTTTATCCTGTATTATTCCTTCAAAGTTTGCATAATTTATAGTTTAAAAATATATAACAATATGGGACCTCCCTGGTGGTCCAGTGGTTGAGACTTTGCCTTCCAATGCGGGGAGGGGGGTTGGTGGTGCGTGTTTGATCCCTAGTCGGGGAGCTGAGATTCCCACATGCCTCGTGGCCAAGAAGCCAAGACATAAAACAGAAGCAACATTGTAACAAATTCAATAAAGACTTTAAAAATGGTCCACATCCAAAAAAAAATCTTTAATAAAAAAATACATAACAATCTTAAAAATATGAAAGTCCTTAACCTATTATACCACTTCTAGAAATTTATCCTAAGTACATAAAACCTGTTCAAGGATAATCATTGAAGTATGGATAGAAAAAAATCTGGAAACAACATAACTAGGTTATGTTGTAGGTTAAGTCCCTGCAAGGAACTACTGTACAGCTGTTAAAATATATTTATCTGTGTTGATTTAAAGTTCATAGTATATTGCTGGTTAAAAATGATACCTTTCTAGAGTGTGTGTGAAAATGTGTGTGTGCTCACTGGGTTTAGGGGGGACTTTTACCGTCTATACATTTTTATACTGGTTGCATTTTTATAATAAATTACTTTTGAGATCAAAACAAAGACAATGAAAAAAATAAGGTCACTTCTTCAACAGAAAATTGTATAAGATGAAACATGCAAAATAAGTTGTTTCTCTTTATAATTATTTTAAATGTTTCTTTAAATTTCCAAGCTGCATTAAAAAAAAAAACACAATGGCAATGAAAATATTTTCATGTTGGAGAAAATACAATGTCTCTTTCACTCACACCTTGCAGTAATGAAGGCCATGCTCTTTTTTTTTTTTTTTCAGTATGCGGGCCTCTCACTGTTGTGGCCTCTCCCGTTGCAGAGCACAGGTTCCAGACGCGCAGGCTCAGCGGCCATGGCTCACGGGGCCCATCCGCTCCGCGGCATGTAGGATCCTCCCGGACCGGGGCACGAACCCGCGTCCCCCGCATCGGCAGGCGGACTCTCAAGCACTGCGCCACCAGGGAAGCCCCAGGCCGTGCTCTTTAACCAAGAAAGAAAGTGCTCTTGCCATGATCTCAGCTATTAATTTTGGGCATAAGACAGCAAGAAATCAAGTAATAATGAGTGTGGTTATAATAGTTAACATTTACCTCCTGTTTAATCTGTGCCAGGAACTGCTCTAAATAAATGCTTTTATGCGCAGGAACTCACAGAATGCCCCCAACAGCACCAAGAGGGGGGAGACAAGGATACACCCCACTCACGGATGAGGACAATGAGACAGAGTTTGTTCAAAGTCACCCTAGTCACCTCCAGCACCCGGGTACCCTTCTCCCCGGGCCTCAACCCCTGCACTGCCATTACTTGTTAATTTGCCCACCTCCTCAAACAGATGATGCAAATTTTCAGACTCATTCAACTGTGGACTTCCAGCCTAGCACAGTTCAGAAACACAGCATATGTTATTGAACCTTTGTTTATTGAATCCATGTGAACGACAAACAAAGAAAAAGGTCCCAACCAGGGCAGCCCAGCACCCGAGAGGTGCTACCTGCAGGGCTCCTGCTGAGAGCAAAGACCCTCATGAGGGACTGCCAGGGGAGAAGCCCAACCTGGGCTCTAACTAGGAAACAGATGAAGTACCCCAACTCCTTCCAATTTATAGCATGTGCTTGCACAACTACAAATCTTATAACCGCAGATATTAGAGGTGCATATTTCATCACTTTCGGCATTGCGTATTTATAATTTAGCGGTGCGTAAAAATTTATAAAGGCAAAACTAGTGGTTGGTTAATGACGGTTACCGTGGCAGACCATATTTAGTGTATTTTTCATGTCACGGAAATCTGGCCTGGGACAGAGTGCCACATTCATAAAACAGGTGATGAAAAGGGGGAGACATGGGCCAGGGGTTTTGTGACAAAACGCTCCTAGACTCACAGAGGCTGTCCCTCTACTGTCAGCGAGAGGCGAGCTGCTCCAGAAAGGACACGTGAGAGCAGAGGCAGAGGGATCAGAGGCATCTCTCGATGAGCCGGATGCACGGGAGCCCACTGCCAGCCCAGCTTCAAAGAGCAAAGCTTTCTGATGGAGAATAGTTAAGACGAGAGACCCCCAAGAGAAAGCGGTCGATGCTACTGCTGTATTGACAAATGTATAATTTTATCTTGGAAAAAGAAATCCTCTGCCTTTCCAAAAGTGAGTCCTAAAATAGCTGCCTTTCAAGGACCAGCGTCCTAATTGAGTTTTTA
The DNA here is from genome assembly GCF_011762595.2 of Tursiops truncatus. NCBI lineage: Eukaryota > Metazoa > Chordata > Mammalia > Artiodactyla > Delphinidae > Tursiops > Tursiops truncatus. Next base: position 178,540,879 of record NC_047034.1, read on the forward strand.
TTCATCAGTGGCTACAGATGAGCCAGAGCAGGTCCTGGAAGTTTATCCCCGAAGCCATGGTCTGGTCTCACAACTCATCAATTCTAGGCATTGGATGACATGGCGCCGGGCCCAGGGGCCGGGAAAGCCTGCAGCCCGGCCCCATTACAGAGCTCAGAACAGCTCAGCTCCGGGTAGGGCTGGGAAGGCGGAGGCCTGATGCTGCAGGAGGTGACAGCTGGCTGGGCGGGGCCCAGGGGAATGACGGCTTTGCAGCAGAGATCCCAGGAGCATCCCTCCTGCCCCCCAGCCTCCATCGTCCCTGCCCTGCCCTCCGAAGATAATGAAGAGCTTTGGCTTTTCCTGTCCTGTCCACACTGTGGGGAAGAGGTGAGGGGACTTCCGCGCAGGTGTCATGAAATCTATCCAGAGGTTAAGCACCGCCAAGCTCTGCTCAGGCCACCCCAGGGTCAGGCAGAGCCCAAAGTACTGCCTGTCCAGAGGCTGAGAGGGAGTCTCCCCAGGCCCCACCTGGCAACCCCCCTACAGTCACCAACAAGGGCTGAGAAACCATAAGACCCCTCGTACTCCTCAAACACAAAGTCAAGGGATCTGATAAACAGAGTCATCTATTTTCACTTAGTACAACAATTAAAGCAGATCTATATTTTCAAACCATCACCCTAAACAAGTCAAACCACACTATAAATCAAAAAGGAATAATTAAAACCTACAGTTCTCACAATACCACAGAGTAAGGCAATCACAAGGCACTTCTAATGAGCAATTTATGTAATTAAAATAGTCAGACCCGTAATATGCAAAGAACACTTCAGTGAATTACTGCCAGGGACTCTGTGCCCTTTGATCCTCGTGCCTGGCCTCTGCTGCTGTGACTTCTCAGTCACCCTCTCCTTGTATTTCTGGGCGCCTGGAAAATAGCCACAGAAGATTTTCTTCATAAGCTCAGACTGTGCCTCATACTTAGAAAGCACCTTTAATACCAACTTGCATAAAGGACGGTGGGTAATTGCTGCTAGCATCCAATGGGAGCACTGTATCTCATCTATGATACGCAATTTAGAAGCTCTATTCTAGTAAGAGAATTTTATGACTTGCTGTCACGATAAATAAAAGTTTACGGCATAATGGAATTAATATTTACTTTGAGTGCAACACAGACTATTCCAATAAAGTTGTTCTGGAATCACTTTACACCAGGACAGTTGGGAAATGTTGCCAACCGACAGACTCGAATTCGCTTCCCCTTATCACCCGCCGATGACTGACAATCTTTTCTGTTTTCTGGTTCAATCTGTTTCCGGACAATTTTTTAAACAATTGCTGTAGTTAAAAACGTTGGTGTTGGATGTGACGTGTTAAATGTCTGCTGAGCTCGCGGCACGTGCAGGGGTGGGGCAGGAGGAGAAGGGGAGAAAGAAGGGGGGCGGTGGTGGTGGGTGATTCCGTGCCAGCATCTGAAGGAGCCGCTTTGGAAGAAGGAAAGGACGTGTTCTGAGTGAGCCCCTCTAACGCTGTTGTTTTCAGAAGGGCATTTGTGACTCATCGGACATTCAATCTGTTGCTTTTATGAGAAGGAAAATTTTTAAAAAGAATACTAGCTCACATCTAAATTACGCAGTGGCTGCTTGATCCTAACATAACTATACAGCAAGCAATTCTCTTACTTTATCCTAAATTATAATGTACTGAAGGTGCGGGGAGCAGTTATTCCAGACCTTAAGCGAGTCAGAACCGCAGTCAGATTTACCGTGAAGCTACCGGCACTGAAGCTTCAGGACTGCCGCCGCCTCACCACCCGTGTGTTGCATGGACAGACCCCTTCCAAGATGCTAGGCCTAATTTTGTGTTCATGATTTTGTATTTATACAAGATCCCCAACTGTATTGGCTTCAGACCCCATGAAATTGGCATCTGCCCCTGATCAGAAAGAAACTTACATTTCAAAGCAAAACAAAACAAATTCCTAAGAGGAGAGGGAAATCCTGTCCCAGGGTGGGGTTGGGACCTCTCGAGGTCCTCGGCACGAGTGTTCTCGATGGCGCACGTGGGGTTGCGGTGGTGCCACCGGGGAGGGGATGGAGATGTAGGGCTTTATCGGAAGGGTCCAGGAGACTAAGACACAATGGCCAGCTTCCGACTCAGGGGAGCCGCTGGCTGCTCTCCGAGTCTGAGTCATGCAGCAGCAGGAGGCAAGTTGCCCAGACTATAAACAAGTGGAGAATTCCAGAGAAAGCAGGGATTAGTGGGGCGGGCCAGACCACCCACCTTCTCCCCCTGCCTTAGCCCCTATGAGTCACAGGCAGGATTGTCATAAGGGGGGAAGACAGCTGATGATGCTGTCACAGGGCCAAATGTGAAGCTCTTGTTCAGAGGCTAAGATGGTTTTAATAATATTCCTAGTGGTAAAGAGTGCCTTTAATATAAAGAAATCAAGTCGTTTCATATACTGTTTTCCTACAAAGAATAGTTTTACTATTGGCCTTCTTAACGACGAATCCATAAACACATAGAATGACCTGGGTAAGGACCCCGAGTCTCTACACCTCCAGCTCATATTTTGAAACAAAATTTTCATATATTTTGAAGATGAGGAGCCAGCCCCAGAGAGGGGAAGTTACTTGCTTAAGGTCACACAGCAAGGGAGGCAAGATGCAAACTCAAGACATCTGACTCTATGACGGTAGCCCCTTCGTTAAAGCAAGTCACCTCCTTAGGTCACTGCTGGAGGAGGAAGAAGCCAGCTGTGCATCCGGAAACCCTGAGCCTGGCTGGCAATGGAGCAGAGGGGAAGGGAGGCCCGAATGCTAACCACTCAGGAGTGCCCGTCTTGAATGTTTTGCTGTTCCCCATCTCAGTGCATGAGTCCAGACTCACCCTTCTCTCCAAGACGGTCCCTGAGTGCATTTCTGAGGCCTTAGGTCAGGGATTTGGGGGTTCTAGAACCTAGCACAATGCCTGACACATCTTAAGTGCTTAAAAAAAGTTTGCTGGATAAACAATTTAGTACGGATCTATTGTAGAATGTATTGAGACATCTATAAAACATCCTTCAGATAGAAGTGATGAAATATGCAACAGACTTCTGGTACTCCAGGGCCATTTGGGCACAACGCTCTAGAATTTCCCCTGTAGCAAGTCACGGGAATCCCAAGCCTGTAGATGGAGGGAGGTACCTGTGTGAACAGACCCCCAGAAGAGAGGGTGACATGCACCAGGTCAGAGAGAGCTACCGGTCCCGTTTCGATTCACAGAGAAAAGACAATCATTGTCCCTCCAAGCTGAAAATCCATTCCTGTCCACCCCAGGGACCCTGGGCGGAACTTGTCAGTGGCCCTTCTAGAGCAGAAAGTAGCTTTGATATAAGGAAGAGGGGAGCTCTGTTGCACGGGAGCATCCTGGGTTGGGGCAGGGGGACCATGCATCTCTGGGGAATGCTGAGGAGGAATTCAGCCCTTGTAGCTGCACCCAGGACCCCTGCCATGTTTCCTTGGCTCTTGCCCTGCACCTCCCCCTCGGGAAGTCCACCCAGTCCTCAGCCCTGGAGCTCTCTGTCCAACCACATTCCATAGAGTCTTCCTTGAGGACCCGCCCCTGCAAGTTCCCTACAGACACCAGCCTAAAAGTGCAACCACAATATCTTTACGATGGTCTTTGTTTATTTCAGATTGCAAATTGTCTGATAATTTTATTTCAGTGAAAGGGACTGCTCTGTATCACACTGCAAACACATACAGAACTGTTGCCCATAAGGGTGATGATCTGGTGCAGGGGATGGGAGGAAACAGTAAACACTAAATCAAAGCGACTCAGCTTCCAGCCACAATGAAGGGACTGTAGCTAGACCTGCCCTCCTGCTGGAAACAGCCATAAAACTCGATGAAAATATCTGAGGCTACCCTTTGCAGGCACTGGATGACAGGCAGTTCAGGACTGTGATCCCATAAGAAAGAAAACACACAAGGTGAGCCCTACATCTGCCGAATTTCTGGACCATTACGCAGGGAGGTGGGGTCCAAGCTGGGCACAACAGCCTCCCTGATCAGAGAAGGCAAAAGTCAGAATTTGGGGCTGCTGAAGCAGCTAGAATTTGAAGGTCTGAGCCCTGGAGAGAAGGGAGCTGTGTAGAAGGAAGTCTGCAGAAGTCTGCTTGGAGGTTCCTGGGGGGTACCCGGTTGAGGGCAGAACTCCCCATATGCGGGGCAAGACTCTAGATACCATAGCACTGAAGGCTAAACAGCGATACTGGAGGTCACGCAGGGTTGGGGGACCTTGAATTACGGCCCAGCCAGATGTGAGAACCCTCACTGGGTACCTGCAGCATTCACTTAAGACTCCAGAAAGCCCAGGCTTAAGAGGAAGGACCATATCCTTGCATAAGCAGCAGAGCTTTCAACTAAGGGCAAAACCAAAATAGACCAACCATATCAAAAGAGTAGAACCGAGTTATCTGTCAGAACAAAAATCAACATGCTTTACAGGAAACAACACAATCCAGACTCCCTACAACATAAGTTCCATAATATCTAGAGTATACCATGTTCATGGATTGAAATTGGTCCACAGATTTAATAATCAAAATCAAAGAGAGCTTTTTTTAGGGAGGAGAAATCGTTTTTTGCAAAATTAGGATCTTTCTGAACATACAGTTTTACAGTTTCTTTTCCCATTGATCCTCCATCCCCATCCCAATCATACCCTCATCAGGCATTCGGCACAGCTAACCACTTCCTCTTCAGAGTTCCTCTCCACTTGATGCCCAGGTCATCATGCTTTCCTGGTTCTCCTCTGCCTCATGATTCCCTTTGTCTCCTTTTCCTCTGCTGGCTCTCCCTATTTCTCCCAGACTGCTAAATGTTTTAGGTGTCATAGGGCCTCAGTCTTTGGTCATTTTCTCTCCTCTGTACACTTTCCCTGGGTGGTCACCCATGGTTGATGCCTACAAAAGTCTGCATCTCTGGTCTGACGGCTCCCCTGAACCCCAGATTATATATCCAATAGCTTACTCAACATCCACACTTGGATGTTGCATTTAATGTGGCTGAAACATACCTCTTGATTCCCCCCCAAGCCCTCTCTTCTCCTATGATTCTCTATGTCCGTTAATGGCACCATCCTTCATCCAGTTGCTCAGGCTGCAATTTCGGAATCATCTTCATATTTTTCTTTCCCCTTATCCCACATCCAAGTTATCAACAAGTTCTACCAACAATATCTTCAAAATGCACCCCCTGTCAGCTCACTTCTCACCACCTCCACTGCTGTTAAAGTAACTGAAAAACCATCTTTTCTTGTCTGGAAGACTGAAAGTGGAGCAATGGTACGACGAGATAGGTAGGAGCACGGATGCTGGGGTCAAATAGCATGAGGCCAAACCCTGGCCCTGCCACTTACTAGTTGCATAAGGTTGGGCAAGTACTTACTCTCTCTGTGGCTCATTCCCCATCTGTAAGGTAGAATTCCTAATAGCACCTTCCTCCCTCAGAAGGCTGGTACAAAAGACCTTGAGTCAAGGGTCCTAGAAGGCTCACTCCCTTTGGCTCTTCTCACTTGCTCTGAGGTGTTGTGAGTGTGATCTGCAGAGGTCCACATGGCAGGGAACTGAGGTGGCATCCAGCAAATAGCTAGTGATGAACTGAAGCCCTGAGTCCAACAGCTCATGAGAAGCTGAATCCTCCCAACAACCATGTGAGTGAGCTTGGAAGATCTGGGCCCATTTGGTCCTGGAGATGACGCAGGCCTGGCTGTCACCCGGCCTGCAGCCTTGGGAGAGACCCCGAGCTGGAGGACCCAGTAAACCATGCCTGGATCCCCAGCCCACACAAACGGTTAGGAATAAATATGGCTGTTATAAGGTACTGAGTTTTGGAGTAAGTTGTTACCCAAACATTGGTAACTAATACACCCTGCCTTCTTAGAGGCACCGATCACCTCCTGGATTGTATCTGTCCATTGTGTCAGTCTCCCCTGCTGCTAGTAAGCTACACGAGGCCATGGATATTATCTGTCTGGTTCACTTCTGAATCCCCGGGAAATAGGACCATGCCATGGCAAGCACTCAATAAATATTTGTTGCATAGATGAATAAATATCACACAGTGGGCCTTTTCCTGTGTGGTTATGTGATGTTGAAATGACAAACACCTGGAAGTAATTTGGAAAAGACTTCTTAATCTACACCCCCGATTCACAGTACCACCAGCTATTCAATCAGCCAGCGTGGGCTAGGACTCTGCCAGGCTCCATGGTGCAGACTGGAAAGAAACATACAGCAAACCCTCCCTTGAAGGAGTTACAATCTGGTTGAAAAGAAGAAGTCAGCTCATGAAAACGTATAGAGGGGTTTAGTTCTCAGTCGTGGGCCGCTGACCGAAAGATCTTACGTGGAGATCCGTGGGTCCCCTGATGACACTGAGCACGTGTGAGCCACGTGGCGCTCCAAGCATTGGACACGTGCTGCCCCACATGTGTAAATCTCCAACCCCCAGAGAGGTATGTGCCACTGTGATCCTGATTTTACTGATAGAAAAGCAAAGCAGAAAGGACTTAAATAGCTGCTCTCGGTCATATGATGGGTAAATGCTAGAGCCAATGTCCGACACCTGAAAGACGACTGCTAGCCCAGCCCGTGCCCCAGCCCATACGCGGTGATTGGCCCGTGTCCCTGCTCGCACGCGATGATTGGCCCATGTCCCTGCTCACACGTGATGATTGGCCCGTGTCCCTGCCCACATGTGATGATTGGCCAGGCAGCCAGATGGAGGCGGGGTATGAGGGGAGGAAAGTCGACACCAGAATGACCTTGGAGACCAGGTCCAGTGCGGAGGGAAGCTGTGGGGAAAACCTGTGACCAAGGGCCTTGGCCTCAGAAGCCATTAGGGAAAGAACCCCCAGAGTCACTGCCCCATCACTCTACCTAGGCAGGGCTGGTCCTCACCTGCAAGGAGTGATGGCAGAGTCAAAGAGTGGCAGTCTTCCCTTTAACCAAGTTCATAAGGCATAGGGATAAAATGAAAATTTATTAACGTCTGACAAGAAATCACTACTCCAGGGACCAGAAAGTTGTATGATTTAGAGCATTTTCTTTGGGAAACCGAAGGAGAGCAGCTCGGTGGTTTCTATGTTTAAGCCTTCGGGCAGAGGAGGCCAAGGCAGCCCTTTCTCCACAGGGCTGGTCTCACCACGGACCATGTATGAGCTGGCTGCTGGCCAAGACTGCCTGTCCCTCTGACGCTCTCTCTTGTCCTATGGACAGCTTCCATCAGGTGCAGTCGTTCTGGGGGCCTGAGTGCACTGTCCTTTAAGGTGACTGCCCATCTCTGCAGTTTCACAAGGATTTATGAGAGCTGTTGAGTTTCCCTCCTTGCCTGCACCCTGGAGAAACGCAGTGTAGCCCCAAACGCCTACGCTCAGCAAGTGGGTAAGAGTATAAACCCCCAGGGGGCTCAGACCAGGCTGAAGAGCACAGCCCCATCCACAAACCCACGAGGGAGTCCCCCACCACCTGGGGCTCGCCTCCACCAGCCCCCCTGCCCCCATCCGAGCACCCCAGCCATTTGCACTTCTAGGGAGAGCTTGTTCAGCAGTGATCTGCTCAGGCACCTCCTCCGGCGGGCGCCCAGGATTAACTGGCGCCCTCTGCACAGAAATGAGGGAAGCCTGGGTTACTCTGGGCTTGGGGCTCAACCGTGTTTCCCCTGGGAAATGCCTGCCCGTGGTACCCTTGCAGGTGGGAAGCATGAGGCTGCCGGCATGGAGCAGACAAAGGATTACAAAAGCCAGATACTCATTACTACCAAAATCTCCTGCAACCAGCTCCAAGGAGACCCCAAAGGTATTTCTGAGCTTTTGGAGAAAGGTGGGCATGAAATAGTTCGGGACCCTGGCCAGCAATATTACAAGAAGCCGTGAAGATACTTCTCGTCCTCATGCCCAAGGGGAAGCCCCAATGCCTTGAGGCATTAAGCTGGGATAATTCGTGTCTGGAGTGCCCTACCCAGAGTCCTAAGTGGGATGCTACCCATTTCCAACTCCTCCACCCCTGCTTCAATTGCACTGAAATAGGAGCACTGTGTTGTAACGGATGAAAGCAGACCACCATATTATGAAAGCTGTAGTGATAAATACACTTCCCGGTGGATGGCGAGAAAACAAATGACAAACAAACCCGAACAGGAAGGTGCACATGGATCACAGAACAACCTGGGCCTTCGTGCCATAACGCTCTGTAAGCTCTATAAATCGGCTCGTCGTGACTCTTCCGTCTTGGCTGACAAACGACCAAATGGGCTCTGCTCACTCTGAGCGCCAGGGAAACGCCAGCCCGGGAATGGCCTCCAGGTGCGGGCAGGGATGATTCTCTCGGGCCAGCTGCCTTCCAGCACATGTCATCCGGGACGCAGCGGGCCTCTGGCAGCAGCTTCTGAAGCTGAGGAGGCCTCTGGTCGCTGGGACAAGCTGTGCCTGTGTTCTTCATCCTCTACCAGCCTCCACCCCTACCCCCAGCTTCTCCAGCCCAGGTCCTTCCCTTTCTACTGGAAAGCAGTCAGTAGGTGGGGTACAGCAGAAAAATTACCATGGAAGTCAGCTGGGCTTTAGAACTCCCAGCAACCCAGCAGGGAGCCGGACCCGTGCCGAGTGTTTGCTGCCTCTTAGGGGATTCTCCAGGGTTCCCAGGAGAACGGGCGAGGACTGGCTTTCCGGCTTTCCGGGAGATCACTCCTGATGTCTGTCTATTTGGTGGTGGAGGATGGGCTGGGGTGGGCCCCTGCTCTGCAGGAACTCCTGTGCAATTCCCAGAGGGGAAGCAAAGTGCAGAAAACACTCGGCTTTGAACTGGGAGGCCTCTGGAAGGGAGCCGGGGGCGCGACGGCAATAATGCCAACTCGCTTGGGCAAAGTGGCTGAGTTTTCTGAGTAGGCAAATGCACCCCAGGCTGCAGGGGCCTCGAACAGGACAGGGAAGGAACAGCAGCCCTCAGTGATTTGTAAGGGCTGGGAAGGGGTTTCTTCAGAAGGAATTCAATCAGGGATCAACTAGGGTGGATCGGGGAGTGTGAGCTTCTCGCTCCTGAGTACAGAGAGTGGGGGACCTGGCATCTGGGCTGACGGTCCCAGGAAAGAAGCAGCACCGTTATGTATCATCTTCCAGAAGACAGTCAAGTCCTCAGAATGGATGGCGAGGCTGGGGTAGCAGAGGTGGAGGTTTTGGTTTTGGGTTGGTTTTTTTTAAAGATTTTTTTGACGTGGTCCATTTTTAAAGTCTTTATTGAATTTGTTACAGTATTGCTTCTGTTTTATGTGTTGGTTTTTTGGCCCCGAGGTATATGGGATCTTAGCTCCCCGACCAGGGATCGAACCGGCACCCCCTGCCTTGGAAGGCGAGGTCTTAACCGCTGGACCACAGGGAAGCCCCAGGCTGAGGGGTCTTAACAGCACCCTCAGCCTCTCCAGTGTATTCGATCTTCGCATAAAGATCCGAAAGAGATCCACATTCACTGGAGCTGAAACACAGGGTGGCTTCCAGAAAACACAGGATATTGGCTCTGTCTGCTAAATAAGTTCTTTCAAATAACTTTTTTTCTCTCCTTTTCAAACTGCCAGTATGTAAGAGTCGTTCAGAATTGATCCCCAGAGAAGGCTCTGTCCAATAAACCTTCCCTCTAGCTCACATCCCAGGAAGCTTCAGAACAAGCCACCGCTTCAGCAATTCAGTCTCCGTATATTTTATTTTTAGAATAATTTCTGGCCACCAGTCCTTAGGTCTCCAATCTGATTTGGTTTCTGTACATGGATTTTTCTTAGTGTTGGTGGAAAATATATTTAATTTCAAATTTCTTTTCTTTGGCCGCACCGTGCGGCATGTGGGATCTTAGCTCCCTGACCAGGGATCAAACCCGTGCCCCCTGCAGAGGAGGCATGGAGTCTTAACCATTGGACCGCCAGGGAAGTCCCTCATTTCAAATTTCTGCAAACTAAAATATTCAATGTAAACGTCAGAGCATGTGTGGGCCATCCATTCCCCCTCCCCGCGACGCACGCACCGGCTTTGAGATGGACGTGTGTGCCCTTGGACGGTGTTCTCAGATGTTTCCATTTACAGAGCCCCATCCAAACAGCGGGGGAAGCTGGCATCTGGTTTTCTTCCCTGCACCACTTTCTGTTTCCAGACAGTTGTTGGAAATGTGCCTCTAGAGTTCCAACTAAGAAGCCGAATTTAGGTGACAACCAAAAACGTCTCATGCTGATGACGCCAATGGAACGGATCCAGGCTGGCTGCCCTGTCCACACTGGTCATCCAAGTGTTCCGTGATAAAAATAACTTACTTTTCCCTCGTTCCCTGGTCTCCCCTGCTGCCAAAGTTGCTGTTTCTCAGGGCAGGCTGACCTCAGCTAGGCAGAATCAGATGGACTGAATTTATACTCACGGAGCAAGTCTCACAGTGACAATCACAGCCATGCTGGACACTTATAGTAATAAGAACAGGAGTAGCAGCTCCAGCTTCTATTCCCCAAGGGCCAATTCAGCGAAAAGCCCTGCCCTAAACGCTACACCCACAGCCGACAGTCCCGAGGGCACCTTTGTCCTCGGGACCAAAGGAGGAAACTGAGGCTCAGGAAGCCCGGTTAACTCGCCTGAGGTCTCACTGCTCGTGAATAGGAAACTGGGATTTTCACTCCAGCCTATCCTCTCTCCACTCAGCCCCTAGAGCCCCCCAGATCTCTAACTTGTAGACTGTCAGACATATTGGGGGTCACCCTTCCCACTCTGAGCCTAACATACTTTGAGACTTGAGAGCCCATCTCTAGCCTGGTGGTGCCAGAAATCTTCACCCCGTGGAGAAAAACGTTGGCTACCAAAATGCTGCCATGATATCATGATCACTTTCATTACCCATCGGCACTTCTCAGCAGGACAGCAGCATCTCCACTCTGAACAGGTGTAATTCCAGCCAAAGAGAAGAGCTTGGACACCACGGCCATGGCCACAACTTACTACAGATCTCTGTTTGGCCTTTTCAAATGCTGCAAACAGCTGCAGACCCCTGTGACTATCTTCAGGGACCACCCAGATCCCCAGATCTGGAAGCGCTGCTCTAGCAGTTTTAAAGCATGAAGGCACACTTTGGCACACGTGTCCCTACCCCCGGGCTGTCTCCTCTACCCGATGCCCCTCTGTGCTTGGCCCACTCCTGCTCACCCTTCAGGACTCCAATCACTGCTGGTCTCCCAGGGAGGTCTCCCCTGCCCTCCCAAGACTCACCACCCCCTTATCACTCAGGCGATGGGTGCCCTGAGGGCAGAGACCAGGTGGCATCAGTCCTTGGAGCCCAGCACAATGCTCGGGATGCGGTAGGCTCCATCAGCACAGTGGCGGAGGCATCAGAAAGAGCCACATGTGAGAACACATGATAGAGGAGCAGCTCTTTCCTGGCCTTTCTGCTGTGAATAGAGGACACATGTGGCCTGTGAATTTGTAAAAGGTTTAGAGATGTACATGGTCACCTGCATCACGAGTATCCTGCTGGTCCCAATTTTGCATCGTAGGAATCTCGGCCATCAGCGGCGCTTGGAACAAAGGATGCATAACTGTCGTAGCTTCCAGGCGCTATAGTCAGCACGTGTCATCGTGGAGCTGCCTGATCCTGTCGGGACCCTACTTTCACTCCAAAAGGAGGCCTGTGAGTCTCTGCTTTAGTAAAAAGAGATGGGGCAGATCTGGCCACCGGTTCACTTGAGCACAGGTTTCCCTTCCTGTGATGTTTAGGTTAGAGCGCTCCCTTGCACCAAATAAAATAGCTCAGCTGTTCATAAACCATAGTATTTGTGGTCTGTATTTCAGAAAGAAAAAAAGGCTTTGGGTGTCTGTTTAGAAGAGCTGCCATGAGACGGGCAGGGCACTGGTGATGCCTGCTAATGGCTTGGAGAGAACCACGGATGATCCTTGAGTCACAAGTCAATAAAACCACTGGCTAGAACGCTCCCACAAAGGTGACACCACGGCCAGGGTCAGCCCACACATCACAGAGCTTCCCAAGTCAGCATAATGCACCACGGAACCGGGTGTGAATTGAGACTTGGCCGGAAAGTTGCTCCACACTCTCCCCTCCGGGATGTAATTACCTGACAAGGTTCTGTCTGTCTTCTCTCAAATTAAAAGAAAACAAAGAATAGGAAATTGGCCCTTGCTGATCCTCACGACCCATTTTCTCATCAGCAGCTGTGCCGACAGGGGCAGGGGTTACGTGGAAGTGAGCTGCCGGGTGCACACATGGCTCTCTCTGTCCAGTTCAGGCTGGACAGCTCCTCCTGGGACTTATGGCCATTGGGGCCACCTGGCCAGAAGGAGCCTTGGGATGGTGAGTCACCACCAGAGGCCACCAGAACACTGTGGGGGAGCCTTGAGGAGTAATGCGTTTCCAAGAGAGCTGTGGGACTTGTGTCTTCCCCCACATGTGGGACTGGAAAGCTGAGCTCCACTCCGTCAAGCCATCCCTCCTTGGACAAGTTCTCCGATTCTCTAGGAAGGAGGACCCAACATCAGGGAGATCAGTGAGGCCAGGAAGCAGCATTAAGCCAAGACCTGAGAATACATGAATTAGGGGAAAAGGAGAGGGAGTGTTCAGGCAGAAGAACAACATGTGCAAAGGCCCTGTGGTGGGCAGGCACGTAGTGAGCACAAGGAGCTCAAGGAGCATGTGGATCTCGGGGACAGAAACAGCATATGGCACAGGATGAGGCTAGAGGGACCATAAGAACGGCCAACAGCAACCAAGGGCTTACTCTGCAGACAACATGCCCATCAGCGTCTTGCCAGTGTTGACTTGTGAGTTTCCTACTACAATCCCTTTTTACAGACAACAACAGCAAATGCTGAAATAGCCTTTCTATGTGTCAGGGCTGATCTAGGACCACTATCTGTGATCGACTCACCCAATCCTCACAGAAGACGAGAAAACTGTAACACGGAAGGGGGAATGGGGACTCAACCCAAGCAGGCTGGCTCCAGAGTCCCTGTTTCCAACCAGATAGTTCCAAGTCCCCTTCTGAGAACTAGGGGCAGGGGACCCATGGAGTTTTCACTGTGGAAAGACCCTCAGTACGGAGGATGGGTTGGGGGTGAGAGCTGACACAGGTGGACCACTTGGAAGAATGATGCTAAGTCCAGGTGGTGGCAGCTTGGGCTAGTGTGACGGCCAAGGAGATGGTGGGAAAGGGATGGATTTGTCAGCTTCGGGATGTAAACGGATTGGAGTTTATCTGGATAAGGGGCTGACGGGGGTGAAAGGTCAATAACTCCTCCCGGTTCTTGGCTTGCATAACCGGATGGAAGGTGTGCCTTTCCTGGAAATAGAGGCATGTGAAGACGAAGGTCATGGGTCTGGTTTGGACTTGCTGAGTCCAACAGGAGATGTCAAAGGGGCAGTTGACTAACCTATCGGGAGCCCAGAGAAAAGGTCTGGGGAGGGGGGTGGGATACAGAAGTGCAAGTCACCTGCCAGCAGGTGCTGATGGAGGGCTAGGCATGGATGACATGGCCTTAGAGAAAGTGGAGATCAGGAAGGGAAGGTCTCCATCCAAACTTTGAGGAGCGCCGTACCCCAGAACAACAGCCATCCATTCGAATCAGGACTGCAAGACGTATTCAAGGACCCGAGAAACCACTCACCACAGAGCATTAAGTAGAAAAGCTGAGGCAAAGCACACGTGGATGTCTGAGTCAGGATGGCAGTGTATGTAGTGTACCTTGTGTGGAGGGGAGGGGAGGGGAGGAAAAGACATAAAAACACTAAAAGTGCTGTCGGGGGATAGGATTAGAGATGATTTATTTTCTTGTTTGTTCTTCTTGTGCTCTTCTATATAATCATCTATTCAACAAATATTTGAGTACCCTGATTTACTTAACTGGTTCCTTATTGTCGGAGAGTTAGGCTTTCCCAAATTCCCTCTATTATCAACACTGCTGTAACGAACACCATCAATCAGAAATCTCGTGGACACGTGCCATATTTCTGTCCTGCTCAAAAACTTCACTGGCTCCCTATGGCCCAAGGCAACAAAACCAAATGTCTCTGTACCCCAGGATACCTACACGCCGGCCTGACCTTCCTTTCCTGTACTTCCTTCTTTATTTACTCAGCCTTCAAGCAGAGTCGCTCTCAAGGCTCAGACCAAAACCTGAACAAAGAGGAGTGGTGAGATGGAGATCACCAGACCTCTGGGTCAAGGACGCCAAGAAAAAGGAGGTTCAAGGAGGGTGGGATGAGCCGTTACCAAAAGCTGGGCTGAGGGATGAAGAGCTTTCCGTTGAGTAGAATAGAGATCGCTGGTCATTGCTGGCCTAGCAGTTCTGATGTGGGGGCAAGTATCAGAGAGGCAGGAGTCTCAGGGAACCAGAAGGAGGTTTTTGGGGGTCGAGAGAAGGTGGGATTCGGGTACAAGGGCAAGAGCTATGGGACGTGCAGAGCAGAGCGGCCTCAGAGAGACTGCAGAGCCAGAAATACGCTGTGTCAGGAGGCGAAGGGTGTTGGGACTGTAGGATCCTTGGAAAAGTACTCCAAACAATTACCATCTGGCGTTCCTCTCCAGTGTGCTGGTGTTTTTACTGTGCTCTGAGCCAGAGAATTCACAAGAAATAAGCCTCCCGAAAAGCCCCTTCTCGTAATCATGGGGCAATTGCCTCGATTGCAAAGTGAAGGGCTGCCCGGGATGCCTGCAAGGCTTTTCTGCTCCTAGACGCTCCTCTGGAATAGCTGTGTCTCTTGTTAAACCAATCATTTCTCAGGAAAACACAGAGGGCTCCAGACCTGGAGAAATGCTCATTCCTGGCACAGTTGGCAAGGAGGACAGATTGGTTCTCATCTGTTCTACAAAGTAGGAACTTGGGTGGAGACGCATCAAACACGCGTACACATTTCTTTGTTACTCCTTCCACGAACAACAACAACAACAAAAACTACACGGGTTTAGATTTTGCAGTGACAATTTAAAAGCCGCTTAACACCCCATGCAATTCAACCTGACAAACTGGATGGACAGCGATATTAAAATATTTCATTAGATGCTCTTTATGCCAAAATTAAGCTGCCGCAATTGTATTGATATTCACAGTCTGCATTAATCTAAAGCTATTTCGATACTTTCTCTAACTTATCGTGATTAGTTCTTTCACTTAAGAACACGCTCATTTTCAAGTTCTTGATTGTTCTCCTACGTTGCTGCTTTGACTTCTCTTCCCCAGAATACTTAATTCGCAGGGATTCCTACTCAAGGGGATGGAATCCAATCTTTCAGGGCATTTACTTACCTAGGAATAAGATTTCACCCTTGTTTCTCCATGGGGCGGACCAGGCCTTTGACACATTAACTGCAAAGCACTTCAATTTATTAAATATATATCTACAACCTTGAAGCCCAGAAGGCCATTTTTTTAAAGAGATTCCTGAATTGGTTTGCAAGATTAATATTCTGCCTAGTTATAAATTTAAAAGTTACGAGTCTGTGTTTTAAAAACTGAACTAATGTCTTTAATATAATTTCTGCTGCCAGCAGGGGGCTAGAAATAGAGGAGCCCTGTGTTCAGACGAAAACACGGCTGATTGGGGGATGTGAAGAGAGAATACCTCCATGTTTGCCAGTACTAATAATTTTTTACTGGAAAGTTCATCAATGGAATCATTGATTCTGTGTTTTTAGAGAATTTGGCCCTTTAATTCAAAACAAATGGGTCACATTTTGCATTCTTGTTTATGAATATTTGTTTTTGCTTTTCAGCAGTCCTCTCCTCATTTGACTTTAATAATAATAATTTTTAAAAAGGGTACAAGTTACAGTGCCAATTTCTTTCTCCAAGATGCACCATGCCATTGTAGTATCAATTACTCAGGCAATTTCAATCCATCCAGACAATCATGTCATTAGCCCATGGAGAATCTTCCGAAATAATTTACATAGAAACTGCCTTTACATGCTAAATGAAAAACGTGCAGCCATCGTCAGTGGAATTTGAATTACAATCCCGCCACAAGCAGGTTGGTTTTATTCGTGCTATTTACTAAACAGGAAGAAGGTGATGCAGTAAATTACAAAGCAATTACCTGAGCAGTTACTGCAAGCCTGTGCGACCCAGCAATTAGGATGCCTCCTCCCTAAGAAGAGCTTGCCCCTGATCCCTCTTCTCGACACCCACCTGGCACCATGAGCCCACCCTTCCTCCGTGTGCTGCCACCAGGAGTCTAGAGCCGGGCTGCTGCTGCAGAAGCCCCCTCATAACGTCAGTCTTTGCTGAACCCAGTACTTTGGTCGTTAGGACTGGAGGGTCTTATCGTATAAGCAGGGGGATTGGGAACCATTCCAGCACTCCCTCGAATGAACCAAGGGGAAGCTATTTACATGACTCCTTCAGTTTCCTTCCTGGTGGGGACCATTCAGAAAACCAGACAGCTTCCACTGACCGGCCGGCCAGACAGGGTGGAAGAAATTAGCATGAGGCCAGGCACCCAGGTGGGCAAGAGGCATGGCTATGTTGAGGCTGGGAAGATCATGGTCACTGGTTTTGGGTTTTTTGTTTTTGTTTTAAGGCCAGGAATTTCTGACATTTACAGGAATGAAAGCAGCCAGGGAGGGCTGAGTGGCCTTTATAGGTGCTGCAAGGTTTCTGCAGCAACCAAGGGCTCCTCTCCCGATGCAGGGCACGTCCTGCCCTCTGGGCCTGCCTCGCATGGCACAAAGGGCGCTCCCTGCCCTCCCTTCTTAGCTGTGGGGCTCTGGGATGATAAGGATCCTGCTGGGCCTGTCCTTTCTCTCTGGGCCTGGGCTCTGCTTCAGTAATGGAGGCTGTGGTTCAGCCTTCCTCCCATTCCTGAGAACAGAGGTAGGGAGGACCTGCTCCTACCGTGGCCGGGCATGTTAGCCTGCAGGCTCCACGGCGTCCCAGAGCCCCGCGCTGAGGGCTTTGGAAGTACCGAAAACAGATGCTGGAAGAGAAAGCCTGGCCCACAGCACGGGAAGATGGGGGTGGAGGCCAGGAGGTTATCTCTGCAGAAACCTGAGCGTTTTGTTTATGATGTTCTGACAATGCTCAGAGCCACTCGGAGCAGCTGCTCCGCGTACCAAGCTGCTTGACATTCTGCCTGGAAGGTAGCTGCGGCTCTGGAAGGATGACTTGTGTGACATATGACAGCTTTCGGGGCTGCCGGTCCCCCGGCTTCTCTGCTCTAAGACCCAAGCCATCTGTAGCCTCTCAGCTCTGATGCTGGGGCCCAGAATGGTGAAACAGAAGAGGGAGAAAGAAAGTAAGCAAAACAGAAAAGGAAGAGAGGAAGGAAAAAAGGAGGAGCCAGCCCACCTGCTTTGAAGAATGAAAAAAGAAGTCCCTCCTATTTGAATCCTCATTCCGCCCCAGTCAGTCCTCCATACAGCAGCCTAAGCGATGTTTTTAAAACAATAAAATGATGCTCTTCACTTACATAAAACCTCCCAATTGTTCCCGCTGCTCCAGTGCTAAATTCAAAGGCCTTAACACAGCCCCTGAGGCTCTGCTGGCTCAGTTTCCAGCCTTTCTCATCACTGCCCCTTCAAGCTCTGCGTTCCAAGTGCACCAACTGGCCTTCAAGCCTGACCTCCGGCTCCCATCCTTCCACGTGCCTCAGGGCCTTTGCACATGTTCTCCCTCTGAAGGAATGCTTCTCCCCTTCTCATTGCCCTCCCCACCCCGCTCAATGGCAATCGCAGTGAAATGTCACTTCCTCAGAGTTGCCCTCACTGATCCTCAGATCAGATCAGATCCTCCTGCTATAAGATCTTAGAGTTCCTCCACTTTTCCTTTACAGCCTTAATCACAATTAGGTGACGAAATTATGTCTCCTCTACCAGACCGGAAGCTCCATGGGGGCAGGGACCTTATCCGCTATCTACTCTGCTGGCCCTTGAAAGGTGCTCAATAAATATCTCTGGAATGAATGACTGGATGAACGAACTCCAAAGCCTGGGCTATTAGGAAAAGGAAGACTTACAAGTTAAAGTCAAATCCATGACTGGAGTTAGAGAACAGGTCTGCGCTGGGGAGTTAGGACGTCTTGCATATGAATCATGCTCTGCTGCTCACTAGCTGAGCAATCCTGGCAACTGTTCACCTCTCTGAGCCTCAGTTTCTCATCAGTGAAACATCCCAGAGTTCTTGTGAGATTAAGATAAGGTACGAAAAGCACTTAGCATAATCAATGGTAGCTTCCATTATTCCTTTTATTGTTGTTGTAGTTTTTATCATTATTAAATGGCCGAATGGCAGGTTGGAAACCTCACTCCAAAAACTGAGTCCACACTGAGGGTGGACTCTTTCTTTCCTCTCTGTGAGCTAGAAGCATTACACACACCCATAGTGATGTGCAACAAATAATTTTTGCTTCACAAAAGGTTTCATCCATTACTAAGTTAATAATACTAGGCACAGACTGTGTGCCCTGCCCTATGCCAAGTCCTGAGGGATGGGACCCGTTTGTTAAGCAGCAGGATCTCAAAAATTTTGGTGCATTTGAAATTAACACAATCTTTCTAAAGGACGATCTAGCCACATGTATCAAATTTGTAAGTAGACACAAATTTGACCCAGCATTACTATTCCATTTCTAGGAATATACTCAAGAAAGCAATTGTATAAGTATAAAAAGCCTGCCTCATAGTAGTCCTTAAATATTCGTTGAATGAATCCTGAATATATGATTATATGGTTAATATCCTTTGTTATTTTAAGACAGTGAATTGCACTGATTGATCTTCAAATGTTAAACCAAGCTTGCATACCAGCAATTAACCCCATTGATCATGGTGTATTGTCCTTTTTACATACAACTGCATTCATTTGCTAATACTCTATTACGGATTTGTATGTACATCTATGTTCATGAGAGATATTGGTCTATAGTTTTCTTGTAATGTCTTTGTCTAGTTTTGGTGTCAGAGTAATATTGGTCTCGTAAAATTAACCAGGAAGTGTTCCACCCTCCTATAATGTTTGGTAAGATTAGCATTATTTTTGTCCTTAAATGTTTAATAGAACTCACTATGAAGGAGTTTTCTTTATGGGAAGTTTTTTTTTTTTTTTTTTTTTTTTGCGGTACGCAGGCCTCTCACTGTTGTGGCCTCTCTCATTGCAGAGCACAGGCTCCGGTCGCACAGGCCCAGCGGCCATGGCTCACGGGCCCAGCCACTCTGCGGCATGTGGGATCTTCCCGGACCGGGGCATGAAACCATGTCCCCTGCATCGGCAGGCGGACTCTCAACCACTGCGCCACCAGGGAAGCCCAATCCTTCTAAATTTGATGAGACTTGTTTTACAGCATAACACAAGACCTAGATTAGTAAGTGTTCTATGTGCAGTTGAAAGGAGGTATATTCTTCTATTGTTGGGTATTTTGTTTCAAAACTGTCAATTAGATCAAGTTGGTTGATAGCATTATTCAAGTTTTCCACATCCTTACTGATTTCCTATCTGTTTTGCTCATCACTGAGAAAGGAATGTTGATGTGTCCCACTACAACTGTGAATTTATTTATTCCTCCTTTCGGTTCTGTCACTTTGGCATGTGTTTTGAAGCTGTGTAATTAGGTGCACATACATTTAGAACTGTTACGTCTTCTGGATGGACTGACCTTTTATTATAAAATGTCTCTCCTTATTTTTTAGTAATAGTCCTTGTCCAGAAGTCTACTTTGCTTGGAAATACAATCATTTTCACTTTCTTATGGTTAGTGTTTGCACGCTATATCTTTTTTCTACCTTTTTGCTTCTAATCTATCTGTGCCTTTATTATTAAAGTGTTTCTTGTAGAAAGCATATAGTTGGGTTTTGCTTTTTGTGTCCACTCGGATAATCTCTAGCTTTTCAATGGAATGTTTTAGCCAATTATGATAGATGTTTGGGTTTATCTCTATCATCTATTTGTTTTCTATTGTTTTCTATTCGTCCTGTTTCTTTCTTTTATTTTGAGTATTCCACTTTATCTCCACTACTGGGTTGCTGACTATTTCTCTTAGTTTTTAGTGGTTGCTCTAGGATTTGCAGTATATATATATATATATTTTTTTTTTAACTTGCATGACTTTAATATGAAATATTTAAAATAATACATGAATTAAATTTATGAGTTGTACTTAAATGCTTGGGGAAATTTAATATCTTAAATTTAGAAACAAGTTGAGTATTAATTAACAATCACTAGGTTTGTAAGTAGATTTACTTTTTTTTTTTTTTTAACATCTTTATTGGGGTATAATTGCTTTACAATGGTGTGTTAGTTTCTGCTTTATAACAAAGTGAATCAGTTATACATATACATATGTTCCCATATCTCTTCCCTCTTGCGTCTCCCTCCCTCCCACCCTCCCTATCCCACCCCTCCAGGCTGTCACAAAGCACCAAGCCAATATCCCTGTGCCATGCGGCTGCTTCCAACTAGCTATCTACCTTACTACGTTTGTTAGTGTGTATATGTCCATGACTCTCTCTCGCCCTGTCACAGCTCACCCTTCCCCCTCCCCATAACCTCAAGTCCGTTCTCTAGGAGGTCTGCGTCTTTATTCCTGCCTTACCCCTACGTTCTTCACGACATGCAGTATATATTTTTAATCACAGTATTCTATCTTCAAATAATTACAGCAGTCCATCAATAATGTAAAAACCTTTCAACAACATGCTTCCACTTCCCCATGCGTTCCTTGGTATTACTGTTGTCATACACTTTGCTTCTATATATTGTTATTATTTTTGCTTTAGACAATTATCTTATTGATGTATAATTTACACACTGTAAAGTTCGCCCATTTAAAGTGTACACTCAACATTTTTAGTATATTTACAACCTTGTGCAACAATCTTCATAATCTAATTTTGGAACATTTTCATCACCCCCAAAAGAAACCTTATTCCCATTAGCTGTCACTCCCCATCCAACACACACACCTCCAGCCCCAGGCAGCTAGTGATCTACTTTCTGTCTCTATAGATTGCCCCTATTCTGGGCATTTGATATAAATGACTGGCTTCTTTCACTCCGAATAATGTTTAGCAGTTTATCCGTGTTGTAACATGTATTGGCACTTCATTCCTTTTTATTAACAAAAAACATTTCCTCATATGAATATACCACATTTCATTTATCCATTCATCAGTCAATCAACATTTGAGTTGTTTCCACTTATTGCCTATTATGAATAATGCTGCTATATACATCTGTGTACAAGTTTTTCCATAAATATATGTTTTTATTTCTCTTGGGTATATACCTAGGAGTGGAATTTCTGGGTCTTATGGTAAGTCTGTGTTTAATAGTTGAGGAACTAACAAACTGTTATCCACTGCAGCAGCACCATTTTACAACCCCATCAGCAATGTGTGAGCATTTCAATTTCTCTACATCCTTGTCAACACTTATTATTATCTACTTTTTTTTTTATTATAGCCATCTTAGTGGGTGTGAAGTAGTATCTCACTGTGGTTTTGATTTCCCTGATGATTAATGGTATTGTTAAACATCTTTTCACATGCTTATTAGACATTCATATATCTTCTTTGGGGAAATGTCTATTCAAATTCTTTGCCCATCTTAACTGAGCTATTTTTCTTTTTATTAAGTTGTAAGAATTCTTTATATATTTTAGGTACAAGTATTTTATCAGTTTTAGAAGTTGAAAATGTTTTCTCCTAGGCTGCAGGTTGCCTTTTGACTTTCTTGATGGCATCTTTTGAAGAGCAAAAGCTTTTAATTTTGATGAAGTCCAACCTATCAGTCTTCTCTTTAATCATTTGTACTCTTGGTGTCGTAAAAGAAATCATTTCCCAGGCTAAAATTACTAAGATTTATTTCTATCTTCTTCTCAAACTTATATTTTTAGCTCTTACATTTAGCTCTATGCTCTGCTTTGAGTTAATTTTTGTGTATGATATAAGGCAGGGGCTCAAATTCTCTTTTTGCATGTGTATATCCAGTTGTCCCAGAACCCCTTGCGAAAAAGACTATTCTATTCCTGATTATATTGTCTTGGCCCCTTTGTAGAAAATCAACTGACCATAAATGTTAAGGTTTATTTCTGGACTGTCAGTTTTATTTCATTGATCTATATGTCTATCTTTATACCAGTATCACACTATCTCGATAACTGTAGCTTTAGAGTAAGTATGAAATTGAAAATTTTGAGTCCTCCAATTTGGTTCTTCTTTTTCAAGATTATATTGACTCTTCTAGGTCCCTTATATTTCCATATGAATTTTAGGTTCAGCTTATTGATTTCTGCAAAAATGTCAGCTGAGATTTTGATATGGATTACATTGAATCTGTAGATCAGTTGGGGGACTCTTGCCATCTTAATATTAAGTCTTCTGATCCATCAGCATGGGATGTCTTTCCATTTATCTAGAACTTCTTTCTTTCAACAATGTTCTGTAGTGCCCAAGTCTTATACTTCTTGTCAGAAATGTATTCCTAAGTATTTTATTCTTCTTGACACTATTATAACTGAAATTGTTTTCTTAATTTGATTTTCAAATTGTTTATTTGCTAGTGCATTGAGATACAATTGAAGTCCTTTGAAATTTCCCTCCTCTTCTACATTCTGGAATAGGTTGTCAATGACTTACATTAACTATTTTTTAAATGTTTGCTAGCATTCACTAACGAATCTCTCTGACCCTTGGCCTTCCTTTGTCAGGAGATTTTTAAATTACTACCTTTCCTTGTTTTAAGTCTATTCAGATTTTCTATTTCTTCTTGAGTCAATTTCAGTAATTGTATTTTTAGGAATTTGTCCATTTCATCTAAGTTATGTATTTGTTGGCAGACACTTGTTCATTGTATTCCTTTATAATCCTTTTTATTTCTATAAAGACAGTAGTGATGTCCCCTCTTTCATTCCTGGTTTAAGTCATTTGGGTCTTCTATCTATCTATCATCTATCTATCTATATCTATCTACCTATCTATCTATCTATCTATCTATCTATCTATCTATCTATCATCTATCTCTTTTTGTCAGTCTAGCTAAAGGTACCTCATCTGCTGATCATTTGAAAGAAACAACTTTTGGGTTCATTGATTTTTGTCTATTATTCTTCTATTCTCTATTTCATTTAAGTTGATCTTTATTATTTCCTTCCTTCTGCACACTTTGGGGTTAGTTTGCTTTTCCTTTTCTAATTTCCTGAGGTGGAAATTTAGGTTATTATTTGAGATCTTCCTTCTTTTTTCATATAGCCATTAAGAGCAATAGCTTTATAAGTTTTGGTCAAATATTTTTGAAGAAAATTTTAAAAACAAAAAGGAGAGTATTTCACATTTACCTACATATTTATCACTCCTGCTGCTCCTTATTCCTTTGTGTAAATATGAGTTTTCATCTAGTAACATTTTCTTTCAGCCTGAGGAATTTTCTTTAATACATTTTGTATTTTTGTCTAAAAAGGTCTTTATTTCATCTTCATTTCTGAAGAATATGCTTACTGAATATTGAATTCTAGGTTGAGTTTTATTTTCTTTTATCAATTTAAAGGTGTTTTGTCTTCTAGCTTGCCATGGTTATGATGAGAAATCAGTAAAAGCTCTTAACTTTGTAATGCGCCTTTCTTCTCCGATTAATTAAAAGATTTCCTCTTTGTTGCTGTTTTCAGCAACTTGATTATAATATTATTTGTTTGTTTTTGTTTTTGTTGTTTTTTTTTTGTGGTACACGGGCCTCTCACTGTCGTGGCCTCTCCCGTTGTGGAGCACAGGCTCTGGACGCGCAGGCTCAGCAGCCATGGCTCACGGGCCCAGCCGCTCCGCAGCATGTGGGATCTTCCCGGACCGGGGCACGAACCCATGTCCCCTGCATCGGCAGGCGGACTCTCAACCACTGCGCCACCAGGGAAGCCCTGATGTGTTTTTATTTATATTTATTCTGCTTCATGTTCGGGTTCACTGAACTTCTTATACCTGTGAGTTTTATAGTTTTATCAAATTTGGAAACATCTTGGCCACTGTTTCTTCAAATATCTTCTGCTGACCCCACCCCTCCCCTTCCCACTATGGTCCAGGTCTCCACTTGATATTGTTTCACAGTCCACTGAGTCTCTCTTATTTTTCTCCTACCCCTTCCTCTCTGGGTGCTTTAGTTTGAATAGTTTCTATTGCTATATCTTCAGTTCACTGATCTTTTTTCTACAGTGTCTAATCTGCTATTAAGCCCATTGTTACACTAGACTCTAAAATGGTCCCAATAAACTCAACCTCCTGTTATCCATACCCTTGTATAATCCCCACCTCTTCTTTGTGGGCATGTTGGTGACTTGCTTCTAATCAAAAAGATACATCAAAGGGGATGGAATGTCACTCCTGTGGTTAGATTAAGAGAGACTGTGACTCCTATCTTTCTAGTAAACTCTCTTTATTATCTTTTTGGCTCACATACTTTGCAGAAACAAGCTTCTGTTTGTGAGAGGCCCATTTGGCAAAGAACCGAAAGTGGCTTCTGGCTAAAAGCCAGCTAGAAACTGAAGACCTCAGTCCAACATCTGCCAAGGAAATGAATTCTTACACCAACCAAGAAGCTTAGAAGTAGGTCCTCCTTGGAACTTCTCTGGTGGTGCAGTGGTTAAGAATCCACCTGCCAATGAGGGGGACACGGGTTTGACCCCTGGTCCAGGAAGATCCCACATGCCACGGAGTAACTAAGCCTGTGCGCCACAGATACTGAGCCTGTGCTCTAAAGCCTGCAAGCCACAACTACCAAGTCCACATGCTGCAATTACTGAAGCTCGCGCACCTAGAGCCTGTGCTCCACAACAAGAGAAGCCACCACAGTGAGAAGCCCGTGCACCGCAATGAAGAGTAGCCCCCGCTCACCGCCACTAGAGAAAGCCCACGTGCAGCAACAAAGAACAAATGCAGCCAAAAATAAATAAATTAATAAAAATTAAAAGTTAAAAAAAAAAGAAGAACTCGGTCCTCCTCAGTTGAGCCTCCAGATGAGACCTCAGCCCTGACTGGCATGTTGATTGTAGCCTGTGAGAGACCCTGATATAGAGGACTCAGTTGAACCACTTGTAGAGCCCTGACTCTCAGAAACTGTGAGATAATAAACGTGTGTCATTTTAAAGCTGCTATATTTGTGGTAATTCTTTAATACATCAATCTTTAACTAATATACTCATCTGGTGAAATTTTCACTTTAGATATTGTATTTTCCAATACTGAAAGTTCTACTTGGTTCCCTTTTCTATCTTATGGTTCTCTCCTCACACTGTTCATCTTGTCCTTTAAATCATTGGGGATATTTATAATAACTGTTTTAAAGTCCTTGTCTTCTAATTCCATATTTATGTGATTTGGGGCTTCACTTCCACTGATGTCTATCCGGAACATGGGTCATATTTTCTGATTTGCTAACATGTTTAGTAATTTTTGATCAAATGCAGGGCATTGGGAATGATATATTGTTGAGCATGTATTTTGCTGTCTTACTTTAAAGAACATTGAGTTTTCTTATGTAAGGCACTTGTGTTACATGCAGGTCAACCTGCTCATTTTGAAGTTTGTTTTTATGCTTTGCTAGGGTGGGTCTAGGGTAGTCTTTACTTCCAGGAGAGTCTAGCCCTATTATTAAGGTGTGAACCTTCTGGGGTCTCTATTGAATGCCTCAGGTGTTCTATAACATCTCTTCACACAGCCTCTTCCAAATTTGAACATCTCCCAGTTCTGTGTGAGCTCAGAGAATTTTTAGCTTACAGCTTTCAGTGGTTGCTTTTGGACAAACCTCATGGAGTTTCACCTTATACACACTCAGCTTAATATTTAGCTAAAGACTCAAGGGGACCTATTGTGAAGATTTCTGACCTCCTCCCCTGCTTATCTCTCCTCTTTCCAGTACTCTGCCCTATAAATTCCAATTTCCTTGGCTTCCCCAAGCTCTGAGCTCAATCTCCTCAACTCAGCTAGACTGCCATGTTCTGCACGCCACTCACCCCCCATCCCCACCCTACTGGAAAAGGTTCCATCCAGAAATCCAGAGCTCCTCTTATCTATTTACTCCCTTCAGGTATCCCAGTCCTACGCTGTCTGTTGTCCAGTGTCTGACAACCATTGTTTCACACATTTTGTCCAGGGATGTAGTTGGTTTTGTTGAGATGGTAAGTTTGCTGCCAATCTTTGTCACTGCCGTTAGAGATCTCTGGGCATTTTTAGAGATGAACAAGAGGAAATGGGATGGGCACTCAGCTCCATCCTTGGGTCCTTAAGCTTCTTGCAGACACTCACCTTGCTTATTCACAGTGGGGGTGGGAAGGGGGTAGGAAGATGCATTGGAAATGTTCCTCACTGGCTGAGTCATAACGTCCAAAATCCCAAATCCTCATTAGCAGCACTCCTGACAACCTATTCCTTTGTCTTCTTAGCAAATAACTTGTCAGTGTGAGACAGAAACCTATCAGAAAGACCCTCGCTCCACCATGGATTCATTTATTCTGTGGGTTGCATACAATTCCCTTTATACAAAGTGATGTGATCATCATTTCTGAACCAAGACCTTTGGTCTGATGATAAGTCTAGATATTTAAACTTGGTGGCGGATGGGGTGTCCCAGGAGACCCTGTGTGTCTCAGGCATCTGGCTACAGGGGCTCGCTTTGTCCCCTCATAGAGGTCCAATCCCCAGGGAATCTCCAAACAGGCTGATATGTGGAATCAACCACTTGGGAAGCTTTTAAAAATCACAAATGCCCAGGTCCCATCCCAGACTACAAATTAGAACCTTGGCAGCCCACAGTGATTCCGATGCAGAGCCCAGGATCACTCTGTCTTCTTGAATCTTATGAAGCCAAAGAACTCACAAACATGGAAGCTGATGGCAACGTCAGCGTCTGGCAGGCCCTCCGGAATCAGCCACGGGGGGCAAGAAGGTCACTCGACTCCGGGAGGGGGAAAGACCGAGCTCTCTCTGAATCACGGCAATTCTAAGCAGGAAGAAAACTTCCTATTTGGAGAAGGCTCTGGCCAACTTCCCTTCCCCTCCCTCAGCCTTTCCATTTTGTAGATGAAGAAACCAACCCCCAAGGGATTAGGTGACACGCCCAGTATCTCTCGGCCCAGGGCCAAGTTACCCAGCCAGGACTTTCCCCACTGCCTCGCAGACCCTCCTAAAATCCCACGAGTGACTTCTTACAACCCTTAGAACAGAATCCAAAATCCTTACCGCAGCTGACTCTCCATGCGACCTGGCTCCAGCCCCTCCAGCCACACCTCATGCCACCTTGTCCACTGCTCCCCAAGCACACTGGTCCCTTTCCGTCAGGAGAAAACCAAGGTCCTTCCAGCCTTGGGGCGTCATGCTGTCCTGTCTGAGGAGGCCCTGCCCCAGTTCTTCATGGCAACGGCCCTTTGTGCTTGAAGTCATGGGTTGACTGTTCCTGCCTCATTTAGGCCCCCGGACCACCGAAGGCCAGGGCCCACTCGTTATTCTCCACCTGACACGTGCCTTGTTTGTCACCCCCAGCACTTCTCGGGGGGGGTCCTGAGGTACTTAACTGCTTACCTCTGCCGTGCCTGTCCCCACCGCACTAAGTCAGGGGGGCTTTGAGAGGGCAGAGAACGTATCTGCTTTCTGCCTCACTGTATCCCCAGTGCCCAGCCAAGTGCCTGGCACACAGGGCTTATAGTAATGTTTCTTGAATGGATGGGTGGATGATGGAAGAATTGCATCATTCATCAACAACTAAAAAGTGACAGAAATCACTTTGTCTCTAACCTCCCAAACGCTACGAAGGCAAAGAGCTTCACCTGGACCCGGCAGGGGTGTGCCTGGGGCTTCAGGGACCTAGGCTCTGCCTGCAGTGAACCCCACAGCAGTCTCAGCCGGAAGCCTGCTGGCGTTGGGTTATATTCTGAACACGCTGATGCCGTAAGTCCAGACATCCTGGTGCCTGGCAGGGCCCGGGTTTCCCTGTGAATGAAACGGTGTCCATCATCATCCCCTCCTCTGGCATGTGCGCCTTGGTTCTGCAGACGCGCCGTGGGGCAGTCCTTTTCTCTTTTCTGATGGGTCTGCGTGAGCAAGAGAAGTTAGGATTCATCATTTTCCACTTGAAACAACCTGGGAGCTGGGCTCCTCCATCCACAGGCAAAGGTTTTTTTTTTTTTTTTTTTTTTTTTAAAGAGCATTTATTTATTTATTTTGGCCGCATAGCTCACGGGCCTCCGCAGCATGTGGGATCTTCCCAGACCGGGGCACGAACCCGTGTCCCCTGCATCAGCAGGCGGACTCTCAACCACTGCGCCACCAGGGAAGCCCAGGCAAAGGTTTTAATATTTAAGCTAGAAGCACCAAAGCGCCATTGAAAGAAAAGAGCTCGATTTTCTTGTATCAGTTTTTCTCCCACGTGTCCCTCAAATCTCCAGCTACACCATCAAACAAGACCGACCCTTCCTACTGCACTGCATCCCAAGTTTCTGATTACGAGTCAAAGTCTGATGCAGGTCCGGCAGAAGAATAGAAGCAGAGTCTAAACGATGAGCATGCTCAAAATGAATCTAGGGCCCAGCCTCTTGGTCAGTATAGGATAGCCCCCGAGTGGCCCAGTGGAGAGACAACATAAGCCACATTTTAAATTTCCTGGGATAAGTGGTAAAGCAGTAAAAAGAAACTGGTAAAACTAATTTTAATGATATATTTTATTTGGCCAATATATTTAAAATATTTCAACATGTAATCAATAGAAATATGAATGGGTTATTTAACATGGTTTTTTTTTTTTCATGCTAAGTCTCGGAAATGCAGTGTGTGTTTTACACGTCCAGCATGTTGCAGTTGGGACCAGGCAAATTTCAGGTGCTCAGGGGTGACACCCAGGTCCTGGTTTGGACCACACACCAGGAAGGGTCCAGCTGCTCACAGGTGGCACGCCGGCACCCAACCCAAGCTGCCAGAGAACGGAGAACGTACCGGCAGAGAAAACGAGAAGGAGGATTGGAAACCCTGCTCCCTGGTCCCCGCAGCCCCCTACCCACCCTGCAGGCGTGCTCGTCGGTGTCGGCGTCGGACAAAGCCAGCAGAGGAAACCACAACTGCCACTCAGGGCTCTCTCTGGATGCTTGGGTTAACTCACTTGAATTTATTTGGCTTTTTATAAACAAAACTAAGACTTAATGCATTCCATTCATCATGAGGAAAGGGCAGTAATCCTAAGGGGATCTGTCAAACAGATGCTCTTTCTGTAAATAAATAAAAAGGTGACTGTGCAGGAAAGGAAAATTACACTGAACTGAAATATGAGATTTTTTTTTCCCCTTTTAGATCCATAAGCCAAAATATTGCGAAGGCTTTTTATAAACAAAGATAATGAGTTGTATAATTTATGTAAATTAACTAATGCTGCTGCGTTTTCTAGAAGTAACATACACTGCATTATTTATTTGACATGCCTTTTGGAGTAAAAATAATTATAACTGGATATTATACCTAACAAGTTTCTCCCTTTGTTTTCTTATTAGTATTTGTGGTTTTGAATATAAAACACAGAATCACTGAGTTCACCACCGGCGTGGCTTTCCTTTTGCACATATAAAACTAAAGATGATCTTTTGAAAAGATGGGAGTTGGACCAGGGCCCTTGACCACAGCTTCTGAGCCCAGCGTAAACTGCCCTGTGCCCCAGGCATGGCTCGGTCAGTGGGTGTTGGTTATTTTCAACTAGCAGGGGGTACTAGTTTTTCAGCAGCCTGTGGGATACAACCGATGTCATTTTCACTCCCTGACGTCTTCCCATCTTCACTATTCCGAGTATGATTTAGGACCAGCAGCCTCACCACCGCCTGGGAACTTGCTCTGAATGCAGCATCTCGGGGCCCCACAAAGACCAACAGAATCAGAATCCTTGGGGGACTTGTATGCACATTAAAGTTTGAGAAACGCTTTTCTACATCATTTGCAGAGAAGACCCAGTCCCTTCCTGGACCCCTCCTGCAGGAGACAGAGCTGAACTCAGGAAGGCACAGGGCTGGGTCCCCCAAGTCTATCTGTTCCCGACATCAACCCACATTTCCCCCCGCATCTAGCATATATTAAAATGAGCAATACATAATCACATACTGCAATTCTTAGTATTATCATATTAGGAGCATTAAAAATGCAAGAAAGGATAATTAAGCAAAATAAATTAAACAAGGATCTTGAAATACACAGCCTTGGAAATACTTCTGCTGCCTAAATGCTTGCTAACATCTGTTAGCCTCTATCATGCTTGCTATCCTTTTCTGATAGTCAAAGCACAAAATACGATCAAATACCAAATGTAAATAGCTCTGATTCGTAACCTTGTTTATGCAGCCAAAGATGGCCCTAAGGTAGAGGAAGGAACTCTGTTGAAAACCCACTGATCTTTGGAAGGACCATCTTGTTTGGGAACAGGGGTCGGGGGTCCCTGCTCCCCCCACCCCTCATTCATTCAGTACCAGGGGTGGAGAAAAGCAAACCAAAAATATCCCAGACCAAAAAGGAAAGGAGGGTAATTTACTGAATTTATTTCATCTCACTCCCTTAATCATGTAAAACAAAACCCAAAAATGTTCTACATTCTGGTTTGTGTCCAACACAATGTGCAAGCTAATTGAGTGTAAAAAGCATTCCTTTGCATTATATCAGTTACAGTAAATGTAACAATTGCTCTTCCTACCCCAGGGCTCTGTTTCATTTCTGTTTTTGTTATAATTCAGTCCCTTCACAATATGTCATTGCAAACACTATTTGCAAAAGAAAGTATAAAAAACAGATTCTTTATTTCTTAGTGCATTTATTTTCATTTCCCTTCTCCAGCTCTCCAGATTTATCCCATGCTTCCATCTGGAGGGCTTAAAAAAGTTATAGACGAAGTTACTATACATAATGAGGCGCACACTCATCTGGCATTTCGCCAGAAAATTTTATTGCCAGGTGTTGGGAAAGGAAAAAATATATATACGGCCAAAATGCCGTGCTGCGTTGCATTTCCAAACATTTCATATCACATCTGAAGGTGTTCATTCATTTGGGAGGGAAGCTACTTCCATGACGTTTACTTAACCGCCTCTCAGGAAAAGGCAAACGTGATGGTTCTTCAAGCCAGCACGAGGCTGCTGCACTTGACCCCAGCCCCGTGGGAATGGCAGACTCGGTTCAGTCACCGGGGAGACCTGAAATCGATGGGCTAGCTCCCCTCCACGTTCATTGCCGTCGTTTGGGAAATACGAATTGAGTCCCCACAGTGCTCGGTGCCGGAGAGACGGAAGCTGACAAACAGGGAATCAGAAGCATCGTCCAAACCGCCACCCTCTTCAGGGGAGTGCAGAGGGGTCAGGGTCCAGGGGCAGGGAACTAGATGAGAACAGAGCAACCAAACCCAGCCCCGCTGTAAAGAGGCCAGGGCAGCTTCATTACGCCCACCCTTAGGTGGGGGTTGTCAATGAAGACTCTTTCAACTATTTCACAGCAAAAGGAATTAAAGGTCAGCGGCAAACTCACTTCCTCCCGGACTGATTATTCCCGGGGAAAGCCAAGCAGATCCTGTTTGTGAGAAGTAACTGCTGAGCCGTTCAGTGTGGATTCTTTGGGGAAACGGAACCTAATACGGCATTACATTGACAATTAGGTCTAATTCCATGTATAAAAACACACAGAGAAATGAGGGGGTTAAGTAAAATACCAGAGTCAGGGCGTCACACCTGAGAAAGGGCCAAGCTTGCGTTTCGGCTGCACTGCGGTGCACGGAAGGAATCGGGGGAAAATAAGGCTTCTTGCGGTTTCGCAATTTCATTTCCCACAGTCTCCTACGGAAAAGATTATGGTATTTAACCATCTGTCTAATATTTTGGAAAGAGAACGAAGTCATGGAGTATTTTGAAACTCGAGACAACGCTAATACCTTCGAAATGTCACCATAAGGCGTGTGGACTTGTCATCCTTGCTGCACGTCACCTGGGAGCTCCTTCTGCCTTATCTGTCCTGCAGGGACGGCTGGATGGCCACACCTGCGCTGCCTTCAGCGGTGTCTGCTAACCCTCCCCGGGCCCCTGTCACCTAAGAAGGGGCGGAGTCCCAAGGCTTCCCACCTGCTGTCCTACAGATGCAACCCACCAGATAAGCTTGGCTTCCTGCTGGCTTCTGCAAGAATGGGTTCAGGGTAACATCCTACAACCCATCGGAGTTCTGAGGTCTAACACGCATTCACAGTCCCCTCCAAGATTTATCAAACCTTTTCGGAAATTTCAAGCAAAGGGGGGGCACTATCTTGGTCTCCACCAGCATCTCATGTGCTGAAATACATAGACCTCAGCGGAGCTTTTTGGCATTAAGAATTAGAAATGGGAAAACAAAGATGCAGACGTTAAAGGACTGTAGACACTAACTGAGGGATAAAAGCAGATCATCTCTAAGGAAAGGATGGAAGGAGGCAAAGGGAGGAAAAAACCCCACAGCCACTTGCTTAGAATTTATGTTTCCATAAACATTAGGATTCTTGGATGAAGAAGAAATTATTGATACATGTGTTCCCTTAAGGAAGGCTTCTCAAGGGGCCCATTCCGGATTTAATAGTAATCCATATTCTTCCCCTGAAATGGCAAAGCGAGTCTTTGATTTCCTTATCACTGCCACAGATACATGAATCATTAGGCTGCAAACCAGCAGTGCTTCAGTTCATCACACGCCACCTCGAATATTTAATAAAATAAATCCTAAATAATCAATTCGGGAAGAGTCAACATTTCTTACACTTTTGTAATAAATGTCTACTGCTTGCATTCATCAGAAACCTGTATGTAAATCGTGGGATCGAAGATGAAAGAGAAAGTCCCTGGTCTTCTCATGCTGTCATGTAAATACTTAAACATGGACAAATACCGTCTGCACCCTCCCCACAGCCTCTGTTCTAGGGGGATGTTGGCACGTCAAACACATCCAGGCTGCTTTCGAAGCGCTTTGAGCCCAAAGATGCAGGCGGTACCGCCTTTCTCTCTTCCGCGAGATCCTGATCCTTTTACCCACCTGGTCTCAGCAAGGCCACACACCATTGGCTCAGCTGTCCCTGGACAAGGGAGCTCAGAGCGCATCACCGGGACTTGCCCGCCTTCTCTGCAGCGCCATGGAGCAGTGCCTTGGGCTCATGGGAGAGACAGGACGCTTCCCAGCTTTCACCCCCAAGCTGCCCGTTGCAGGAGGCTCTGCCTAGTTTCTTCAGATGGAGAACAATTATCCCATGCCCCGTGGAATAAGCCCGATTGCCACTAAAAGTCAAGAGAAAGGAGAGACCCTAACTTCGCCAAGACAAACACAACTAACAACACTAATGTGATTGTCGGCGTGTTGTGCAGAAAGCTGTTAATTCCTTGCAGAATTATAAGCTAAGTGTGAATACTGTCAGGTTGCAAACATGAATCCTAGGACACACTAGTGCTCAGATTCAAGTCCGTAAGAGGGTTTGGTGGCCAGTCCTTGATCATCCCCTGCCATCTCTCACCAGTCCCCATAGCCCCCTCCTCCTTCTAGAACCTGCTGCTGTAACCTAGAACAGAGATGGGCGAACTACATCCACGGTCCATATCTGGCCCCCAGACTGTCTTTGTAAATAAAGTTTTATTGGAACATAGTCACACCCATTCCTTAATTACATAGCCTATGGCTGCTTTCACGTTACAATAGTTGCCATGGAGACCTCTGGCCAGCAAAACTGAAACTATTTACAGGTTTCCCTGCTATCCGAAAGTAAAGCATTCCTATGAAACGTTTTGTAAGTTGAAATGGTATAAGGCAAAGAAGCAGTTACCTTAGGACACACGTAAAAAAAGCACAAAATAAATGGAGATAAAGCACAGATGCTCAGACCCAGGTCACAGCTCTGGTGACTGGATGCCGAGATGCTGAGTGTGGTCCTGGAGGAAGGAGCTTGGTGGGGTCACTCCTTCTGCTCGGGGTGCAGTATCTCCTACTACAGCTGCTGCAAAACCAACACTGAACACTATTTTCGCCTTTTTTCCTAAAAGCGAAAATTCTCTTTGGATTTCTTTCGGTTAGTGAAAACAGGTGCAAATATAGGTCTTTTGTAAAAGCGTCCTGGTGTAAATTGAACTTTCGAAAAGTGAGGGGTCCCTGTACGGTCCAGCCCATCACAAAAGAAATACATCATTTCATTCATTCATTCATTCAAAGGTGTTTATTGGGCACCAACTGTGTACCAGGTACCATGCCAAGCACTGGGCTACAGGGGGGACATTGGATCAATGCGAGAGCAGGGCTACTTCACCTGGAGGAGAGAAGCTGAGGCAGCTGCTCAGTCATTGGCAGCCTCGCTGTGTGCTCTGCTTCCAGAGACCTGCTGTTCTCTCCCCTTCATGGCCAAGGAATAACAGGCTCAAACATCAGAGGTTTCAGTGAGATATTTTTAAAAGATGCTGGGAGTCAAGTAATGAATTACCAGACTAACTTGTAAAATGTTCCTTTACTTTTTTCTTAAGATAAGATTAGAAAAACCACCTGCCTAGGACTGAGTCACCAAGGGAGGACTCCACCAACAACAAGAGGATGGCATGTGTCAACCTTTTCCAAATGCAGTAGATCCGGGGCAGGGCCTGAGAATCTGCCCTTCTAATGAGCTCCCAGGTGGGCTGGTGCTGCTGACTGATGGACCACACGGTGGCGAGCAAGCAGCCATGTGACTGCATATGTGTCTGTGCAGCTCTCAGCTTTTGCAGGAGTTTTGCAACAAGAAGGAGAGGCAAACCCTGAAGGGCACACGGCATTACAAGGTGTTAGAATTAAGAAGAACAAAGAGGGGCTTCCCTGGTGGCGCAGTGGTTGAGAGTCGGCCTGCCGATGCAGGGGACACGGGTTCGTGCCCTGGTCCGGGAAGATCCCACATGCCGTGGAGCGGCTGGGCCCGTGAGCCATGGCCGCTGGGCCTGCGCGTACCACAAAAAAAAGAAGAACAAAAAGGAAATGCAAGGTCATTTCATCTCTCTGGAAGAAAAACTCAAGAACCAGAAAGGTGCTCTTTCGTGAAATCACCTGCTTTCCATCTACAGTTCTGGCCTCGCATCCAGGGAGGGCTAGTGGAGGGCAGCTTAGCAGTCAGAAACCCCAACAGACTCGCACAAGAAACCAGGTGACGAGAGCCAGCAGCCGTTGAAGCAGCCCCCGCCCCAGCAGCTGTGTGAATGGCTGCTCCATCCTTCATTTATGCAGTATTGCTTCTCTCTGTCCCACTCCTGGCTGCACAAAAGCCCTTCACGGCGCCTCTATTTCCCCATGGTTTTTGCTGGCCTGTGGGAAGCGGACAGACAGAGCGACGCGGGCCTGATTACTCTGCAAGCCACAATACTCCCCTGTGTTGGTGTCAACTAAAGGGGGCTGGGTGTGACTCTTCTAGGACGAGGCTGGAGACTCATACCCTCTGAGCACCAACTGCCCCATCAGAGACAAGCCGCAGCTGCCGATGACAGAAGTCAATTTCTCCAGCAACGTTAGGGAACTGAAAGATGTGCAGAAGATGGATAATTTACTATTCAGTCAAGTGAAGGTCAGAGACATCCTTTACCCAATGCAAACAACCAAATCTGGTCATTTACTGAGGCGGGGTAGGAGATATATCATGTTCTTAAAAGGCATCCCCACCTTGCAGACGAGGCCACAAATTGTGCTTACAAAATCAAGGTTGTGTGGCCTGGGTAATGTCTATCTCTGTGCCTGCTGTATGTGGAGGCGTAGACAGAGGAAGGCCCTGGGTGAATTTTGACAGTGGTGTTCAAGGGTTTCCGTTGTAATTGAATATGCTAAAATTTCCATTCATGTCCTCGTGGGCTAATCTGCAATGATATTAAGAGACTGCTATGATAATAATTAAATACGGGTTCAGCATAGCAAGTTGGCATTCTGTGGCTCCTCCTTCACGGGGAGTTTCTACCTCAGGAAGGCTACAACCAAGCTGAAAAGGAAACTGCAAAGTATTTTACATGCTGTAATCTACCAGAGATATAAGGAAGGCAGGAATTACAAACGTGTTTCCTTCAAAATCTTCCTGGCACCTCTTTCGCTAACAAGCTGCCTTCCAAACACCACTGGCAGGAGGCCTGCATTCCTCGAGGCAGAACCTATAAGGGCATGGAACCTGGGCTTCGGCAGACCTAGTGAGAGAGGAGGTTCCCACGACTCACTTCCCAGAGAGGGCAGGAGGGGCCCAGGCCTGGCCACACGTGGCTTCACTAGCTAACTAGTGAAGGTTTTCTTTCCTAAGCCGGGGCCAGTATCTGTCCTTGTTTTTACGGTTCCTGCATCAATAATGCGTCTGGAGAGAAACCAACTCAGTTCTGCGAGTCTTCAATGAGACCAATACCCAAGTAGGCAA
This sequence comes from Tursiops truncatus, assembly GCF_011762595.2. Lineage (NCBI taxonomy): Eukaryota > Metazoa > Chordata > Mammalia > Artiodactyla > Delphinidae > Tursiops > Tursiops truncatus. The sequence goes on from NC_047034.1 coordinate 178,577,263, forward strand.
ATCTCTGTCTGCAAAGACTTCCAGGAAACTGCTCTGATGGTGGGAGGGTGGCCAGATAAAACACAGGACTAAATAAATGTGAGCTTCAGAGAAGCAACAGATCACATTTTAGTATAAGTATATCCCCCAAATTGCATGGAACACACTTGCACTAAAAACTCTTTTTTTTGTTTTGTTTAACTCAAGTTAAAATGTAACTGGGCATCTGTCTCTCATGTATGTATATGGGTGTGTGTAGTGTGTGTGCGTGTGTGTATGTGTGTGCGTGCATACACACTAAATCTGGCAACGCTACACAGGGAGAGTGAGCACACAGACCCTTATCACCAGAGTGAGAATATCCTGGAAGCTTGAAAGCTGTAGCTTCAGGGCAAATGGAAATAGGCAGTTCATTGTGGGAGCAAATGAACACAACTTGTTATCCCTACGCGGAGGTTGACATGGGAATATGAGAGGCTCCTAGAGGACTTGAAGTCAGAGCTAAGGCAGGTCATGCAGGGTATTCAGAGTGTTGGAGGACGAACTCCCAACCCCGGAAGTGGACAGCAAGGGGCATCCAGGCCTTCCGCAGCCCCTGGTGGCCTGAGGGAGCCAGGCTCCTGGGCTGGAGGCCCAGCGAGGTAGGGGCTCTTTCCTCTTCGACTGGTTCGAGTTATGAGGAAGGGCAGCCCAGTGGCCAGAAGGGGGCCCATCCTTTCTCCTAAAGGCTTTCCTGATCCCCAGTCTTGACAATGACCCAGGCTAGGGTGCTCAGTACTGTATCTTAAACCCTTCGTTCTCAGCACCCTGTGGACCAATAACACATCTTCTGGGGATCCAGGTGTTTTGGAAGCCAATGAGGAATAGGGATGAGGAAACTGTGAATTTGGAAGCAACAGACCTGGGACGGTATCTTGGCTCTGATACTAACCAGCTAGGTATCCCTGGATACATTCCTTAACCTCCTGGAAATGAATTACTGCTACAGAAATGAAGATAAGGGCAGTACCTACCCAAAAGGGATGTTGCCAAGTCACTGAATGAGGTGATGCTTCTAGAGTGATGGGTACAGGACCGGGTATCCAATAGGAGCTCACTAAGTGATGCACACCGTCCTTGCTGTTGCTGTCACTAGCTGGCTGTGGTCAGGGAGGAGGAAGCTGAAGAAGGAGAAGCGAAACCAGCACCCTGGCCAGGCCTCTGGGAGCCAGCGGACTGTGAACAGACAGGGCGCTCCTGCCACTTTAAAACGTCGGTAGCTTATGTTATTTATCAGCTAAAATTTTAATCATATGAATTGTGTAGGGACATGTCACCAGGGATGCTGAGTAATTAGAAATTAAGGAAAGACTATGGATTTGAGCTCCTGAATTGATACCACCGAAACACACCCAGGTAATAGGAAATTAAGTTTTAACGTGTCCGCATGCCAGCAGAATGCGGCACAAAAATTCAGATGATTAAAAGTCAGAAGAGAGCCCTGGGAGACCCTCTGAGCTGCTGCTAAACAGAGCGGCTCCCTGCACTGGAGTCATGAGACCAGACACCTGGACCACAGCTCTCGGCACCGGACGGGAGGGGTGGCTGGGACTGGACTTGAACCTGGGTTCAAGTCTCAGACATGGGACCAGTAGGGATAAAAATGCTGCCGTGACTGAACGGCAGGGCTGGGTTGAAGCTCAGATGAGGAGTACCTGTGAAGGCAGGTGGTCCTTCAGCAGATCCCACTGCTCAGAACGAGTTCCCATGGGTGACTGATCAGACCCTGTCCTCAGAGAGGGAAACAAGTTCGTTCTAACACCATTTCTCCATGGCAACAATCACCGCATCATATTGCAATGACCAATTTCATGTTTCTGAAAGTTTCCCAAGTAGGATGCTCTTTCGTGAGATTTCCCTGGTGGTCCAGTGGTTAAGACCCTGTGCTCCCAATGCAGGGGGCACAGGTTCGATCCCTGGTTGGGGAACTAAGATCCTGCATGCCTCGCGGTGCAGCCAAAAAATAGATAGATAAATAAAAATTTTTAAAAAAACAGTATTAAAAAAAGAATGCTCTGTCTTACTTGCCTCTCTAGATCCTGTGCTTAACAGATCACCTAGTATCTAGATACCAGATAGAGGTGTTCTAGTATCTAGAAAATACTAGACACTTAATTTATGTTTGTTGAACTGGACAGAGCTCATATAGAGTCAAAGAGAACACCTCTTCAGGAAAGGTACAGACGGAGCGCTATGGCAATGAAAGACAGGGGATAATTTCTTCTGACTGCAGATCAGGGAAGATGCCCTAGAAGGTTCAGAAGTTACAAGGCTAACACAGTCTTGACGTAGACGTGGGGAAAAGAGGTTCTGAGCAAGGGACACATTATACGGTGTAGACCAGTGGGCACATGGCAAGTCTGAAGAAGAACGGGGTGAAATAAGACATCCACAGACCAAAGCTACACGATCGCTTACGGAAAGCAAAAAATCTGTATTCTGTTGAAAAGCACAGAGTGGCAACATGCAGACTCACTTGACCTTTTGTGAGCTTCTGCCACTCAGCTGTTTCATCAGCCCACTCACTTACCCCTTATCTATTCATTGCTGTTTCCCAAACCCAATTTGGGCACCATGCATGTTTGTGGTTGGCTATTTTAAATATTTTCCATCAGCTGCAAGCAAGATACCTATTTATCTTACGGCTGCAAGCGGAGCTGAAATGATCTGACATCGCCACGAGGCAGACAGTTATTTCATGCCCTGTTAATTCCTAATGCGGTAACTACAAAATCATTCCTACTTTTAAAAGAGGTGCTTTTTTTTTTCCTTCTTAATACGTGGCCTAAGTGTCCAAATAAAGAATATCACTTCTAATGAGGCCATGTCCAAAAACATAACCTTGCCTGCCACTTCCCCATTCAAGCCGGGGCTTTGAGCTTTCAGGCACTTAGTTGAGAAGTCAAAGCAGCTTTTCATTCTTTCAGGCAGCACAAACAGGTCAGCAAAACCAAACTCTCTCTTCACTGCTGAAAATTCTGGTCAGAGGCAATGGCTGGCACTTCTGCTGGGCAGATGGTCCAGGCCAGGGGGTACCTGTCTACCTCGGAACGGCCTCAGTGGGGAAGGATGCCTTTCTCCGTGCTACCCACAGTCAAGCCAACAGCTTCTGGGCAATGTCCACGCATCGGTTCCAAAGGCAGGACGTCACGGCAAGGCACGCCTTGTGATCAGAGCAGAGAGCCTCGTCCCCAGGCGGGGGAGTATCTGGTCTGCAAAGGGCTGAGAGAGATGCTCACACGTCACAGTTCTGGGCCCCTGTTGCTGTAAATCATGTTAGCTACTTTTCAGCAGCCTCTGTCTCTGCCCATCGCTCGTTTCCATCCCTACGCCCTCACTGTCCAGCCCTCACCAGCACCTGGTTCCCTGCGTTTACGTCGTTTCTTAAGACCAAGTCTGCCTTAGGCGCCCCTGCTATGTGTTCGGCCCAGAGCCTCGTAAGTCTTCCATCCCAGCCCTCATGACCCCGCGATAAAGTTGTCCCCATGAAAAGGGGAGTGCCCTTGTTGACATCACTACATCCTCGGTACCTCTCCCAGTGCTGGTGGGTAGAAAGCATTCAACAGCTGGCTGATGAACGAAGGGTATGTGCTGGACTTGACCCAAAACCCCGCCAGAATGCCCAGGGCAAGCGCTCACGCTGCAGAGCCAGGCGGATCTCGGCTCACGTCCCAGCTCTGCATTGATTCGTGGCGGGATGTGGGGCAAGAGAAGCCCTCGCGAGGTACCATCTCTTCATCTGTGAAACGGGTGTAGTCACATGTACCTGGTGTGGACGTTCTGAGAAGGGCCGAGTGAGATGGTGTACAGGACATTTGTAAGCCTGTGGCCAGGGGTGGCTCCTGTCATGGGAACCCAGCAGTGAAAGGGCTAGGAAGTCGACAGCCTGGATTCTGAGACACCCGGTGCTTTCAGGAGAGAGGGGTGAGGGAGGACAGGGCAGAAGAGAGCCCCGCAGGCTTCTGGGGCCAGAGAAGAGCACCATGAACTTGAAAAGTACTCTTCCAGCTTGGCCCAAAGAACAACATCTCCTTGGGCTGACTTCACCCAGCTCATCCCACCCATGGCGTGGTGATCCTGGAGACACGGGGGCAGCAGGTGTGCCTCTGCATTCAGGAAATGCTCCCCCCACCACCAGAGGTCCTCTCCCCGCACACCCCAGGCCCCAGGTAAGCAGGCATCACTCTACCTGGAGAGCAGGACCCGCTTCAGGCCTGCTGAGATTTCATCTCATGAAATGTTGACATCACAACCACCTTCTTTTTCCTCCCTGCCAACCTCTGTCACCCCAGGAAACCTTATTGAGCTGGCTTCTCCTTGGCTTATAGACAAGACAACTAATCACGGACCTAAGAGCTCATCAACTTCTAAAGCGGCTGCCCCCATCCTGGGCCTGGATGAGAAAATCAATGTGCCTTTGAGTTGCCGTGTGTAACCAGGGGCCTCAGCCTCTGAGAACAAAAGAAGCCAGACCTCTGAGCAGTTCCACGATCAGGGCTGGAAGCTTCCCTGGCCTGAGGGAAGGCTTACAGCAAGTGATATGTTAAATGGTACATCCGAATATCTATCATGCCCTCGAACTGAGGAAACCAGCCAGAGTGGTAGAAAATCACAACTCCAAGACCCTGGGCGGGACTGTCTGCCTCACCCAACGGTAGGGGCAGCTGGCTGGCGCCCTACCTGGCATGATATATGTACTAAGTCAGTGGGAACCACCTGACTGAATCCACTGAAGAAGGAAGCAGAGTCCAAACTGGGAAGCCCCCCTCCTGTGAGACGCAAAACCCACGTATATATGCATTGCAATTTCCCGGGTGGGAAGGCCCACCTGCCTACTGCCCCTGCATGACAACTGGGCTTCCCAGCCACTGGTCCAGATCGGAGCAAATGCAGGAGAAACGTCGGTGAGATGTGGGGCTGCTCTTGCCGGATAAATCTTCCTTTGGGGCTGTTTAAAAATCATGCCCACGGTAGGCAATCCACAGCAAAGGACATCCACGAACACAAGAATGAGCTCATCCCCACGAATAACTAAGAAAAACCCAAGTTCAAACTGAACGGGGTATCATCTTTCACCCATCAGCGTGGGAGACGGTGCAGAAGTAATGGTCATTCTCAGTGCTGGTGGGCAGGTAGTTAGCACAGCCACTTGGGAGCCATTTGACAGCATCCAGTTAAACTGAAAATACTCAGACCCTACACCCAGCAATGCCAGGTCTGGGTTGCACACGTGCACAAGCAGACATGGATGAGAACGTCGACTGAAGTATCGTAACATTGGAAACCAGGAAAGAACCCAAAAGTCCACCAACCAAGGAGTGATTCAAATGCTTCTACACTTGAATACTATAGAGCAGTTCCAAGGGAAGAGGGGATCTCAGAATCCAAAGGCTAAGAGAGAAAGTTAAGCTAGGAAACACTACGTTACACACACAATCCCCCCCAACTTTAAGAGCTTAACTTATGGCCCATCTCACCCAGGAAGCTTCTCTGATCATCCCAGCCCACTCTGAACTCCCAGGACACTTCTCTGAGACGCTCAGCCTTCTGTACTCAGTACAGTTCATGACTTGTAGGTATGGACATGGCTACCTCCTCGATTTGAATGCGAGTCCCTGGGGCAGAGAACGCAGCTCCCATGTTCTCAGTAAACACCACAGGGCCCTGCACAGAGTAGGGGCCACAGTCAACGTCTGCTGATCGACTCAGTGGGACAGCTCCCCAAGCCCAATGGGAGTGACCACCACACTTCACACCCACCTGGGGCCTCACTCTCCAAGAACCTGAAAACACACCCCTTGTGTTGCTGCTAAATTCCTCCAAGCCCGCCTCCCGTTCCTACTGCCCGGCTGTTGCTCACGTCCAGAAAGTCATGGAAAGCCCGCACTGTCTTGTCCATCCCCTTCCTCGGTGGTCTGAGGGTCCCGGCCGCCCACACACACACGTCTACATGTTAGACTGCAAGTGAGGAAGCCACGAGTAACTCCGAACATAAGTATGGCCTAAGAATAACCATAAACCATTCTGATTCCATCCAGTGAGGATTCTAACTTATAACAGGAGGGAAGGAAAGGAACACTGTGGCTTTTTTTTTTTTCCCCTGAGCTTTGGTTGCTGCTGAGGAAGAATCCCACCCTGCTGTTACTTACAACCAGAAGTTCCTGATTTACATAGTACGGAGATGAAATATACCAGAGGCCCACAGGCATGGGGGCTGATGGCGAGGTTTGGGTGTGAATTCCCACGGCACAGTGGCCCCTCACGTGCCCCTCCCCCACTTCTCGCTTTCTATCTATTCTTCCGTCTAGGAGGATACAAGCAAAGCCCCACCTCCCTCAGTGTCGGTAACAATGGCTAATCCCTTTGCACTATCACCAGTCACAGCCCTGGAGTTGGGTTTGGAGCAGCGTGTTCTGGTAATCTGCATTTGAATGTTTCGTGCAGTTGCTTCTATGGCGCCGTGCAAACACTGAGCCCAGGAGAACACAGGGAACTGGGATTTCTCCTGTCCCGCCTTTTTCTTTGTTCATCATCATAAAGCACTGTTACTAGGTGTTAAAAAAAAAAACGCAAAAGCGTAAAACCCAAGTTATCTCCCTCTGTGGAGCAATAGAATAAAAGCCACTGGATGCTATTTTAACAGCCGTAAAAGTACATGATTAATATACAGGACGTCATAATGATGAAGCACGTCACAAAGCACGTCGGCGTGGAGGGTGAGCCGTTGAACTCGAGTGGGTCCTGGAGATTAACCCTGACACACTGGAGGACCCAACGCACCAGCGGACTCTGGGAGCCCCTCTCTGACCACTGTGAATTCCCAGGTGGCTCACAGCCAGCTTCCCAGCTCCTGGCCCAGGACAGCAGCTGGCATACTCCCGGGGAAGATCCTGTACAAGGATCACCAGGGAAGGCAGAGAAGTGGGTGCTCACCAACTCACTGCCCAGAATGCACCACGATTCACACCCTCCCTCTCCCGCTGTGACACACGGCTCAGGCCCTCAAACAATGGAAAAGAGGAACCGGGGGACGTCTCCATGGCTCCTCCAGAGTGAGAGCACGTGGGGGCAGGACGATACCAAGGAAACCAGACTGCACCCTGTCCTCCCGCTATCTGAAGTTTGCACAACATCCCAAGATGCTTCTACTGTGCCCACCTCTGTCCCAGCCCTGCAACACACCTTGTTATCCTTAATACCTGTGAGCTCCCTGAGGTTGCAACACCCAGTGGGAAACGGAAGGGTTCGAGAATAGAGAGAGGGAAGCCAGGCTCTGGTTGGGGATCACCACTCCCATGGGATCCGCTCAACAGAAGCGTCCCTGGCCACCTCAAGAGGGAGATGCCTTACACAGCTCCCTCTTTCCTCCCAAACTCTCAAGGCACCGGAGGTTCCTTGCGATTCTGCAAGAATCTTGCTGATCCCAATCTGTACACCAATGACTCTCAAGAAACAGGAGTGTCTTAGTTACATCTGGTTTCAGGGAAAACTTAAATGGCGACACAGGGTAAAAACTTAGGAAAAAAGAAAAACAACAAACAGGGTCTTGACAAACAAAATACTGTTGACGGGAAGTGCCTGGCATCAAATGACCCGAAACCAGTTCCATCCTATTGCAGCCCAGAAATGCCATCCGCAGAACAAGGGAGCCTTGTCTGCTCTTTACCTCTACTCCCTGGACCTTCAGTTTCATGTGGTCCTCTCTGGTCGTTTTCCCATCTTTCCTCTTTTTCCAGCAATACCCATCTTTCCTGTATTTCACTTTCTTCCTGTTGTAGAGGATCATTGAGCCATTCTGCGGTCTGGAAACAACAAATGGTTAAGTTACCAAGAGAACCGAGCAGAAGAAAAATTTATGAAGAAAGATATCGTAGACCAGTAAAAGTCTCTACAGAAGAGCAATATTCCACATTTCCTGGGACATAATTTTTCACCTTTTATTGCAGCTCCCTGGATTAACCATGTTTTTTTTTTTATCATAGAGAATTTTTATTTTTTTATTATTTTTTAACATCTTTATTGGAGTATAATTGCTTTACAATGGTGTGTTAATTTCTCCTTATAACAAAGTGAATCAGCTATACGTATACGTACATCCCCATATCTCCTCCCTCTTGCGTCTCCCTCCCACCTTGTTACATTCTTTTTCTTTTTTTACATCTTTATTGGAGTATAATTGCTTTACAATGGTGTGTTCGTTTCAGCTTTATAACAAAGTGAATCAGTTATACATATACATATGTTCCCATATCTCCTCCCTCTTGCGTCTCCCTCCCTCCCACCCTCCCTATCCCACCCCTGCGGGCGGTATGGCCATGCAAAAACTGCTTGTGGATATGGTACCTAATGAATTAAATGTGTCAATGATAGGCTTAAAAAACATCCCCTTAGTAATATCCACTATCTAATCAGGATATATGGTGTGGGAGCCCGAGCTCTGCCCTGAAAACTAGGAAAAGCAGAAAGGAAGCAAAAAGAGCCGGGAGCGTTACGGCGGCCGGCAATATCTTATCTCTTGTAGAAAGATTTTCTGCACATTTTTTAATCCATCACCTAACATTAGTAAATAAATAAGTTTAACGCAGACACTAGATGACTACGTTAAGAACAGACCAATGGAGAAACTAGTCGCTGAGGCCAGACGCTCTTGATTCATTGCCTGCATTTAGATTCCTACTGGATGCGGAAGAGCCCTACAGCCCTTCTTCCCAAGCAAGCTAAGTACCTGATTCTTTCCCATTTGGGCTTCAGTTGTGAAAGGGCTCAGCACTGCCAGGCAAATGTGTCTATTCGGTCCACGACCACCATATCTTAGAAAAATAGTTACCCACTTGCTAAATGCTACGAGTGGGATGGCCGTTCTCTGTGCCGTTTAAAAAGAACAAAGAGAATCTTGCATTTCCCTAGAAGACCCCAAGCGTCAACCACGAAGAGCAGAGGATGTTTACGCTCATCCGTGTAGCTGTAGCGGCGACAAATTTTGGTTTGGAGACACCAAGGAGACAGAGAACTAAACTCCTCTGTCAGCTGAGGGCAAGTGCTATGGTAAACCTTCCAGAATAAAGCTCCAGCAGCTGGGGGCAGGTCCATCCTTTAAGGAAGATGCCCCCGAAAGCTACAAGACACGGCGCACCAGCCCTAGCCAGCTGTGTCACTCTCCACCTGAAGGCTCAACACAGAAAAAGGAAAGGGAAGTGATCTGTGCACCCAGGGGACCACACAGGTCTTCCAGCTCCTTCCTAGCCGGGGTGAGAGAGCTCCTGACACAAACAAGGCAAAGGAAGTGGTTTCTTCTTTTTCTTTTTTTAATCAATATATTTTTTATTGAAGTATAGTTGATTTACAAGGTTGTGTTCATTTCTGCTGTACAGCAAAGTGATTCAATTATACATATATATATTCTTTTTTTAAAATATTCTTTCCCATTATGGTTTACGATAGGATATTGAATATAGCTCTCTGTGCTGTACAGTAGGACCTTGTTGTTTATCCATTCTATATATAACAGCTTACGTCTGCTGACCCCAACCTCCCACTCCATCCCTCCCCCAACCCCCCGCCCCCTTGGCAACCGCCAGTCTGTTCTCTATGTCCGTGATTCTGTTTCTGTTTCATAGATAGGTTCCTTCTGATGCAAGTCGGCTCCTGTTTCTCTGCTGTGGCAGAGGTGAGAAAGCAAGCAGCCAGTCTTCCCCGGGGCTGGGGCAAGAGCCCCCACCCCTTTCTTTTCTTTTCCTTTGAACTATGGGCCACTTCACAGTTGGGCACAGAACGTTGGCTATTGATGTCTTACTATTCCACTGTCTGTAGGGGAAGAAAAAATCACTCCAGGTTGACAGCAGCTAATTGTAGTTCCCACCCAGCCGGGCTGTGTCATTCAGCGGCCAGGTGATGATTAAACAGCAATTCCATTGGAAAGTATCGACTTTCAGCAGCGACTCCCAACACTTCATTGTTTGCCAATCACCGTGCGGTTGGTTTGTGTCAGTGTTGGTTTCCTCCCCAAGTCTGCGCGACTAAAACAATGGGGAAGCAGCTCCGCGCTGTCACAACCTGTCACCTGACGGTATCTGTCTCGCACTTACGAGTCTGCACTGAAAACCTTACAGTCCTCTTTCATTTCTGAATGGCAGGCGGGCTGGAATACGGTCCCCACGGTGCCGGCCCCTTTCCACTTCAGCCCCGCTCTAGGTACAGGCACCCAATCTTCAGAGTGCTGTGAGTCCTCTCGCTCCCTAAAAGACCCATTAGAAGGACCCCAAAGTCCAACGGCTGCGCTTAAGCCACTGTCCAAGGAATAAGCAAAGGAAGACATCTCAACAAATAGACGGGCTCTGCTTGTCTCGCCCCCTCCAAACAGGAAAGAAGACACTCACGAGAGTGTTGCAGGGACTCCCTCAGTCCCAGAATACTCATCTGCTAAAGAAGACAGGACATTAATCCAATCCAGCTTCTCGTGAGCTAAGACAGGAAGTGTGATTTGCTCCATCCTCTTGCCCTATCTAAACATGGTCAGTGAACCTCAGCAGTGTCTTCAGGCCAACTGTCCACAGATCACAAACGGTATGACCCAGAGAGAGGGGACGCCCCCAGACACCATCATATCCACAGTCAGAATAACAACGGCACCCACCCGAGGAAACCCATCTTCCTCTGGTGACCTACCCTTTGCGTTCTGGGAGCGTGAGGGGCCCTGTCATCTAACACTTTCAGTAGGACATAATCCCACAGGGGACCAGAGTGTCCAACTTAAATGGCCTTAATAAATGGAATCATCATTTTAACTTGCAATAAGGAGCAACCTAATAGTGTTTAATCTGCCACTCGGATTTTATTAGAACTTGCTCTGCTCTGCGTGATGGGGGAAGGTCCTCCCCGCACAGTTCACGGGTCCTGAGAATGGCAAAGGGAAAGCCAGACAGGCTGCACGCAGAGGGGCCCACGTGCCCCACGATGCAAAGGAAGTGAGGCTGCGCCACCTCCCAGAGCACAGTCAAGAGCAAGTCGGCGCTGGTGGGAGGGATCTGAGGAAGACAGGGGGCCAGAGCACTGCCCTGGGGAGAAGGAGAAGTGGGCCAGACCGTGAGAGAGGGGGGCCGTCAGGGGAGAGCTTTGATAAGTTTCATGACAGCATGAAAGGGAGCACCCATCTGAGAAGAGCAAAGAAGCAGGAATGGAGTTGAGGACAGAAGGTGATGGCAACTGCAAGGACGAGGCACAAAAGTCCTGCCACACGACAATGTCACCAGCTCTCAGTTACTGTCAGCGCTAGGGGAGCGTGCCACGTGTGGCCTACGTCTGCTTCTATGTCTACATCTGCATCTATATCTACATCTACATCTGTATCCATGTCTATATCTACACCTGTATCTATATCTACATGTCTACATCTATGCCTACGTCTACATCTATATCTACAACTACATCTGTATCCAGTCTATATCTACGTCCGTATCTCCATCTATGTCTATATCAATGTCTACACCTGTGTCTACATCTACATTTATGTCCACATCTCTATGTCTATATCTACATCTATGTCTACATCTACTTCTGTATCCATGTCTATATCTACACCTGTGTCTCCAATATGTCTATATCTATGTCTACACCTGTGTCTATGTCTACATCTACATCTATGTCTGTATCTACATCTCCATCCATGTCTACATCTACATCTGTATCTTCATCTCCATCTATGCCTACATCTATATCTGTCTACACCTGTGTCTCTATCTACATCTATGCCCGTACCTACACCAATATCTATGTCTACACCTATGTCTGTATCTGTATCTATATCTCTATCTACATCTACATCTATGTCTCTATATCTCATCTATATCTCCATCTATGTCTACATCTATGTCTCTATCTACATCTGTATCTACACCCACATCTATGTCTACACCTATGTCTGTATCTGTATCTATATCTACATCTATATCTGGATCTACACCTATTTCTATATCTATGTCTGTGTCTATAACCTACATTTTTTCATCCTCACAGCAACCCTACGAGGTAGGTATTATTACCATCCCCAACATAAAGATGAGGAAATCAAGCCTTTCTAGCCAGAAAGTGACTGAGCAGGATTCACTTGGAGTCACTGTGGCTCTCCAGAGCTTCCTCCAAGGCATGGACTGGGGGGCCAGTCCCGGTTTGAATCCCAGTTCTGCTCTACGGGCTGGGTGAACCCTGATGCCCTGAAAGCACCCCTCACCCAATGGACGGGGATTTGGTGGGTGGCTTCCCAGCTTCCTCACTTCCTGTCCGGGTTGGGATAACACAGAAGCCATCCAGACCTCCTCGCCCCATGGTTAGGATAACTCTAGGTACTCTGTACTGTCCCCCAGAGCACAAGCTCCAGTCACCCACTGTGGTGACTTGCTGGGAAAAAAATACCCTTTCTTTGTATGCCTCCGCTTCCTCTCTCACGTTCATACTCCCCCTCTGTTGCTTCCTGGGACAACCTCTCAAATAAACTGCCTGTACTGACATCCTCATCTCAGGACCTCCTTCTGGGAGAAGCCGAACTAAGGCTGACAGTGTAAGAGGGTCTTGGGAAAACAATCGAAGTCCTCCATTGCAGCAGGGAGAGGAATGTCAAGGGAAAAAAGGTGAACAACCAGCAGGTTCTTTCTAACGGGAGGTTTCTAGGCAAGAAACCTTTTAATCTAAGAAACTAATAGTTAGCAAAGCCAGTAACACTTGGTGCAGTATGGTAAAAAGATCATGGGACCAATGGAAAATCTGCTGCAAATTATAAAAGTAAACAAGCATATAAAATTAAGATACATAATCAACAAAATATATATGCTTATATAATAGCTTATGTGTGTGTGTCATATATACACACACACACAAATAAAACAGACAGAAGGAATGACAGAAGACGCCATTTACTAGAGAAAAAGAAAATGAAGTACCTAGGCATAAATATAATAAGAAATTCCCAAAACCTAAGGAGAAAAACTATCTAAAAGACACAAAAGTAGGTTTCAATAAATGAAGGTAAGAAAAAGTTAGGATCATAAAAATGTCAATCTTCCCAAAGTTAATTTATCAATGTAACATAATGGCAACAAGAATCCCAGCAGAGTATTTTTTCTGTGTCTAGAAAAATTTATTATAAAGTTTATTGGGAGGGGAAAAAAACACCAAGGACGGGCAGAAAGATTCCAATAAAGAGCACCAGCTATTAACACATTCTGTAAAGCCTCTCTCTCTCTCTCTCTCTCTCTCTCTCTCTCTCTCGCTATATATATATATCTATATCTATATCTATATCTATATCTATATCTATATATATATACATCTCGCTATATATATATATATATATATATATTTTTTTTTTTTTGCAGTACGCAGGCCTCTCACTGTTGTGGCCTCTCCCATTGCCGAGCACAAGCTCCAGATGCGCAGGCTCAGCGGCCATGGCTCACGGGTCCAGCTGCTCCGCGGCATGTGGGATCTTCCCGGACCAGGGCACGAACTCGTGTCCCCTGCATCGGCAGGCGGACTCTCAACCACTGTGCCACCAGGGAAGCCCAAGCCTCTATATTTTAAAAAGTATGGAATTGTCATACAAATAAATAGACAGCCAACAGAACAGAATAGAAAATCCAGAACTATCCCCACTTACATACACAAATTTAGTATACAGTGAAGGAGGTATCTCAAGTCAGTGGGAGGAGACTGACTTTGTAATAAGTGATGTTGGCACGTGGAAAAAAAGATAAAATTGAATCAATCCTTCACATCTTACAAGCAGCATAAATTCCAAGTGGACCAGAGATTTAAATGCAATAAAGAAAATCATACATTACTCTAGAAGAAAATGCAGGTGAATTTCTCTAAGCTGAAAGTGGAGAAAACTTTCCTAAACATGATCAAAAATCTAGCAACAATGTGTGAAAGATAGGTACATCTGATCACATAAAAATGAAACCGCCAGACCATTTTCCAAAGTGGGTGCATGATTTTACATTCCCGCTAGAAATACATGGGGATTCCAAAGGCTCCCCACCCTCCCCAATAGTTGGCGTTGTCTGTCTTTTGGATTATAGCCATCCTAGTAGGTGTGTGGTAGGGTTTTAATTTGCATTTCCCTAATGACTAATGATGTAGAGCATCTTTTCATGTCCTTATTAGCAATTCATGTAATTTCTTTGGTAAAATGTCTATTTGAATCTTTTGCCCATTTTAAATTTAGTTGTTTGTCTTCTTCTTTTTGAGTTGTAAGAGTTATTTACATAAAATCTGGTTACAAGCCCTTCATCAGATATGTGATTTGCAAGTATTTTCTCCCAATCTATGTCTCTCTTTTTTTTTTTAATTGCTTCTTTTAAGGAGCGAAGGGTTTCAATTTTGGTAGAGTACAATTCATCTATTTTTTCTTTTATGAATCATGCTTTTAGTGTCATACCTAAGAACTTTTTGCCTAACCCAAGATTGCAAAAATCTTCCCTTGTATTTTCTTCTAAGAGTTTCATAATTTTAGCTCTTACATTTACGTCTATGATGCATTCAAGTTCATTTTTGTGTATGGTGTGAGGTAAGGGCCTAAGTTGGTTTTTGGCACATGGATATCCAATCATCCCAGTGCCATTTGGTTTTGGTTTTATTTAAAAAAAAAAAAAAAGGGTATCCTCTTCCCCAATGAATTGCTTTTGTACCTTTGTTGAACATAAATTGACCATGAACATAAGGCTTTATTTCTGGACTTCATATTCTATTCTATTTTCTATCTTTATGTCAATACTATACTGTCTCGATTGTTGCAGCTTTATAGTAAGCTTTGAAGTCGGGGCGATAAGTCCTCCAACTTTGTTCTTATTTTCAAAATTGTTTTAGCTATTCTAGGTCCTTTGTATTTCTGTATACATTTTACGATTGGTTTTTCTCATGGACAAAATGAAAAAAAAATCTTAAAATGTTTACAGAAATACAAAGGACCTAGAATAGCTAAAACAATTTTGAAAAATAAGAACAAAGTTGGAGGACTTATAGAAAAAAATATTTGCAAATTATATGACCAATAAAGGGGTTAATATCCAACATGATAAACAGCTCATACAACTCAACATCAAAAAACCCTATTTAAAAATGGAAGAAGAACTGAATAGACATTTTTCCAAAGGATAAATGCAGATGGTCAACAGGCACATGAAAAGATGCTCAACGTCACTAATCATCAGGGAAGTGCAAATAAAAACCACAATGAGATATCACGTCACACCTGTCAGAATGGTCATCATCAAAAAGAACACAAATAACAAATGGTGGAGAGGATGTGGAGAAAAGGAAACCCTTGTACACTGTTGGTGGGAATGTAAATTGATGCATTTACTGTGGAAAACAGCATGGAGATTTATGAAAAAACTAAACATAGAACTACCATATGACCCAGCAATTCCACTCCTGGGTTTATACCTGAAAAAAACAAAAACACTAATTCAAAAAGATACATGCACCCCTATGTTCACAGCAGCATTATTTACAATAGCCAAAATATGGAAGCAACCTAAGTGTCCATCACAGATGAACAGATAAAGAAGATGTTGATATCTATATACAATGGAATACCAGTCACAAAAAAGAGTGAAATTTTGCCATTTGCAGCAACATGCATGGACTTGGAGGGCATTATACTAAGTAAAATAAGTCAGACAGAGAAAGACAAATACTGTATGATATCACTTATATGTGGAATCTAAAAAATACAACAAACTATTGAATATAACCAAAAAGAGGCAGACTCACAGATATAGAGAACAACTTAGTGGTTACCAGTGGGAAGAGGGAAGGGGTGAGGGGGAATATAGGAGTAAGGGGTTAGAGGTACAACTATTAGGTATAAAATAAGCTACAAGGATATAGTGTACAACACGAGGAATACAGCAAATATTTTACAATAGTTAAAAATGGTGTATAGCCTTTAAAAATTGTGAATCACTATATTGTACACCTGTAATTTATATAATATCATACAACAACTATACTTCAATTAAAATAAAAGATTCATTCGACAATTTCTGCAACAACAATAACAACAACACAAAAGCCCACTGGGATTTTGACAGGGGTTTCATTGAATCTTGAAATCAGTTTGGACATAATTGCCATCTTAACAGTAGTGAATCTCCCAATTGTTTCCTATCACAAAACATAGAATATCTCTTCGCTTATGTAAATCTTTAATTTCTCTCAATAAGACTTTGTAGTACAGGTTTTACACTTTGTACATTAAATTTATCTAAGTACTTTATTCTTTGTGATGCTATTGTGAATGGAATTGCTTTCCTAATTTCATTTTTGGATTGTTCATTTCCACTGAAATAGAAATATGATTGATCTTTGTATATTGATCTTGTATCCTATGACCTTGCTAAACTTATTTATTAGTTCTGATAATTTTTTTGCAGATTCTTTCAGATCTTCTATGTATATAATCAAGTCACTTGTGAATAAATGTTGTTTCACTTCTTTCTTTCTATTCTAGATGCCTTTCATTTCCTTTTCTTGCCTTATTGCACCGGTTAGAACCTCCAGTACAAGGCTGAATAGAAGTGGTAAGAGGAAACACCCTTGTCTTGTTCTTCATCTTAGAGGGAAAACATTGTTTCACCATTAAGTATAACATGAACCATATCAAAGACTTAAAAATCATGTGAAAAGGACCCAGGAACCAACTTGAAGAGGCTCCCACTAACCAAAGATGGGACGATTTGAACATCAATAAGAATAGTAACAATGGATTAAAACACATTAAATATGTTTAAACCCATAAGTTCATAAATGATCTTAAAGAACACAAAAAATTAATTGATTATTGTTGGAGGATGGTAGCTATGCAATACATTATTTTGAAAACTAAAAAAAGAAAGAGAAGGAAGGAAAGGAAGGAAGGAAGGAAGGAAGGGAGGGAGGAAAGAAGGAAGGGAGAAAGAATCAGGCATTTATGCTACCTTCCCTGCGCAAACTGTTCCTTTAAGTAGCAAACAGCAGAAGAGAGGACTTTCCCTATAAAAGTATTCCAGACAATAAATGAAGTGAGAGAATTAAAATATCACCATTTTGCAACCTCCAATGAATTAATGGATTATCAACAGTGACTGACATCACAAAAGAGATACAACCAGATAGTATGTGTCCCTGATGGAAGAACATTTTGCTGTAAGCAAAAAACAAAAAACAAAAGGAACTTGAAATTATTCAGGCCTCTTGATCTAACTACAACTTTATAAGATCTACAGAGGGCAGATGAGCACAGTAAAAAGGACAGGGGGATCTAGACAGCAAAATCCAGGCTGTAGGAAACTCTATAGGACAAACAACCTGGATTCTTCAACAAATTCAATGACAAAGAGAGTAGAGTGGGAAAAGTAGGAATATACAGATTAAAAGAGACAATGAGATACATCAACCAGTCGCAATGTGTAAACCTTACTTGAATACTGAGCCAAACAAACTGTGAGAAAAAGAAAAGGCATTTGTGAAACAGTTGGAATTTCGAACAGTGATTGGATACTTAATGATGTTTAGAATTATTATGAATTTTTAGAGTGATAATAATAGTGCAGAAGTATTTTGAAAGGTGATCATATGTAGAGAGAGAG
This sequence comes from Tursiops truncatus, assembly GCF_011762595.2. NCBI lineage: Eukaryota > Metazoa > Chordata > Mammalia > Artiodactyla > Delphinidae > Tursiops > Tursiops truncatus. The sequence goes on from NC_047034.1 coordinate 178,594,905, forward strand.
ATATAGATATATGTGTATATATGTATTAGAGATACATGCTGAAACATTCACTGATGAAACTATACAGTCTAAGGTATGCTTCAAAATAACGTGTGTGGTGGGGTCTGTGTGTGGATGAGACAAGACTGGCTATCTTCTGTCTATCATAGTTGAAAGCGGATGATCAGTATACCGAGTTCATTATACTAGTTATTATACTAGTCACTATACTAGTCTTTCTACATTTGTAGATATTTGAAATTTTCCATAATAAGAAGTTTTTAAAAAGAGGATGCTGATGGGATTTGGAGTGAGCCCTAGGCAAACCTTAAATCTTGGCTCAGCTCCTTATGAGCTGTGTGACCTTGAGCAAATTACCTGATCTCTCTGTTGCAGTAGACATAATGTACGCAAGGTGCCCAGCATGCTGCTGGCCATAGATGACATGTTCTTCATGACTAATGATGATAAGAAACCCGGCCCCCTTTTGCAAGGTTCCCTGCAGGAACCAATGATGGGACTTAGGAACTAATGAAATGGCACACTGTGGGGGTGCTTCTGGAAAACCCACCACGGGAGAGCCCCCCAAAACACTTGGGGCGCACACATATGCATCCACCACTTTAGGGTGAAATATAGTTTTCAAACTGGGTCGATAGACGATGATTCATAACTGAAAGTCAGAGGAGCGATGTGTCCTTGACAGGTTTTGTGCGTGGATATTAAATAGGAATTTATGGTACAACTAGGGGGTGCATCCAAAGCTAGGCTAATCCTATAAAAGAAACGGTCTGGATACTCTTTCCAGCGCCTGCCTCTCAGTTTAGAAAGCAGGGTACCCCAAACAGCTCAGGTTCACAGTCCTTCCTCTGAGAACCTCCACCTTCCCTGTCACTCACTGACCATTTCCAGGACCTTGACAACCACCTTAAAATTCCATGCAGACAATTGAGACCCTACCCACTCCAGCAGTCCCTGGACTTCCTCAGGTGCCAGTCTGTTGTTGGTCCATCCCTCCGGCCTAGAGGCAGTGGATTTTGTGCAGTAAGTTCTATTCTGGTTGACCAGCTACTGCTCCATTGAATTCACACAATCTGTTCCTCGCAGCTTTCCCTGGAGAACAGATGATGTCCTCGTTTCTAGTAGGACCCTGAACGAAGTCTGGGTGGCTTCTAAACCGTGAACGTCTCCAAAGAACTTCCCTTTCCCAGCTGGAACCCAAGCCCTGGGCAGACTCCTCCTTCCTCTCCTTGCCTTTGGTCGCATCCCTCCCACCACAAGGCACATGGCAGGGCCCGGCTACAGGGAAATGCTGTCCCTGCATTTCTAACGGCCTCCAGGACCTGACCCCAGATGTAAAACAGGCCCCTGTGACGAGCACAAACCACACTGTCCTGGAGCCGTGGATGCCGGCCCGGGCAGCACTAAATCTCCCTTCCAGTGGGCAGTTAGGAAATGAGAAACGCCACCCTAATTACGGCTCCCATATTTATGCACCCACACCTTTCTCTCTGATCTTTCCAACATGGAACGACCTGATTTAAATGCACCATTACAAGTACACAGCCTGGTCCAAAATGTCAATAATAAGCATGGCAACAATTACTATGACAACAAGCAGAGGCTCTATTTATCAAGCATTTATTGTGTGTCAGACACAGCGGAAAGCCCTTTACACCCATTTCTCATCCTAATCCCACAACAACTTTACTGGGTGGGTATTGTTCTCCTCGTTTTACAGATGAGAAGGTCTGAGGCACAGAGAAGGGAATTCACTTTCCCAAGGTCACACAGCTCATAAGGGCAGAACCAGCGAGCTACCCACTGCACCCCGTTCCTAGCAACTTGCTATAAATTCCCAGCACATCCCAGCTACCCTCTCTCCTTCTCTAGAAGCAATGACCCAGGGCAATTTTAGAGCCCACAGGAACTGTTCAATACTTCATACAAAGGAAGGATCGTTTGAGCCTGATTTAAATTGTTCCTACAGTTCTTCCTTTTGTTGCAAGGGGAAGAAAGAAATCTGGAAAAGGCATGTCTCCCCTGCTTATCTCCCTCACACACAAACCCATCGAGAGTGGTAATTGATGGCTAGAGCACAGCAAGGTTGATAGGACGCCAAACGGAACCCCACGATGCCACAGCAACAGCCCGAATCTCATGGGAAGGGGCTGGTTCATTAGCTTTCAACCTGGCCTTTTCTTCTGACTTGTTTATAGGGTCTTCACGATCTGGGGGACAGGGAGCATGGAAACGGGTGGGGAGCAGCCCGTGTCCTCCCCTCCCCCGCCCCAGTCTGGCCACTCCGGGCTATTTATGGAATGATCAGGAAGAAAGGGCTGTCAGGCCCGGCCGGGCCGCAATCTGCCAGATATGAAAACCAATTGCTTTTCATAATAAATTCCAGCTGGAGCCATAGAAATAATAAGGATGACGAGAAGGTAACACCAATTTGCTTTATTTGATTAGCTCCGTCTTAGGCGGTCCAACCCCGGCTTCTTTTCATCAGAATAAGGGCAAATTGAAAATCGTAAAAGAGGCTTTCTTATCAGGGAACAAATGACTGGGGAGATTCATATGCCTAAGAGCCCCCACCGTGAGCCACGCGGCGTGGGCGCTGCGCCTGCCGGAGCCGGTTTAGATGAGCTGATCCCAGAAGCCGGGCTTGAGGACCTCTCGGCACCCGCTGTCACTTTCCTAAATAAAGGCTGAGATGACCCCAGCCTACCCACAGCCAGTGCGGATGTGGTCGGCCTCATGCAGGCCTCACCACCACCCCTGAGGAGGCCTGCGGCCCACGGCCCCGCGAGGGGACCCCCAGGCGGGCAGCCCCCAGACCCTCGTCTCCACGGCCAGCAGTCTCCGTGGAGGACTGAAAGCAGGATGGGGGCAGCTCAAGCTTCCAGAACTCAGAGGCAGAGCCAGCGTGTCTTTCCCAAGGAAGGTTACATGCAGGCTGCTTCATTTCAGTGGTGGCTGGAGGTCACAGAAAAGAAAAGGCTGCGCAGACATGGGGAAGCTCATGACCAGGAATCACTCCAGGGTAAATCCTCAGGGACTCATTAGTGGCTCCGTTCCTAGAGCTCCCAGGGCGCTCGGCTTAAAACTCGATTATGACATTCGGTGATTTATTCAACTAATATTTATTGAGCAGCTATTACGGGCCAGGTGTTCATGTACGGCCGCTCTAGGTGCTGACGGGAACAGAGGGGACCAAAGCCCTGCCTTTGTAAAGCTCAGGGAGGAAGAGCCTGGGGCTGGACGAGGGGCAGGAAGCACTGGGAGTTGCAGGGGCACACCTCTGGGGGTGGGGGGGACAGGAGACACCAGTGAGTACGTCCTGTGACAGCTGGCAGTGACGGGTGACAGGAAGCCGGGGAGACCTCTTCCAGGACGGAGCATCTGAACAGAAGCCTAGACTAAAGCAAGGCCACCCCCAGGGAGGCTCCCCAGGAAAGAGCTTTCTGGTATAGACAGCAGCTAGGTCGGGGCTTGAGCAATAGGCTTGGGACGTGGCTAGAGGGTAGGGAGCAAATGTGGGCATGCAGGCAGAAGATGAGGCCAGAGAGCAGGGCGGGCCTGGCTAAGGGGTCTTGAACAAGGGTGGATTTTGTCCGAAGTGTGAGGAAACACAGATTAACCAGGAAACAACTGTGTTACCTACCAGGAAGGAGAAGCGAGGTGTCTGGATTTTAATGCAGGAGTGACCCAAAACACAAGGCGACATAAATTCTGAAGCTCCAACATCGGTAGATGCAAAAGGAAGAGAAAGTAGATGGTACACAAGAGGGTATCACAGGGGCCGTCTCAGCTAAGCTGGGGCAGGGGGGTTTGTGCCCTCCAACCTGCAGCCCCCATCCCCTCTAAGCATTCTGAACTTGACCCTCAGGGAAATGGGAAGCCACTGAAGGTTTCAAAGCAGAGAAGTGGGGTGACCACTTAGACGTGGCATGTCTGGCTCACCCAGACTGGCTTGTTCTTACGCCTCCTCCCCATCATAAAATCTTATAAATGTTCATCCAATGAGTGCGGTAATCAAGCAACTCGGCGGCTGGAACAAAGGAAATCCTCTCTCTTTTCCCGAAGACAAAACATACAGAAAACATCCCTTACCATTTAAAGTGTTTCGCCTGTTAGAAAGCAAAGATAATTGGTGAGAGAGAAGAAATGGCAACCCTGGCTGTGGACTCAATACTATTGGGAAGAAAGCAGACCTTCCATTCCTGCCTCTGGCTGCAACCCAGGTTCGGGAGCCTGATGCCATCCGGTGTCTGGGTCATGTTCGACCCCACCAACATCTCATTTGGCCCTAAATAGAGCTGAGCACTTCCACAGACCCTTACTGTCATTTTCCAACACCGCTCTTTTATTAATAATCCAATGTAAATCTAAGAGAAAATTAACGTGTCATCTCCTAGCAGGAAGGACTGAACATCTCAATGTGACGGTCTGTTAGAGTTGTCATTTATCATTAGCGTGCAATTCAAGCCCAGCTTCCCACATTCTGGTGGGAGCTTTCGAGACAATGAATCTCTGGGAATTAGCTTCTGGTCCAATAATTCCTGTTTTCCCCCCCCCCACCCCACACCTACCTAAGAGATAAATTCTGTCTCAGTGGGAGGGAAAAGAAAAGGGGGAGGAGGGAGTTTGCTATTTTCCTTCCTGGTTGAAATCAATTTTTCTCAAGGAGACAACGCAATACCCATTTTGTGAGAAGGGAATATACAGCTGTACGCTAAAGACCGATAAATGGAGCTGTTCTCATGAAAACTTCCTCACATCAAATGTAGGGGAACCTCTTAATGGGCTTTGTTCTTCTTTTCCATAATCCATAACTATTAAGAGAAAGATGGGCAGAGAGAGGGTACTGCCAAGCGGGCAGCCGTGTAAACAGGGCCACCTTCCGGGCTGACCCGAAGAGGCCACTGCAAACACTGGTCTCTCCATCCACTCGGCACACCGTCTCCCCTCCCGCCAGGCATCACTGGAGGCTCTGGGGATGCAGCGCAGCACAGACAGGCCTTTCCTGGTCCTCAGGGAGCTTACAGTCTAGCAAGGAAATCCATCAATCCAAAAAAAAAAATTAATAACAGATAAGTGCTATCAAGAAAATAACCCAAGGGCTTCCCTGATGGCGCAGTGGTTGAGAGTCCGCTTGCCGATGCAGGGGACGCGGGTTCGTGCCCCGGTCCGGGAAGATCCCACATGCCGCAGAGCGGCTGGGCCCGTGAGCCATGGCCCGCGTACCGCAAAAAAAAAAAAAAAAAAAAAAAAGAACCCAAAATAGGAATTCTAGGCATTAAAATAGACTTGTTTTGTCTAGGAACTTTTTAAAAAATCTTCAGTGAAAACCAGAAAAATGCAGCCGGGAGTAAATCAGGCTTCTGGTTCCAAAGCGAACAGGACAGTCAGGATGGACACAGCTTCTGGAGGCAGCAGCCGGCTCCTCCTGGCCGATGGGACCCGGCCACGGTACCTGGGAGCCCTGCCCGGGCTGACAGCCGGGCCCGTGAGCGTCCAGGGGCCCTTCCACCGTGAATGGAGCTCAGAGCCAACCACACTCTGTGCTCCAGCAGTGCAGCCCACCTCAGCCCACAGGCCTGTGCAAAGGGCTGGGGGCTCGGGTCAAGGATAGAGCACTCAGCCCGGGGGTCCTTCCACGGGCCCTGCTCTCTCTGCCGGGCCCCCCACTGTGAGGGAGGTGTCTCCCCACAATGCCAGAGCCCCACCACGTCCTCCGCCAGCACCGCGTGCAGCCCCATCGTGACACTGGGCAGGCCGAGCGGTCCCTGTTCCTGTAGCCTCGTGAGGGTAGGGACCCCGCTTGTTTTGTTTGAGCTCAAAGGATTCTCTCCTTCGACCCACACCACCCCATCAGGGAGCTCTTAGCTCCCCGTTTCATAGAGGAGGAAGCCACGTCTCAGAGGCGACAAACGACTCAAGGTCCCAGAGCTGCCGAGTGGAGCCCGAATTCAGCTTCCGGGCTGGCGGACGGAGCGGGGAGCTACCACGGCCTCCCCGCCCCCATCTCATGATTCGCAGTCGCACAGACTTCGACCACAAACCTCACGGCACACGTGCACTGGCTGAGGACGTGAGGAGCGCTGGGCCCCTCCCTGCCCGACGCGCACCCCCCAGCCAGCCTGTCCCCCGCCTTCCCCTCTCTCCTTCCCGCCCTTCCTCTCCTGACCTGGCTACTTCCCAACTTCAAAGCACCGTCACAGGGCAAAGATGTTGCCTGGCAGATGCCTAAGGGCTCTGAACCAAGACCACCTGCCCCACCCAGGGAGGGGCACCCGCCGGGGACACATTCAGAGCGCAGACTCAAGTGCTCCCCGAGTTGGGAGCGAACAAATCCTCCTTTTGCGCACAAGTGCCTGGGGACACGGCTACGGCTCCTATGCTGCCCGCCCTGTCCCGGGCATACAGGGTCCCTCCTACTCTGGCTACGAAAGGCGCCCCCCAGCGGTGGGCATGCAGCTGAGTCATTCTGAGCTCGGGGAGGGGACCCTCTAGCAGGAAGCACGCTGTCTGACCACAGCAGGACAGGCTCTGGTGGCCTAAGCCCTCAGATCTCAGGGAAGCCGTGGGCACGTTGCCCGGGGACTGCGGGACGCATCCCGAAGCCATCTCAGCTGCCTTTCACCTGGACCAAGAAATGATGAGTCTCTGCCCGATCTCGCATTGGGTCCCAGGCAGAAAAGCCCAGGTGATAACCACCGAGGCCAGGACTTGCAGCCCTCACCTCCATCTTGACCTGAGCCATGACTTTTTCCCAGCACAAGATGCAAACCCCAGCAGACGCAGCTGGGGTTAATAACAGAATCAGGGAAATGACCTCTGGTGCAGATGGAGGGGTGGTGGATGTCCCAGGCGGCAGGAGACGGCAGAGAAGGAGCTTCTCCATGAGGAACAGCCGGCCTGGGGAGGGCCCTGTGGGAGCAGGGGCAGCCTAGAGGGGGGATGTGGCCACAGGGGCACGATGGGGGTGCTGAGTGGCCTCGGGAGCCTGGGGGCCAGAGAAACAGGTCCGAGAGCACAGGGCCAGAGCTGGAATATGCCAGTTCCCCTCAAAGACTTTTTCCTCCCCCCCACCCCACCCCTCGGTCCTGCTTCCTGGAAGCTCCCTTTCATTGCCAAGGGATCCTTTAGTTTTCCAGGCGGGCCCACCGGAACCCCGCCCCCTGCAGGCCCTGCCTCACTGGCACTTGAGGGTGTCACACATTTGTTTTGCCTTCTGGTTCCTTGAGAACAGGGACCATGTCTTACAAGTCTCTACAGACTTGCGAAAAGTGTGCCCGTGCAAGTGTCAGGCCTTCAGGTGGTGACGGTGGCACGGACAGGGAGGTGACACTCTGCTGGGTTGATCAGACAAACAGCCCTGAGCGCCCGCGTCCCCGCCTCACCGCCCTTCTCCCCCCAGACCCATGAGTCACCTCGCCCCCCCCCTTCCTGGACACTGACAGCCCCGACAGCGCGTGCTCCAGGGTGACAGTCCCCACACTCGGTGACACACGGACCCACACACTTTCAGTGCCCCCCAGGAACGGAGCATGCCTTAGCCTGGCATCCAAAGCCCTCGGCCAGCTGGGCTCAGCCCACTTGGCCGCCCTTTTCCACAGGTGGCCTTAAGCCCCAGTGACCCCCGGGGTCATCTGCACGACGTGTCCCCTCAGGCCTCCACGTCTCTGTGCAGTGTATCGCCTTAGCCCAAAGTTCCTTCCTCCCTCCTCCGGCCAAAGTCCAAAGTCCTGTTTGGCTCTCGGGGGCCCGTCTCCAGTGTTGCTGCTGCCACCTCCCTCCCCAGCATCAAATTAAACGTGGCCCCTCAACCCCCCCAGAGCATAGGGTCCCTCAACCCGACCCCTCCCTGCATGGGCCCTTGTTTCATAACAGTTGGTTCCACATGTCTGCCTCCCCAGAAGGCTGCAAGCCTTTGGGGGAGAGCCATATCCTTTTGTGTGTGGGGGGGGTCTCCTACAGACCTAAATGGTGTGTTAACTCTGGACGGTCTCCAGAAAGATCTCCGATGGGTTTCCTGACTGGGGCTGGGAGCAGTGGTGACGTGTAAGGACCTCCTCAAGCCCCAGTGGGAGGCAACCTGTGCCGAGCGCTAAGTGAACCTTGGCAACCGTGTGACGTGCGTGCACCCATTTGATTCATGCGATGAGCCTGTGCAGCAGGTCATACTGTCACCTGTCTTCACAGTCGGAGGCCCCAAGGCTCACAGAGTTTAGACGATTTGCCCAAGTCCACAAGGCAGGTACGGGTGACACCAGGATTTCCGTGTAGGTGGGTCTCACTCCAGAGACGTGTTTTAACAACTGTTCTATGCTGTCTCCCTCGGAAGATGGTTACAATTTTCACAGAGACTCAAAATGCAAACCAAACCATCAGAGGCCTGGGGAGGCTCTAGTCCACCTCGTCCCCGACCTGAGTAGCGTACGTACCCCTCAGTGCTAAATGCCCCCATGTCCAATGCACACGCTCCCCAGGTGGAAATGCACAGTCCAGACTTTCCAAAGAGCTCTCAGCCCTACCATCGAGTTGCAGGGCTGCACCATCAGAAAGACTCGTCTCTGACTTTCATTAATTACAACATGAATGGTGCTGAAGGTGTTTTGCTCAATAGAGACTTCTCGCCTACTCTCCTCCAAGCTCGTAAATCAGCCCTATGGTCTGATGGCCGCGATGTTCCCCTGATCATCTTACTGCAATATTAATAAGGCTGTTCAAGGCAACTGGTTCCTTCTAAATTGTCACATAAAAATTCGGTAAATGTCAGACACATCATTTAATAGAAGACGGTGTTTTACTGTCAGGGGAGGTAGGTGGCTGAGAGGATGAGGTAAAGGGTCCAGTGACGACCTTAAGGCAGGCTCAAGGCACAGAGAGCTCTAGCCTGGGGCTCCTGACTTGGGTCCTTCTCGCCTGGCAGGTGGCAGAGCCCACTGTGTGCAGGACACTGGGCAAGGGCAAGGACTCCTGGGGGAGGGGCGGGGTTAGGGTTAGAAAGAAACAGTTGTTCCAGTCCTCAGGCAGCAGATAATCTTGTTGGAGCAAGAGAGAACTCCTCACAATGCTTCCTGTCCTAGCAAATTACTACCCCCATTGTAGGAAGCTGAGAAACTTCCAGGGACACTGGCCCACATATAAGCAAGTTGACGTTTACAGAGGGATAGGCTCCCAAAAGCAAATTAACGTCATGTCAACTGCTTATAAAAGAATGCGGAGGGAATTCCCTGGCAGTCCAGTGGTTAGGATGCTGAGCTTCCACTGCAGGGGGCCTAGGTTCTATCCCTGGTTGGGGAACTAAGATCCCTCAAGCTGCAGAGCGTGGTCAAAAACAAACAAACAAAAAGCATGGGGGCTGGTCCTACCAATTGGGGTGGACAGAGGCACAGAGATAAACACACAGTGACATTCGCTGCAGCCTAGTTTATGACGGAGAAAGTGCGGAAGCCACCTACAAATCAGTGAATTGCTTTGGCGAGTAAATCACAGTATGTTGATATAATGGAATAGTATACAGTTATTAGAAAAGATACCTATATTTATTGACGTGGAAAGAGTTCCATGAGTTTAAAAAAAACCAAAAAAGCAAACTGCAGAACAGCACATACAGCAGGATCTCATTTATGTAAAATTACTTCTATACCCAGCACCTATATGTCTACACGTGCACTTGAAGAAGGCAGAGGGGTGAGATTCTCTAATGGTGACCCTGGCTGTCCCCGGGGAACAGGGTTTCAGAGGACTTGCGGGGGTTTTATGGGGTATAGAATGTTCTTCAATGAGCGAGGAGAGAAACCTGTTCATTTAAATTAAGTGAGAGCTTCCCTGGTGGCGCAGTGGTTGAGAGTCCGCCTGCCAATGCAGGGGACACGGGTTCGTGCCCAGGTCCAGGAGGATCCCACATGCCGCAGAGCGGCTGGGCCCGTGAGCCATGGCCACTGAGCCTGCGCATCCGGAGCCTGTGCTCCGCAACGGGAGAGGCCACATTAGTGAGAGACTTGCGTACCGCAAAAAAAATAAATAAATAAAAATTAAAAATTAAGTGAAAGGAGAGGGGTTGCCGGATTAATCAGTGAGCGTTAACAGAGCGCCCACTGTGTCCAGTCCGAGTGGCACAAAAATGAACACAACTTAATCTTTGCCCGGAAGGATTCGCAGGCAAGTGGAAATCGCAAATGACACGCAGATGATTGACATTCCGGGGTGGGGGGCAGGGGATGATGCAGCAGCAGGGAGTCTGCAGTGGAGGCAGCGAGCTCCGTGTTATCCCCCCCTTACGAGAAAGCCCACCCCTGCCCACCCGCTGCAAGCAGGTTCCGAAGAGGCGGTGTCTGGCCTGGAGGAGAGTTCTCACTGAGCGCTGATGTGGGGACAGTGAGCTTGAAGTCGGCAAAGGAAACACGTTTACTCAGAGCGGGCCGTGGACCAGGCACTGGGGGGACCCGCCACGCTCCTTATACCGTGTGATGGAGCCCACAACAGACCCGTGGGGGTGTGAGGGCCTCAGCCTTGGAGGTGAGGAAACGCAGCCTCAGAAAGGCTGCTTTGCTGGCCGGGGCTCTACGGGGATGGGCGGTGGGGCTGCACTCCAAACGGTGAGGGAGACAGCTTCCCATCCTCCAGCAAGAACACGCGGCCTTCCTGGAGGGACAAGAACCCCCTTTGCACTGGACAGGACTCAGAGCCCACTGAAAGCCTGTACGTCTCAGATTGTGACCTCTGGAGAGGAGACCAAGGCAGATAAGCGAACCCCAGAAATCACGGTGACTGTCCTGGGATTCTCTGTGTTTCTCGGGGGTAGTTAGCTGCCTGGCACATCGCACTGGGGTACCAACCTCACCACCACTCCTGCGTGGCTTGACTCCCCGGGAAGGGAAGTTCCAAGCTCCAGAAATCCAGTGCCTTAGAAACTAATTCCTACTGCTAGTCAGAGAAGTTCCCGGGATATTGTTGCCGGGCTGGGGGGGAGGGGGGAGGGGGGGAGGAGGGAGCTATGTGGGAGAATAAAAGATTTGACCGTTAGCGAGAAACTGCACCAATGTGGGGCTTCCCCTCCAGCTGGCACCCTTTGGCTCCCTCCCGACACTCCCGGACTCTCCTCCAACCTCCTCATGGGTCACAGAGCAGGAGGCCCTTTCAGCCATTCCACTGGCTGCAGGCTGATGGAGATGCACCTCGCGTGAGTCGAGGCTCATCACAGCGGCAGCCTGTGCAGAGAGGCAGCAAGTGAAGCTGCAGCATGGTGGGAGGGTACCATCAATCCATCCAAATGACATGGGCGGGCTGTTATGCAGGGCCCTGGGCAGCTGGGCCAGCAGGAGAGGTGCATCCGCTGAATACCCCCATGCCCAGAAGCCCAGGGGTGCCTTGGCCGGTGCCTCACCAGCCCTAGAGTCTTGCCCTTGACAATCACCTGACACCAGGAGAGAGGAACTGTCCCTCCATGCCCCCAGCCTGCTTAGGGAGGCGTCGGCACCCCACTGGAGCAGGAGTGGGGAGGGGCAGGAAAGTTCTAGAGCTCTGTGCTGCTGTGTTTCATCATCTGAAATGATAATACTATCAGTAAAAACCACTACATAGCAGATTTCCTCTAAAAGTAATTTTAGTTAGTGGCACTAGTTCTAGAAAGCTTGCACTGTGGACTTTGTTGCGAGTGTGAACCCAGCCGCTGGGATTCAGCAGCTCCTGGTTTCTCCCCTTCCCGCTGGGCAGAAGCTGAGTCTCCCCCAGCGATGCCCCTGCCACCTCGGAGAGGCCTGTGGATGGGCACAAAGCTAGGCCAGCCAGTGGCAAGCTCACCAAGTACCTCCGCCCCGGCTTACAGCCTACCTTGAGCAGCTATTACATTTCCAACTAAGCCGCAGTCTTTCCTGCTGTAAAAGGAGGCCGGTGAGACCTCAGGCCCCACCTGCAGGGAGCCGGCCTCTCTCCCCTAGGAGACGTGCAAGGATGCTCTGAGCTCTCTGGCTTTATGCAAAGTGCTGCACGAGCCAAGGGGCCACATACGCCGTTACACATCATCATGGTTTACACTAGTGAATGTAATCATGCCTATTCTGTGGTCATCATAAGCCCAGCATCTCTCTGGTCATCAGGGCTGATCAAGGTCTTCAGGACTCTTCCATGCAGGACATCACCTGCTGGACCACCTGTCTACCCTCTACCCACCACACTGAAGATGGAATGATGCCTTTGTTAAGTTTCTCATCGATCCAAGTGAAAGACTGAGATCTAATAAATAAATTAAAATACATCTAATAAGATAAAATTTGAGATTAAAAGGAAGCTTGCTTGCATATTCATGAACCAAGTGAAAACTCAAATGAGCTCTTCTAAGCATCTTATTCATGGGGAGTCACAGATTGAACATGTGCTGAGAGCATTTCTTAGCAAATATAAGCCTGGCAAAGGCACATTCATCCATGAATTCACTGAACAAGCAGTTATTAACCATTACTTTGCATTACTATTTATTTTGCATCTTCATCTCTTTGTAAACCTAGTACCTCATAGAAACAGTAGGCACTCGGTTGACTGCCTGCTGATGAGACTGGTTTTCTCAGGCCCTAAAAAGTACAGTACCTGTCCCTGAGTTCCTTGTATGTAGTCAAGGAGGTAAGAGTCACTTCCTCATGAAGTCTTTCTGATCCTGCTGGACCATGTTTGGTGACCTTGCCATGCATTTCCCAAGCAGTCCTTACTCTCCCTGCCTAGCACCCACCCCCAACACATACACACATATACACACACACCTGTTTCATCGTCTCTGTCCTCTGCTGGACTGTAAGCTTAGTGAACACAGAGACTGAGTCTGCTCTGCTTCCCACAGCCTGGCATATACGTGGAGGAAACGTCCAATAAATCACTGGATGATTGAAACAAGGAATGGATGGACAGATGGGTGGATGGATGAGGGGGTGAATGAATGACTGATGGATGGATAAATAGATAGGTGAAGGGGTGGGAGGATGGGTGGGCAGATGGATGATGGATGGATGGGTGGGGGGATCATGGATGGATGGATGGAGGTGTGATGGATGGATGGATGGATAATGGATGGGAGAATGGGATGATGGAAGGACGATGGATGGGAGAATGGGAGGATGGGTGGATGATGGATGGGAGAATGGGAGGATGGGTGGATGAAGTAGTAATAAAAGGCAAGAAAAAGGTCTAAGCTATAGCCCGTGATAGAATGTATTGAGATGGTGGCCAGTAAGGGCAGGAAGGAGTGAGGGTGTTGGTTAGCTAGGGAAGAAGATCCAGAAGGAAATGTCTCTGAGATCTTAAGAAAGTGAAAGATTTGGCATCTTCTGTGCCAGGCAGTGTGCTGGGTATCTCGTGAGCATCACACTGCACCCTCACCACATTTGAGGAAGGTATTTCACCCACGTAGGGAAGGAAACAGAGTCCTGTAGATAAGCCCGCACAACTGCAAAGCCCGCATGTGGTGGAGCCATGATGGAGACCACGTAGTCTGTGTGACATAAGCTCCCTCCACGGTGGCTGGAAGACCAAAGGGCATTTCCTGGCCCAGTGTGGGACAGTGCCATGAAGAAAGAGGTATCTGTAGGAATCTCTGCACCGGCAGAGATGAAGTTGCCGGCATGGCAGTCGTGCCCCTCAGAACCAAGAGCAAGGAGTCAGGGCTCTCCAGGGGGGCCCGGGATGCATGACCCCCTCCAGCTCCCCGCAGGCACAGCTGCTATGTCACGGTGGGGTGTGGAGCGGGGTGGACTAGAGAGGCAATGTGACTTTCCTAAATAATCCTCTAGTTGTCAGAGCCAGGAAACAGGAAGGCAGAAAGGGAACGGGAGGGGGTGAAAGAGAGCAAAGCCCAGAAAGGACCAAGTGTTCTGTACGGATCAGATCTCTGCTACCCTTGCAAGTACACTAAGACTTGAGGCGCTGGTGCTCACAGCCAGAGGCTCCCACGGAGCCAGCTCAGGCGATGAGGCATCACCTGGGGTGAGGACGGAGAAGGTGGCCTTCCGGGGTCCAACCCCCTGATACAACACTCAGGGACTTTCTCAAAAGCATCATCTATTTAGTTGATGATGTGTCCTGAAGTGTTTCATTTAGCTGGAAATCATGCTTGGTCCATTTCCCAGATCTCACTGACATTATAAGAACCCTGCACATCACATCTGGCAGCAAAGCAGTTCAGTAACCCATCGTGATGAGTCAGAGTTCCCCCCAGTCTGGGGAGCTGGCAGTTCAGACAACTTCGAGAAGGCAGGGTCACTGCTGCCTCCCAGGCCAGGGTTATAGGAGCCTGTGTTGCGTGTGCGTGTGTGTGTGTGTGTGTGTGTGTGTGTGCACTTTGAGAGGCGGCAGAGATACCACATGGCACACAGCAGTCACCATCCCTCGTGACCACAGGGTAAAACTTGCCAATTCCTTTACCTATTTAATCCTCCCACTGGGGCAGGAACCATTATCAGCAAACTACTTACGAGAAAACCAAAGCCTAGTGAGTTTCAGGGGACCCTGATCCCGTAGCTACAAGCAGCAGAGCTGGGATTCTAACCCAGATCTGTCTGGATCCAAGTCCGTGCTCTCACCCATGACCCCCTGTTGCCCCTGTCAGTGGGCCTGGGAGGCGCTGCACAGTGTGTCCATGCTCTCGCCTTCACAGTGTAAGGAAGAATAGAGTCCACAGTTGAAGACATTTGCAAAATTTTCAGTTTCACAAAATTGAACAGGCTTGATTCCGGACGGACTTCCTCCTTCAAAGGCTCACACACCGTGAGTTCCCAAGAGCCATGGAACCACACTGCTCTTCAAAGCTTCCTGAGGACAAGGCCTCTGAGGCTGTCTTTGACTCTCTGAGTCCAGTGGTTTGGGGCACAAGGTAGAAGAATGCAATATTCATTGAAAGTGTGAGTGAATGAAAGAATGAACAAGTAAATAAATGTCATGAATGGCAGTTCTGCCTTAAGGTAAGAAAGTAGGGCTCTGGGAGAAAAGCTCGCAGTGTCCCCGGTCACGGGGTTTTCCTATCACCCACAGCATCTCACCCGGTGCCCGCCCTGCTGGCTGCCTCAGTGGTCCACAGGACGGATTCTGAGGACACCGCATCATTCATCCGGGCCGCTGTCCTGTGGGCTTTCAGGGCCTCTGGCCTCTGGCTCTCCTGCCTGGCAGCCTCCAGAAGGGATTCCTGGCCAGAGCTGACTCTGACGCCCACTACTGAGAGGTGGGGGAGGCCACCTGGTCCTGTCCGAGGGCGGGAAGAGGCTGTCGTGACTGAAAGCTGCCCCTTCTCGTGTCCTCCTACTCTTGACCACGTCCCCGTTGTCCAGGCACGCAGGGACGCTGAAGCCCCAAAGTGGAACGGTGGTGACAGACTTGAGGGGCTGGAGGGGGCTGAGCGGATGCCAGGGCACCAGCTCTTCACCTGACCCACTGCCCACGAGCTGACACGCAGGGGTCACAGGGACCCTGACGCACTCAGCTGCAGACCACCTCTTATGATGTCAGGGCAGCTCAGACTCTGCAATGTCCTTTCTGAGTCTGTCTGAGGCACCTGCCCATCCTCCAGAGGGGTCTGAAGCTCCGGAGCTGAGGTGGCCCCTTTTCCTGGAAGCCACTGAGAACAGAGAAGGTGGGCAGCACCTTGAGGACAGCAAGTGACCAAACCCACCAGTGGGTATCCAGTGATCTGGATGCTCCTGTGAACGCTCACAGTGCCAGGAAGGAGGGTATGACCCAGAGGGAACAAAGGTGGGCCAGGACCCACAGGCCGGCGAGCAGGCGGGAGGGTGAGGCAGCGACCTGGCCGCTCCCGCAGCAGAACTGAAGCTCCTTCGGAAGGTGGATTTGGGGGCTCCCCTGGTGGCGCAGTGGTTAAGAATCCATCTGCCAATGCAGGGGACACGGCTTTGTGCCCTGGTCCAGGAAGATCCCACATGCTGTGGAGCAACTAAGCCTGTGCACCACAACTACTGAGCCTGCGCTCTAGAGCCCGCGAGCCACAACTACTGAGCCCACGTGCTGCAGCTACTGAAGCCCGCACGCCTAGAGCCCGTGCTCTGCAACAAGAGAAGCCACCGCAATGAGAAGCCCGCACACCGCAATGAAGAGTAGCCCCCGCTCGCCACAACTAGAGAAAGCCTGCGTGCAGCAACGAAGAACCAACGCAGCCAAAAGTAAATAAATAAATTAAATAAATAAATAGAAAAAAAAACAAAACAGAAGGTGGATTTGTAAGTGGAGCTTCCACAGTGTGCTATGCCTCTCTCCGTTGCTCATCTGGGGCCCCAAACAGATCTTTTATAAACTTTCCTTCTCCTTCCAGGGGCCTCGGTTTTCCTACTGTAACAACTCACAGGTGGTCTATTTTCAGAACAAAGATAGTCAATTCATTCATTCCATGAACATTCTTAAGCCCTTGCAATGTGTCAGGCATTGGGCCCCTTCCCCGGCCATGCAGAGCAGAATGTGACTCAGGTTCTGGACCTTGCATAAAAATTCTGTAAAAATATGGTCAGATGGGGAGTAGTCCTTTCTGGATAAAGACCTGCAGACACGTATACGTCACAGCCACTAGATCGCACTCTGGCAGCAGAGCAGCACTGCTCCCTCCCGTGTGCCACACCAACATTAACAGCCTCATCGTTCCCCTCCCCCACCCCCCAATGCAGAAACTGACAAGTCTCCGATATTTGCCTGAAGTATGAGAAAGGGCCGGCCCAGGAGATGAGATGTGGGTGGGCTTCCAGGGGAGGGGCTCAGCCGTCCTAAGACAGCACACCTTTTTGAGCATGTCCTCAAGGTTCATTTGTATACAATTAACATGAAAACACTTTGATTGTATACAATTAACATGAAAACACTTTGATGATGACAAGCTTGAGTTACTATGGACTTGAAATTGATACAACTGCACAATCTCAAAATTCTCTCTAGGTGTCTTCCCAGTAACCAAGGCATTGGTGGCCACAGAAATCCAAATCTCCCAACTTGTCCCCCCAAAACAACACAGATCAACAAGGAGAACGAATAAAACCACAAACAACCCACAGCTTTAGCACGACTAGAAGATGGAGACACTATAATGTCAAATTACCTCTAAGTAGAAAGATAAACATCTGTTTCCAGTGAAGCTACTTCTTGAATTCCCACCCAAAACCTCTGTAGAGAGCAAAGGGGTGGGAAAAGTCCCAAAGCCACATTAAGTGAGAAGCAGACAATGGAGGGCTTGAAAATAAACCAAAACTACCTAGAGAAAGAGAAAGTACACCTTAAGTGAAAAAAAAAAAAAAAAAACTGGAAAAAGAATGCTGATAGACCAGAACATTGACCAGAGGGAAGGGTTTCAAGGTGGGCTTGGGAGGGAGAGAAGCGGGTGAGAAAGGAGGGTTGGGTACCATACAGAAAGTGTGCAGTAAGGGAGAGAAAGCAAGAGGTTGACGTTTATGAATCTGCAAAACCAAACTAATAATAAAATAAATCCAAGGACACACTCTTCTCCCCTCCCCCTTTCCCCACCAAAAGCCAACCATTAAAGAAACTGCACTATGCTGCACTAACAGAAGAGGGGGCGCTTGAACTAAAAATCACATGAACCACTCAAAAAGTCAGCCGGGCCTGTGAAATACAGAGGTGGAAGCATCTTCATCTATATAAAGGCTACTCAAAGAAGGAAGACGAAAATGAGAATCCAAATATTTCAGCTGATGAAAATTACTCCAAAAATACAACCATAAGGCAGGAGAAAAAAAACCTGAAACATAACACTGCAAACGGAATTAAAAACCTCAAAGAAGCATTTGAGAAAATATCCTCACAGCCTGAAACCAAAAGATCAAATAATTGACAAGGGCAAGGGATTTAGACTGTCATTAGACTTCTCGACAGCAACCTACAAAGCAGGGCAGCGACGGAGCAGCGTTTTCATGAAACTCAAAGAAAGAAGGTGTGAATCAAAAAGTTTATACCCAGCAAAGCAGGTCTTGTAAAATCAAAGCCATAGAAAAAGGGTTTTAAACACATAAGAATTGAGGGAATAATGTACCCAGGAGCCAGCCCTTCTTAAGACATCTGCTAGAGAATTAACTTCAGCCAGCCAGGAGATAACGGAGGACTCTGGCAAATGGACTTATGGGGAACATTTTATATATTTAATTATAGATCTAAATTTAAAATGGGAAAAAGAATAAATGGGGAGAAGAATAATTTACAGATTTTACATGTTTGGCCAAAGTGAAAATAGTGCAACTACAAAATGGTAGACAACAAAAGAAAGAAAGGCAAAAACAGAATGAGCTCAATCATGGTTGTATAGGAATTTTATATAACATATACATTTCATATAATGATGGCTGTATAGGAGGTCAAGGGATTCCATAGCAACTGACAAACCAGATAGTAAAAGTTTACAGGGGGCCAAAAAAAATTTTAAAGGTAACCATTAGAACAAAAATGAAAACTTTTTATATATCAAAAGAAATGAAATAATAAATGAGCAAAGCAAATGTGTCATGTAGAGAAAGAAGTACAACAAATAGAACATAATACGTAGTATTTATAAAATATTATGAAAATGTTAAGACCAAGCATATGAGTCATATAAATATTGAACATATATGTAACTGTGGACAGGCTTAACTCCCCTATGAAAAGAAACAGATTTTTGACTTGGCTTTAAAAACAAGGTTCAGCTATATGTCATATACAAGAGGGACACTTTTAAAAAGGGATTCAGAAAGGCTGAAAATAAAGAGATAGGGAAAGATATATCAGGCAAATGGAAACAATAACAAAACAAGTATTGCAATCTTGATATCCAAGTTGAATAAATGGAATTCAAGGACAAAAAACACTAAATGTGGCAGACATGTTCTAATACTAAAACGAAAAACACAAATACTAAAAAAGGTCACGTTTCACAATGAAAATATAATAGTAATGAATATGAATGCACCAAGCAACACTAAAATTACCTTTATTAGTAGAAACTGTAGGATATGAAAGGAAATGCAGATGGAAACACACTCATAATAGAACACTCTAACACACCACTTTCAGCACAAAAGAGACCAGGTAGACAAAAAGTAGGTAAAGATACGGAGTCCTAAACAACATAATCAGTAAAGCAGATCATATGAAGATATTTATATATCTGATATTAGAGATTACACCTTCTTATTAAGTGCACGTAGGATATCCACCAAAGTTGATCATGTATTAGATGACAAATAAATAATCAGTATGACACATAAAGTAGAGATATTTCAAAGAATATTTTCTGATCACAGTGTAATAAAACTAGAAATTAATCTTTAAAATAAAGAAACTGTGAAGATACAAAGGAGTATCTCTCTTCTGCATAAGAAAAAAAGGGAGAAAATGATAAAATATTAGCCAAATAAACGCAGGACAGATAAAGAGAAAATAATGAGATTGGTTACCTCCATGGTGGGAGAATGGGGGCAGGAACACTGCTGAGTCCACCTTTTTTGCATAATTTTGACTTTGCAACATGTGAATGTTTTATATACTTAAAAGAAACCAACAAAGATGGGGAGGGACCCAAAATTGAACAAAAACAAAAGAACCTATAACTGTGTTATTTCCAAGAATAACATAACCAGAGTAAATGGGGGTGGGGAGAGAAAGACTAACCTGAGTAAACTTGAACTGAGTATTTCAACTTTTTGACCTCAGATTAAAGACCAAAAGTGCTATAAATCAATTCTGAACTCGAGTTATGCTTGTCTTCTTCTGTGGTATGGGTTAACTCTTATTTAACTACTTTGTATACATTTTAGGATTTGGAAAATAATGTATTCAGGAAAATTTCTCCTTGTTGGGGAAGGAGGTCCTGTATGTGGCAAGGTGAAAGGCTAGAATGAACGCAAGGCGCCGGATTGGAGTTGGTATCATTACAAATGCATGGTCTTACACGCACGAGTGTATATGTGTAGAAACAGGTGTAAGTGTATATATATGTTTGTGTATTTATGAGTGTATACTCACACGTGTGTTCTTAGCTCTTTCTATTAAGAGAGAGAACACCTAGGAGCTGGTGAGACAAAACGGTAGCAATGAATACACCTAGAATCCAGAAACCATTCTCTGCTAAAAGAAGCCAAGCCTCCTTCAAGAGAGAGCTAATCCCAGGACTGGTGCAAGGAAAGTACAAGGCAACCTTGGAACAATTTGTTGTGCCAGAAAGTAAGGAAATGCTCAAAACTGGATGGAATGAATGAGTGACTGATATAATCAATGGCACGTATGAATCTCAAAATCATTATATTGAGGATAATTCTTACACAGAAGAATACATACAGCACATGCTCCATTTACATGAAATCCCAAAATAAGCAAAACTAATTTATGGTGTGAACAAAATCAGAACAGTGGTCGCTCATGAGGAAGATGTGAACAAGGACTGAACGGAAAGGAACAGGAATAAACTTCCTTGGGGATAATGGCAATGCTCTACATCTTGATATGGGTTTGAGTTACACAGGTGAATGCAACGGTCCAAATGCTATATAGGTGAATGCAATTGTCAAAATGCATCAAGGGTACACTTAATATTTGTACATCACACTGTATATAAATTTTACCTAATAAAAGAACTGTAAAAAAAATATTGATCTGTAGACAATATCATGTCTGCCAAGTGTTTAAGGATGTCCACAGCTTACTTTGAAATGCAATTAAAAAATAAAATGGGGGCTTCCCTGGTGGCGTAGCGGTTAAGAATCTGCCTGCCAATGCAAGGGATACAGGTTCGAGCCCTGGTCCAGGAAGACCCCACATGCAGCGGAGCAACTAAGCCCATGCACCACAGCTAATGAGCCTGCACTCTAGAGCCCACAAGCCACAACTACCGAGCCTGTGTGCTACAACTACTGTGCACAGCAATGAAGACCCAACACAGCCAAAAATAAATAATAAATACATAATTAAATACATAAATTCTCTTTAACAAAAAGAAAGATGGATTTCTGGATGGTAGATGAGTAGGTATTGGATAAAGCAAGCAGGGTAAAATGTTAATTAAAGAATCTAGCTGATAGGTATATGCATGTTCACCAAATATCTATTAACTTTCTGTATGTTTGAAAACTTTCAAAATAAAATGTCGTAAAAAATATTATGGGGATTTGTCACAAGGACACAGCAGCCAAATTGAAGGTGCTCCCACTGGCCAAATCTGTGACAATACCATCAAAATAACTAGATTATAAACCACCGGACAAATATATAACCCACTGAATGTAACTTAGTCAATATAACACATTGAGTAAAACAGGAATACATGAGTACATGTGGGTATAAATAAATAAATAAATAAATGTAAGAAAGCAAAAATTCTTCAATACAGTAGAAAGAACAAAGCAACAAATAAATTTAGAAAAAAAACACCATCTGGCAAACATTATGATAATTAATTCAGACAAGAATTGTCAATGGACGCTAAAACAAGTGGGTAAAATTTTAACGAAAAACAAGATGTTTACATAGACCTAAACAATCTCCTCACAAAATACTAATTAATTACAAAGGGGGGGAAATAACTTTACACTTAAAATTGTAGCGAATACCATCTTCACCAATGATCAGCGTTAACAACTCCGGTAACAGGACAGCTGGTACCATGTGCTTCTTAATAAGATGCACTGGAAGGACCCAACATGACTTCTGTGGTCTTCCTGCCTGAAATGCATATTCTGAGCCTAGTCATGAAGAAACACCAGACAAATCCAAATGAAAGGACATTCTTCAAAATAACTGGCCTGTATTCTTCAAAACAATGCCAAGGACATGAAAGACAAAGAAAGACTGAGGAACTGTTCCAGATTCATGGATATTAAAGAGACATGGAAAGCAAATACGTGAGATTTTAGACTGGCTCTTACACCAGGTGATGATGATGATGATGATGATGGTGATGATTATGTTTTGCTATAAAGGACTTTATTGGGACATAATTGGTCACAGGAAGAAAGTCTGTAGATTGGATAATGGCATTGTATCAGTGCTGTTCTCCTGATGTTGATCATTGTACTGGGTTATGCAAGAGAATAATGCCCTAGTTCTTTGGAAATACACACTGAAGTGCTTAGGAGTAATGGGGCATCATGTCTGGAACTTACTTTCAAATGGTTCAGAAAAAATGCACACGCACACACACACACACACAGAGTGACAAAGCAAACATGACAGCATGTTAGCAGTTGGGAAGTCTGGATGAAAGTCATATGGGGTTTCTTTGTACTATTCCTACAACTTTTCTGACATGTTTAAATTATTTCAAAATGTAAAAGCTTTTAAAATATAAAAGAAAAAGAAAACGCTAGATAACGTAGGTTACCCTCTAATTCTAACTAGTCTCTCCTGGTCCAAAATGGCGAGATGCCGCCAAACCAAAAATCTCTAAAGACTGAGAGCTGCTGTGGCCATCTGACACACCCTGAAGAGACACAGCCTTCAAGGTACGAAGCAGAAGCTAACCAGCCAGGGTGACCTGCAGAGCAGACAGGCAAGGCTCTTGGGTTGAAGACAGAGGTTGCTTCATACATTCCTCTGGCCAATTCCAACAGACTGTTGCTGACAGATCCCTGAGTTCTCTCAGAGAGAGTGCCAAGGAACAGGCCTGCCAGCTGCCTCCCCTCCCGGTGCTGGAACCAACATCAAAGATGCAATTAATCATCTAAGGGCAAGGCTCCTCTATCTCCTACAGCCTTGGATACAAATCAACCCCAAAGTGTTAATAGATCAACAGTTATCTCTAATACCAAATACAACTTGCATTTGAGATGACATGTGCAATATTTTAAAAGCCAAAGTCTAAAACAACAAACTTGGCAGTTTTTCTGAGTAGCAATTAACACAGTGACTAATCCGATCAAAGAGACGGTAATTGGCATGGAGATATCCTTCTCACACCAGCAGCAGGTTGAAAACCTTAATCCTAACCTCTTTTTAACAGCACAGACTCTAGAGCATCTCTGCTCATCAAGGAAACTAATGCAATTATTAAGGACAAGGGTAATTACCCTACAGCTTCAACAAAAAAATAAAAGTGCTCAAACAGCAGTCACACAGGAGAAGGATGGGAGGCTGGACTCATGGTTGAAGGCTATTTCTGTGTCATGGCCATCCTAACGTTAGGCTATGCGACCTCCAGCCCCTGCCCAGGGTAGAGGGTCAACCACAGCCAGTTCTGCCCAGCATCAGCCACTCCAGGCCACAGCTTCCTATACAAAGTTCCCAAGTGCTAATCTGGTTGAGTAGGAGGTCCCAAGGATGTAACATTTGAAACAGTTAACACATAGCATCAAGCTGGCCTCTTCGATGCCTCTAGAACCCACTGTGTCCATTCAAGTTATTCTCCCCGAGTGTGATGCCCTGGATTCTGTCTAAAGTCTACCCATCCTTCAGGACTCAGCTTAAGTTTTAGGAAGTGATCCTAAACAACTCCAGCCCTCAGTGAGCCCTGAGCAATTTAAGCCCCTCTTGTCCAAACCATGATAGCAAGACAAAGAGGTGCCCTTGTTCATTCATTATATCTGGATTCATTATTGGCTTGATTTGCACCCTCAACAGAACCACATGGTTTTCAAGAGTCAAAACCCTGCCCTGTGCAGCCTTCATATCACCTAGCACAAGACTGGAACACAGGCAAAGTTCTGGCAATAAGTCAACAAGCTCTCAGATGCTCAGAGACACCCAGTGTTCTGTGGGGTAAAGAGAGAAGGAGGTTCTTTGCATGTGTGTGGCTGACAGGATAATTGTAGAACATTCAGTGAAGCCCACAGTATATGTTTAACACGTGATCAGTGAATCAGTAAATGAACAAGTGAACAAGTAGCCCAGGTCAGTTTGCTTGGTAGGTTAGCAAGTGGATCTGGTAAGGTCATGGTTACAGACAAGATGTCTGCACAAGCCAGCCGGCCTTCCCTGAGAGCACTGCGTGGCAGTAGCCCAGTCTACACCTGCAATGCTGCCCAGCTGCCTGGAGGGTGGGCTGTCGGCCGCAAGAGGACCGGGAGATAGATGGAGAGGTTTCCAATTCTGAAAGGATATGTCATTCTTATGTAAAATGGATGAGGTGGAATTTTACTGAGCATGCAAACTTCTTACCCCAAAGCTACGACCAAACCTTACTCATCACCCCAGTCTTGGTGAGCAGCAGACGGAGGAATTGCTAATTGAGGAAACAGCTGGACTCTGGGTGTGGAGGCCCTTCGCACTGAGAAGCCTAAGAGAGGAAGCGGGGCCCTTGACACCAAAAGGAAGGGAAGACCACTGCTCTCAGGAAGGCTGGAGAGACCAAGTCAGGGCTTCAATCTTGGAGGTACCAGGAGCTCAGCATAAACTACAGCATGGGGAGAACCACAGAGCCGGCGACCTGGTTACGAGAAACAAAGATGCTTTAAGCACCTGGTGCGACGTCACAGTTGGACCAGCCACCAGATCTCATGACTCAGGATCCTGAAATCTGCACGCTTAGGAATAAGGCTGATCCTAGGTCCACCCACTAGAGGTTAAATGCGGCTCAAAGGTGATATTTAAGTTGCTGGTGATTGTACAGATTAGAAAGACAAAGGAGATATTTTAGATGGTGTATACATTTTTCTTAGGATGAACTTAGCCTGTTTAAAACTAGAAGAAAACTCACTGACAGCTTTTCCTCCTGAATTTGTAATATCAATATAATATGAAGGAAGAGATATGCTCTTTTCTTTTTACATTCATTTTTATGTAGACCTTTCTGTCTGCATCAGTGACCTGGCACTTAACATCCTCACAGGGTATCTTTGGTGTCATCTCATGGTATCTTCTAATGTTAACATGTGTTCTTTTCCAATTAGGTTACAAGCCCCTTGAGGGTGTGGGAACTGGGTCTACTTCATCACTAAACCCTGTACAGAGCCTAGCAAAGTGCCAGGTACAGGTTATGACTCGATTAGTGCTGATTGTTGATAATTATATAGCAGTTATAAATGCAAGTCACTCAGCAAAGAAATGCCAGACCCGAGGCTGAACATTCCTCTTCTAATAAAGGATGCATTTAATTGTTGCAGAAGTGCCTTTCCCAGGCTTCCCTGGTGGCACAGTGGTTAGGAATCTGCCTGCCAATGCAGGGGACATGGGTTCGAACCCTGGTCTGTAAACATCCCACATGTCACGGAGCAACTAAGCCCATGCACCAAACCTACTGAGCCTGTGCTCTAGAGCCCACGAGCCACAACTACTGAGCCCCCATGCCACAACTACTGAAGCCCGTGTGCCTACAGCCTGTGCTTCACAACACGGGAAGCCACCGCAATGAGAAGCCTGCGCACCGCAACAAAGAGTAGCCCCTGCTCGCTGCAACTAGAGAACGCTCGCGCACAGCAACAAAGACCCAACGCAGCCAAAAATAAATAAATAAAATAAATATATATATATTTTTAAAGTGCCTTTCCCTCTCAGGCGGTTATGAAAGAGGCTCCACTGTTCCCAATTCCTATCAGCAGCTAAACATTTCTGAGTGGGAGGAGGGCACAGAAAGGAAGCAAGCATGGAGGTGTGCAGCCTGCGGAGAACTGTCCTTGTGGGAGGGATCATTTGGCTCAGAATTTAAAACCAAAAACTTAAGAAAAGTCATTTAAAGCTATGTTACTCCACCACTTGTTACCCATCAGACTGACAAAATTTAAGGATCGACAATAGCTAATGCTGGCAAAACCATGAATCAAAAGGGAGTCATACACTACTAATGGGAGTGAGAACTGATATAACCACTTTTGGAAACTGCTTGGCAATTTTGACAAATAGGAAACAATCTAAATGTTCATCCACATATGAATAGATAAATATACTCTGGTATATTCATACAATGGAATAGAATACAGTAGTTAAAATTAATAAACTAGAATTACAGGCATCCACATAGATGAATCTCATGATAATATGCTGGAAAAAAACACATTAATAACTTAAACCCCCAAAAAGAGGATTCAGTAAAGTAGCAGAATATAAAATTAACATTCAGAAATCAATTCCAGAGAGAAAATCCCAGTTACAATAGCAACAAGATAAAATACATAGGAATAAACTTAGTAAGAGATAGAAAACCACTATGAGGAAACTTTTTAAAACACAAAACACAAAAATATTTTTGAACAAATGGGAAGATGTAAGTTGATCTTGGGTAGGATAATTCAATATTGTTAGGATATCAGTTCTCCCTAAGCTAATTTATAAGTTTAATGCAATTTTATGGAGCTAGACAAATTGATACTAAAGTTCAGATGGAAAAATAAACTTTCAAGAATAGCCAGGAAAATGTTGAGAAAGAAAAGCCTCAATGGGGGCGTAAGCCCTACCAGACATTAAAAATACTACAAAGCCTCCATAATTAAAACAGTGTGGCATGGGTGTATCAACAGAGAAGTAGAAGAAGTTCAAATATAAATGCAGCTATATTTGGAAATTTTGTATATGATAAAGTTGGCCTCTCAAATCACTGAAGCAAAAAGGGACTTTTTGATAAATGTTGCAGCTAACAATTTAGAAAAATATAAAATTTCATCCATACCTCACACCAAATACAAGAATAAGTTCCAAATGGATCAAAGATATAAACAGAAAAACTAAAATCATACAAGTACTAAAAGGAAATGTGGGTGAATTCCTTTACAATCTGAGTGTAGGTAAAGATTTTATTACTATGATTCAAATATACATATGCAGTAAAAGAAAATATTGATAAATACAACTACATAAAATAAAAACATTTTGCACCTGAGACACATTTTGGATTCAAAGATACAAATAGATTGAAAAGAAAAGGGTGGGCAAAATACATCACGCAAACAGCAACCACAAGAATGTTGGAGCTGGAAATCTACACTAATATCAGACAAAATAGACTTTAAATAAAGACTGTTACTAAAGATAATGAGGGACATTTCCTAATGAAAAAAGGGGCAACACATCAGGAAATATAACAATTATAAACACATATGCACCTAATAATGGCTCCAAAATACATGAAGAAAAAGACTGACAGAATTAAAGGTAGAAGTAGACAATTCTACAATAGTATTTGGAGGCTTCAATATCCTACTTCCAATAATGGGTAGAACAACTAGATAGAATATCAACAAAGACATGGAAGACCTGAGTAATACTATGAACCAACTAACCTAACAGACATCTTCAGAATACTCCACTCAACAACAGACTATAGGGCACATGGAACATTCTCTAGGACAGACCATGTGTTAGGCCATAAAAAAACCTCAATAAATATAAAATAATAGAAATAAAACAAAGTATGTTCTCCAACCACAATGAAACCAGTTTAGAAATAAATAGCAAATAAATGGGGGAAACTCACAAATACATGTAAATTATAAAAGACAATCCTAAATAACCAACAAGTTAAAGAATAATTAAAATAGGAAATCAGATAATACATTGTGATGAATGAATATGAAAACAGAAGATATCAAAACTTATGGGAAGCAGCAAAAGCAGTGCTTAGAGGGAAACATATAGACGAAAAAAATCTCAAATCAATAACCTAATCTTCCACCCTGAGACAGGAAAAAGAAAGCAAAGTAACCCTAAAGCAAGAAAAAGGAAAGATATATTGGGTTGGCCAAAAAGATCACTCGGGTTTTTCTGTAAGATATTACAGAAAAACCCGAGTGAACTTTTTGGCCAACCCAATAATAAACATGAAAGTGAAATTCAATGAAATAGAGGGCAGAAAAACAGAAAAAAAAAAAAGAAAAAATCTAGTTCTTTGAAAAGACCAACAAAATTAACAAACCTTTACCTACACTGACCAAGAAAAAAAAGAGAGATGACTCAGATAACTAGAGTCAGAAATGAAAGAGGGGACATTACTATGACCTTACAGAAATCAAAAAGGATTACAAAGGAGTACTACGAGCAACTGTACACCAACAAATTAGACAACTTAGATGAAATGGACAAATTTCTACAAAGACACAAACTACTAAAACTGACTCAAGAAGAAAGAGACAATCTGAATATACCTGTGACAAGTAAAGAGACTGAATTAGCAATGAAAAAAAATACCCACAAAGGAAATCCCAGGCCCAGATGGCTTCACCGCTGAATTCTACCAAATATTTAAAGAATAATAATCCTTCACAAACTCTTCCAAAAATTGTAAAAAGAACACTTCCCAACTCACTTTATGATACTAACATAACCCTGATAACAAAACCAGACAAAGACATCACAAGAAAAGAAAACTACTCACCAAGACCTCTTATGGATATGCATGCAATAAACCTCAACAAAGTACTGGCAAACTGAATCCAGAAGCATATAAAAAGAATTATACACCATGACCAAGTGAGATTTATACCAGGAATTCAAGGTTAGTTCAGCATCTAAGTAATACATCAACTATTAATAAATAATTCATTATATAAATAGACTAAAAAAATCTCATGATCATCTCAATAAACACAGAAAAAACATTTGACAAAATCCAACATGATAAAACATAAAATTCAGCAAACTAGAGAGGAACTTCCTCAACCTGATAAAAGGCGTCTACAAAAGGATCTACAGTTAGCATCATACTTAATGGTGAAAGACTGGATACTTTCCCCCTAGGATCAAGAACAAAACAAGGATATCCACTCTCATCACTTCTATTCAACATTGTACTGAAAGTTCTAGCCAGCGTGACTAGGCAAGGAAAAGAAAAATAGGCATCCTGATTGGAAAGGAAGAAATAAAACTATTTGCAGATGAGATGATCTTATATAGAGAATATCCTAAGGAATCCGCTTTTTAAAAAAACTATTAAAACAAATGAACAAGTTCAACAAAGTTGCAGGATTCACGGTCAATATACAAAAATCGAATGTATTTGTATACAACTGCAATGAACAATCTGAAAATAAAATTAAGAAAATTCCATTCATGATAGCATCAAGAAGAATAAAATACTTAGGAATCATTTTTAACAAGAAATATAAAACTACACTGTGAAAACTAGAAAACATTTTTGAAAGAAATTAGAGACCTAAATAAGTGGGAAAAGATTAATGTTCACGAATCAGACAACTTAACGTTAAGATGGCAATACTCTCTAAATTGCCATACAGATTCAACAACCCCTATCAGAATTCTACCTGACTTTTTGGAAGCACTGGCAACCTGATTATAAAATTCATACGGAATTGCAAGGGATACAGAATATCCAAAACAATCCTTTAAGAGAACAAAGTAGGAGGACTCACACCTCCAAAATTGAGAATTTACTACAAAGCAACGATAATCAAGACAGTGTGGTACTAGTACAAGGACAGACATATAGATCAATAGAATAGAATTGAGAGTCTAGAAATAAACGCACACATCTATTGCCAACTGATTTTCAAAAAGGGTGCCAAGACCATTCAATCAGGAAAGAATAATCTTTTCATCAAATGGTGGTGGGACAACTGGATAGCTCCATGCAAAAGAATGAAATTGGATGCTTACCTCACACCACATACAAAAATTAACTCAAAATGAATGAATCAAAAGACCTAAATGTAAGAGCTAAAACTGTGAAACAGAAGTAATTTTCATGACCTTGAATTCAGCAAAGCATTCTTAGATATGACACCAAAAGCATGCGCAACAAAAGAAAAAATAAATTGGACTTCATCAAAATTTAAAATTTTTGTGCTTCAAAGGATACCATAAAAAAGTGAAAAGACAACGCATGGAATGAGAGAAAATTTTTGCAAACCACATGCCTGATAAGGGACTTATATCTAGAAGATACAAAGAACTCTTACAACTTAATAATAAACAGATAAGGAGCTTAATTTGAAAACAGGCAAAGGATCTGAATAGACATTTCTCCAAGGAAACTATACAAATGGAAGATATACAAATATACACAACATTGGTCATCAGGAACATGTACATCAAAACCATAATGAGATACCATTTCCCATCCACTATGATGTCTAGAATCAAAAAGTCAGATATTAGCAAGCGTTGATGGAGAAATTGGAACCCTCACACACTGCAGGTGGGAATGTAAAATGGTGCTGCCACTTTGGAAAAGTCTGTGTCTGGCAGCTTCAATTAAACATAGAGTTATCGTATGACCCAGCAATTTCACTATGAGGTATACACCCAAGAGAAATGAAAAATATGTCTACACAAAACACTGTACACAAATGTTTACAGCATCATTATTCATAAGAGCCATAAGGTGGAAACAACCCAAACGTCCATCAATAGACAAGTGGATAAACAAAATGTATGGAGGAATACTCTCAGCCATAAAAAGAAAAGAATGAAGTACTGACACCTGCTATAACTTGAATGAACGTTGAAAACGTTATGCTAAGAGAAAGTCCACCTATCATGTGATTTTATTCACATAAAAGTCCAAAAGAGAAATAGAGAGAGACTGAAAGTGAATTCATGGTCACATAAAACTGAGGAGTAAAAAGAACTTTGAAAGAAGAGAATGATATCAGACTAGTTCATCTTAAGAAATGCAACAGTGAATTGAAATATTTCATTAAAATTATGATTTCTAAGTAAAAAAAAAAAAAAGACCGAGGGGAGGGAGTGAGGGTGGGGAGGTAGTGGGCTGACAGATAAATGACATGGGGTTTCTTTTTGAAGCGATGAATATGTTTAAAATTAATATCTGTGAATATACTAAAAGTCATTGAATTGTACACTTGAAATGGGTGATTTGTGTGGTATGTGAGCTATATCACAATAAAGCTGCTGTTAAACATTTTTAAATTTTTGTTTGATGAGAAACAAGATATTCACACGGTCCTCAAGTATTATCTTATGGGATACTTACTAATTACAAGAAGGAAATAGCAACTTTACAGTGGAGAAAACTAGCAGACACCACCTTAATCAACTGATTAGATAACATCACCAGCAATGAGACAAACAGACATCATGCACCTACAAGATGCACTGAAAAGGACACAGCATTACCTCTGTGGTACTTTGGACAAAACTGCGTAACCTCATCTAACCATGAGCAAACGTCAGACAAACCAGAACCAAGAAGGCATCTACAAACTATCATGTCAAACTCAAGAATGAAAGAAAAAAGACTGGGGAACACTTCCAGATGAAGACACTAAATATGACTCATGACAGCTAAATGCAACCCATGATCCTGGATTGGATCCTGCACCAAAAAAACCACTGTGGGGATTCCCTGGTGGCTCAATGGTTAGGACTCCTCGAGTCTACTGCAGGAGGCATGGGTTCGATCCCTGGTTGGGGAACTAAGATCCCACAAGCTGCGTGGCGTGGCCAAAAAAAAAAAAATTGTTTTGCTTTTGCTATAAAGAGCATTTGTGGCACAATCGTTGACATTTCTATAAGGTCTGAGGGTTAGATAAAAGTATTATATCAATGCTGATTTCCTGATTTGGGTACTTATACTGTCCGCACGTAAAAGAATAGCCTTGGTCTTAGGAAGCATGCATGCACCGAGGTGTTTATAGGTAAGGGAACCTCCTGTCTACAACTCATCTCAAATGTTTCAGAAGAAAATTAAAACGTTACATATGTACACCATTTCACATATGTGTGTGAGTATATATATATGCACACATACAGTGTGTACACGTGTGCACAGAGAGAGAGAGAGAATGATTAAGCGTATGTAGTAAAATGGTAACAACTGAACTCTGGTGAATATTTGTCCTATAAGAACAAATGATATTTGTACTATTTTTTGCAACTTTTCAACATTTTGAAATTGTTTCAAATAAAAAAATTTTAATTAAAAAAGTGTTTGCAGTACATGCAGTGATTTACATAAAGTTTAAAAACATACGAAAGGAAATTATTCATTGTTTAAGGACATATCAATATATACAGAAACATTAATGATAAAGGTTAGCTCTGGGGAGGGTGGAGCAGAGTATACAATAGCTGGGATTTATGTCTCAAGCTAATGGTGGAATGGGGCTATGAATTTTATTATTATTTATATTTGTATATATCTAAAAATATTGAAAAATAATTTTTTAATTGGGATTAAAAAATACTCCTCTCCTCGTCTACCACTCCCATACCCTCTTCCACCTCCACTGACCTCTTCTCCTCCGATGACGCAGGGAATTCTCTCTCGCCCTCAGATATATTTCAAGAGCACTGAGAAATTCTCACTGTACACAGGAGATGGATTCCCTGTAGAAAAAGACTAAGGAGAGAGCCCACCACACACACATCGCTCTTCTTATGGAAAGGAAGACGTCTCGCCAGACAGCGGCTGGACCGTTTGCAAAGGACCGGGGAGGGGAAGGCTCTGCACCACGACTGGGGGTGTCCCAGTGGCAGGGGCAGGTGGCTTCCCAGCCTCAGGAGGGGGAGCCTAGCAGGGGACGCCTGAGTCTGGGGAGCAATATGGGGTTCCCACTGCTGCCCAGGAAGCAGGCATTCCCAGCAATGCTAAGCCAGCAGGGCGTGCTCCTCCCTAAAATGGAGCTGCCACCAGCACCGGCAGGTAATAAGGGAAGTGACATCTGCCTGAATGACAACTGGCCCTCTGGGCCGGCTTCCCTGACAGTCAGGCTGGAGGAGCCTCGTCCAGGCAGGATATCCAGCAAGGGCAGAAGAGCGATTGCCGGCTGGAACCCAAGACCCATAGCAGGGCCGGGGGTTGGGGACTGGTCTCTATCTGCCCCCTGAGCAGCATTGTGGAGCATGGGGCCAGTCCACAGGATGGAGAGGCTGCCCACCACGGGCCACGCAGTCCCCCAGGCTTTAGGGAGAGATGTGGAGGAAACGGACAGAAGCCTCCTTCTTCCTGGAAATGAAACAGGAGGGAAAGGGGCAGGGCACAACCTTTAAAAGAATGACACAGCCATAGGACACGATATAAACTGGTTAGAACCAACTAGGTCCAAGATGTCGGACGAGTCCACTTTCACTAGACCTTGAACCTCAGTATACACTCACTGTAACACATCAACAAGCTAAATGACACACCCAGAGGTGCCATGACAGTCCCAAGGCCAACCATAAATGTCAAAAAGTGGGCGGTGGCCCTAGTTCCCGGAAATCCTCACCCCTTCCCCAAAATACTGGAATACTCTCCTCCCACCCTTTAGCCTATGAAATTACCCACCCTTATAAAAACTGAACACCCCGTACCCTGGGGCCTTTCTCACCTTCTGAGAAGGCCCCCAGTCTGTGTGTGGAATGTGTTTCCCTCTAAATAAATCCACATCTTACCTATCACTTTGTCTCTCACTGAATTCTTTCGGCAACGAGACATTAAGAACCTGAGCTTCATTAAGTCCCGAGACCAGGTGTGTGATCTCAGTTAGAAGAACGTGGATTCAATCCCAATCTGGGTTTTGGCTGGGCTCGAGTCCTGGCACGTGGGTTCAAGTCCCAATCTGAGTTGCACAGTTTCAGAAAGACCTTGGAGCAAAGCCGAGGGAATGAGGGAACTTGTGGTTATGGGGAAAAGATGGCTCCAGGCTGTGGCAACAGCAAGAAAAAGGGCCTCCTGAGAAAGGGAAACCTGCTTCCCACAGCTTGGGGACCCCAGACACAGCAACTCCTGAAGATGAGGTGAGTGCTGTTGAGATCATTGAGAAGTTGGGGGCCTGATGGGCAGTGAGT
Source organism: Tursiops truncatus (assembly GCF_011762595.2). NCBI lineage: Eukaryota > Metazoa > Chordata > Mammalia > Artiodactyla > Delphinidae > Tursiops > Tursiops truncatus. The sequence goes on from NC_047034.1 coordinate 178,628,523, forward strand.
TCCACACAGGTTGATGTGGGGTGCACTGGAGGCTTCTGAGCAAAAGAGTGATGGGAAAGTGACAAGTCCCTGAAGGCTTCTCAAGTGTTCGCAGCTGCCATGTCCACGGGGGACATTGGGGCAACTTGGGGTCAGCACCTGACTCTCTCTGCAAACCAGCCCCTCATTCTTGTCCTGCAGCCTCACTTCCCATGCAAACAGGGGTAGGCCTTTGGGGGAGCAAACTGTCAGGAAGGGGTCCTCCCGGGGTCCCCAAATGCAGGGACGGCACCTGAGAATCCCGGCCCTGCCAACAGTGCTGAGCAGGGGCCCCAGGGAAGTCCACTCGCTTAAACAATTCTACCTTCTATGGCAGAGAAGAGCAAGGGCAGAGGCTGGCTTCCTGGGTTTGGGGCACCCGGACATCCTAGAAGTCACTCAGCAGAGAGGCCCTGTTGGCTCCCCTGTGGAATGCTCTGGGTGTCCTGGAAAGGGGCATAGCCTGACGTCAAGACCTCTCTGCAACCTTCCCACTGAGGGGACTGGGGCAAGGTTTCCAACCTTGGAATCTATCTTCTCATCTATGAAAACGGGGTCAAAAATAACCTGGGGGGACGAGGGGAAGATGGCGGAAGAGTAAGACACGGAGATCACCTTCCTCCCCACAGATACACCAGAAATACATCTACACGTGGAACAACTCCTACAGAACACCTACTGAATGCTGGCAGAAGACCTCAGACCTCCCAAAAGGCAAGAAACTCCCCCACGTACCTGGGTAGGGCAAGAGAAAAAAGAATAAACAGAGACAAAAGAATAGAGACGGGACCTGCACCAGTGGGAGGGAGCCGTGAAGGAGGAAAGGTTTCCACACACTAAGAAGCCCCTTCGCGGGCGGATACTGCGGGTGGCGGAGGGGGGAAGCTTCGGAGCCGCGGAAGAGAGCGCAGCCACAGGGGTGCGGAGGGCAAAGCGGAGAGATTCCCGCACAGAGGGTCAGGGCCGACCGGCACTCACCAGCCCGAGAGGCTTGTCTGCTCAGCCGCCGGGGCGGGTGGGGCTGCGAGCTGAGGCTCGGGCTTCGGTTGGAGCGCAGGGAGAGGACTGGGGTTGACGGCGTGAACACAGCCGGCAGGGGGTTGGTGCACCACGGCTAGCCGGGAGGGAGTCCGGGAAAAAGTCTGGACCTGCCGAAGAGGCAAGAGACTTTTCCTTCCCTCTTTGTTTCCTGGTGCACGAGGAGAAGGGATTAAGAGCGCTGCTTAAAGGAGCTCCGTAGACGGGCGTGAGCCGCGGCTAACAGCGCAGACCCCAGAGACGGGTGCGAGCTGCGGCTAAAAGCACGGACCCCAGAGACGGGCATGAGACGCTAAGGCTGCTGCTGCCGCCTCCAAGAAGCCTGTGTGCGAGCACAGGTCACTATCCACACCCCTCTTCCGGAGAGCCTGTGCAGCCCGCCACTGCCAGGGTCCCGGGATCCGGGGACAACTTCCCCGGGAGAACGCACGGCGCGCCTCAAGCTGGTGCAACGTCATGCCGGCCTCTGCTGCCCCAGGCTCGCCCTGCACTCCGTGCCCCTCCCTCCCCCCAAGACTGAGTGAGCCAGAGCCCCCGAATCAGCGGCTCCTTTAACCCCGTCCTGTCTGAGCGAAGAATAGATGCCCTCTGGCGACCTACACGCAGAGGCAGGGCCAAATCCAAAGCTGAGCCCCTGGGAGCTGTGCGAACAAAGAAGAGAAAGGGAAATCTCTCCCAGCAGCCTCAGGAGCAGCGGATTAAAGCTCCACAATCAACTTGATGTACCTGCATCTGTGGAATACATGAATAGACAACGAATCATCCCAAACTGAGGAGGTGGACTTTGAGAGCAAGATTTATGATTTTTTTCCCCTTTTCCTCTTTTTGTGAGTGTGTATGTGTATGCTTCTGTGTGAGATTTTGTCTGTATAGCTTTGCTTCCACCATTTGTCCTAGGGTTCTATCTGTCCGTTTTGTTTGTTTGTTTTTTCTTTAAAAAATTTTTTTTCTTAATAATTATTTTTTATTTTAATAACTTTATTTCATCTTACTTTATTTTATCTTCTTTCTTTCTTTCATTCCTTCCCTCCTTCCTTCCTTCCTCCCTCCCTCCCTCCTTTCTTTCTTTCTTTCTTTCTTTCTTTCTTTCTTTCTTTCTTTCTTTCTTTCTTTCTTTCTTTCTTTCTTTCTTTCTTTCTACTTTTTCTCCCTTTTATTCTGAGCCATGTGGATGAAAGGCTCTTGGTGCTGCAGCCAGGAATCAGTGCTGTGCCTCTGAGGTGGGAGAGCCAACTTCAGGACACTGGTCCACAAGAGACCTCCCAGCTCCACATAATATCAAACGGCGAAAATCTCCCAGAGATCTCCATCTCAACACCAGCACCCAGCTTCACTCAACGACCAGCAAGCTACAGTGCTAGACACCCTATGCCAAACAACTAGCAAGACAGGAACACAGCCCCACCCATTAGCAGAGAGGCTGCCTAAAATCATAATAAGTCCACAGACACCCCAAAACACACCACCAGACATGGACCTGCCCACCAGAAAGACAAGATCCAGCCTCATCCACCAGAACACAGGCACTAGTCCCCTCCACCAGGAAGCCTACACGACCCACTGAACCAACTTTAGCCACTGGGGACAGACACCAAAAACAATGGGAACTACAAACCTGCAGCCTGAAAAAGGAGACCCCAAACACAGTAAGATAAGCAAAATGAGAAGACAGAAAAACACACAGCAGATGAAGGAGCAAGATAAAAACCCACCAGACCAAACAAATGCAGAGGAAACAGGCAGTCTACCTGAAAAAGAGTTCAGAGTAATGATAGTAAAGATGATCCAAAATCTTGGAAATAAAATGGAGAAAATACAAGAAATGTTTAACAAGGACCTAGAAGAACTAAAGATGAAACAAGCAATGATGAACAACACAATAAATGAAATGAAAAATACTCTAGATGGGATCAATAGCAGAATAACTGAGGCAGAAGAATGGATAAGTGACCTGGAAGATAAAATAGTGGAAATAACTACTGCAGAGCAGAATAAAGAAAAAAGAATGAAAAGAACTGAGGACAGTCTCAGAGACCTCTGGGACAACATTAAACGCACCAACATTCGAATTATAGGGGTTCCAAAAGAAGAAGAGAAAAAGAAAGGGACTGAGAAAATATTTGAAGAGATTATAGTTGAAAACTTCCCTAATATGGGAAAGGAAATAGTTAACCAAGTCCAGGAAGCACAGAGAGTCCCATACAGGATGAATCCAAGGAGAAGTACACCAAGACACATATTAATCAAACTGTCAAAAATTAAATACAAAGAAAACATATTAAAAGCAGCAAGGGAAAAACAAGAAATAACACACAAGGGAATCCCCATAAGGTTAACAGCTGATCTTTCAGCAGAAACTCTGCAAGCCAGAAGGGACTGGCAGGACATATTTAAAGTGATGAAGGAGAAAAACCTGCAACCAAGATTACTCTACCCAGCAAGGATCTCATGCAGATTTGATGGAGAAATTAAAACCTTTACAGACAAGCAAAAGCTGAGAGAGTTCAGTACCACCAAACCAGCTTTACAACAAATGCTAAAGGAACTCCTCTAGGCAAAACACAAGAGAAGGAAAAGACCTACAATAACGAACCCAAAACAATTAAGAAAATGGGAATAGGAACATACATATCGATAATTACCTTAAATGTAAATGGACTAAATGCTCCCACCAAAACACACAGACTGGCTGAATGGATACAAAAACAAGACCCATATATATGCTGTCTACAAGAGACCCACTTCAGACCTAGAGACACATACAGACTGAAAGTAAGGGGATGGAAAAAGATATTCCATGCAAATGGAAACCAAAAGAAAGCTGGAGTAGCAATTCTCTTATCAGACAAAATAGACTTTAAAATAAAGACTATTAGAAGAGACAAAAAAGGACACTACATAATGATCAAGGGATCGATCCAAGAAGAAGATATAACAATTGTAAATATTTATGCATCCAACATAGGAGCACCTCAATACATAAGGCAAATACTAACAGCCATAAAAGGGGAAATCGACAGTAACACATTCATAGTAGGGGACTTTAACACCTCACTTTAACCAATGGACAGATCATCCAAAATGAAAATAAATAAGGAAACACAAGCTTTAAATGATACATTAAACAAGATGGACTTAATTGATATTTATAGGACATTCCATCCAAAAACAACAGAATACACATTTTTCTCAAGTGCTCATGGAACATTCTCCAGGATAGATCATATCTTGGGTCACAAGTCAAGCCTTGGTAAATTTAAGAAAATTGAAATTGTATCAAGTATCTTTTCCAATCACAATGCTATGAGACTAGATATCAATTACAGGAAAAGATCTGTAAAAAATACAAACACATGGAGTCTAAACAATACACTACTTAATAACGAAGTGATCACAGAGAAATCAAAGAGGAAATAAAAAAATACCTAGAAACAAATGACAGTGGAGACACGACGACCCAAAACCTATGGGATGCAGCAAAAGCAGTTCTAAGAGGGAAGTTTATAGCAATACAATCCTACCTTAAGAAACAGGAAACATCTCGAATAAACAACCTAACCTTGCACCTAAAGCAATTAGAGAAAGAAGAATTAAAAAAACCCCAAAGTTAGCAGAAGGAAAGAAATCATAAAAATCAGATCAGAAAGAAATGAAAAAGAAATGAAGAAAACAATAGCAAAGATCAATAAAACTAAAAGCTGGTTCTTTGAGAAAATAAACAAAAATTGATAAACCATTAGCCAGACTCATCAAGAAAAAAAGGGAGAAGACTCAGATCAATAGAATTAGAAATGAAAAAGGGAAAGTAACAACTGACACTGCAGAAATACAAAAGATCATGAGAGATTACTACAAGCAACTGTATGCCAATAAAATGGACAACCTGGAAGAAATGGCCAAATTCTTACAAATGCACAACCTGCCAAGACTGAATCAGGAAGAAATAGAAAATATGAACAGACCAATCACAAGCACTGAAATTGAAACTGTGATTAAAAATCGTCCAACAAACAAAAGCCCAGGACCAGATGGCTTCACAGGCGAATTCTATCAAACATTTACAGGAGAGCTAACACCTGTCCTTCTCAAACTCTTCCAAAATATAGAAGAGGGAGGAACACTCCCAAACTCATTCTACGAGGCCACCATCACCCTGATACCAAAACCAGACAAGGATGTCACAAAGAAAGAAAACTACAGGCCAATATCAGTGATGAACATAGATGGAAAAATCCTCAACAAAGTACTAGCAAACAGAATCCAACAGCACATTAAAAGGATCATACACCATGATCAAGTGGGGTTTATTCCAGGAATGCAAGGATTCTTCAATATATGCAAATCAATCAACGTGATACACCATATTAACAAATTGAAGGAGAAAAACCATATGATCATCTCAATAGGTGCAGAAAAAGCTTTTGACAAAATTCAACACCCATTTATGATAAAAAACCCTGCAGAAAGTAGGCATAGAGGGAACTTTCCTCAACATAATAAAGGCCATATATGACAAACCCACAGCCAACATCGTCCTCAATGGTGAAAAACTGAAAGCATTTACACTAAGATCAGGAACAAGACAAGGTTGCCCACTCTCACCACTCTTATTCAACATAGTTTTGGAAGTTTTAGCCACAGCAATCAGAGAAGAAAAGGAAATAAAAGGAATCCAAATCGGAAAAGAAGAAGTAAAGCTGTCACTGTTTGCAGATGACATAATACTATACATAGAGAATCCTAAAGATGCTACCAGAAAACTACTAGAGCTAATCCATGAATTTGGTAAAGTAGCAGGATACAAAATTAATGCACAGAAATCTCTGGCATTCCTATAAACTAATATCTGAAAGTGAAATCAAGAAAACACTCCCATTTACCATTGTGACAAAAAGAATAAAATATCTAGGAATAAACCTACCTAAGGAGACAAAAGAAATGTATGCAGAAAATTATAAGACTCTGATGAAAGAAATTAAAGATGATACAAATAGATGGAGAGATATACCATGTTCTCGGATTGGAAGAATCAACATTGTGAAAATGACTCTACTACCCAAAGCAATCTACAGATTCAATGCAATCCCTATCAAACTACCACTGGCATTTTTCACAGAACTAGAACAGAAAATTTCACAATTTGTATGGAAACACAAAAGACCCCGAATAGCCAAAGCAATCTTGAGAACGAAAAATGGAGCTGGAGGAATCAGGCTCCCTGGTTTCAGACTATACTACAAAGCTACAGTAATCAAGACAGTATGGTACTGGCACAAAAACAGAAATATAGATCAATGGAACAGAATAGAAAGCCCAGAGATAAACCCATGCACATACGGTCACCTTATCTTTGATAAAGGAGGCAGGAATGTACAGTGAAGAAAGGACAGCCTCTTCAATAAGTGGTGCTGGGAAAACTGGACAGGTACATGTAAAAGTATGAGATTAGATCACTCCCTAACACCATACACAAAAATAAGCTCAAAATGGATTAAAGACCTAAATGTAAGGCCAGAAACTATCTAACTCTTAGAGGAAATCATAGGCAGAACACTCTATGACATAAATCACAGCAAGATCCTTTTTGACCCACCTCCTAGAGAAATGGAAATAAAGACAAAAATAAACAAATGGGACCTAATGAAACTTCAAACTTTTGCACAGCAAAGGAAACCATAAACAAGACCAAAAGACAACCCTCAGAATGGGAGAAAATATTTGCAAATGAAGCAACTGACAAAGGATTAATCTCCAAAATATACAAGCAGCTCATGCAGCTCAATAACAAAAAAAAAAACAATCCAATCCAAAAATGGGCAGAACACCCAAATAGACATTTCTCCAAAGAAGATATACAGATTGCCAACAAACACGTGAAAGAATGCTCAACATCATTAATCATTAGAGAAATGCAAATCAAAACTACAATGAGATATCATCTCACACCGGTCAGAATGGCCATCATCAAAAAAATCTAGAAACAATAAATGCTGGAGAGGGTGTGGAGAAAAGGGAACACTCCTGCACTGCTGGTGGGAATGTGAATTGGTTCAGCCACTATGGAGAACAGTATGGAGGTTCCTTAAAAAACTACAAATAGAGCTACCGTATGACCCAGCAATCCCACTACCAGGCATATACCCTGAGAAAACCATAATTCAAAAAGAGTCATGTACCAAAATGTTCATTGCAGCTCTATTTACAATTGCCCTAAAAACTACCTAAGGAAACAACCTAAGTGTCCATCATCGGATAAATGGATAAAGAAGATATGGCACATATATACAATGGAATATTACTCAGCCATAAAAAGAAATGAAATTGAACTATTTGTAATGAGGTGGATGGACCTAGAGTCTGTCATACAGAGTGAAGTAATTCAGAAAGAGAAAGACAAATACCGTATGCTAACACATATATATGGAATTTAAGAAAAAAAAAATGTCATGACGAACCTAGGGGTAAAACAGGAATAAAGACACAGACCTACTAGAGAATGGACTTGAGGATATGGGGAGGGAGAAGGGTAAGCTGTGACAAAGCGAGAGAGTGGAATGGACATATATACACTACCAAGCATAAAATAGATAGCTAGTGGGAAGCAGCCGCATAGCACAGGGAGATCAGCTTGGTGCTTTGTGACCACCTAGAGGGGTGGGATAGGGAGAGTGGGAGAGAGGGAGACGCAAGAGGGAAGAGATATGGGAACATATGTATATGTATAACTGATTCACTTTGTTATAAAGCAGAAACTAACACACCATTGTAAAGCAATTATACTCCAATAAAGATGTAAAAAAAAAAAAAATACCCTGGGATTGGGAGGATTCAATGAGATAGCAAGAGTGTCGGCAGGGCCCATAGAAGGGACAACACTGTGAGTGTCCTTCGTCCCTTGGTGTCCTTTGTCCGTCTCTCTCCTCCTCTCCCAGAAATATCCTATGCTCTGGTTCCTAAAAAGACCACTCATCTCAGTCCCTGGGAGCTGGAAGCTCACAGTTCCTCAGGAAAGGATGCTACCTGTGACAGAAATCAGACATCTCCAGACCCACCCAGCCTAGGCCGCTGGGAGAACCTCTCCATATCTTTGAGAACTCTGAAAATTCCTTCCTATGTTCACAGCTACCCAGAGAGGGGCTCCTCTCCTGGCCCTGGCCAAGTCTAGCCAGGGTTTCCAGACCCCGTGTTCCATCCCCGACTGGAAGCTACGTCAAGTCTTCCAGTCCCCGGTCACCCTTCCATCCTCTCGTGTGGCAGGCGTCCACGTGCTGCTTCAGAGTTCTCAGATAGTTTCACAGCTAGTCTTCCCATGAAATGTATACTTCTGGAGTTCAAGAACCACATACATATTCTACTTTTTCTGTATTCGCCAAGGCTCCTGGCTCAATGCCAGACCATCAGTTCGTGAATAATAGGTACTTGTGGACTCGAAGGTAATAAAATATGTATTCATTTAAATTTTTTAATTAGAAAAAAATGACTAAAATTAGATAATGAAAGTTCTGCCTCGTGTACCAAATTTGAACTTTTTCTAGAAACACTTTTTTTATGGACTCTGCTGGGAACCAAGCAATTAATGCCTTTTCATTACAATTTAGGACCGAAACTGGAATATTAAAATTGCCATTCTGTGAGATACCCACGAAATGCTAAAAGTCTCCTGGTGAATAATTCCTGGTTTAATGACGTGCTATATACTTAAGTCTTACTCCTAGACACGAAAAAAAAGACAGTTAAGTCAACTTTGTCCATTTAAATATCATTTTAAGATCTCTAGAACCCATCTCTTTATTGCTCAACAACCCTTAGCAATTTCTTTTGCCCTCATTTATTTCTGGTTCCCAAGGGAATCCTGTCTGATTTATTGGAAATTAGTTCCCACAGCTAGTAAATGCTTTAAACTGTTTTCATATAAATCATTCTCAAATCTGCTAGTGCGTTGACGCCTGGCCAGAGCAATCTCCTCCAGCAATGCTGAACACACCACACGCCCTGCCCTGGGAGAGGCATGTCCCCTCACCGGCAGGGCGCTCCCGGGAGCAGGCAGACAGGTCTCCAAGGAAACTTACGTTTTCTTCACATCACACACACCACAGGCACATACACATTTAATCAGACCCTCCTTTACCTTCCGCTTGTACAGTGATTGGCTATCAGTTAGCATGTGAGCAGCCAGCTTCTGCGCGGGGATCGGAGTTATCCCTAGAACAATCGTGGTAGGTGGATGAGTCACCCAGTACGATGGAAGCATCCCCGGTGAGTGTTGCGTGTTTTAATCCACCTACGTCAGTCAGGGGAGGTTGGACTGCGCCGCAACGATACGGGTTTATTTCCTGTTCATACCACACAGCCGTGATGGCCCATGGCCGCACTCTTGTCTTCACTCAGGGAACCAAGCTGATGCGAGCCTGTCTCCACGTGCGCTCCCAAAATCGCCGCGGCAAATATGAATGCGGTGAATGGCTCTGGGCCACTTAAAATGCGCCTTGGAGTGACACGTGCCTTTTCCACTCTTATGTCACCAGCCAAAGCAAGTGACACGATCACCCCAAATATCAAAAGCCCTCAGGAAAAGGAAGCCCCCCATATATGCCCCAAAGGTGCCCGGCACTCATGGCAATCAAACTACCCAACCCTTGAGTGTGCTCGACGATGGCAATCCCTCCATCCTTTTTGTTTCTTTGTTTGTTTTCACCACAAAAGCAGGAACCTGCAGCTCGGCCAGCAGGCGTATTCCTACCCTGAAAAGCCTGACAGTCTGCCACATTTTAGCCCTTGAAATCCCTAACGCACTCTTCATAGGAATCAATTTTAAAAACAAATGGTTGCTATCTAGATAACTACCAGCAATAGAAAGAGAGCTCTTCAAACTGACAAAGAAGGAGGACGGAGGGAGGGAAGGAGGCCTTGGAGGCGTAAGTGGAGAATAAAAATCACAGGATTTGAAGACTCTTAGCAGAAGAGAAGAGCCACATCCTTCCCATAGCCTGAAGACACTACACAAGAGCTCGGGAAAGGTGGAGGTGGGGCTGGGGACTGCGCTGTCCTCCAGCCCTCCTTCCGGGGCCCAGGCAGACGACATACAGCGAGTTTTCTTCCCTGCCCTCTCCCTTTCATCTTTCCACAAATAAAGAGGTATTTTCAGAAGAAATCCTCCTGTAAAACAGCAGGATATAATGCTCACCATAATAACAAAGGCATGTGAAACATCATCTGTGGAAATCATTTTTAAGTTGAGATACCGTTCAACGGCAAAGTGATCTATATGCTGAAAGACAGTGCTCGTACGTCTTGCAGAGAAATGATAGGGCCTTACTCGGTGATTTAAAGAACAGCGCCATAAAGAAAGTAATTCCACATGTAAATATTCAAATATAGTTTATTATATTCAATACCTGTCCAAATATATTCTCCGTAGAGATCTCTTCCAACCACACTCAGAGCTGGCGAACTCTAACAGTACTAGCAAGTATCAAAAAAAATCAGTTAGAAAACTTTGCCGTGCTTTCGGAAGATAAGACTGTTTCTTAAAAACCAACTTACAAAAAGAGTAGCTGTATTGTGATCAGATATTGAAGAGGAAAGGGGACTGCAGAGGGAAGGAATTGAATAAAAAGTATTTTTATTCATTTTCATGTCATGCTTCTAAAGACCGCATTTCATGAGCTAAAAATACTTAATATGATTAGGTACAATTCTGTATTTAAAAATGGTTCCTCTAAACGGAGGCCACCCATATTCATATGCATATGTATATAATGTTTCCGTTCATGTGTATCTATCCCCAAATTGATGAGATACAGTGCTGAGGGCATACAAAATTTGGGATACAGCGCAGGTTACCACTTGTTCTGTTGTTGTCTTCAAGTGCCCTGTCATTTCAACATCAGAGATTGTGGAAATCACTGATGGAAATCTGACAGCTGGTGACAACTTCAAACTGTGAACCTCTTCTATAAAATCTACCTGAACACTGGAAAGGCACCCAGAGAAAATCATTTTCCAAACCTCCTATTCTTTCCCACCTGCATGCCTACAGAAATCTGGTCGCATGCATTGCCTGAGTTCTGACAAGCGGTCCAGCGTCCACCCGGGCTTTCTGCACGGGGGCCCAAGCTGCTACCCGACTCTCCCTCACCCACGGGCACCCGCAGGTGGAATCCTGTGTCTCAGGGTCTGTGTCCTTCACCTCCCCGCTCATGTCCCATCTCCGGCAGCTGGACTGCAGTGGGACTTATCTACTATTACCAGAAACGTCGACAGTTTTTGAGAAACAGATGCAACGGGGCTGCAGTAACCTACTTACGTACCATAAATTCCAGAAGGCACTTGGCTTTCATTGCAGATGTGCGACTTGTAAAACGACACACTCTCCAGAGAGCAAACCACTATTTTGAAAGGACCAGCAGAAGATGCTGGACTTCTCAAACATTTTTGGCACTTGTGGGGACCTGTCGTGCGGTGTGGAGCCCCTCCCCAGAGCCGCTGGGGACCCGAGCTCTCTGAAGGATGGAACTGAATGACCCAGCTCTCAGCATCTAATTTAGGACCTCAGTCCACTTCTTGCCAGCACAGATCATCCTCACATTCTCAGCTCCTTCTCCCCCTGGGGGTTCCGCATTCACGATCTACTCTGGGTTCAGATCCTAACCCTGCAAAGACTTCAGATGTAACCCCACGAAGCCTCACCTCTCCATCTGTAGAACGGGGTTTGTGTGCCTGACCTGGAAGGGATGTAAAGAGGCCATGATACCAGGGGGCTCCCAGCACCACACTTGGCAGGGAGCAGGCACTTAGGACCTGGTCTTCCCCAGACACCACTGCTCCAGTGCGGCACACTCAATGCCTTGGTTAGCAATGGCCACAAGCACAGACGGTCCATCTGCATCACCTCTGGCCCCGGGTTCCAGCTCTAACTCAAGAATTCCCAAGTGTGAGAGCCTAGGTGCTGCTTCTTACAATGACTGTATTTCCACCTCCAGGCTCTCTGGCTTTTAGCCCCTTCTCACCTTGAGACTTGTCCACAGAGGACTGGCATGTTCCTCGTTGAGAAAATATACAAGATCCTGTAGGTTGTAGTCACTTGTGAATAAAGTGATGCTGTCCCAGCCGAAGGCCAAGCGCCAAGGCCCTCGGCCGGGTTAGAGCCCCACACAGCACAAAGTGAGATTCAGGGCTTGTCAAACCTTAGCCTCAAAGTGGAGAAGGATGCAGGCCAAAGGGCTGGCTGCTAACACTCTTCCAACATCAGCATCAGTGTCTTACAGATCTCATGCTGCAACCCTACCAGCAAAGCAAAAACGCCAGGGGGTTAGAAGCAAAGAAGTCAAATGCATATTGACATGTGATTATCCAAATGATGCCGCTTGGATTCTTCTAAGAGCACCTAACAAAAGATGGCACTATTCCCCCACCAGCCCCTGAAATGTGCTGAAGGAACAGGACATCGTGGATATCAGCCCATTTCACAGATGAGGATGTCAAGGCACAGAGAAGCAGGAACACGTGTCTGGGGTGACACGGTGTATTCCCAGGCTTCTCAGGAAGTGAGCCCAGCTGCCGTGATGCCCAGCTGTTCTGTATCGCCCTTCACGCCACAGGAAGAGAACGTTCTTGGAGAAATAATGCAGGGCCTCATGTTTCGCCAGGAACCTTATTCCTGGGGGTTGCAAACTAGCGGTGCAGAAACCATCCATGACAAAGTGCTTCCTCGCCATCCTTTGCATTTGTTATCACCACTCTGCCCTCAGAGTACAGCTGCAAGGCATGTACCAGATGTGGAGAAAATTACATGTTCCCTGAAACTTAATGACCAAATTTAAAGCAATTTCGAACTAATCAGGGTTTTGTTAAGCTGATTTTATTAATTTAACAGTTTTAAGAGTTTAACAAAATGATGCACTTGGAAATCTTTGTTGTGGAAGCTGCTTGTTTAGGTGCAGAAGGCATGGTGCCACCCAAGAAATCCTCCTTCAAAAAGAAGGATGCGGCTTCCCTGGGGGCGCAGTGGTTGAGAGTCCGCCTGCCGATGCAGGGGACGCGGGCTCGTGCCCTGGTCCGAGAAGATCCCACATGCCGCGGAGCGGCTGGGCCCGTGAGCCATGGCCGCTGGGCCTGCGCGTCCGGAGCCTCGGTGAGAGGCCCGCGTACCGCAAAAAAAAAAAAAAAAGAAGGATGACATGTAGAGCAATGGAATAATCCTTCTCGAAAACACACAATTATTGATAACACGGTGCGTGGTAGGATACCATACCCACCACTTAGGCTGTTGGGAACAATTTATACTTGGTGCTTATAAAGAGGAAAATTCATAAGACACTTGTAGCCTTAAGAGGAGACTTCAGTAGTAACTTTAGAATAATGCGTCAAGTCTCCATTTACATCTAGGGTTCAGAACAAAGCTATGAGGTGTCCTACCTATTACTTCTTTTTTATTTAAAATAGAAACACAGCACCTTTCATTTCGGATGGAGACCGCTGACAAGTTCCTGGCACCCTTCTCATGATGGAGGGCTCTTAAAAACGGAGCTGTATTCAAATGAAGCCAAACAACACCACCAACAAAAAGCCAGACCCCAGTGGCCCTTGAATCCTGCGAGCACAGTCTGCAGCATCTCATTATTTTTAAAGATAAGTCAAAAGTTAAAATGCAGATTTTTAAAGATTACCTGTACATCTGTCTAGAAGAAAGTCATCTCGCCATTAAATATGCACCACGCACCAGCTGTCTGACTTTAGGGGAGTGACTTCGCCTCTCTGAGCTTATTTCCGCATCTGTAAAACATGGATAACCTCCTTCCTCGTGAGGTTTGGTGGAGGTAAATGAGTGGGTGCATGTACAGTGCTTAGAATGGAGCCTGGCTTTCAGTGAGCACTTGAATAATATAACAATTACCACTGCGTGTATCTGAGCTACCTGTGGTACCATTGTTGGAAGTCTCTGCATCATGACATACACATCAGACTTACTGTGTTTGTTTTGTTTTTTTCTTTCTATGTTTCTATTTTCTGAGTTACAGAAGTAATACATCCTTGTAAAACAAAAACAAAAACAAAAACCTCAAACAATTGGAAGCATTACAAGTAAATACTGAAATTCCGCTTGCCATTAACTTCAGTCTTTTTCTCAGAAATAGCCACATATATAGGAATAATTTACATCACATATAATGCATCCCTCTATACACCATATATAATCCATACACACTTCCACATGTGTCTGTTCACACATGGAGGTTTTAATGTGTTAATTCTCTCTTTTCACTTAATAATACATCATGGACCTCATCCTATGTCAGTACTTGCAGCTATAACTCATTCTGTTTAACTGCTGTGTGGTCCTTCATGGTCTGCGTGTGGCATACATTATTTAACCTTTCCTTTACTGATGGGCATTCAGGGTTTTTTCCCTATTAAAATACCATGCAGCAGGATTTCCCTGGTGGCACAGTGGTTAAGAATCAGCCTGCCAAAGCAGGGGACACAGGTTCAAGGCCTGGTCCAGGAAGATCTCACGTGCCGTGGAACAACTAAGCCCACGCACCACAACTACTGAAGCCCACGCGCCTAGAGCCCGTGCTCCACAACAAGAGAAGCCACCGCAGTGAGAAGCCCGTGCACCGCAACGAAGAGTAGCCCCTGCTCGCCGCAACTAGAGAAAGCCCACGCGCAGCAACGAAGACCCAACGCAGCCAAAAATTTTTTTAATTAAAAAAAAAAAACCCACGCAGCAAGGACAAGTCTCCTGTATACAATTTCATGCACACAGCAACCATGAGGATAAGGGGTGAGGCCAAAGAGAGGACAGGACGGGAGTCGGGGATACAGGACGAATATCCAGTTTCCGTACTATTTGATAATATAAATACAGAGCTTAAAATGTAATGGTAGGGCTTCCCTGGTGGCGCAGGGGTTGAGAGTCCACCTGCCGATGCAGGAGACACGGGTTCGTGCCCCGGTCCGGGAGGATCCCACATGCCGCGGAGCGGCTGGGCCCGTGAGCCATGGCCGCGGAGCCTGCGCGTCCGGAGCCTGTGCTCCGCAACGGGAGAGGCCGCAACGGTGAGAGGCCCGCGTACCGCAAAAAAAAAAAAAAAAAAAAAATGTAATGGTAACTGATACTGCTTTACAACCACTAGGATGGCCATTATCAAAAAAAAAAAAAAAAAGAAAGAAAAAAATAAGTGGAGAACTGGAACCCTTGCTATTGGTAGGAATATAAAATGGGGTAGCCACTGTGGAAAACAGTATGTTGGTTCTTCAAAAAAACTAAACATAGAACTGCCATACCATCCAGTAATTCTACTTCTGGGAATATACCCAAAGCACTGAAAGCAGACGCTTGAACAAATATTTGTACAGCCATGTTCACAACTGCATTATTCACAATAGCCAAAACTACCCAGAAGTCCACAGACAGATGAACGATAAACAAAATGTGATGTGTGCATATAATGGAATAGTATTCAGCCTTAAAAAGGAAGGAACTTCTAGCGTATGGAACAACATGAATGAACCTTGAAGACATTCTGCTACGTGAAATCAGTCAGACACGAAAAGACGAATATGATCCCACTGTATGATTCCACTTACGTGAGGCCCCTAGAGCAGTCAGAGACATAGAGACAGAAAGTAGAAGCGTGGCTGCCAGCAGCCAGGGGAGGGGAGATAGCCCATTAGTATTTAATGGGGACAGAGTTTCATTTTGGGAAGATGAAAAAGTTCTGCAGATGGATGGTGGAGCTGTTTGCCCAGCAGTGTGAATCATGTAACGCCACTGAACTGTACACCTAAAAATGGTTAAAATGGCAAATGTGATGTATATTTTACCACAATGTTTTTAAATGTGAAATGTTTTGTTTTGTTGTAAGCTCAGTCCAAAGGTCCCTGCATCAAAACAGCTGCCTCAAAGAAGCAGCTTCCAAAGGGCTCTATGAAAGTAACTGTAGCAAATATTGTTCAGGGGCTTGAATAAGATCTGGCCCCTGCCTTCAAGTGCGTTACACCATGAGTTGCAGGAGGGAGGGGCAGGTAACCAAATCATCGAGGGCGATAAGAAGAGTGATAACCCTGCCGATACAAAGGAGCGTGGGCTCTTCTGACACCCAGAGGACAGGCAAATAGATATTCCTCTTCTTTGCTATAATCTTCTGTATGTTTAAAATAGAATAACGATTCTAAGTACACTTTTTTATATAAAACTGGAGAGTGCTATACAACTCTCTTCAGGAGTCTAGAATGCCTAGGTTCCCAGATGTTTCGATTTTATGATCCAATTTTTAAAATTGTGATGGAGAGACAAATATAGGATTGACAACTTTTCATTTTGCTAAGTAAGGCCATTTTAAAAATGCCATCTGTCTTCAATATTATTAGTAAAAGAACGCATATTTTATGTTTAAAAAAGCAAGCTTGGAGATACAAGATTGTCCTTCCCAAGAAGGAGAAGATGCATCCCTTCCCACCCTGAGTGTTCAGACACCTTATTGCCCTAATTTTGCACATTTTGCCATAGACTAGTGTAAACTTCACAGGATGGCACTCCTCTGGGTTCCTGGATTTGGGACCCCCCTCCCCAGCCCACATTCCTCACCTGCAAACACAGAGTCATTTCCAATCTCAGCTCAAAAGCCCTAAGCACTCCCCTTGCCCCTGGTCACCCCGCCCTGAATTCTAGCCACTCCTCCAAACTATTGCGAGCTTAACTTCGTTCCCTGACCTACATCCTCTCTCACAGGGCACCGTCTCCAGTCCTCCTCCAAGACCCATCAGCACAAATTCTCCAGGGAGACTCCTGACTTACACCTGCTGGGAGACTCTGAATTACACCCAGCAGGAAAATCCAAAATTACCCACACCGGGGAGGCCCCAGATTATACCCACCAGGAGACCATGAACACACCCGCTGGGAATATGCACCCGAATGTGTATGTTTCTCTACACTCACTGCTTTGTGTATTTCTTTCCCTTATACTTTGGTGTTAATTCCTGGAAGCCGGTTTATTGCAAGGAATGGTGCCTGCCATCTCATTTTCAATAAATGATGTTTAATGAGTGAATAAATTAAATAATGAATGACCAAACCTCATGCTAAAGTAGGTCTATCAGGAAGACCACCCACCAAAAATGATGGCTTCAGTGAGGACTACCCACTTGCACAGTCACACAGTGGGTGGGGGTCAGGGCTGAGCCATCAATGAGGCTGCCATCCATCATCATCTCCCAACCACAAGGGGATGTCCAATAGGTCAGCCTTTAGGCAGTATCACCACGCTAATAGCAGAGCGAACATTTCCTTGGTGGGTCCTATGTCCAACCCAGCACTAAGCATTTCTACGCATGATCTCACTGAATTCTCCAACGCTCCCAGGGAGGACATCTTACCAACCCTTTTTCATAGATGTTTATTTTGAAACATTTTAAGATTTACGGAAAGTTTGCAAAAATAGTGCAAATAGTTCTTGTACATCCTTCACACAGATTTCCCAAATGTTAACACATACCTCACTGGTGTTCTCTCTCCAGACACACACACACACACACACACACACACACACACACGCACACACACACACACTCTCACACAAATGCACCCACATACACATATTGTTTCTGAACTGTGTGAGAGGAAGATGAAGAGCAATGCCTCTTTATCTCTAAATATTGTGTGTTTCCTAAAAATCAGAACATTAACATTGACATAAAACTATTATCTAATGTACAGACCTTCCAATTTCACCAATTGTCCTGTAGCGTCCTTAAGAGCAAAGGAAGAGAACAAAAACTCGTCTGGCCCAGGATCCAATCCAGCACCACACCCATGGCTAGTTTTTATGTCGTAGTCTCCTGTAATCTAGAAGAGTTCCTCAGATTTTTTTTTCTTTCATGACCTTGACATTTTTCTTAGAGTACAGGCCAACTGTTTTGTGGAAGTCCCTCAATTTGGGTTTGTCTGATGTTTCCTCATAATTAAGTTCAGGCTGTACATTCTGGCAGGAAAACCATGGAAATGGTGCTGTGTCCTTCTCAGTGCATCATATCCGGAAGCACAGGATGGCTACTGTCTTATTATTAGTGATACTAACTTTGATCGCTTGATTAAGGTAGGGTCCGCCATATTTCTCCACCGTAAATTACAATCTCCCCCTTGAGATCATAACACGTTTGTGAGGAGATGTGCTGGGACTTTATAAATTCCTTCTACGTTGGCGATCTACTCTAAGGAAACACTTTTCTTTCTTCCCCACTTATCTATTTATATTAATTTGGTGCTCAGTTATCCCAGATTTGACCCCTGGGAGCTCCGCTCTTGTGTCCTTTCACTGTGTCTCCATCATTCTTTGAGCGCTTCCCTACTTTCTGGTCCAGATTGCTCCAAGCTCATCTTGTACTGCCTCTGCCCCAGCCCTGGAATTAGCCATAGCTCCAAAGACCCCGGGTACCTTTTAGTGGAGAGGTTATTTAAAAAACAGGATCTGGGTCCTTGGTTTTCTATTGGGGTGTCATGGCTTTGAGGCCCTCTCGGCAGGCAGAGCCACATCAATACACTCATGTCTATATTTCTAGATCCCTGTGCGTGTGCGTGCACACATGTGCGTGTTCATGCTCTTACCTTCAATTCCAATCCACCACCACAGGACTAATTCTAGCTTTCCACCTTCTAATATGTGCAGTTGCCTCCACTAAGTTGGAGAAAACTGGCTTCCAGTGCTCACAAGACATGTACATATCTCCTCAGTCTTCAATATAAACAAAGTAATTTCAGAATCACAAGTCCACAGTACTTAAGACAAACCTACTAATGAGACTAACAATATATTTGTTTACAGTTATTTTCTGTTATTGACCTGAGGGTATATGGTCAAAATACCGGGTCCAAAAGTTACTTGGGGAGCTGGCCTCCCCCTCAGCATGGTTTATTATCTATTTGGGATACAGCTGGATTCACTCTGTTTCTGTATTTATTCCACAATGGGTTTTGATGCTTTCTCTCTTTTTTTTTTTTTGTTTTGAGCTGTGAAATATCGACATGATTATAAATGCTGCAGAATACAGAAAATCATACTCAGAGAAGTTCTCCTCATCATCCCTTCTGACCCATTCGCATCCTCCCATCCTTTCGACCCTGGTCCCAACCACCCCCACAGGTAATCAATCTCATTAGATTCTAGTTTATCCTTCCTATATTTTGTTTTTGCCAAAATACACAGATACATACATATTTTTTATTTTACCTCCTTTATTAAACAACAGTGGCATCCTAAAAATGTTCTTTTGTTTTCACAGCTTTGCTTAGGTATATTTTTTATACCATAAAATTCACTCACTGTAGGTACAGAGTCTGATGAGTTTTAATAAAAGTATGTAACGTGCAACTATCACCACCATCCAATTTTAGAACACTTCTATGCCCCAAAAAAGTACCCTTGTGTTCACCTGCATTCAACCCCTGCTCCCCCCGCCACCAGAAGATACTCTTCTGCACTTTGCTTCTGTCACTTTTATATCTTAGAAGTCACCCCATGTCAGTTCATAGCCATCCCCCTCTTTCTTTTTTGCAGTTGTGTAATACTCCATTGCATGTATATACCAATGGTCACTCAACCACTCCACCATGTTTGGGCATTAGGTTGCTTCCAGTATTTTGCAACTACAAGTAATTCTGGAATGAATACTCTTGTGCAGGAGTATTTTCATATTTTTGAGGTATATCTTCAGGGTTAATTCTTACAAGTGGGATCTTGGGTCAAAATGTAAACACGTAGGTAGTTGTGATAAATATTGCCAAATTCCCCCTCAAAAGTGTTGTACCTATTTGCATTCCCAGCAGCAATGTACATGAATGCTTGTTTCCTCACAGCCTTGCCAATGGATGTGTTGTCAATCTTTTTAATTTTTGCCAATTGACAGGTGAAAAATGGTATCTCAGAGTCATTTTAATTTGCTTTTTTGTAATTATGACTGAAGTTGAACATGTTTTTGTATGTTTAAAGGCCATTTGTATATCTTTTATGTGAAGTATCTTTTCATGTCTTCTGCCTATTTTTCTATCCGGTTCCCCTCTCCCCTGATGTCAACAGTTCTTTATATATTAAGGATGTTTAACCCTTTATATCTGAAGTATTTTGCAAATATTTTCTCCCACTTTGTCATCTGCATTTTGTTTGTGCTTAAGGTGGGGTCTTTTGTGGGTCTGTTTGTTATTTTGTCTGCCATGCCAAAAGTGTGTATGTAAAAGTATTTAGTTTTATGTAATCAAACTTATCAATCTTTTCCTTTACTACATCTGGAAAAAGCCATAGTTAGAAAACTTTTCTTCATACCTATGTTATAGGAAAATTCATCCATGTTTCCCTCTAGTATTTATGATTTCATTTTTTATAGTTAGGTCTCAAACTCACTTAGAGTTTATTCTTGTGCAAGTGTAAGATGTACACCTAACTTTATCTTTTTTCAAAGGGCTACCCAGTTATCCCAACACACTGTATTGAAAAGTTAATCTCTGCTCCCATGATTTGAGATGCCACCTTTATCATACACTAAATTCCATATGTAGTTGGCTCTGCTTCTGGACTTTGCATTCAATTCCACTGCAATTTTATCTCTTTATGCATCAACACCACACTAGTTTAATTACAGAGGCTTTATACTTCGTTTTAAAATCTGGTAGAGCTGTTCCCCCCTGTAACTTGTATTTTTCATGATTTTCATGGTTATTTAATGTTTGATTTTTTCATATAGACTGAAGTATCACTTGTCTAGCTCCATAAAAAAAGCTTATTGGTATTTTCACTGGGATCATGTTAAAGTCATATATTAACTTTGGAAAAACTGGCTTTTTTATGTCAAGTTATCCCATCCAAGACCAAAGGGTGTCTATTTGTTTGAGACTACTTTTGTGTCTTGCAGAAGTGTTTTAAAGTTTTCCTGAGATAGGATTTGCCCATTTCTTGCTAAGTTCATTTCTAAGTATTTTGTCTTCTTTGTTGCTGTTGTTTCCTCTTTTTTTAAAATTTATGTAGAAGAAAGCTATTGATTTCTGTATATCAAGTTTTTATCCTGCTACCTTAATGATTTATTTTATTAGTTAATTTACTTTTATCACTGATTTTCTAGGGTTTTCCTAGTTCATTATCATATCATGTGCAAATCGAGATGGTTTTGATTCTTTTTCTCCTGCACTTGTGCTTCTAATTGATTTCCCTAATTGCTGATACCTCTAGTATAATGGTGGGATAGTAATGAAGATCGTGGGCATCTTGCCCTGACCCTGACCTTTGTGGAAATGCCTCTAGTGTTTTCCCGTCACGTAAGATGTTGACTTTAGGATTTAGGCATATAAAATATTTTATCAAGTTAAGAAGTAACCAACCGTTCCTGTTTTCTTATCAGGCATGGGTGTTGATTTCTATAAAAGGCCTTTCAGCATCTATGGAGACCCATGACTTTTTTTTCCTTAAGTGTATTATTATATTAATGGATTTCCTCGTGTTGAACCAAACTTGCATTCCTGGAAAAAATATCATTTGGTCATGGTGCATTGATTTCTTAATGTTGTGTTGGATTCAGTTTATAAATAATTAGTTTAATACTTTTGCTTCAATATTTATGTGATATTGTTCTATAATTTCTTTTTTGTACTTGCTTTGTCAGATTTAGGTATCAATGTTATACTTACTTTCAAAAAAGAATTAGAGTGTTTTCCTTTATTTTCAATGCTCTGAAACAATTAATAAAGAATGGAGAAGAGTTGGTCTTTGAAAGTTTGGTAGATTTCCGCTGTGAAACCGTCTAGACCTGGCGTTTTTTTGTGGCATAGTTCATTCACGATTTTTTCTAGACTTTTATGGAAATTGGTTTTTTTAAGCTTTCTGTATTGAATGGAGCCGATTTTGGTGCTATACTTTAGGTTTTTGTTTCTATTTTTATAGAAGTCTGCATAATATCTCTTATGATTTATTCAATTTCACCTGTTTCAATGGTTATATCCCCCTTGTCATTCCTTATTTCATATATTTGTGCTTTCTCTCCATTTGTATTGTTAGCAAGTGCTTTCTCTATTTTGTTACTGTTTTAAAAACTATATGTTAGAGTTATTAATTAGATCTACTATTCCTCTATTCTCTAACTTATTATTTTCTGCTTTACTCCTTCTTACGTTATTTCTTGTGCTCTCTTTTAGTTTACTTTGTGGCTCTTTTCCTAGCTCGTTGAGCTGGGAATTTAGTTCATTTATTTTCACTTTTTGGTCATTATTCATAAAAGTGTTTAGGGATGTGAATTTTCCTCTGGTCACTGCTTTAAATGTATCCCATGAATTCTGATAGGTACTGTTTTCATTTCATCATCTCTTTTTTGTTCTTACGTATTTTGCGTTAATGTTCCATGTGCACTGGAGAAGGTAGATTCTATATTACTACGGCATATTACTACGGCATACGTTTATATATTTATACGGTATCTACCTCGTGATTATGTTATGTTTTTGCCCACTTGATTTCCCTTGTGCTGAGCGTAGTATGTTAAAAATCTCCCAGTATTAGTGTATTTCTACTACGTCTCCTCATGTCTTTACAGTTTCTGCTTTATAAAGGTTGTTCCTCTGTTATTTAGTACATAGTTATTCATAACTGTCATATAAGTATTTTGAATTGCCACTAGCCCCCCTTTTTTTCCTAAATGCATTGATTGAGCACCTCTATGGGCAAGGCAGAACAAATGACAATTTCATTTATTCTTCCATGTACCTGGGAGCAGTGGCCACAGAGGGACACAGAGATGCCTTGCCTTGGTCATGAAGACACCTGGGGCTCTGGTACAGGTGTTCCTCACTTAGGTCACCAATTATTCTAGAAAGAATTCATGACTCCTGGGCTATTCCCACCTGTCCACCCAGCCAGCATCCTGCAAGGCACCTCCAAAGCCAAGCAACCTACTGCTGCTGAGAATAGATGCTTCCAATCCAATCATGCTTTTAAAAATCTAACACAACACAAACAAAGGAAATCCCAGAGGTTACGGATTCTTGATACAACACCACGTTCTGCTTAGCTAAATTATGCAGACTTCTTATAAGAGACCGAGGAGGGCTTCATCTTGCATCCAGCTCGACTGCTGGAAGCTCTCCGCACCCTGGCAATTCCACAGCACCCTTTCTCCCCTGCCTCTGTACAGAACCCCTCCCTGCACAACCAGGTGGCCACTCCCTCTATAGACGTGGCAGAGCAGAGAGGCACCCTCTTTGAGCACAGAAAGCATTTTAGAGCCAAAGTCGGCATCCCTTGGCTAAGAGTCAAGTCAGGATGTAAATGCAAAGACAGTCAGCTAGACTTCATTGATTGGCAGAGTACCAGATGGCCCCAAGTGAACCTAGGGTTAATCAGCAAGCTGCGGGAGGGGTGTGGCTTCGTTCAAGGCCATTAACACACTCTCCCTCCTTTGCCCCAGCACACGGTCAAAAATGTTACGTAGAACTCGCCAGCCTAATTACAAAGGCCGAGCTTTCATTCGGTAGGCAATTAATAGTCACTAGGAACATAAATCAAGACACAGACACAAACAGGGGATAACTGTTCCCAAACCTTTTTTAAAATTATCAGCAGAGATACAGTCTGGCCAGCTTTCACACTACGAGGGCAGAGAACTTATGGCCGAGAAAGATGAACAGACTCACCGTTTGGCCCCGTACAGAAAAATCTGTCAACCTCTGGACTAAGGAGCAAACAATCTATTTTTATTATGTGAAGCCCCTGAGTTGGGGGTTGCTACCACAGTTGGCCTACCCAGATCACTCATTAACGTAACTGTCCTTTATAGAAAGTCTAGGAAAGAGTGGAAGCCACCTGAATCGGCCACCCAAGAGGGGCTGCTAATATTACAGCTATTGTGATGGTTCAAGTTGACCATGTGCACCCAGATCTTGGTTTCTAACACCATTTTCCAATAGAAGGAACCAGGGCACCTTGGAGAAAAGGCTGATTCCAGGGCTGGGGCAGGAAATATACAAGATGAACTGGAGTCTGCCACGAAGTAAAGAAGTACTTGAAGAATGCACAGTGATGTGTATTTATCAACGTGGACACAGAAAGATGGCCCAACGATGGAGCAATCTGGGCAACGAAAGGAAGAAAGTAGCACTGCATGTTCAACATCCAAAGCATAAATATTCATCAGTCCATATTGACATAAACAAATGACTGAATAGATAAATAGGGGAGAAGGGACAAAGCTCCCCTGCGAAGAATTCCGAATAATTTCTGTTGATACTCTGCCCTGAAGGGGTGGAGCTTCCAGTCCTCCAACAGAAGGATCCAGGGCTGCATAGTGACCTCCTTCCAAGAGGACAGTATGGAAGGAGGGCAGGGGACACAGGGAACACCTGGAGACACCTGGCAAACACCACCTCAGCCAGGTGACCAAGGTCAACATCAACAAGGGTAAGTCAGACTGACAGCAGGTCCCCTCGCTATGATGCGATGAAAATGCAGCGTTGTGGTCTTCCTTCCCAAAATGCGCGAGCCCGGTCTAATCGTGAGCAAAACAGCAGGCAGATCCCACCTGAGCGACAGTCCACAAAACACCTGGCCAGTCCTCCTCCAAACTGTCAAGGTCACCAAAAACAAGGAAAACCTGAGAAACCGTCACAGCCCAGAAGAGCCTAAGGAGACATGATGACTAAATGCCATGTGGGGTCCTGGGTGGGATCTTGGAACAGATAAAGGACATTTTTCTAGTTTTTACTAAGGAAATGTGAATAAAGATTTTAGCTGATGATAATGTATCAATATCGGTTCATTAAAAATTGTAACAAATGTACCATTCTAACATGAGACATGAACGATATAAGAAGCAGGGTGGGGTATACGGGGACTCTCTGTAGGACCCTCACAATTTTTCTGTAAAGCTAAAACAGATCTAAAATAAAGTGTATTTAAAAAATATTTTTTTTAGTAAGTGCTCCAAAGGCATCCAAAGGTTCGTGCTAAATACCTCACACACACACACATCTCATTCAACCCCACAACAACACTGTGAGGGGAACAGTTTTATGGAATGAGTGACAAAGTGGTCTCTCTGCTTCTCTTTTGACAGGGGTTGTAGAAAACTGGTATGATTTCTTCTGTAAATGTTTGGTAGAATTCACCAGTGAACCCATCTGGGCCTGATGCTTTCTGTTTTGGAAAGTTATTAATTTTTTATTCAATTTCTTTAATAGCTAAAAGCCTATGCAGAGCATCTATTTCTTCTCGTGTGATTTTGGCAGGCTGTGTCTTTCAAGGAATTGGTCCATTTCATCTGGGTTATCAACTCTGTGGTCATAGAGTTGTTCATAATATTCCTTTTTATCCTTTAATGTCCATGGAATCAATAGCGACAGCCCCTCTTTCTTTTCTGATATTAATAATTTGTGTCTTTTTTCTTAGCCTGGCTAGAGGTTTATCAACTTTATTGATCTTTATTTATTTATTTTTTTATTGATCTTTTCAAAGGACCAATTTTTTATTTCTTTGAATGTCTCTATTGATTCCCTGTTTTCAATTTCAGGTGACAACTTTTATTTTCTTGACCTTAAAGGTGAGGAAACTGGGTTTGGGAGACCTTAAGGGAGTCTCACAGTGGCCTGACCATTGCTACAATTCGCACTTTTATCACTATACACCATGCTGCCTCCCAGCTCATCTGCTCTTCCAAAATTTCTCGATTAAATATTATATGCCATGATCTGGTCTAGAAATCCACAATTGCACCTAATGCCCCAGAGCGGACACCCAGCTAGGAGACCCTGGACAGTCAGCCTCAGGATTTGTTTGTCCCTACCCCTGACCCAGGCCAAAGAGGAAAAAGTGCAAATGACCTAGCAGGTCAGAAGCAGCTGGAGCTGGTGCCCAGAATGGCTGGACTCGAAGGGCACTTGGACTCTAGCATGCTTCCACCCCTGACCCTGAGGACACCCGCTACACAGCTGTGTGGGGTTCCTGGGGGACCCCAGAATGAGCACCTCGTCTCCTGAAACCACTTAGCTCTTCCAGAACACCAGAGTATCTTCCCTCGCGTAACCGAGCAGGACCCTACGAGGCCTTCCCAGAATAGACCCAATCCACGTCCTCCGCCTGCCTTTTGTCTGCAGAAAAACTTTAGTCGAAGAATAAATTTAATCAGAGAAGTGAGAAAATGCAAAAAGAAAGGAAAACAGTCAAGCAAGACAGAATAATAATACTTTAGCCATTAAACAAAGTCAAGGACCTTTAGTTCCTCCTCAAGGGCTATAGATGATATTCTGAGCCATGTCCTTTCAGCTGTTTTGCAGCTACTGAAACCCCTACCAGGCGGGAGAAGTTAAGTGCGTGCTGCCCACAGGCATGTAGACCCCAGACCAGGTGGAACCAGAAGGTGGATGATACTGAGCCCCGATGACCTCACCACCCACCAATCAGAAGAATGTCCATGAGCTGACCACACCCTGCTCCTTGAACACTGTAAGACTCCTCACTACCCCCTCCAGAGTGGGACACACAATTTTGAGGGTATTAGTTGTTGCCGCCTTTGCCTGGCAAAGCAATAAAGCTCTTCTTTCCTAGTTCACCCAAAACCCTTGTTTCCACAGTTCTATTTGGCATTGGTGAACAGAGGCCAAGTTTCGGCAACACTCAGAAGACGGCCCTCATGCAGACTCCAGGCAGGTGGCAAAAGTTAGCAGGCCCCCTCTGAGCTCCCCAGCGCTTCTGTAGTCCCCAAAAGTCCCCCCAGGTGACCCCAGGAGCATACGTTTTCTCGGTTAGCACAGAGCTCCACATGCCCTGAGTCTGGGTTTTTCCTCCCTTCAACTTTGCCTCCATGCCTATCCCCCTGGCCAGACAGAAACACTCAACTCAGTGAAGTGCGAAGTGCATCTCACTTTAAGAAAATCCTTGCTGCAAAAATCTCATCTTACAAAATGCAGAAGGGGTGGCTAACCACATTACGAAAGGGTTCCATACTTTTAATAAGAGTAGAGAGCTGTCCCCACTCCCCCATCATGCCCAGCGCGGGGGAATCTGAGGTCAGAATAGAGCAAGGAGGGTGTGCAAGGCCAGGGGACAGAGCTGAGGCACCAGGAGGCCAGTGGGGCCCCAGGGAGTGGTCTCCTGGTCCATTTCAGGGTTTGCCTATAGATCATTAATGCCATAAGGCTGGGAGCAGAGAAACTGACACAAAGTGTGGGGAAGGGCTGACAAGATCAGTAACAATGAAATTAACATATTTGTGAAATCAGTGTTTGTCGGTGCGAAGGAGCTTTCCCTGACACCCGATTTTCTGAAACTGTGACAGTATGAGGCAGAGCCTGCATCCCGAATGGCCAGAGGGACTCAAGGGGACCTCGCCCGCTCCCCTCAGCAGCCTGCTGCCCAGAAGCGTGGGGTGAAAGACCCCAGCCAGGGGAGCTTTGCACAAGGGTGGTGTTCCACCGGTTTGTGGTTTGACTCAGAGCCCGACTCCAGGACACATCCCTGCATTCGGCGCCAGGGAGTGGCTGAGACTTTCAAATTTCGGGTTAGCAGTGGAGTTGCTTTTGCAGATAAAGAAGAGATGCTCTCTAGGGGACACAGGCACGAGTCCAGCATCACCCCTTGACCCCTCCCTTGCTCAGTGCAACACCAGCAGCACAGGGTGCTGCCACGGAGCCCTGGGGATCCTCAGACCCCCTGAAATCCATGGATGTAGTGGCAAGGGCACCTCTGATCAGGGAACACGGATCTGGGCCCAGGTTTTCCACTTACCAGTGTGAGCTTCCAAAATTTCATCTTGGCAGACCTCGGTTTTTTCTTGTATAAAACGGTGCCGCATATATATATATATACACACACAACAACAAGAATTTATGAAGCACCTACTGTGTGATGAGCCCCCCAATACTGAGATGAATCCACCTCATGCCAGGAAACGTCACCACGTGCAGGACACGAGGTCAGGCAGCAAAGGCCAACTGGAACCCACAGAGGTAGGGCGCCCGGGGTCAAGAAGCAGCAGGGGCCAGTGATGAGGGATTCAGGGCAGCTGGTGGGGATCCTGACGCCGGGCGCATGCGCATGCGCACACACAAGGCCCAGGGCTGGATCCGTCTGAGCGCCATCAGTCCCCACCTGGAGCAGACAGTGGCGCCTACTTAGAGTTCTGTGCTGAGGATGAAGGGAATGCAGCCTGGGAGGGGGTGCCCGCTAGGCAGGAGGGGCCCGCAGCCAGGCATCAGGCTCCGAGCAGCATCGTGCGCCCGGAGGGAGGAGCGGGGCAGCACCCCAGGGCACCCCACCGCACACCCAGACAGATCGTGAGCACCCACGCGGGTGGGTCCAGCTGCCCGGCCCCCACCACCTACAGGCATCCAAGCTGCCCCTCCCCCAGCTGCTGCGCCTCCCATTCACTCCGCTTTGTAGAGGAAAGCACGTTTGGAAAGGTTGGGATTCCACATTTTAATTCTGATTCCGGCTTAATACGCCACGTCGACTCTTTGGCCTGGTGCCTTTCTGCTGAATGGATGAACATTTTAATGGAATTGGATTATCATGCGCATGTGTGGCCAACTGTTCAAACAAGACACGCTCTCTAGCTTTCTTGAAGAGCTAAGCAGGTGATGGGAGAACAGAAAACCCAAGAATAGCAATTCCAGAATCAGACATTTATGCACTGAAATAAACAGTCCCATTGTTTTATTGACATGCCTCTAACGGCCCCATCACATATTCTAGGGCATTAAAACTGCACCGGAGCCTCACAGCCAGATGCCCATGGCCCTGTCTATTGTCGTTCCCACAGTGTCCGCGGGGACCAGAGGCGACACCTGGACACCTGAAAGCTGCCAACATCTAGGCGTGAGCTTCGTCACCGGGGCCGGCCGGCTCTCTCTCTCTCTCGCTCTCCCGTACTTCCCTCTTACACACACACACATACGTATGTGCAGCACACTCCAGGGAGTGCCAATATAATTTATGACTTTTTCCCTAAATTTCTATTTTCCAAGTTACCTTAGAGTTACAATATTTGAAATTATTTTGATTTTTTTTTTTTTTTTTTTTTTTTTTTTTTTGCCGCACCGCTCGGCTTGTGGGATCTTAGTTCCCCGACGACCAGGGCTTGAACCTGGGCCCTCAGCAGTGAGAGTACGGAGTCCTAACCCCTGGACCGCCAGGGAAGTCCCAGAATATTTGAAATTATTTCGAATTTTCTCAATAATTTTCAAAAAGAAGTTAGAAAAGCACCACACACCAAACCTGGGGAGAGATGAGCTGGATGCCAAAGTCTGACTGAGGACACTGCCCTCCCATCATCTCTGCGGATGTGCATCCTCAGGGCTGTGCGCCGACGATTCCCGACTTCTCCTGCCCTCCCAGGTCAGCGAGACACTCAGCTGAGAAACAGGCAGAGAGAACCAACCTTCTGCTGGTCCCCGGCCGGGAGCAGTGGGAATCAAGAGAACTGGGGTCCCAGGTCTTTCCCCCATTTCCCCTAAAGCAGTTTTCTTGGCGTCCCCTCAGAAGGGGTCACCTGAGCCTGTGGTCAGGTGTCCTAAACAGCCCCTGGGTGGGCAGCACGTGCCCCCCAAGCTCCAGTCTGGGTGCAGGGAGCGTGCTCTCAGCCCCACCTCTCAGCTTTACTCCTTCTGGAACCTTCCATCACACAAGAGCTCTTTGGGCTACCTCTTCCCTCGCCCAAGGCACTTGTAAACAGTGACTTTTTTGAAAAAAGGCCTTGTGTATTTTTATGTACCGAGATTTATGGAAATAATTAAGAAATTTGATTACGATTCCATTGTGGCTGTTTACTTGGAGAACAAACATTTCATGTGAACACTTCCTGGTGCTGACTAATGAACTCGAGTTTCTTTTTATTTTTAAAGCATAAATTTTCCTGTTGATAGTGACTTTGTATAGCGGCTGCAGCTGGGGCTGTTTTTACTAAGCTTCTCATCTAATAAGTTCCGCAGAAGAATCATACAGCGGTTCTCACTGCCTGACAGAGCTGCTCCTTCAGGGGATGGGGCCTGGAGAGCCTGCTCTGCACGGCTCCTCGATGGGCTGACTTTCTTCAGGAAAGGGAGACTGGTGGTGAGGAAATTCCTCCAGTGTCAACTGAATACAGGGTTTGACAGTCATGATAACAAGGAAAGGGGCCAGGCAGAGCCCCCAAAGGCACCTTGGAGAGTGGAGTGGGGAAACCTCAGTGATGAGGCGACCCACAGTAAAGGCTGGGTCTTAATGGGCTCCACTGGGTCCCACTGGTTTCCACTAGGCCCTACTGGGTTCCACTGCCTCCCACTGGGGTCTGCTGGGTTTCATGCGCAGGGAAGTCTACTGTTATCCTCCTCCCTACATCCTCCGTCCCACGACCAAAGGATCGCACAAAGAAGTCGAGAGACAAATAAGCTTTTAAAAAATTATTCTCTTTTTTCCTGCCCTGGCATGAAGACTGAAGAAGAGACGTGGTATTAATTAAGCACCTGCGACGGCCAGGCATTGAGGAGGTGCTGTCCCTTCTGTATCTCACTGGATGTTCACAGCTCCACGATGCAGGGATTGTAATTCCCAGTTTGGACAAATGTGCCTGGGAGCACAGGACTGGGGTTCAAACGCAGGCATGTGGACCCACAAGAGGACAGAGGGCAGCCAACTGCTATTTTGGCGGCTTCCGAGGACGACACAAGCTGAAGGGGACCTCGGGGGAGCCACATCGAGCAGCTGGGGGTGCTGAGCCTCGCCCACCCAGACTGTCACTAGCCGCACTTTGGCACAAGATGGATGGAGAGAGCTGGCCCATCCTCCCCCGGGCACAGGGAAGGGAATCTAATTTTAGTTCACAGAGTCTAAAACTGCTGGAGCAGAAGAAGATCATTAAACGCTCAGCTGTCCCCAACCGAGGGGACTGCGGAAGGAGCGTCTGCAAAGACCCAGGATGTGTGGAGTTGCAGCGTCTGCGTCACCGTCCCTCACACCTCACTGGCCAGGGCCCCAGGGATGCCGGCCACTCATGGGTTCTGTCCCAGGAAGCAAACGTCCTTCCTGAGGCCAAATACAAGCATCCTCCCACCTCCCCAGGGAAGGCCTAGTGGGAACGAAGACATCAGGCTGGCGGAGATGCAGCAGCCTGGTGAGACAGTGGCTTAAAAGTCAAGGAGCAGGGCTTCCCTGGTGGCGCAGGGGTTGAGAGTCCGCCTGCCTATGCAGGGGTCACGGGTTCGTGCCCTGGTCCGGGAAGATCCCACATGCCGCGGAGCGGCTGGGCCCGTGAGCCATGGCCGCTGAGCCTGCACGTCCGGAGCCTGTGCCCCGCAACGGGAGAGGCTGCAACAGTGAGAGGCCCGCGTACCGCACAAAAAAAAAAAAAAGGGGGGGGGTAGAGAAAAGGGGGTCACAGCCATTCTGGGCAGAGGGCGCAGCATGAACAAAGACGCAGTTGTGAATGTGTGCGGCCAAGTTTCTAGATCAACACAATTGAACAGACTCCTAACCTCTCACTGCTACTGAAAATGATAGATGCGACTCCAGCCTTCCCTGAACTGGCCACCGGACAAATGGAACAAGGAACAAGCTGTGTTTTCCTCTAGTTCCAGGAGAACGGGTCAAAAGCAAATTTATCAAGGGGTAAGGTAGTCAAGAAAGGAAAGCTTAGACAGAAAGACAAGAAGAAAATGACGAATCC
This sequence comes from Tursiops truncatus, assembly GCF_011762595.2. NCBI lineage: Eukaryota > Metazoa > Chordata > Mammalia > Artiodactyla > Delphinidae > Tursiops > Tursiops truncatus. The sequence goes on from NC_047034.1 coordinate 178,660,248, forward strand.
GCCATTACAAATGGGAGCTTTTTGAGCACAGCTTTCTCAGTCATTTGTAGATCAAGTAAAAACTAACGTCAGTAGGATAAATAAAATTTGAATGACACAGTTAACAAGCTTGACCCGGGGAACTCATTTAGAACATTGCACCCACCAAATAGAGAATACATGTTCCACGACCCATATTTACTGGAGCCAATACTGGGTATCAAACATTTCAAAAGGACTAGCATCAGATAGATCATGTTCCCGAAATAACTATTAATTAAACTACAAATCAAAAATTAAATTAGGAATCAGGAGCAAAAAGATGCTAGAAAAATCCTTATATGTTTGGAAATTAAGAAGTCACTTTTACACAACTCAAAAAATAAAATAGAATGGGAGTTATAAAATATTTAGAACTGAATGATAAACAAAATACTACATATTAAGAAGCCTGGGAAACAGCTAAAACATATTTAGAGAGGAATTTATCAATTTAAATACTCATCTAGAAAACAGAGAAGGTTAAAAATCAATGAGGCAAGCTTCCAAGTTCACACATTAGAAAAAGGAAAGTAGATAAACTCAAACAGTGCAGAAAGCAGGAAATAAATATAAAACAGAAATAAATTAAAAAAATGAAACAAATGTAAATACATATGAACAACAAAGCCAAAAGTCGGTTCTTTGAAAAGAGCAATAAATACAGTTGACAAAATTCTGATGAAGAAAAGAATGACGGTGTCAGGAGTGAAAAGAGCATAACCAGAGAAACATCGAATATTAAAAAGTTATTGAGCGGATATATGACAATCTCGTGACAATAAATTGGAAACGTAAATGAAATGGACAACTTCCAAGGAAAAAAAAAGCTTATCAAAACTGCTTCAAGAAGATATAGACATCTGAATATTCTTGAACACCAAAAAAATTGAAGCAGTGGATAAAAATATCAAGCCCAGTTGGCTGTATTATTTAAATAGTTCTATTAAATATTAAGGTAACAATTCCAATCTTACACAAATTATTCCAAAGCACAGTTATTCCATAATCTCAGACTAACACACTCTTGACACCAAGCCTGACAAGAACATCATAAGAAATGTAGAGGCCAGTATCATTCATGAACATAGATGCAAAACTCCTTAACAGTGGGGGAGGGACGGACTGGAAGTTTGGGATTAGCAGATGCAAACTATTATATATACGATGGATAAACAACAAGGTCCTACTGTACAGCACGGGAAACTATATTCAATATCCTGTGATAAGCCATAATGGAAAAGAATATGAAAAAGAATATATAAATGTATAACTAATCACTTTGCTGTATAGAAGAAATTAACACAACATTGTAAATCAACTGTACTTCAATAAAATTTTTAAAAATAACTTTAAGTCTCAAAATAGAGACATTTGTAACACATATAACTTAAAAAGGATCAGTATCTAGAAAATACAAAGAATTCCTAAAAATCAATCAATTACTAAAAGATAAACAATTCTCACTTACATGTGGAATCTAAAACAAAACAAACGAACAAACATAACAAAGCAGAAACAGACTCACAGATACAGAGAAGAGATTGGTGGTTCCCCAAGAGGAGAGGGGTGGGGGGCTGGGCAGAATAGATAAAGGGGATGAAGAGATACAAACTTCCAGCTAGGAGATAAATAAGTCACGGGGATGTAATGCACACATAGGGAATACAGTCAATAAGTGTAATAACTCTGCATAGAGACAGATGGTTACTAGACAGCATTGTGATCAATCTGTTATGTATATAAATGTCAAATCACTATGTTGTACACCTGAAACTAATATAATATTGTATGTCAACTACACTTCAATTAAAAAACAGAAAAAGAAAAGACAAACAATTCAGTAGGAAAAAAATGGCAAAGGAAATGAATGGATGGTTTACAGAAAAAGAAAGCCAAATGGCCATTAATATACACAAAAGCAGCTCAACCTCACTGGTAGCATGGGAAACAGAAATTAAGACCTAATGAGATAGTTCATAATCTTCGGGTTGGCAAAAATGTTTAAGTCTGCAGTGAGAATGTAGACAAATGGGAACTCTCACACGGACAGTTGGGAGCGTTAAGTCAATACAATGACTTTCAAGAGAAATTTGACAATATCGGGTGAGTTGAAGATGGATGTGGTCTACCACCAGGCAGTTCCAGTTTTAGGAATGTGGGAATCTATACACGCACACACACCCCTTAGAGAAACACCAGCACATATATGTTAATGCAAGGGAATTCTATATACAGTTAAGTGAACTAGAAATAGTGTGTGTGCGTGTGTGTGTGTGTGTGTGTGTGTGTGTGTGTGTGTGTGTGTGACAGAAAGAGAGAGAGAGGGAAAGGATAAAACTTAAGAACAGTGTTACAAGAGGGTATTGGATGGTCTCTATACAAAGTTTTAAAATCTGCAAAACAATGCTATGTATTGTTAATGAATGCATAAATATGTGATAAAAGTATAAAAAATAAATTGGAATGAAAAATATGCATCAGAATAAATAACACCATCCCTGGGGCAGGAGGGAGGGAAGTAGGAGCCACATGGGTGTGTGTATGCTAGGCTTTATTTCTTTTCAAAAATACCAAATGAAATGAGGCAAAGAGTAAGATTTCATAAAGTTGGGTGGTAAACAGCTGTAACTGTAATATTCTCTATATTTTTCCATAGGTATCATATTATGAATAGTCAATAATCCATTTTATTATTTTTTTAACATCTTTATTGGAGTATAATTGCTTTACAATGGTGTGTTAGTTTCTGCTTTATAACAAAGTGAATCAGTTATACATATACATATGTCCCCATATCTCTTCCCTCTTGCATCTCCCTCCTTCCCACCCTCCCTATCCCACCCCTCTAGGTGGTCACAAAGCACCAAGCTGATCTCCCTGTGCTATGAGGCTGCTTCCCACTAGCTATCTCTTTTAGGTTTGGTAGTGTATATATGTCCATGCCACTCTCTTTGTCCCAGCCTACCCTTCCCCCTCCCCATATCCTCAAGTCCATTCTCTAGTAGGTCTGCATCTTTATTCCCGTCTTGCCCCTAGGTTCTTCATGACCATTTTTTTTCTTTTTTTTTTTTTTAGATTCCATATATATGTGTTAGCATACGGTATTTGTTTTTCTCTTTCTGACTTACTTCACTCTGTATGACAGTCTCTAGGTCCATCCACCTCATTACAAATAACTCAGTTTCATTCCTTTTTATGGCTGAGTAATATTCCATTGTATATATGTGCCACATCTTCTTTATCCATTCATCTGTTGATGGACACTTAGGTTGTTTCCATCTCTGGGCTATTGTAAATAGAGCTGCAATGAACATTTTGGTACATGACTCTTTTTGAATTATGGTTTTCTCAGGGTATATGCCCAGTAGTGGGATTGCTGGGTCATACGGTAGCTCTATTTGTAGTTTTTTAAGGAACCTCCATACTGTTCTCCATAGTGGCTGTACCAATTCACATTCCCACCAGCAGTGCAAGAGTGTTCCCTTTTCTCCACACCCTCTCCAGCATTTATTGTTTCTAGATTTTTTGATGATGGCCATTCTGACCGGTCTGAGATAATATCTCACTGTAGTTTTGATTTGCATTTCTCTAATGATTAATGATGTTGAGCATTCTTTCATGTGTTTGTTGGCAATCTATATATCTTCTTTGGAGAAATGTCTATTTGGGTGTTCTGCCCATTTTTGGATTGGGTTGTTTTTTTTTTGTTATTGAGCTGCATGAGCTGCTTGTAAATTTTGGAGATTAATCCTTTGTCAGTTGCTTCATTTGCAAATATTTTCTCCCATTCTGAGGGTTTTCTTTTCATCTTGTTTATGGTTTCCTTTGCTGTGCAAAAGCTTTGAAGTTTCATTAGGTCCCATTTGTTTATTTTGTTTTTATTTCCATTTCTCTAGGAGGTGGGTCAAAAGAATCTTGCTGTGATTTATGTCATAGAGTGTTCTGCCTATGTTTTCCTCTAAGAGTTTGATGGTGTCTGGCCTTACATTTAGGTCTTTATTCCATTTTGAGTTTATTTTTGTGTATGGTGTTAGGGAGTGTTCTAGTTTCATTCTGTAGCTGTCCAGTTTTCCCAGCACCACTTATTGAAGAGACTGTCTTTTCTCCACTGTATATTCTTGCCTCTTTTATCAAAGATAAGGTGACCATATGTGTGTGGGTTTATCTCTGGTCTTTCTATCCTGTTCCATTGATCTATATTTCTGTTTCTGTGCCAGTACCATACTCTCTTGATTACTGTAGCTTTGTAGTGTAGTCTGAAGCCAGGGAGCCTGATTCCTCCAGCTCCATTTTTCATTCTCAAGATTGCTTTGGCTATTCGGGGTCTTTTGTGTTTCCATACAAATTGTGAAATTTTTTGTTCTAGTTCTGTGAAAAATGCCAGTGGTAGTTTGATAGGGATTGCATTGAATCTGTAGATTGCTTTGGTTAGTAGAGTCATTTTTACAATGTTGATTCTTCCAATCCAAGAACATGGTATATCTCTCCATCTATTTGTATCATCTTTAATTTTTTTCATCAGTGTCTTATAATTTTCTGCATTACAGGTCTTTTGTCTCCTTAGGTAGGTTTATTCCTAGATATTTTATTCTTTTTGTCACAATGGTAAATGGGAGTGTTTTCTTAATTTCACTTTCAGATTTTTCATCATTAGTGTATAGGAATGCAAGAGATTTCTGTGCATTAATTTTGTATCCTGCAACCTTACCAAATTCATTGATTAGCTCTAGTAGTTTTCTGGTAGCATCTTTAGGATTCTCTATGTATAGCATCATGTCATCTGCAAACAGTGACAGTTTTACTTCTTCTTTTCTGATTTGGGTTCCTTTTATTTCCTTTTCTTCTCTGATTGCTGTGGCTAAAACTTCCAAAACTATGTTCAATAAGAGTGGTGAGAGTGGGCAACCTTGTCTTGTTCCTGATCTTAGTGCAAATGCTTTCAGTTTTTCACCATTGAGGACGATGCTGGCTGTGGTTTTGTCATGTATGGCCTTTATTATGTTGAGGAAAGTTCGCTCTATGCCTACTTTCTGCAGGGTTATTTTTATCATAAATGGGTGTTGAATTTCGTCAAAAGCTTTCTCTACATCTATTGAGATGATCATATGGTTTTTCTCCTTCAATTTGTTAATATGGTTTATCACATTGATAGATTTGTGTATATTGAAGAATCCTTGCATTCCTGGAATAAACCCCACTTGATCATGGTGTATGATCCTTTTAATGTGCTGTTGGATTCTGTTTGCTAGTATTTTGTTGAGGATTTTTGCATCTATGTTCATCAGTGATATTGGCCTGTAGTTTTCTTTCTTTGTGACATCCTTGCCTGGTTTTGGTATCAAGGTGATGGTGGCCTCGTAGAATGAGTTTGGGAGTGTTCCTCCCTCTTCTATATTTTGGAAGAGTTTGAGAAGCATAGGTGTTAGCTGTTCTCTAAATGTTTGATAGAATTCGCCTGTGAAGCCATCAGTAATCCATTTTAAATAAAGATCTCTAACCACTAGTTTGTATATTGACAACTTTTGTCCATCCTAGGATGATTTTGTAATCTTAACCAATTTTAAGTGATTTGTCCAGCTTTGATTTAGTTGTCTTTTTAAAAACGAGATCTTTTTTTTAGCCAGGGTTTTCTATTACTGACATACTTTCAACATTTTTCAACTATGTTGTGTTTAAGCAGATTTCCAAATATTTTTTCATAAAGACAAGTGACAGCTCCAGAAAAGGACAAAGGGACAACCAGTTTAATGTAGGAGTGTCCTGAAAAGAACAATACCATTATAGATGTTTTTACCATTGACAAGTAGGGCAGAAGTACTTGTCTATGCCATTTCTCTTGGTCATCCAGTAATCACAGACATCATTGGCCCTTTAGCCCTAAATGCACTATCACACAATTAACCAGTGTTCTTCTCTTAGTTCCATTAATCAGCCTATGTAAAGGTAAAACAGACCTTACTGGCCGAAATGCTGCAGAAACAAGTAACAATTTTAATTCTCAGTCTGTCCCTTTCCATTTCTCCCTGGCTTCCAAAGGTGCAAATATAAGTTCAGCACTTCCTGTGGGGTCTGACCTCCAGCCCAACCCAGCACATGACCCGACGGGCCAGTCCTGGGCACGGGACCAAAGACTGGATGCTATGGGTTGCCGGCTCCACAGCTTTGGAACTAATGAAGTACCAGGCAGCGTGAGGGGCGCCAGCTCAAACACAGGCCATGCTGGCAGCCAGCTGCCTGCCCATCAAACCCCTAGCACTTCTCTAGAATCCTCCGATTAAATAAATATTTGGCAAAGCACCACTGGCAAAAATGATCATAAATTCGACTCAATTCCCACCACCAACTGGCAAACTCCTTCAACAACCCAATCCAATCTGTCTGTGTCAACTTCCAAGTAGCTAGTCATGGGGCCAGCTGGGGCCTGTGGTATCCTCGTAGCTCTGAGTCAGTATCTTATGCCTTGTTATTTGACAAAAATTCTGAGATGAAATGCACGACAGACTTGACTTCTACACTAGGGTCAGAATGAGGAGGAACTCATGGAGTGGGGGATGGGAAAAGCTCTAATTTGAGATACCCTTCGCTCCAGGGCCCTGCACCCTGCTAGACTCACACCATAACAGCATCATGAGAAGAGACTCCACCACCTCCCACTCACTCAACAGATATCACTGAGCACATACTAGGCGCCAGGCCCTGTGCTAGCAACTGGAGACATGGCTGTGAATAACGAAGATACTCTCCCTATAAAACAGAACGTGCAGTCTAAGGGGAGGACAGCTGTACCAACACCACCATCTGTTTCCAGGTCTGCTTTTTCCCCAGGACCCTGTCTCTCTGTGGCCTTCAGTTGCTACCCTTGTTCTCACACCCCAAGTATCCCAGAGCCTAAACGTGAAGCTGGTGCCCTCCTCGTTCCCAATTAGCAGCTCCAAAATAGTTTTCCTGCTTCCTCCCCCAAACCCCAGTTCCTTTAAGGTGGGTGCCACTGCATGACGGTTCCTCCCTTCTCATTGCTGCCATTACAGACCTCCTGGCCATCCCGCTTGCTCTGGTCTATTACGCCTGGATCATTCTCTGCCTCTCCAGTCCTGTGTCTGCTGTCGTTCTGGGTGACTTCAACGTCCGTGTGCTGACCCATCCCTCCCCTGACCCCTCAGCTCCTCAACCGCCTTCCCTCCACCCCAACCCTGGTCACCCTCTCCTCCAGACACCAGTAATGGCAACGCCTCTGAAGCTGCCACTGCGGACTTTCTCTGACCAGCATCTCCTGTCCCTCTAGCTCTCCTGTGCGGGGATTGACACCCAGCACTTCTTGGGTTAAGGAAGACTTCCAACCTCACTCTCCGTCACCCCCGTCATGGCCTCACTGCTCTCCTCTCCTGGATTAGGGTGTGTTGTTATATTTCCTCCTAGACACCCTGTCCACTGTACCCCTCTCCCTGCATTTGACTGGAAGAAGAAGGAGAGGAAGAAGAAGGAGGAGGGGAAGGAGAAGAAGGGAAGAAAAGGAAGGAAGGGGGGGGAGGGGAAAAAGGACACACCAAACACTGGAACTGTGCTCTGTGTCCAGACAATGGCACGTTGCTGGGAATGGTCCAGGCGACTCTGCTGAAGAGTCTCAGGTAAGATCCACGACCCCGCGCTCCTTCCCTTCCTTGTAAGTCCACTCGGCTGCACTCAGATGACAAGATCACATGTCCTCACCCCTCAAACATCCAACAACACTTTTGTCCCCCACCACCCAGACGAGACTTGAGTTTACATTTCTCTGAGAAAATAGGAGGGTTCCCCCACAATATTCTATCCTGCCCACATCACCTGCCCTTCCTGGCCCTCTTTCCTGACCCAGGAGGGAAAGCATCCCTGCTCCCCTCAGGGGCCGCTGTCCCCCCGGGCACTGCTCCGGCCCTTCCTCAGGGACATTTCTCTCCAATTATCCTCCCTCTGACTTATCAGGTTTTACCTCTCTGATGGGTTATTTCCAGCAGTATTTAAATATGCTCTAGTGTCTCCATTATTATTAAAAACCCTCCTTGACTTCATACCCTGTTCCAGGTACCAACCCATTTCTCTGCCCACCTTCACAGCAAGACTGAAGATATTTCACTGTTACAACTTCTCTTTCTCTCTGTCACCTACTCGTGTCATTTAAACATGCTGTCTGCGCCACCAAAATTGACATGTACGTGGCCACACGTAATGGTCACTTAGCCTTCAAACAACATGACTTTCAGTAAAATGTGACACTATGCCTGCACCCTCCTTAAAACATCTTCCTTCTCTGTTTCCAGGATTCCGCCCATGGTCTCCTGATTTTCCTCCTCCCTTGCTAGAGATCATTTTCAGTCTCCTTTAGTCGATTCTTCTCTGCTTAACCCCTAAACTCTGTCATACCCCCTTGCTGTAATCCGAGACCCATCTCCCTACCTCACTCCCTTCGCAGGTTAACTAACATCCCCCGACTTTAAGTATATCTGTGTGCTGGTGCTTCCAAAGGTGTGTCTCCCCTCCTCACCGGGAGGCTCGTGTACCAACTGCCTTCTTCCCGTCTCTTCTTGCAATTGCCTACTAGGCATCTGAAGCTGAATTTATGCTACAGAGAGCACTTGGTTGCATCCCAATCCTCTCCCCTCAGTAAATGGCACAAGCTCCGTCTCCATTCCTCCAGTGAAAAGCCTTCCCGGCTTCTCTTTCTCTCACCAAACATCCAGTCCCCCGGGAACGCTGTCAGCTCCCCCTCCACGATGCACCCCTGCCCATCTTCCCCCCTCCATCATCAGTACAGAGCCCCTATGTGGTGCAGCCCCTCTTCTCCCTGGAGTCCTGCCCCAGCCCCCTAGCCGGTGTCTTGCTTCCTAAAATCCATTCTCTAGAGCAGGAGAGAACTGTAACTTTTAAACCTTGAAAACTAAATCTCTGGTGTGAAAACAGAATGGAGCAGCCACTTTGGAAAACAGTCCAGCAGTTCCTCAAAAGACTAAATGCAGGGTCACCGTGAGACCCAGAGCTTCCATTCCCACATATAGGCCAAAGGGAACTGAAACTATGTGTCCGTGGAAAAATGTGTACATGATGTTTACAGAGCCGGAAAGCGGAAACAACCCAAACGTCCATCGACTGAAAAATGGATACACAAAATGTGGTCTATCCATACAATGGGCTCTTACGCAGCCGTAAAAAGGAATCAAGTACTGATACTGATACAACACGAGCAAAACTTGAAAGCATCATGCTAAGCGGAAGAGGCCAGTCACAAGGGACCACATTTTATACGATTCCATTGATATGTAATGTCCAGAACAAGCAGATCTGTAGGGAGAGAAAGTAGATTCATGGTTGTGATGAAAATTGATGGCAGTTCTAAAATCGACTATAGTGATGGTTGCACAACTCCATGAATATACTTTAAAAATCATTAAAATGTACATTTTAAATGGGTGAATTGTATCGCACGTGAATTGTCTCAACAGAGATGTTGTATTTTAAAAAAAAAAAAACCTAAATCAGATTTTATCACTCCCTTGGTTAAAACCCTCCACTGCACTAAAAATAAAATCTAAAACCCCTTACTGTGACCTACAAGAAAATACGTGGTCCTGCCTCCACAACTTACCGCTCTCCCCAGGGCTCACTATACATCAGAAAACCTGGTCTTCTCTCTATCCCTCAAACAAATCAAGAAACCCCTCTTCAGGGCCTTTTGAGTTGTTCCTCTGCCTGGGCCATCCTTCCCTCTGATCCTTGCATGGCTGGTTTCTCCAGTTACCCCCGGTAGAAGTTCAAAGGCCACCCAGGGTGGGGTATCCAATGTTTCCAACATAGAAACACATGTAAACTGTGTTGCATCACCTCGTTCTGCCTTCTTCATTGCTATTGTCGCTACTGGAACCTAAAGTATTAATCGTTTATGCACTTACTGTCTCTCCCGCAATAGAGGTCAGATCTGAGAGGGTAAGAACTTGACTCTCTTCTGCAGCCCTCCATCCTCGGCGCCTGGATGGAGGAAGCACTCAGTGAATAATTGTTGCACGAATGAAGGAAAGAGATCAGGGAAGGCTTCCTGGGGGAAGTGACGGCTGAGTACTAGAGGATGAGTGGGGGTTATCCAGGAGAACGGGTGGAGAAGGAGTGTCGCTGGAAGCAAGAACGAGATGTAACAGCCCTCGGGGAGCGAGTGCACAGCACTTAGAGGACCTGAAAAGTGGAAGGGATGGTCGGAGAAGGGCAGCCTGGAGCCAGGTTAGGCTCTGCCTTGTAAACCGAATTCAGGAGGTTGGATCTCGTGAAAGAGCAGTGGGAAGGTATTCTCATGTGTTAGGTAGGAAATGACATAGTTAAAATGGACCTTAGAGGGGAATTCCCTGGAGGTCCAGAGGTTAGGACTCTGTGCTTTCGCTGCCGAGAGCCTGGGTTCAATCCCTGGTCACGGTGCGGCCGAAAAAAAAAATGGAGCTTTAGAAAAATGATGCTGGTCTCAGGAGAGAGAATGAATTGAAGGAGGGCAAGAGAGGGAACAGGGAGAAGAGGCTTTGCAGCAAGATGGGAAAGGAAATGATGGAAGCCTGGACTAGGACAGAGAAAAGGAATCTCATTCTAGGTACTTAGGAGGGAGAGTCAACACGAGGGTGATGGATTGGGTGTGGGAGCTGAGAGACAGGAGAACTCAAACGGATGGAGCGTGTACTGCGGTAGAGAGCTCAGGAGGGGAACACACGGCAGGGTGGGGGGATGTCCACGCAGAGGTGCCCCTGTCAGGTGGGCTCCGGTTCTGAAACCAGGAGAGGCGCCTGGGCTGTCAGTAGAGACTTGGGTGTCATCATTAAAACTAAAGCCGTAAGAGGCAATGACACTTCCCAAGAGAAGATTTTTCAAGGAAGGAAACAGAGCCTTAGGCCACATCTTGAGTGTCACAGACATTCAAGGGATAGGCTTAGGGATAGGAGCTCGCTGGCAAAGGTAAGAGAGAAAGCAGCCAGAGAGTCAGGAGGAAAGCCAGAGCGTGCGGCACCGCAAAGGAGCAGCAGCTGCTGAGATCTGCAGAGGGATGAGGACGGAGGACCAATGGGTTTGGCAACTGGGAGGGTGTTGGTGGGAGCATCTTTGGACCGGCTTATAAGGCAGAGACAGCCAGTGGGAGGCGATGTCAAGACATCTGGGTGAGGGGCAGAAATGGGGGCAGATCACACGGACATCTTACAGAGAGAGATAGAAAGGAGGCATAACGTGTAGAGTTAAGTCGTAATAGCTCACAGCCAATGTTTACTGACTTTGCACGGTGTGCCGGCACCCTTCTAAGCACTTGAGAGATATTGATCATTTAATCGTTAGACAACAGCGCTATGTAGTAGGCACGGCACGGTGAGGCCACTGCACATTTATCCAGTGATGGAGGGAGAGGACTATGGGGTGCAGAGCTCAGGAAGACAGAAAACAATGGATCCCTCTCTTGGATTTCCAGGGTGGGGACCGCCGGGCAGTTGGTAACTGGAGGCGCAGCTGAGGACCCTGGTTTCCTGTCTTCATTTCGGTTGGAGAAGCAGGAAGTGAGGTCATTTGCAGAGAGTGAAGAGGGAGGGTTATTGGATTTGAGGTTTGGGTTACCAGAGTTTGAATTCCAGCTCTACTGGTTTATATGTTTTTCTACGTACATTTTAAAATAAGTATATGGAATACATTATCGATACTATGCATAAAATAGACAACTGATGGGAACATACCGTACAGCACAGGGAACTCTACCTAATGCACTGTGGCAACCTAAATGGGAGGGAAGTCAAAAGGGAGGCTGACACAACATTGTAAAGCAACCATACTCCAATAAAAATTAATTTAAAAAAGATAAAGTAAGCACATGGAAAATACCCATCACTTTGACTTTTGCAACTAAATAAAGTCAAAATTTGAAGGGCCCCTTTCCAAAGTCAAGGGAACATCACCGTTTACCCTTTGCTGGATCCCTACTGGTTTCCTCCCCTGAACTCCAGCTCGCCCTGGTGACGAAGAGCTGACACTCTTGGACCCAAACTATGTAAAGCCTATTGAAAACTGAATGGCATCGTTATTTCCTTTACAAAATATCTTCAGAGCCTTAGACATTCTTTAATATTTTTATTGTGTAATACCTAACACAAAGAAGGACATATGCTCTGTATGTGTAAATTACAAAGTTTAACTATTATAAAAGACCCATTAACCCACCCAACTTAGAAACTAAAACAGTCCACGTAAAGTCTCTGTGGGCATTTCTTTGGGATCAAAAGCCCAAGCAGAGAGATAACCACTGCTTTGATTTTTGTTTATAATTCCCTCACAACGTTTTTTTTTGTTTTTTTGTTTTTTTTGCGGTACGCGAGCCTCTTACTGCTGTGGCCTCTCCCTTTGCGGAGCACAGGCTCCGGACGCGCAGGCTCAGCGGCCATGACTCACGGGCCCAGCCGCTCCGCGGCATGTGGGATCTTCCCGGACCGGGGCACGTACCCACGTCCCCTGCATCGGCAGGCGGACTCTCAACCACTACGCCACCAGGGAAGCCCAGACTGTCCCTCTTTTTATCCATTCACCTGTTGGGGGATACCTGAGTTGCCTCCCATTTTTAGTTATTATGAATAAAACTGCCAAGAACACTCTTGTACAATTGTTTTTGTGAACATATGTTTTCCTCTCTCTTGGTAAACATCCAAGAGAGAAACTGCTGAGTCATAGATACGTATTTAGCTTTATGCATAAGAACCTGCCACATATTCTTCCAAAGTGGGGCCACACTATTTAATATCCCCACCAATAATGGATGGAACTTTCTCTGATTCCCAAATTTGTCCACACTGGTGTCCTCAGTCCTGTAATATTTTATTTTAACTTGTTGGCTGGGTGTGTTGTGTATCTCACTTCACTTTTAATTTGCATTTTCCTATACTATAGATTTTTTTTTAACTGGAGTATAATTGCTTTACAATGTTGTTAGTTTCTGCTCTACAGTGAAGTGAATCCGCTATATGTATACCTATATCCCATCCCTTAGATTTTTGACAGTTATTGTTACCTTTCATCACACTAAGGTTTCCCTCTCACTGGTTGAAAGTTTTTATCACTAACGTGTTAATTTTTATCACATACTTTTTTTCTGCCTAAGAATTTTTTCTGACTCATGATTTTCTCAGGGACAAGGGAGGTGATTGAGAATTTTTGCCTTAAAAGCCTCCCTCTCATAGTTCCTGCTGGTCATAAGCCATTGGCGACAATAACAGAAACAAGTAAATGGTGGTGGTCTTATTGTAAAGGAATATTGTCAAAAATGTTGACAGTATGACTTGGTTCAGATAATCTGAAATTGTAAATGGTCAGTTTGCCACAAAATTACACACAGGCCATAGAACTGCCCAAAGGACAGAAGTGACAACTGGTTGTTATACTTCTGAAATCGTCTCAGTCGTCAGGCTTAGCAAAGCTGTCGGCAGCTTGTGACAAAAATGTCTTACGCTAGTTTGTATTTGTCATGGGGCCTCTTCAGCCTTGCAGACAAGGTCAGCACCCTGTACTATCCGTGGTACACCTGAAGAGTCCGTGTAGGTCCAGGGAGCTCATTTGGAAGGGAATTCAGTTCAGACGTCCCCTCCCTGTCGAGACACCCTCTCTGGTCCTCGTGGGCCCGCTGGGGACCTTTCTCTCTGTTCCCAAGTATGTATTTCCATAAATGCCCTTCCTAAGTCACCTTGTATCTAGACAATGATGTGTTTCCTTCCTCCACCAGACTCTGAACTCCTTGAAGACAGAGACAATCTCTTGTTCCCATCATTATGTCTCCTTTGGGGCACAGAACTGGACCTGGAGGAGGTACCCAGCGCACATGGAGCTGAGTGATGGAGAAGCTGGTGGAGAAACGAGGTCACCTGCTCTCACGCACATGTGGGAAAAACTGGACCCGGAAGACGTGTGGTCTGGAGCTGGGGTACAGCAGGCTGTGGAACCCCAGCACCTACAGATGGGAGTCTCAGGTGGGGGTTACTCTCTGGGTTCTATCCATTTATCTTCTGACTCCAGGAAAGGGTACCCCTAAACTATATTAGTGGGTGGACCCAGGCATCTCCTGCATTTTTCACTGCTCTCTCCTACAAGAACTTTTCAAAGTATCTCGCAGAAGCCCAACCTAACTCTGCGTAGTGATGCTACAGAGGAAGCAAGGATTCACTGGCAGGTGGTCAGAAGCCCCAGTGCCCTGGCTGATTTCGAGCCCAGCATCTCCAGGTACGTCTGGGACACCTGGCACCCCAGGAAATATCTGCTGTGTCCAGGGCCACGTAAGAAGTCAACGGCAGGATTGTGACAGCCTTCAGTCTTGTCCCAGGTCACCACCCCACCATTTAGGGGCTACAACTTACCTCCCGCCTTCTGATGGCAAGTGCACGTCATCCACGAAATGCACCCAAGACTCAGACCTCCGTCTCACCCCGAGGGGCCCCAAGCCGAGGGAAGAGGAAGAGGGTCACAGAGCCCGGGCCCCAGAACCCACTGTGCCCTCAGGCAGGGACCCAGCTGGGAAGGCGTGGGGGGCAGGGCAGGCGTCCAGTCCCACCCACCGCACACCTCACGTGGACGGTCCACTGGGAGGAAGAGAAGGCAGGAGCTCTGGTCACTCACCATCCCCACCCCCTTCCCTCCCCTGCTGGTCCAAGACCTTTCTCCTCACACACCTGACTCCTGTCCTCTGGTTTGTGTTGTTCCTTCAGAGGGTCACCTACAGTGGAGGGAGACACGAAACGTCGCTCACTGATGGGCTGGGGGTCTGTCACTTCCTCCCTCTCTCCCTTCCCCTAAAATGACCTTGTAAACAGGAAGCTCAAGTTGGACAGAGGTGTGTGCCTTTCCAACAGTGGCCTAAAAGGCTTCCAATCCAGGCTTCAATTTCTCTCCTTCTACCAAGTGACAAAGATCGCTGCTCCCAATGTAGATTGTTGGGTTCTACCCTGGAGTCAAGTTTCCTAAGTCGTGGGGATTTGGGGTTTTTCCATGAATACAAAATATTTCCATTGAAGGTCTACTTTTTTTTTCATTCCAAACACTGCAAGAGGCAGGAGTGGGTTCAAGACATTCATTATGCGTCTCTCACGGTCCCTCACCCGGCAGAAGTCTGATAAATCACTGCAATTCAGTATCACCGCATCCGCCCAACTTGCTTCCAGTGCCTATGAAATGACCTCGAGGTTCTCACCATTTCTGCTGCTGATGCAGCACACAGATTTCACAAACAAGATTTAGGTTCACAGCTGGTTTTCAGAACAGCTTAGAGTCAAAAGACTCAAAATAAAGAACACAGCGAATGGGTTCTTATCAAAATGTCAAAATCGATTTTGCCAGAAAACCTTGGCCTGAAACATCTGTGAAAGGTTAGGGGAGAGCACCAGTCCCTCTGGCTCATACAGACGCCAAATTAATCAGGGCAAATGGAACATGACAAAGCAGCGTGAGGCTCCAGGGTTCTCCGGAACCCACCCAGTCCCTCTCCCGAGAGGGAGCTAGTCTCGGGCTCTGCAGCTGGAAGGCGCCCTGAGAGGCCTCCAGGGAGGCAGAGATGCTGCTGGGAACGGAGCAGAGGGAAGAGCCACGCAGGCATGGAGCGCCCCTGTCCCTGGAGGGGCTTGGAAACCTCAGAGCAGGGACTGGACATTGCCGTCCTTGTCAACTTGCCCCCTTTCCCTGCACAACGCAGAGGTGGCCTTGACACAGGCAGAGGGGAAGAGTGAGCATGCCAAAATATCTAGATAGATAGATAGATCTATACCTATATAGATATAGATATCTCTCTCTATATCTATATATATCTATATATAGAGAGAGAGAGATATATATATCCAGAGGAAGACTCCAGACACATTCTCCTGGCAGGCAGCATCATCTGTCAAAAATAGACCTGGGGGCTTCCCTGGTGGCGCAGTGGTTGGGAGTCCGCCTGCCGATGCAGGGGACGCGGGTTCGTGCCCCGGTCCGGGAGGATCCCACATGCCGCGGAGCGGCTGGGCCCGTGAGCCATGGCCGCTGAGCCTGCGCGTCCGGAGACTGTGCTCCACAACAGGAGAGGACACAACAGTGAGAGGCCCGTGTACCGCAAAAAAAAAAAATAGACCTGGGACTTCCCTGGCAGTCCGGTGGTTAGAACTTCACACTTCCACTGCAGGGAGCCCGGGTTCAATCCCTGGTTGGGGAACTAAGATCCCGCAAGCCACGCCAAGTGGCCAAAAAAAAAAAAAAAAAAAAAGAGGTTAAGTGGGAGCCCGAATTGGGGGGCTTTAAAGTGTCCATTTGCAAATGGGTAGAAATCACGCCCACCCTGCGTGTTTCCCTGGAGGGTCCCATCTAGACATGAGGTGCTTTCCATGGAAGGAAAAGCTTTAAGCCATTATAAGCAGAAAGGGGGAAATGAAGGTGCTGGAGAGACAGAGGTACCACTGTCTCACCGCTGCTGACACAGAGGGTTCCACAGCCTCATGGTAAGTTTCCTTAAATGCCGGGCGCTTTGATCCCATAACTGGTATCGTCTCCTGCACAGTGCAGGCTTGTGTTGAGGTCAGAGCTAATTACTGATTCTAACTTTTTTTCACTTCAGACAGAATCATAACATTATTAAGATCTAATACATTTACGGCTGTGATTCTCAACCGGGCAGTATTAAAACTTGTGAAAGTGACTTTGCAAATTACCAAACAGTCACCAAGCTAATGAAGCAGGACTTTTGAAGTGACTGAGAAATAATTCCTATATTATAAAGACAGCAATCTGTGAAGGGAGATTTGGTTTTAAAAAAACACATTAGAACGTATAATGGAAAATGTTAATCTGTGGTGAATTCAATCAGAGCTGGCTGAAGAGAAAAACATAAGGAAAGTGAAAATACAAATGAAGTGCTCGCGCTTGAACACATGGGAGGAAAACTTTCCGGGAAGGAAGTTTCCTCCTGGGCCTCTCGGTGGTCGCCAAGCGCTGGACCAGCAGCCTGCGACCTCCCCACTGGGAGACCCTCCTGAAAGTCAGAGGAGGGGACTCCCCTATGAAAGCACAGGGCCCCCCGTCTGCCCTGAGCCCTGAGAACATCCCTTGGACACGGCCAGGAATTGGCGATGCCTCCGTGGTGCTCCCTGTTGCATGGCTTACGGGCTCTAGCAAGAAAACGGAGCTCACGTTGTAAAGCACAGTAACCCCCAAGCAACGGACAGCAGGGACACAGCCTACGTCAAGAGGGGAGTCACCGGGAGGACCCTGCCCCATCCAAGGTCCAGACAGGCTTGCTAGGCAATCAGGCTGGCCGCTGTAAACAGGAAATGAGCAGAAAGGGAGCAGGTGGCCCCAGGCCTGCATCGGTGCTAATGATGAATAATTAGGGTGGGTGCTCCCTTGCAGAAGAAGCTCTCTCAATAATGAAAACACTTTAGAAGGTGCCACATCAAAGCACAGTGCAGAAGAAAGTCAAGGAGACAGACGCACAAGCCAGCACTGGCCAAAAGGGAGACAAGGCCCATGTTTCTTGTTAGCATTTGACAGCAAGCACCATGTGTTACTTAGTGAACCAAATCCTCCTTTATGCAAAAGTGTTTTTCTCATTCTTGGCCCAATGGTTTCAATGGTTGCTTCCCCCACTCCCCACCCCCACCAAACCCCCTGCAACAGATTTCAAATCCTATTATACAGTAAACATCTGTGGCGTTAATTTTCGCCCTGTAAACAAATGCAGGCAGCTGAGGCAGATCATTTGATGAGTCAATCAATATATGAACAGCACACAGCGCCTGCTTTCTTTGCTCGGGCACAATGAAACGGTGCTTTCCAAGCCCGTCTGTAGCACCAGCCAGCAGCAACCATATCAGGAGAGAGACGAACTTCCCACTTTCACGTCCAGCCAGACCCAGGTCCTTTCCCTCAGAGCATCCAGAAGGAATGAGCACTGCCCCCAGGCCCTGGGCTCCATGCCCTGCCCTCTGTACACACCAGTGTTCAACCTCCAAAGAACCTAAGTCTTTCCGCTGTGTGGAGCACAGTCCTGCTATCTGCAGAGAACTCTGCATCCAGCTTTGTCTCCTGTTCTCAGTGTGGGCCTGGGACCAGCTAGGAAATCTAGCCCAGTGTTCAGACCCAAACAAGAAATAACTCATGTTACTGACACTCTGCCTTCACGGACATTAACTCATCGGGTCCTCAGAACAGCCTTAGGAGATGGGTGTTATTATCCCGGGCTCAGAAAGGTTAAGCAACTGACCCAAGACCACACAGCAACTCAGTAACCAAACTGTCACCTGGGCTGAAGTTGGTATTCCTACCACTGAAAGCTGTAGAAGGGAAAGCATATGTCCTGCTATGTTCCATCACAATAGACAGCTAGGAAATGAGCAAATTCCCTCAGCTGGGAGGTCCCAGGCCCCCCAGCCCTGACCAGGCTGCCCCAGGAGCTGTTTTCAGGGTCAGGCCCTTCTAGGTTCTGGCCGCTGTTTGCCCAGCCAGGGACACTTGTGCTGCTCAGAAACGAAGGCCATGTGCTCAGACACGAACACCCACCTCCTCCAGGGAGGAGCGCCCCCTTCCAAGCCCAGAAGGGAGGCATCTGGGACCCCCAGTTCCCTACAGG
Organism: Tursiops truncatus; assembly: GCF_011762595.2. Lineage (NCBI taxonomy): Eukaryota > Metazoa > Chordata > Mammalia > Artiodactyla > Delphinidae > Tursiops > Tursiops truncatus. The sequence goes on from NC_047034.1 coordinate 178,678,879, forward strand.
GGAGGCTGTCCACCTCTGCCTAGCTGAGGCTTGGCTGGGGAACGGCAAGACGGGACCCCTATCCCATCCCGCCCGCCCACAAGTCCCCCGAGGATCCCCTGCCCCACCTCTGCCACATATCAGTCTCTGGGCAGCTGGCGGGGAGGGCACCCTGTGGAGATGCCAGGCCACCGGAGGAAGCGCCCAGGAGCCCAGGCCTCTTCCCTCCACCCTATTCCTCACAGGCAGGCCCATAGGGTGGGAGGGCCCTCTGCACCGGGCGCCCATGTCCTCCGACATCTGCCAACGAGGCAACAGCACTTCTGTGCCCTTCTCTGTGCCAGCGCTGGGTCCTGGGGACAAGCAAGCTAGGCTCTGACCACAGTGACCCTCAGTCAAGTTGGGCAGAGAGGCAAGTGACCAGACGTCCTGACAGTGGGACGGGTGAGAGGGTGGTACCCGCTCGCACTGTGGGTCAGTTCTGTGCAGGGGCCACCTTCTCAATGTGCTGGAAAATGTCCACACTCAGAGGGCCTAGTGACCCCCAGATAAAGGGGGGAGGAGCTGGAGCCTGGTGGGCAGCAGACACCAGACTGAATGGGCAGGCTGGCTGGACCCCAGATCGGAACAGGAGAACCCGGGTTGCACATCCAAAAGTTGGCGATGCTGGGATTGGACCCACTCCACTCTCTGCTGGGTAAAGGTACCTGGTGGTGAGTGCAGATGCCGGCCTACTGGGGGTGAGCTGAAAAGGCAGGGAAAACACCTCATCACGGAAGACAGACAGATGGCAAGTAAGCCCACGGAGAAGATGCCCCACGTCATATGTCATCAGGGAAATGCAAACTCAAAACAACGAGACGCCACCACACACCTATGAGAACGGCCAAAACCCAGAACACCGACACCACCAAATGTGGACGAGGATGTCGAGCTGCAGGAACCCCCGTTCGCTGCTGGTGGGAAGGCACACTGGGACCACCACTCTGGAAGAGAGCTGGGCGGCTTCCTACAGAACTAAACATACGCTTACCATATAATCCAGCAATCACAGTCCTTGGTTTTTACTCAGAGGAGTTGAAAACGTATGTCCACATAAAGACCTTGCACATGGGTATCTGCAGCAGGCTTCTTCATAACTGCCAACATTTGGAAGGAGCCAAGATATCCTTCAGTAGGTGACTGGGTAAACGTACTGTGATACATCCAGAAAATGGTATTCAGAGCTGAAAAGAAGTGAGCCCTCAAGCCATGGAAAGACATGGAGGAACCTTAATGCATTACTAAGCGAAAGAAGTCGATCTGAAAAGGCTACATGCTGTAGGATAGCTACGTGACATTCTAGAAAAGGAAGAACTATGGAGACAGTGAAAAGATCAGTGGTGGCCAGGGGCTTGGGGGATGGGGATAGGGGTTAATAGGCAGAGCATAGGGGATATTTAGGGCAGCGAATATACTCCGCATGATACCACGACGATAGATACAGGTCATTATACATGTGTCCAAACCCGCAGAACGTCCTACCCCAAGAGTCAACCCCAGCGTACACTATGGACTTTGGGCGATGATACATCAGTGCACGTTCATCAGTTATAACGAAGGCACCCCTCTGGTGGGGCTGTTGATAATGGGAGGGGGTCTGTGAGTGTGTGAGTTCAGGGGGCATATGGGAAATCTCTGTGTACCTTCCCTTCACTTTTGCTGTGAACCTAAAACTACTCTAAAACAGTGATTTTTTTTTTTAAAAGTAGGGAAAGGAGCAGGACCGAGATGTGGAGCAAAAGAAGCCCTCTACGTGCTTGTTAGAAGTCCAGCAAAGCAGAAGAGGGAGTACGTACATGCACGTGAGTGTGCATGTGTATGGCGTGGGCGTGTGTGAGAGAGAGGCCCCGATGTGCCAGCCCGTCCTCCCTCCCCCATCTGACACCCCCAGCCGCCCGTCTTGCGACAGTCCCGCGAGGATGCGGCCCGAGTGTAGGGCACGGCTTCACTCCCCAGCGGCAGGTCTCCGGGCCCCTGCTCTGAGCTCCCCACCCACACCCTGGGAGGAGCCTTCAGGATGTAGTGGGTTTCCCGTGCGGTGCGGGGAGAAAAGCCTGGGGTGTGGGGTGCCTTGCTGAGCAGCGCTCACACTACGGAATACCAACGGATTTCCTTCTCATCCAACCACTGCAACGATATGCCCAGCAAGAGTTCTGCGGGGAAGAATTACTGCCTTTCTTAATTGAAAGATAACCTTCCTGCGTGTTCTTATCTCTTCACTTCTTTCATACGTGCTTTCTCCCTGCAGCATCTGTGAAAATGAACATCTTCTATCCTGGCTTATCGGCGAGGCCAGGGGTGGGATGTGCTGGTGAAAGGCTCAGGGCTGAGGGTTGCCAGGCCTTGGTGCGCGGGGCACTGTGGCGGGACCGAAGACCTACCGGCTACTTTTGGAACCACCCGCTGCCCAGCTCTAAGGGCGGGGAAGAAGGAACTGCCGAGACTGAGCGTCCCCCAGGGTGAGGTCCTGGACCTTTAGAAACAGCATCTCATTAAAGACCAGCACTCAGGGCTTCCCTGGTGGCACAGTGGTTAAGAATCCGCCTGCCAATGCAGGGGACATGGGTTCGAGCCCTGGTACGGGAAGATCCCACGTGCCGCGGAGCAACTAAGCCCGTGCGCCACAACTACTGAGACTATGCTCTAGAGCCCACGAGCCACAACTACTAAGCCCGTGTGCCACAACTACTGAAGCCCACGCGCCTAGAGGCCGTGCTCCGCAACAAGAGAAGCCACTGCAATGAGAAGCCCACACACCGCAACGAAGAGTAGCCCCCGCTCACCATAACTAGAGAAAACCTGCGCACAGCAATGAAGACCCAACACAGACAAAAATAAATTAATTAAAAAAAAAAAAAAGACCAGCACTCAGCAGGCACCAGGCATGTAGTAAGTGCTCAGTAAACGGGCGTGATGATTCACATCTGCGACAACACAGAGGGTGCAACTCTCCCTGCTGAGAAAGCTGAGGTTCGGGGAGATTCGCAAGTGGCCCGAGGTCACAGCTCAGAAACAGCAGGAGTGGACTGAACCCAGGACTACCCTAGTCCAAAGCCCTTTTTCCTCTTCACCGTAAGAACCTCCCGCCCACCCTTCATTTCCCACAAAGTCATCCTCTCCCCTACTCAGTTGGAGGCTTCATCCACCCAGCCAGGAAGCCACCATGAAACGGCTGATTGCGTGCAGAAAACTGTGCTGGGATGCCCGGTGGCTGTGACAGCCTCGGCCCCCAGGGGCTTACAGGCTCATGGGTTAACACTGCTCCAGCCTGTCAATCCAAGCTCCAGGTCCTGCCACCTACCCAGGGCCACCGCACGCTGAGCTGTCATCTCTTGTGCCCTGCCTTCCCCAGGACAGCCGTGGACCTGGGGAACCTTCACCTGGGCTCGGTTCCACCATGTCCCCGAGTCGCCCTCCTTCCCAGCCCGGTGGCTTCACTGCTACTTCTTATCTCTATTCCCATTTTCTCTTTAAGTTACAGAGCAGCTCTGCTCCTCCTATATTAAAAGCCCAATTTTCCCTGCACTGTTAAACAAATTTCTTCAAAGATAGAACCTCACATTAAATTAAACCCCTTTTCGAAGTCTTTAGTGGTTTCCATAAATACAATAGATGAATAATCTGGCAGCCTACTAAAACCCTTATTTAAGGCAAGATGAAGAGGGACGTGGAGGCCTGCACAAGCTGGGAACAGTGGAGGCAGGGCTGTCCTCCCCGCCCCGGCCCAAGAAGGAGAAAGGCTGGACCCTGAGGGGCGGCCTCAGCGGAGAGGAGGCACCTCTGGCTCTTGGGGTTAATAGGGAGTTTTTGGAGATGCAGCGAGAAGGGCCCTGGACACGGGATCCTTCTCTCAGCCGAAAGACCTCGGCTGTGTCACTGAACCTCTCTTTCCTCCCATTACTTCTCCCCGGAGCCTAGAGATGCGGCAGAAAGGGACACAGCTCTGGGGTGAAGAGATCCCATCCAGGTTCAAGTCTGAGCCAGTGATTCAACCCACCCTTGTCTCTTTCTGCATTTGTGAGATGGGAAGAATAAACATGGCTTGAGAGACAAAGGACTAACTTACAGCTGAATTCTTAGAGTTGTTCAAATCATAGGGAACATTCTCAATGGCTCTACTTTGAATAATAGAGCACCGTTTTATTAAAAAGTTATATTTTATCACAACATGAGGACACATTAGCTAAGACCTCAGTCACTCCTAGTTTGGGATGCCTATAGAGGTCACCGATGCAGCTGGTGTGCAGAGGCAAATAAACGTGACACAGTGATTACTGAGTGGTACAGCCTCACGGTGCAAGTTCTGATGTCTGTGTAAACAAGCTTCGTAAAGAGCTTGAAACAAGAGTAAGTCCTTGCAATATGGAGATCACAAACATATACCTACAAGGCAAATTTTTAAATCCTGCCTAATGTTATATACATTGAGTCTTGTGGCATGACACTAGGGGCTGAATTATGTCCCCCCCAAAATTTGTATCCTGAAGCCCTAACCCCCAATGTGAGTATATTTGGAGATAGGGCTTTTAGGAGGTAATTAAGGTTAAATTAGGTCATAAGGGTATGGTCCCCCAATGTGAGTATATTTGGAGATAGGGCTTTTAGGAGGTAATTAAGGTTAAATTAGGTCATAAGGGTATGGTCCTAATCCAGTATGACTGTGGCCTTACAAGAAGAGGAAGAGAGAGAGAGATCTTTCTTCCGAGGAAGTCTCACTGAGGACACAGCGAGAAGGCAGCTGTCTGTAAGCCAGGAAGAGAGGCCTCATCAGGACCCGACCCTCCCAGCTTCCAGAACTGTGAGAAAATAAACTTCTGTTTTTGAAGCCACGTGGTCTATCATATTTTGTACGACAGCCTGAGCTAAGACCCGTGGGACACAATTTCCACTGCAGCATCACACCAACAGTAGTTTCCAAAAGTGGTGCATCTCAAACCACAGAGGGTAAAAACGTCCTGTGTCCAGCCACACTCAGAGTGGTTCCACCAATGACAACATGCACAGGAAGAATATGAATAAAAACGATTTCACAAAATGTCAGCATAGAAGAAAGCTACGTCTCTACAAATAATTTAGTTTATATACGTGACGTTCTACATGTCCATACAACTAAATTGGTCCAGTAAGTTGACATCTGACTACTTAATCTAAATCCCTGAAAGTCAAAATTTCAAGGTAATCAAAAATACATCTTTATCCTATCATGAAGAAAGGAGGTGTTGCCTTGGAGCTGAGGTCGCCTACATTCAGGTGTGTGCAGTAATTGCCCTGTGAGGACTCCTCACGACAGGTGAGAGGTTGGATGAAACAACACCCAGGGCATCTTGATTCCTTTGGGAAAAGCCTCAGTGTCAGCTGTCGATGTGGGTTGTTGTCATGAAAAGGAGTTGCCGGCTCCCTCCATAGGTGGTAGCAGGAAAGGTTTCCCCTAAGGTGCAGGTAGGAAATCCCACATGGACCAGAACAATAATCAGGCCAAAAACGCCAGCTCCATCCACAGACAGGAGAAAGGCAGCCGCTGACCCTGGGGAGCTGGATTAGGTGCACAGAATGTAATTAATTTTGGCTTCACACACATCTAAAGTGGCTCTGAGCAATACTCACTCTGGAACATTCAGAGATGTCTCCAGGAAGGTTTTTGCCTCCCATGGTGGCGAGTCCTTGAGGTTAGGATTGTTATTCAAAATATGTAATAACCGATTAGGATGGAGACCTACACCTGTGTGCCAGGTGTGACTGTTGGCCCAGCAGTCCAAGGGCTTGGCCATCACCAACATCCCTCCCTGAAGCATGTCTGTGTCTTGGCCCAGCTCACCTTGCTGTCAAAACCCCTCCTCCCACCTGGGAGCCGTGGACTCGCAGAGCCAGTGCCCCAGGCCCCACTCTGCATGGAAGCCCCTCGGTTTCCACATGCTCAAGCCTGGTCCCTCTCACCGCAGACCTTGGAGGGGTCAGCACGTAGTCAGATCAGCTGCCCATCTTCCTGTAGGGTCACTTGGAAGGGGAGAGGTCTAGACCTAGTCCACCAAGCAGATCTTAGACTGGGAAACTAAGACCAGAGCAGGTGTGAAAACCCCAGATCAGAATGGACATGTGCGGCCCGAAAGCACCTGTAAAACCTGCTGGTCAGGGAAGGAGCCCGAGGCCCAGGGGGGTGACGTCACCTACACGTGATCACAAGCCCAGCTGGCCCGAACCCCCTTCCCGTCACTGCACACGTTGACCCTCATTGCACTGTCTCCCCAGCGTCATCCACCTCCCCACGAGGGGTCTCTGCCCTCTCCTGACAAGGGGAGCCACACAGAACCCCAGTCAACAGGACAGTGAGCCCAGATGGCCACCATGTCCCATCCTGACTGCCCGTGGTCCTAGATCAAAGCGAGACGTGAGCCTGTCACTGACATACAATTTCACTCGTCCGTCAATCATCCTTCTGTCATCTTTCTCCTCCATCAATGTCTGCCTTACTCCCAGTTCAGAGTACCCTGCGTGAGGCCAGGACGCCACCCCGAATGGGCCTGCCCACCCACCATCCCGCCTTCACAGCCCCCCTCCCACCCTACGTCAGGCTCCACCTCCTCCAGGAAGCCTGCCCGCTTCCAGAAGCATCCACAACACAATTGGTCCCGGGTTATAGGTGATGCCTCGCACCACCTGCCCTAGACCCAGACACACGTGTGCTGTTTCCCAGGCCAACCAAACGCAAGCCCCTGGAGGGAGGGGAAGCGTGGGTTCTCCTGAGCCGCCAGAGAGTTCCTGCAGGCTGAGCTCTGAGCAGAATCCTTTTTCTCCCACGTCTGATCCCCTCATAGCAAACCTCCCGCGAACACCCTAGGAGTCTAGAGAACTGCAGGTCCTGGACCACTGCTTTCAAAGACATCATCACCACCACCACCACCCTCCAGGGCAGGGAAAGCAAGTGGCATTTCCTGGTACAGGGTGTGGATGGTACCTGATAATCAGTAGGGTTGCAAGAAAGCGGAGAGGCTGCTGTGAATAGGAAGATTCTTTAATGGCCAAGGAGACCCTCTGTGGCCAGCTGTTCTGTCCACAGCCTGGGAGGGTGGTGGTAGTGGGAGGAGCCCTCTCAGACTGCAGGGGGCACCCGGGCATCATAGCAGCAAAGTAACTGAGCAGCTTAGCCTTGGCTCTGCCCAGCACAGAGGAAGTTGAGATAAGGTGAAGCAGCTAAGCTAGTGGAACGAACAGCTCTGCCGCGGCTCGCTTTGTGCGCTGGGTGAGTCCCTTCTCTGCTAGAAGCTCCTGTTTCCTGTCCTGAAAACATGCAGCCAGGCGATGTCCCCTCAGTTCCCGTCCCCATCTAATGGCCAACAGGTCCTCCAGGCCATGTAAGGAATTGCTTGTTTTACCTCCTCTTACCCATTGGCAGGTTCCAGAAAGATCCTAAAGAGAGCCTAGCACGATCTGATGACAATTAGAACAGTAAAATAGTCATCATCTCGATAATGGCCAATATTTATTCAGCGCTCGCTGCGTGCCAGGCTCTATCATAGATACGTTAGAAGATGGATCTCGTCTAGAAAAGTAACACTGAGTGTGTTTACAGCTGTTAATTAGCTACAGCCAGAGCCAGGCTCGGGGAGGACCCCAGCACCAAGTTTGCCCTTCCGGGTCCTCCCCTCTCTGCAAAGGCCACTTCTGGGCACCGATATCCACTGTCTTTATGATCTTTCACAAAGGATCTGGGGACTTTAGCCATATCAAGGGGTCAATGATGGATGAAGAACCAGTGGTCTATATTTTAACAGAGAATGAAACACCAAATCAAAGGGATGACCATCCTCCTCCCCAAAAATTCAGATACCAGAAAGTCAGTGAAAAAGATATGGGGCGGGTGGGGGGGGAACATGAGCAAAGGGTCCTACTGTCTATGCCACTCAGAGGGCAGACACCTTCTAAGGCGGTTCACACCTGGGTCAGGTCAAAAAGAGCTGGGCAGGTACCATCCTCGTCTTCCCAAAGTGCTACCACCCTCTTCATTTACGGAATGAGCTGCAAATAGTTGGAAGGTTTGACCCCGCAGATACCTGAGGGGCTACCCTTTGGCCTGGAGAGGGCCCGAGCCCAGCTGAAGAGCCACAAAAATGAATATTTAATTGAAAATTGATTTCCTGAATCAATATCCCCAAAGGTTCACAGAACAGTCACGCTGCTTCATCTCCTATCGGCAAATTTTAAGAAAGAGGCAAAGGGGTAACAGAGGGTGGGGATGGTGCAACTTTAAGGTACATTTTTAATTAAAAGAAGAGGATCAGAGCTGTGACGCGGCATCGTAAAGCAGATAATTTTACAGCTGGACGGTCTCCCCCTGATGGACTTGAAAACCACGTTCAAGCGACATAAAGTTTAACATACCGGCACATCTGCCTACCCACCAGATTCTACGTGGATTTTAAAATTTAATTATATTAAAGCTTTGTTACAGCATGCATTGCAAGCACGCTAACCAAGTGGAACTTTCACAAAATCTCCGCAGATAGGTTTGTTTTTCTTTTAAACTCGGTTTGGTAGAACCCAGCGTTTGACAAACAGTTGAGGACTCTGTCCAAAGTGTTTACTGATTACATAACAAACCACTTGGGACCTCAGTGTCTATTCTTCCGGGTGTAACTCATGAGTTCATCTTCTCTTTGCTAAGGCAAGAAGCAGCCAAAGAAGTCAAGAAGTCAGGGAGCTAGGCTCGACCACGTGAGGCCATGGAAGGTTTTGTTTTGTTCTGTTTGTTGTTGGGGGGGAAGGTCGGGAGAGAGTTAGTTATTCTGGAAGAGTCTTATGGGCACAACTAGTTTTATGGGCAAATGTAAGAACTATTTTCTCATGGGGGAAAGGTTGCCATATTAATCTGTCAGCCACAGGTTGGGTGTTTTTTGCAATTAAAAATGCAACCAGTTCCAACAGGAAGAAACAATTCCATGCAAACCTGGTTCCCATCAGAGAAGAGCAAGGTTGCGCTTGAGAAGCTGGCGGCCCAGGTTTGAACCTTGCTTGGCTCTGTCACTACCCAGCTGTGCATTCTTGAACAAGTTACTTCACCTCCCTGAGCCTATTTTACAAAATGAAAATAATCATAGCACCTAGTTCATCTAGATGGTTGGAAAATTAAAGAAGACAATGTGTATAAAGCATCGAAGCACCGTGCCCATACAAAGTAAACACTCGGGCAGTGGTAACTGTCATTTTTCTGTTGTTATTGTTGCTGCTATAATTTGTTTTTAAGAAATGCCAATGCTACATCACAGCTGAGCGAGCCAGCAGCTTCACCTGAAGGACTAAAGTGAGAAGGCTCACCCACCCCCACCGGCCAGCAAACCTGCACAATTTGAATTAGGAAGCATTTTGAGGTATCACTTAGGGGGGAAAAAGGAAGAGAAGCTGGTCTTTTCCTTTTTTCACATATCCATCCATCCATCCGTCCACCCACCCACACAACAAGCATCCCACAACTATGGAAGATACAAAACTACAAAAGACACACACTGCCTGGTCCGCAAGGAATTGTAACCTAATGAACCAGACAAGTAAGTAGCAATGCTACAGGCAAAAAGAAGGTGGCAGAAGAATAGGAACAGTGCCATGAAAGTTCTGAAGCGGGAAACATCACCCTCCGCTCAGAGAATCCAGGCTGGAGGGAGCGAGGAGGGGTCAAAACAGAATCCCCAGGTGTCAGACTAGTCACCAAAGACGTGAAGGCACCAGCACAGAAAAGTATCTTTGGTATATTTTTAAGTGGGGAAAAAAAAGGTGAACTATACAGTATAGAACAAGATACCACTTTAAAAAAATGTCTGTGTGTTTGTGTGTATTATCTATGGAGAGAAATGATGTATACAGAACTGTCAACAGAGGTGTACCACTGTGGAAAGTGCGATGGCAAGAAATAGAGATGGGAGAAAATGTGAAAAGGGCCATCTTTCACTTTTTATTATGCATTTCTGTACAGTTTGAATTTTTTAAAATTAGCATAAATTTTTTATAATAGTTATTAATGATAAAAATGCACATTCAAATTTTAAGTGATTTCATTTCTTTTCAGTCATCATATTTAATTTCTAAAATTTAAATTAATATTAAGGAGGGCATGGGATTTTTATATTTATTAATTTAGGACATGGGTTGAAATTTATTCACTTTTTAGAAGATTTACTGAGTCCCTACCACAACTGGCCACTTGTCTAGGCTCCAGGGAGCACAGTGGACAAAAGAGTCAGGGTACCGCCCCTTGTGTCCCAGCTGGGGACACAGACAGTGACAAATGTAATGCCAGATGGTGGGAGAGGAAGGGGAATGAGAGAAGGGATGGAGTGGACAAGGAGAGCCTCCTGAGAAGGTGACACATGGGGAGACAAGTGAAGGATGCAAGGACACCGGGGGAGAGTGCATTCCAAGCAGGGGAAACAGAATGTGCAAAAGCCCTGAGGTGGGGACATGCACGGTGTATTTAAGCAGCGTGGCTGGAGCAGAGGGGGTGAGCAGGAGCTGAGGTCACAACATTGGCAAGAGCCAGATCCCCAGGACTTAGTAGTCCTTGAGCAGCACAGGAGCTGCTGGGGGCTTTTGAGCCATGGGGAGACATGATTGAATTTCCTTTTAAAAGGAGATGCTAAAAGAGGGCTCTAATGGTAGTGCACAAGAAAGACGCGGGTGGTGTAGACAACAGTGAGAGTAGTGAGGGTTTTGACCCTGTCAACAGATTCTGGATCGATTCTAAAGGTAGAACAATAGGACTCACTGACGGATTAGATGAGGGAAGAGAGAGAAAATGGAGCCAAAGATGACTTGTAGGCATGAGGGCAAGTTGGAGTTACCATTTCCTGAGATGGGAAAGTGCAGGGTATGAGCATCATAGGAGGTGATAAATCAAGTCTTGTTTTGGACATGTTAAGCGTGAAATGCCTATTTGACATCCAAGCAAACAGAGAGAGCTGAAGTTCAGGGGAAGGTCAGGGCTAGAATTATAACCTTGGGGTCATCAGCATAGAGATGGCAGGTAAAGCTAAGGGCCTGGAACATTTGCGTAGAGAAGTAGAGAATATGGTAACTGAGCCCTGGGCACTCCAGCCTTAAGAGGTTGGAGAGATAGCACAGGGAGCTCACCTTGGTGCTCTGTGATGACCTCGATGGGTGGGATGGGGTGGGGGGGGTGGGAGGGAGGGAGGTCCAAGAGGGAGGGGATATATGTATTCATATAGCTGATTCACTTCGTTGTACAACAGAAACTAACACAACACTGTAAAGCAACTATACTCCAATAAAATAAAAAAAGTAAAGTGAAAAAAAAAAAGAAGTTAAAAGCAACAGCTGCCTGAGGCTAGCAGGATGGAAATCTGTAGTTGCTTGAAGCTGTACTTCAAAAAGCGAAGTGAGGAATTTTATTCATATAATACATTGTGTTCAAAAATGACTGTGGATACTGTAGGCTGTGCAGGAGTCAGAGGGCTGGTCACTTGTTCTGTTGTATTTATTTACAGAATATTCTTGTTCTGTGTAATGTTTTCCTTCTAAGTAAAGGTAAAGGGAAAGTTGGGGGGGGGAAGAGATTGGGGAGATAAGGAGACACTCAAGGGAGACTGAAGAAGGAGGAAGCCAGGAAAGAGTGGGTTCAGGAGGAAGAGGTGACCAGCCACGTCAAATGCCAGTCAGAGGCCAGTGAGGTGAGGACAGACACTCGACCACCAGCGTCCTTAACAAGAGCAGAGTGAAGTAGACAAAATCCTGGCTGAGTTGAAGAGAGAACCGGAGGAGAGGAACCGGCGAGAACAAACAAGACGAACATCCATGCTGTTGGCTGCCAAGACTGAAGCCAAGAGAAGCTTCGGTAGCTTCAGCAGCTTGTGGTAGCTGCCAGGATGCACTTCTTTCTTCTTTAAAGATGGGAGAGACTATAGACCATTTTATGGTGCTAGGAATGATCCGATAGAGAGAAGAAAACTAAGGCTGAAGGAGAGAGAGGGAACAATGGCAGGAACGATGTCCTTGAGTAGGCAAGGAGGAATGGGATGAGCACAGAGGCAGAGGGGCTGACTGTGGTTAGGGCTACAGACCAGTTGCCCACAGGGACAGGAGGGAAGGCTGCCCGTGTGGATGTCGATACAGGAAGGTAGGTAGATGGGCTGATGGGAGCGTGCAGAAATTCTCTGATTTATTCTACTCTCTCAGTGAAATAAGAAGCAAGGCCAGGAGCGGAGACTGATGAGGCGGAAGAGGTCCTTTTGAGAGGGAAGAAGCTGTGAGACGCTTCACACAGGTATGATCAGAACAGTGCATAGAGTCTGTAGGTAGCACTGGGCCGGGGTGGGGGGGGCGGCGCAGTCGTGGTGGTGGATTGCAGATTGAAAATGAAACCAGTTAGCACTGGTATGCACTTTTCTCCAGACACATTGGGCTGCTTGGACGCAAGCCTTCAGAAGGTACAAAGTCGGATTTAACCCGGCGTGGGGTTTTGCGAGGTAAGTGCCAGAGAGGTGTGCTGGACTTGGCATAAGCAAGAAATAATCTTGTATTGGGTTAAGCAACTGAGAGTTTGAGGCTTGTTGGTAACAGCAGAGAGCATTACGTATTGTAACTGATACTCCTGGGTTTTGAGAGGATCTCTATGTGGATATTAAAAATTACCAAGAATTATGACAAGTGTAGTATTGGAAAGAGACAGTGAACTAGGTGTTAAAATCTTCAAGGAATGAGAGAAAGCCATCAGGGAATCTGTAATAATTGCAAGAAGACAGGATATTGGATGATAAGACCTTGAAGGCATGACTTTTAAAGGAGCAGGAAAGTTTTCAGGAAAGATGGGATGACAACGGTCTGGGAGTGAAAATGAGAACCAGGGGGACACCTGCACTGTCTCCAGATCCAGTGACACCAGAGCGTGGGTGAGAAGACGTCCACCACTGAGAGGGATGGAGGAGTGACCTCAGGGAGCAACTAATACTCCTGCGAGAGCAGCAGCTCTCCAGATTTTGTACCGCAGAACTCCTTTATATTCTTAAAATTAGTGATCACTTCTGCTGTCAGCCATCATGGAATGACAAGGACTAGATTTACCCTCCCATCTTAAGAAACTTTTTAAAAAGGATGTAATGTATAAAACAACAATTTTCAGATACTGACAGTGCAGGAGAGTGATGCCAAGAGAAAAATCAATGGCTTTTGAGAAGATCAGTAAAGCTGACACACTCTAGACAAACTGATCAGGAAAAAAGAGAGAAGAGACACAAATTACCAATGTCGGAAATGTGAGAGAGTACATCACTACAGGTCCCATGGGCATTAAATGTATAAAATAAGGGAATATTAGGAACAATTTTATGGCAATAAATTCAATAACTTAGATGAAATGAGCAATTCCTTAAATGACACAAAGTACCAAAGAAAAAGATAACCTGAATAGACCTTTACCTATTAAAGAAATTAAATGTGTAGTTAAAAGCTTGCCCACAAACAAAACTCCAGGCCCAGATACCTCCACTGATGAATATAACCAAACGTTTATTTTTTAATTTATTTACTTATTTATTTTTGGCTGCATTGGGTCTTCGTTGTTGCGCACCAGCTTTCTCTAGGTGCAGCGAGTGGGGGCTACTCTTTGTTGTGGTGCGCAGGCTTCTCATTGCAGAGGCTTCTCTTGTTGTGGAGCATGGGCTCTAGGCACGTGGGCTTCAGTAGTTGTGGCACGTGGGCTCAATAGCTGTGGCTCACGGGCTTAGTTGCTCCATGGCATGTGGGATCTTCCCGGACCAGGGCTTGAGCCCATGTCCCCTGCATTGGCAGGCGGATTCTTAACCACTGCACCACCAGGGAAGTCCCAACCAAACATTTAAAGAAGAAATAATACCAACTGAACACAAATTCTTCCAGAATATGAAACAGGGAACATTTCCTAACCAATTTTATGAATTTAGCATTACTCTAATACTACCACCAGACAGAGACATTATAAGAAAATATTACTGTGACCAATATCCTTCATAACATATACGCTAGATCCTTAGAAATATGAGCAATTCAAATCCAGCTATATATAAAAACAAAGATACATCATAGCCAAGCAAAAGCATGGTTTAACATTTGAAAATCAATTAAGGTAATTCACTATATTAACAAACTAAAAGAGAAAAATCATATGATCATCTCAGTAGGTACATAAAAAGCATCTGGCAAAATCCAACACCCGTCCATGATTAAAAACTCACAAGAGATATACAAGTAAGGTCTGTAGTCTAGCTAATGGTATTGTACCAATTTCAATTTCCTGGTTTTGGTAACATCCTATCGCTGTATAATATGTTATCATTGGAGGAAGTTAGGTAAAGGGTACAGGGAATCTTTGTACTATTTTTACTTCTTGAGTGCCTATAATTATGTCATGATTAAAAGCCAATCCCCTCCCAAAAAATCCTCTCAGTAAACTAGAAATGGAAGAGAATTTCCTCAACCTGATAAAAGGCATCTATTTTAAAAACCCTACAGTTAACATCACACTTAATGGTAAAAGACTGAATGTTTTCCCCCATAATATCAGCCATGAGGCAAGGATTTCGGTTTCACTATTTCTTTTCTATACTGTTTTGGAGGTCTTAGCCAGTGCAATAAAGCAAGAAAAAGAAATAAAGAGCATAAAGATTAGAAAGGAAAAAATAAAACTGTCTTTATTCACTGATGCATGACTGTTTATGTAGAAAAACCTATGGAATCAACTAAAAAGTTACCAGAACTAATAGGTGAGGTAAGCAAGTTTGGGGGAATACAAGGTCAATATACAAAAATCAATTGTATTTCTATATACTAGCATCAACAATAAATAGTTTTTAATGCCACTTACCAATAGCATGAAAAAATATTAAGTACTTAAGAATAAATTTGGCCAAAATATGTACAAAACCCGTACATATTTTGTACAGGTTGGGCTTATTCATTTACAATTTTACTGAGGTAAAAACTCAATAAATGAAAACTATCAAATACTGCTAGAAGAAATTAAAGAAAACAAAAATAGAGAGATATACTATGTTCATGGAAAGGAAAACAGTATTGTTAAGATGTCAATTCTCTCCAAATTTATCTATATATTGAATTCAATCTTAACCAAAATCCTACCAGGCTTTTTGTAAAAATTAATAAGCTTAATCTAAAATACATATGGAAATCAAAGTGACTTAGAAAAGCTAAGTTAATTTGAAAATGAGTAAAATTGGAATATTTACACTACCTGATTTGAAGATATCTTGTAAAGGTACATCAATAAAATGTGGTATTGGCACAAACATAGACATATAGAAAAATGGAACCGGATAAAAAGTTTAGAAAAAGACCCACACATATATGGTCAATTAATTTTCAGCAAAGGGGTCAAGGCAATTCAATGAGAAAAGGATAATCATTTGAACAAATAGTGCTTGGGGAAATAAAGAACTTTGATCCTTATCTCACAATACATACAAAAACTAGGTTGAAAAGATGATAGACCTAAATATAAGAGGTAAACTATAAAACTTCTGGAAGAAAACATAGAAAATCTTAGTGATCTTGAGTTTGACAAAGATTTCTTAAATATGACACAAAAAAACATTAACCATAAAGAAACAGTCAACAAACCTGACTTCATCAAAATTAAAAATTTTTAATCTTCAAATGACCCTGTTATTAAAATAAAAAGGTAGGCTGCAGACTAAGAGAAAATATTTGTAAAACATATATCCAACAAAGAATTTGTATCTAAAATATACAAAGCACCCTTACAACTCAATAATAGGAAGACTAGCCAATTTTAAATAGGCAAAATACTTGAATATAAACTTCATCAGAGAAAATGTATGGATGGCAAATAGGCACATAAAAAGATTATCCACATAATTAGTCATTAGGGATACAACCATACATCCAGTAGATTAGCTTTAAA
This sequence comes from Tursiops truncatus, assembly GCF_011762595.2. Lineage (NCBI taxonomy): Eukaryota > Metazoa > Chordata > Mammalia > Artiodactyla > Delphinidae > Tursiops > Tursiops truncatus. The sequence goes on from NC_047034.1 coordinate 178,694,816, forward strand.
AATATTTAAATAGGTGGACAGCAGCCAAGCTGGTGGGGTAGAAGGACCCTAAGCTCACTTCCTCTCATGAGCACAGCAAAATCAGAACAATCTGCAGAACAACCATCTTTGAAAAACTCTGAAACCTACCAGAAAAGATCTTCTACAACTAAAGACATAAAGAAGGAACCAAAATGAGACAGATAGGAGGGACAGAATCATGATGTAATCAAATCTTATACCCCCCAGGTGGGTAACCCACAAATTGGAAAATAATTATATTACAGAAGTTCTCCCACAGGAGTGAGAATTCTGAGCCCCACATCAGGGCCCCCAGCCTGGGGGTCCAGCAGCAGGAAGAGGAGCCCCCCAGAACATTTGGCTTTGAAGGCCAGTGGGGCTTGATTGCAGGAGCTCCACAGGATTGGGGGAAATGGAAACATCATTCTTAAAGTGGGCACACAAAATCTCACATGCACCAGGACCAAGGGCAAAAGCAGTAATTTCATAGGAGCCTAGGGCAGACCTACCTGCTGGTCTTGGAGGGTCTCCTGGGGAGGCGAGGGGTGGCTGTGGCTCACTCTGGGAACATAGACATATCAGGGAGTATTCATCTGCATGAACTCTCCTGGAGGCTGACAACTTGCTTGGGTCATTAGCACCAAGACCTGGCCCCACCCAACAGCCTATAGGCTCCAGTGTTGGGACACCTCAGACCAAATAACTAATTGAGTGGGGACACAACCCCACTCATCAGCAGACAGTGGGGATGTGTCTAAAGACTACAGACTTCCTGAGCCCACAGCCATCTCTAGACAGGCCCATAGATACAGCCCTGTCAACCAGAGGGCCAAGACCCAGCTCCACCTACCAGTGGGCAGGCACCGGCCCCTCCCACCAGGAAGTCTGCACAAGCCTCTAGACCAAACACACCCACCAGGGTGCAGTCACCAGAAACAAGAAAACTATGGTCCTGCAGCTTGCAGAATGAATCCACAAACACAGGCCAGACCTTACCCTGGGACAAGCTGGCCCCTGGCCAGCTTGGGTGATGAGAGGGGAGTGCCCTCCTGGGATGCATAGGATGTCCCTACAGAAGGCCACTTCTCCAAGGTCGAGAAACATAACTAACCCACCACATACATAAAAATACAAATAGCAATTTAAGCAAAATGATGCAACAGAGGAATACATTTCAGATGAAGGAACAAGATAAAATCCCAAAAGATGAACTAAGTGATGTGGAGATAGACAATCTACCTGAGAAAGAGTTCAGAGTAATGATCATAAAGATGATCAAAGAACTTGGTAGGAGAGGGTTTCCCTGGTGGTGCAGTGGTTAAGAATCCACCTGCCAACGCAGGGGACGTGGGTTCGAGCCCTGGTCCAGGAAGATCCCACATGCCGCGGAGCAACTAAGCCCATGCACCACAACTACTGAGCCTGCGCTCTAGAGCCCACGAGCCACAACTACTGAAGCCCGCATGCCTAGAGCCCATGTTCCACTACTAGAGAAGCCACTGCAATGAGAAGCCCGCACACCGCAATGAAGTGTAGCCCCCACTTGCCACAACTAGAGAAAGCCCGCATGCAGCAAGGAAGACCCAATGTAGTAAAAAATAAATATAAATAAAGCAAATAAAGTAAAAATTTTAAAAAAAAGAACTTGGGAGGAGAATGGATGCACAGAGTGAGAAATTAGAAGTTTTTTAACAAAGAATTAGAAAATATATATAAAGAACAACCAAACAGAATTGAAGAATACAATAACTGAAATGAAAAATACACTAGAAGGAATCAACAGTAGACTAAATGAGGCAGAAGAACGGATCAGTGAGCTGGAAGACAAAGTAGTGGAAATCACTTCCACCAAACAGAAAAAAGAAAAAAGAATGGAAAGAAATGAGGACAGTTTAAGAGACCTCTGGGACAACATCAAACATGCTAATATTCACACTATAGGGGTCCCAGAAGGAGATGAGAGAAAGAAAGGGCCTGAAAATGTTTGAAGACATAACAGCTGAAAACTGCCCTAACCTGGGAAAGGGAACAGTCACCCAAGTCCAGGAAGTACAGAGTCCCAAACAGGATTAATCCAAGGAGGAACACACTGAGACATATTGTAATCAAAATGACAAAAAATAAAGATAAAGAGAGAATATTAAAAGCAACAAGGGAAAAGTAAGAAATACCATACAAGGGAACTCCTATAAGGCTATTAGCTGATTTTTCAGCAGAAACTCTGCAGACCAGAAGGGAGTACCATGATATATTAAAAGTACTGAAAGGGAAAAACCTACAACCAAGAATACTGTACCCAGCAAGGCTCTCATTCAGATTTGATGGAGAAATCAAAAGATTTACAGACAAGCAAAAGCTAAAAGAATTCAGCACCACCAAAGCAGTTTACAACAAATGCTAAAGGAACTTCTCTAGGCAGAAAAGAAAAGACCACAACAAGAAACAAGAAAATTACAAAATGGAAAAGATCACTGGTAAAGGCAAGCATACAATAAAGGTAGGAAATCATCCATGCACAAAGCTAGTAGGGAGGTTAAAAGACAAAAGTAGTAAAATCGTCTGTATCCACAATAAGCTGTTAAGGGATACATGAAACAGTGTAAAATACAAAATCAAAAACAGTAAACATGAGGGGAGGAGAGTACAAATGCAGGGTTTCTAAAATGCATTAGAGGGACTTCCCTGTTGGTCCAATGGTAAAGAATCTGCCTCCCAGTGCTGGGGATGTGGGTTCAATCCTTGGTCGGGGAACTAGGATCCCACATGCCACAGGGCAACTAAGCCCGTGCACCACAACTATTGACTTCACACGCCTCAACGACAGAGTTCATGTGCTGCAAACTACAGAGCCCATATGCCCTGGAGCCGTCGCACCACAACTAGAGAGAGAAAACCCGCATGCCACAACTAGAGATAAGCCTGAGTGCTGCAATGAAGACACCATATGCAGAGACCACACACCATAGCGGAAGATGCTTCATGCCTCAATGAAGATCCTGTGTGCCACAATTAAGACCCAACCCAGCCAAAAAAATAAGGAAAATGAATAAATAAAATTTTTAAAATGCATTTGAAATTGAGATCAGCAACTTAAAACAAGCATATATATATATATGACTGCTACACAAAAACTTCATGGTAACCACAAAACCAAAATCTATAATAGATATACACACAAAAAGAAAAAGGAATCCAAACATAACATAAATAGTCATCATATCACAAGAGAAGAGAACAAAAGGAGAAAGGGTAAAAAAAGACCTACCAAAACAAATCCAAAATAATTAACAAAATGGCAATAGGAAAACAGGTATCAATAATTACCTTAAATGTAAATGGACTAAATGCTCCAACCAAAAGACATAGACTAGCTGAATGGATACAAAAACAGGACTTGTATATATGCTGCCTACAAGGGACTCACTTCAGATCTAGATACACATATGGACTGAAAGTGAGGGGATGGAAAAAGGTATTCCACACAAATGGAAGTCAAAAGAAAACCAGAGTAGCAATACTTATACCAGACAAAATAGACTTTAAAATAGACTGTCACAAGAAACAAAGAAAGATACTACATAATGATCAAAGGATCAATCCTAGAAGAAGACATAACAATTGTAAATATGTATGTACCCAACATAGGAGCACCTCAATATATAAGGCAAGTGTTAACAGACATGAAAGGAGAAATTGACAGTAACACAATAATAGTGGGGGACTTTAACACCCCACTTACATCAATGGACAGATCATCCAGACAGAAAATCAATAAGGAAACGCAAGCCTTAAATGACACATTAGATCAGATGGACTTAATTGATATTTATGGAGCACTCCATCCAAAAGCAGCAGAATACACATTCTTTTCAAGTGCACATGGAACATTCTCCAGGATAGATCACATCCTGTGTGTGATGCTAGGTCACAAAGCAAGCCTTGGTAAATTTAAGAAAACCAAAATCATATCAAACATCTCTTCTGACCACAACGCTATGAGATTAGAAATCAACTACAAGGGAAAAAATGCAAAAAAAACACAACACATAGAAGCTAAACAATATGCTACTAAACAACCAATGGATAACTGAAGAAATCAAAGAGGAAATCAAAAAATACCTAGATACAAATGAAAATGAAAACACAATGATCCAAAAACCTATGGGACACAGCAAAAGCAGTTCTAAGAGGGAAGTTTATAGCAATACAAACTTACCTCAGGAAACAAGAAAAATCTCAAATAGACAACCTAACCTTACACCTAAAACAACTAGAGAAAAAAGAACAAATAAAACCCAAAGTTAGTAGATGAAATCATAAAGATCAGAGCAGAAATAAATGAAACACAGACTAAGAAAACAATAGAAAAGAATAATGAAACTAAAAGCTGGTTCTTTGAAAAGATTAAACAAAATTGATAAACTCTTACCAGACTCATCAAAAACAACAAAACAACAAAACAGAGAGCACCCAAATCAATAAAATCAGAAATGTAAAAAGGGAAGTTACAACTGAAACCACAAAAAAATACAAAGGACCATAAGAGACTACTATGAGCAACTATATACCAATAAAATGGACAACCTGGAAGAATTAAACAAATTCTTAGAAAGGTACAATCTCCCAAGACTGAACCAGGAAGAAATAGAAAATATCAACAGACCAATTACCAGTACTGAAACTGAATCAGTAATTTTAAACTCCCAATAAACAAAAGTCCAGGATCCGATGGCTTCACAGGTGAATTCTACCAAACATTTAGAGAAGAGTTAATACCTATCCTCTGAAACTATTCCACAAAAATTGCAAAGGAAGGAACACTTCTGAATTCATTCTATGAGGCCATCATCAACCTGATACCAAAACCAGACAAAGATATCACAAAAAAAGAAAATTACAGGTCAATATCACTGATGAACATAGATGCAAAAATCCTCAACAGAATACTAGCAAACTGAATGCAACAATACATTAAAAGGATCATACGCATCATGATCAAGTGGGATTTATCCCAGAAATACCAGGATTTTTCAATATCCACAAATCAATCAATGTGAAGAGTAAAAACCATATGATCTTCTCAATAGATGCAGAAAAAACTTTTGATAAAATTAAACATCCATTTATGATAAAAACTTCAGAAAGTGGGCATAGAGGGAACATACCTTAACATAATAAAGGCCATATATACAAACCCACAGCAAACATCATACTCAATGGTGAAAAACTGAAAGCATTTCCTCTAAGATCAGGAACAAGACAAGGATGCCCACTCTTGCCATTTTTATTCAACATGGTTTTGGAAGTCTTAGCCACAGCAGTCAGAGAAGAAAAAGAAATAAAAGAATCCAAATTGGAAAAGAAGTAAAACCATCACTGTTTGCAGGTGACATGATGCTATACATAGAAAATCCTAAAGATGCTACCAGAAAACAATTAGAGCTCATCAACGAATCTGGTAAAGTTGCTGAATACAAAATTAACGCACAGAAATCTCCTGCATTCCTATACACTAACAACAAAATATAAGAAAGGGAAATTAAGGAAACAATCCCATTTACCACTGTATCAAAAAGAATAAAATACCTAGGAATAAACCTACCTAAGGAGACAAAAGACCTGTATGCAGAAAACTATAAGACACTGATGAAAGAAATTAAAGATGATACAAACAGATGGAGAGATATACCATGTTCTTGGATTGGAAGAATCAACATTGTGAAAATGACTCTACTACCCAAAGCAATCTACAGATTCAATGCAATCCCTATCAAATTATCAATGGCATTTGTCACAGAACTGGAACAAAAAATTTTTAAATTTGTGTGGAAACACAAAAGACCCCAAATAGCCAAAACAATCTTAAGAAAGAAGAACAGAGCTGGAGGAATCATGCTCCCTGACTTCAGACTATACTACAAAGCTACAGTAATCAAAACACAATGGATTACGACTCAACCATAAAAAAGAATGAAATAATGCCATTTGCAGCAACATGCATGGACCTAGAGATTATCATACTTAGTGAGGTAAGTCAGACAGAGAAAGACAAATCTCATATGATATCACTTATATGTGGAAACTAAAAAAAAAATAATGATATAAATGAACTTACTTACAAAACAGAAACAGACTCACAGACATAGAAAACAAACTTATGGTTACCAAAGGGGATAGTGGGGGTGGGGGAGAGATAAGTTAGGAATTTGGGATTAGCATATATACACTATTATATATAAAGGAGATGAACAACAAGGACCTACTGCATAGAACAGGGAACTGTATCCAGTATCTTATAATAACCTATAATGGAAAAGAATCTGAAAAAGAGTATATATATATACATATATATATGTATAACTGAATTATATATATCCATATATATGTATATATACCTATATATTATAAATGACATATATATATAACTGAATCACTTTGCTGTACACCTGAAACTAACACAACGTTGTAAATTAACTATACTTCAATTTTAAAATGGTTTAAAAAAAGCTTTAGTACCACACACACACAGACACAAAATGTTTAAATTAATAAAGAAACTGATTATACCAAGTGTTGGCAAGGATGTGGAGCAACTGGAACTCTGCTGGTGGGATGTAAAATGATACAACCATTTCGGTGGTTTCTTATAAAGTTAAACACAGATCTACCATACAATCCAACTGCTCCAGTTCTAGGTATTTACTAGAAAGAAACAGAAGTGTATGCCCACACGGACTTGTATGTGAATGTTCATACCAATTGTATTTGTAAAGGCCAAAAGTTATAAACAATCCTGTGCATCAACAGGTGAATAGATAGAAAAAAAAATTTTTAACCTGTGGCATAGCTATAAAGGCCACACAACTCCTCCAGCAACAGGGTGTGACAACACTTCAAAGTCCTGTCCACCAGGGAAGCCCATGAAAGCCTCAGCACCCAGGGTTTTTATTGGGAGCTGGACACACAGGCATCCCCTGCTTAGCATGTATCAAAATTCCAGACTGCAAGAAGGAAAACAGGTGTCCAGCGTACACTACACTGCTTGCACAAACAGTTCAGGCCCAGAGAGCCACTCTTACTGTTCAGGGAGAGTTTAATATCGGAATAGAGAACTGTTTACCCATTAGGTTCTCAGATGCCAGCCAAGGACCAACATGGCCAGCAGGCCTTTCCAAGGGTATGCTAGGTTAATTCTTTTCTGCAAACCACCCCAGACTAGGCTTACTCGCCTTGAACGTTTCCTGTATAGCCTCTGTCACACCTGGAAATAACTGAGTCATGCATTGACTACTTGTGCAAATCACTTGTTTAAGGTCCGTCTCCCCTTGTAGGCTGTAAGTCCCATCAGAGTGGGCATGGTGCCTGCTTGGCACAGAGTTAAAGTTTAATAAATATATGTTAAAAGAATGAATGATGAATGAATGAATGTAGAGAGTCTAGCACCAGCACATGGTAGCTCTTCTGTCTTAAATGCCTGATTCTTGAGCCTCTGTGAAAGTCCTGGGGGAAGATAGGTAGCCACAAGCAAAGAAAGTCCGCATTGTAACCCTGTAGACAAAGAGATAGGTTGGAAACTTGAAGACCCCATGGCCAAAAGTCCCAACAAGAGAGGCAAAGGTAAGTTCAAGGAGTGGCAGCAGAGTCCTTGGGCTCAATAGTTGAAGAACCATCCCAGATCCCAAGAGAACAATTTCAAGCTCAACACAAAGAAAACTAAAACAACCCCCAAACCCTCTCTGGCCTCTCCTTTACCCTTGGAGCCATGGGCACCCAGGAAAAGTGGAACAGTCTAAGAATTCCCCTGGATTTCCCACAGCATCCAGCTGCTGGGGTAACCCCACATACAAGGGGTTCCCACATATAAGGAAGCCACCTGTCTCCCAAGACCCCAGCCTGCCAAGACCCCCAAAAAGCAGTCCTGAGGGACAAGAGAAGAAAAGAGTGCAGACAGGCAGACGTAGGAATTTCAAAAATTTGTCACAAGTTATGCGTTGGTTGGATCTTCAGCTATTATGAGAAACAAAATTTTAAAAGGAGTCCAAGGTCTAAGGATTACTCGATTATTTTAATACAGCCAGATACTGCATGATCAATATGAATCCTTATATTTTTAATGTGAATCATTATTCAAAATATGTCACAGCCCAATCAATACAAAAGTTAAAACTCATCAATATTTAAATTTTTCCAGTTGACATCTTATCATTCTATCCAGAAAAGAGCTCGGTGGATCACAAAATCCATTATTTAATCTTTCAAGTTTGCAGAGTTCAGAATTAAACACCATGCCATGTCATTAGCTGCCTGAACAGTGGCCAGTGGCAGATCAAATTGGGGAGGGGGGCAGGAGGAAGGGCGGGGAAATCTGTGCCATGGCTCTCAGTCTGAGGCAGCCTCTGGAGACAGGAAGGCATTCGTCCAGTGTCTGTGGGATGGCTGGGCTTTGGGGAGGGAAAGTGGAGAAGATGGACCACCTGAAGCCTCTGCCATGTGACCTGGCTTTGGGTCAAAAGCAAAATTCCTCGGCTTGGGTGACAAATGAGGTCCTCCAGAACCTACTTCCTCAACTTCCAGCCCTCTCCAACCCTACACTCCAGTCCCTCTGAACCCCACGCCCTCCAATCACTGCAGCTAGCTCTCTTGCCTCTAGATCTTTCAATGCTGTTTCAGCCTGAAATGTGAATCATCCTCCTCCCCTTCCCACCTGCCTGACTAATTCCCACCCCTCCTTGGAATCTCAGCTTCGACGTCACTGACTCCAGGAAGGCATTCGTCTGGGACAGGTAAGTGGCCACCACATATGCCACATGGGACTCTGTGCTGACCTTGAACACAGTATCTGTCTGGCTGGATCTCCATCACTCTGAACTCTCCTGTCACAGGGGCTGGGCCTACCCATTCCTGTATCCTCACTTCCCAGGATTGGGCCTGGGGCACAGGAGGGGCTCCACCAGCATCTGATGGATGGCTGACTGGATGGTGAGCATCCTCAGACCCAGCACATCTCCTCATGTCCCTGAGGCTCACTTGGAGGACAGTGACCTGGGGGAGGGGCAGCCCCTGCAGGTGGTCAGAGGGTGACTCCCATACCTGGCTCAACCTTCTCTACAGGTACACTCCTCAATCCTATGGCAGTATGGAAGCAGAGGTGTTGTTTCCTGAGGGGAGCTGGTGTAGCTTGGGGTGGAGAATGCAAGACCGATGAGGACTTTCTATTCTGAATTCGAATATTCCATCTGATGAGAAAAACCAGGCTCAGAGCTCTCTGAGGGCTCTGGTAAGAGGACGAAAGTGCAGACAGCACTCTGAGTAGATTTAAGGGCAACAGGAAAACGTTCCCATGCAAAATCCCTTCCCCTTTCCCTTCCTGACCCCACTTCTCCAGGCTTCCACCAATAAAAAGTCATTTCCTTTGAGCCTGAGAGTCTTTGTTCCCTCAGAGTTCACCGCTAAATTGCGCAAATCCTGGGGGGCAAACATTAAATCTTAGATAGCAACCTCATTCATTCCATCCATCCCTACTGAGTCCCCCCACCCCCGTGAGCACCATGCTTCCCCACGGGGACTCAAGAATGAGGCCCATGGTGCTAAACTTTAGGGAATCTGCTTAACATTTACTGATAGCAAATCCTGAAAAATCAGTCAACAAATCTCCTGGGTATCCGCATCTGCAGCATAAAGTATTAAATAACAGATATTCCCTGACTTCAAGGAATTTACAGTCAAGTTAGGGATGGATAGAGAATAAATGTCTATTGAGCGAGTTACAGCTGCTGAGATGCCATCTACGTGCTGCATGAAGTGTCCTAAAAAGGAAAGAGCAACTGAATGGCATTGTGGACGTGGAAGAGGGCACCAAAGAGGAGGGGCATCTGAGCCAAGCCCAGAAGGATGAATAGAATGTTCCAGGCAGGGAACCTGCTCCAACAACAGGAGGGGGCAGGAGCTGGCCTCATGGGTCATGCTCTAGGCTGGAGGGGAGAATGCAGCAGAGCAGAGGTGTCTGGAGGGAGGGGATTCATTCCAAGAGGAGGAAAAAGAGCACAGACAGAAGGCAGACAGGATCCTAGAACCAAAGCAGCACGATGCCAAGTGCAGACCCAGACACAGTGCTTTGGGTTCTCCTCCTCTATGGCATCACCCACTGGGACTCAGCTAAGAAATGCAAAGAATGACAAGGTGTCTGGCAGGCCAGCTGGAGAGCAGGCAATAGGTGTGAGGCGGGCGGTCTGTGCCCCAGCACCTGTACCATCTCTGACCGACACATCCCTGCAGATGAGAAGCAATGGGAGTGGCTGAGGCTGGACCAGCCCTCATGGTTCACGATCGAGTTCACCCCCTTGGGCTGACTCCAAGAGACATACCTTCCCAGCAAAGCCCACAGCCACTCGCCTGGCTGCCCTTGGACTTGGACACAACCTCACAGGCTTCTCCTACTGCAAGGCCTAGGTTCCCATCACATCATCAAAGGGACACAGCAGTGAATGGGCTAGACACAGTCTCTTTCCTTGTGGGGCAGACATCCCCACAGAGGGGGCAGGCCAAGGAGGTGAGTGTCACAAAGGAGAATCCCAGGTGCTACGGGAGTGATGGCAGGGTTCTCCAAAAGAGTTGGGAGTCCAGAGAAGGTGCCCCTAAGGAAGGAACCCAAGAGATAATAAGGGGTCAGCCAGGCCAAGGTATTGTCCAGGCTGGGTGCCCAGGGTTTGTCCAAAGCAGAGGTACTGGGGTTCAGGACATGTGAAGGCACATAGCAGAGGAGAGCTTGGCCCACCCAGGGAACTGACAGCGCATGTGCAGAGAGAGGGACACATGTGGCACACACAGCGTGTTGCAGGCTGAACTGTGTCCCCCAAGAGGTGCTGAAGTCCTGAAACCCAGTACCTGTGAAGGTGGCCTTATTTGGAAACTGGGTCTTTGCAAATGATCATGTTAAAATGAGGTCATTGGTGTGGACTCTAATCCAAGATGACCAGCGTCCTGATAAAAAGGGGAAATCTAGACACAGAGACAGACACATTCAGAGGGAAGACGACGTCAGTGAGAGGACCAAAGAACAAGGGTGGTGCTATCCCTGGATGGAGCCTCTCACCCCATCAACCCCCACAAGACTCGGGGACACAGAGTGACTCCCAAAGAGTGACCAGGCGTCCATGTCCTGGCCCTCCTCCCTGCACTGTGGATCAATCACCACGCCTGAGACCAACAACCAAGCACAGGGAATCCTCCCGGGAAGGGGCTACCAGAACCCAACATGTGGGCCCTTCTGCCTCGGGCCGGAACCCCCACCCCGTGAGCAGAAGGGAAGAGCAGGATTGTGTCCTGTTCTTTTTAGTGGCCCCTTCAGGTCGGAGTTGACCCAACGATCCAATAACCCAACGGTACACTTTCAAAACTCTGGAAGTGCAACGCAGTGATAAGGACATATCTACCAGTGCTTGTGAATCATCAGAGAACACATACATTCTCACCCATGAACTATACCCATGACCCTAAGGATGTCCTAATTCTCTCAACAATGACCGCTGCTGTTGGGGAGTATATGGCTGCCCACTAGTAACCAGAACATTCCATGATGGGAACATCTAATTCCTGACCACCTTAGAGCTTTATGTAATCCACCTCATTCACCGATTACATGTTAGAAATTGTGGCTTATTTTTTTATGTCTCTCTACAGTATCTGCCAGGATGTCCCACTGGGTCCCCACTGGCTCTCATCACACACACAGCTCATCACGTTCTTTTCCGCTTAAACCCAGTCCTGGGCCAGCAAAGCCAGGGTGACTCAGCAGCACAGAAATGCATGGGGATCTTTGCTTCCCACTGCACTCAAGTCTCCAGTCACTGTGCTTGACTCAGCTTCTCTTGGAAGACATTTTATTTTCCTCCAATTGTGGCACCAGGCCCTCAGGAGGCCGTCTGGACACCGACACCACCAGCAGAATCAGGGGCTTTTCTTAGCTTCCAAAAGTGAGAGAGCTTCTGCAAAACAACCCATGCCCTTGACATATCTCCTGGAAGCAGATTCACCTTCTTTGAAAGATAATTTTATAAAATGTGTGATATTGTATCTCGTACATTAATCAAAAGTGTGGCTCTGAGATTTTAATTCTGTCCCTGCTAACATCAGAGATGTAGAAAACAATGGAAACTGTATCAGCTAAAACAGACGGTCCGATTAAACCTCGGCCCATAGGGGGCATCTCCAGACTATCGTTGAGTCTGGTCTTCTCCACTCCACAAAGGGGGACAGTGGGGTCTGGGCTTGGCTTTGGAGTCTGTAGTGGACAGACTCTAAGACATCCCTGGTCACCCTCGCTGCCTAGTGCTCAGACCCTTGTGTAATCCCCTGCCCCCAAGTGGGAGGAGAGCATGTGCTTTGCTTCTAACCAACAGAATATGGCAAAGGTGATGGAACGGCACTTCTTTGATCATTTACATAAGACTGTAACTTCTGTCTTGCTAGAAGACTCTCTGTCGCCTTCTTGACTAACATGCTTTGATGAACAAGCAGCCAGGTTGGAGCGAACCATGAGTTGAGGGGCTGAGGGGCTCCATCCAACAGCTTGCCATGAATCGAATCCGACAACAACTACATGAGCTTGGAAGCAATGCTCACGATCCTTGTAAGGATCGTGCCCCAGCCGAGCCTTCGTACGAGACTGCAGCCCCAGCTGACACCGCAACAGCAGATGTGAGAGACCCTGATACAGAGGATGCGACCGAGCTGTGCCTGGACTCCTGACCCACAGACACGGATAAATGTGCTCTTTTAGGCCCAAAGTGAGTGGTAATTTTTTATGACCCAACAGATAACTAACACAGAGTCAGACGGATCTGGATCCAGTCCTCAGTCCACCACTATCTGTGATTTCAAGCAAGTTCCTCAATATCTTTAAGCCTCAGTTTCTTCATCTGTAAAATGGGGATAATAATCGTACTTATCCCAAGGAATGGTTGTAAGGACTAAATGAAAGGATGTATCAAAAGGGTTTAGCATCTTTAAGTCAGCTCTTCTCAGGGTTCCCCAAGGGAGCAAGCCTAATGCATCCACCGAGTGTCAGAAATTATCTTCTCTGCTGGGAATCAGAATGGTACCAGCTAGGTACCCTCCTTGACAGAATGGAGAAAATCCACACACAGCATTTTCTATATAGCTTAATTCTCTCCTGGAACCCCCAGGTAAGAAAGGCTGCACGTAAGTACTCAATGAACAGTAGCTGTACCTCTTATTAGTGCTATGTGTTACATCAGGTCCCCTGATTCTCCAAAGGTACCCCTACTCTGGTACCAAGGGGCCTCTTTTGAGCCCCTTTTTTGTGTTACAGAAACAGTTGCCTACTTTCTCCACCAATTAGCCCAGAAGACCCCCATGAGGTAGATCTCAGAGTGATTTAATGACAACAGTACTTCTTGCCGATAACAAGCATTTTCCCCTATATTTGGGGCTCAGGGCTTCTTCCAAGCTAACTCTCTAGGACTCACATTTGGCAGGGCAGAAACGAAAATACTGCTGCTGCTCTGTCCATTGCAGCGCTCTCCCAAGGAGAACAGGAGTTGCGAGGCTCAGGGCCCTGGTGGTTTGTGTCTCACGTTCAATGCTTTGGGTTCATGCGTGCGTGTTTTGGAGATGTCTCACCAACACGTCCTGTGCTGGTTTTCCTCTAGGTCTCAACTGAGATGGCAGCTGGACCTAAAGAGGGGGCGGGGGTCTTGGCAATGCCACAGCGACTCTTCATTGGTTCGGGGTGGGGGGGTCCCTGCACCCAAGGAGTCATTTTTATGAAAGAGGTCAAGTGCGAGCCAGTCTTCAGAGACAACAGAAAGCATTTAATCCTTTAATTTCTGGAATTTGAACTGACATCAGGGGTCCTTTAAGAGCTCTGTGAAGTAAGGCAGTTTCCTGCGCTCCATACCCCAGGCTGCGAGGGAACTGCACGGGGATCTGGGAAATACTGAAGTTACTGGCTTAGCAAATTACTTGTCATTCCACACAAAGAGAAATTCTGTCCATTACACATGCCACACTCTGCTCTCCAGCATAAAAATCAGCTTCCGAGGTCAGCTCATCTTCTAACAAACATGGCTTGCGATACAAATGGGTCTGCATTCAGGGAGTCTAAATAACAAGTGCTGCATTATGTCAGCTCCTGGTCAAGGTCTCCCGCCTCAGTCCCTGACACGCGGGTGGTTCTGATGTCGCCAAACCGTATTGCCCACTTCTGATGTTCGGTGCGCGTTTGCAAAAGCGAACCGAGAGTCACGTATCTAACACTCTGGGATATGCATTTTGTGTTTCACAATGAAACATTTCAAACAATGTGTGAAAACACAGTCGTAAACATTTCTGACTCCCCAAATCACCTTTTGATTAGGATCAAAAGCATCAAAGACCAGACAGAGTGGGATGCCAAGAACCTGAAATCTAATGTGGACCCATCTACTGCTGAGCAAGGAGAACCTAGTTCAGCTGGTACCCCCAGGTGACAGGTAGAAGAGTGGGGGGATTCCGAAAATGTGTCCCAGCCATCAGAGATGGTTGCATCTGTCTGCAGAAACAGCCATGAGCACGTGGGGATTGGAGCCAGGCCCTGGGACCAGTCAGCCTGTCGTCCAGGCATGGAAGCCCAAGAAGCCTTTTTCAGCCGATACCTTGCCTGAAAGTGCTGATTAAATTAGTCAGCCTAGTAAGACCCTAAGGGGCTGGGGCCCAGATGGAGACAGGGAGACGTTTAGAAGGAAGGGCAGAGTGTCATCTGGGGAGGGTGGGCCCAGTAGGGGTGATGACAGCAGCAAGGCAGCATGAAGGACCTGGAGGACACGACAAAAGAAGGAGGGGTGGCTACGGAGATGCGGAGGGGCGGGGTGGTGGCGGGGGTCAGGAGCATGAGGGGGAGCTGGTTGCTGAGTGAAGATGAACGACGGCAGGTCTGTAGGGACAGGAAAGGCTCTCTGAACTGGCCTCCCCTTCATCAAGGACCCAGATAAGCTGCCTCCTCCACCTCCCTCTACAACGCCCAATGCCTGAGGCCCATCCCCTGCCCAGGATGGGAGGGTGGTGGGCACCGCGTGCTCAGGTCAATCCGTGTCCGCCCAGGGGAGCCGGCGGTCGCTTTTTCAGGGGGGTTTCAGCTGGTTGGACCGTTGAGCCACTGGTCACGTGAACTCAGCTTGGCAGGAGTGATCACACCGTGGAAACTGGCAAATGCTACGAGTGAGCAACCCCCCACCCCCCATCTGCTGAACACCCAGCAGCTCGTGGACCACAGGTAGTAACTACTCTCTAGTAGGGCATTCCTTCATCCATCATCTGGGTTTGTATGTGTGCCAAGAGCCAGTTATGTTGATTCCCAAGCCTGTTTGTGCTGGCGAATTGTAGTTTTCACTGCAATTATGTAAATAAATAATATATAGAACACCGAAACGTGAGTACAAAAGGAAAGCTGGTTTTTCCTGTGAACAGTAAGTCAGATACTTAGCAAGATTCAATAAAAGTGAGTTGCCTAAAGAATGTTGCCAAGCTGAAGGGGATTGATTCAACAATAAAATATTGGAGGGGTCGTAAAACTCTAGAGGACTCTGTACTCGGACTGCTCCACAAGTGTCCTTAGTTTCCCCTCCCCTTCGAAGACATCTAAATTGGAAATGGTAGGCAGCGCACTACGAGGTGACCTGTGAAAAAAGATGGAATTCACCCACAATCAGCAGGCCCACCCTAGGGAAAACAAACAAAAAAAAAACACAAAAACTTGGCTCCGAGTTAAAAGACAGCAAAGTCAATACCTGTTTGTAGGTTTTCAGTTAAAATTCATAAGGCATGTATCTATCACGATGATGATTCTCTACTGTAACTGATTTTTTAAATTAACTAATTAAAACCAGCCGGGTCATCGGCCAAGCACTGGAAGTCACCTCCCTAGACGTGGTGGAGGAAAGCACAGAGGTGGAAGGCAAGGAAGAGCCCGCCAATGTGACCAGGAAAGAGGGCTCTAAAGCCAGGAGGCTGTGACGGCTGCTTTTATATGTCAACTTGACTGGGCCGCGGGGTGTCCAGACAGCTGGTCAAACAGTATTCTGAGCGTGTCTGTGAGGGCGTTGTTGGATGAGATGAACATTTGGATCATAGGCTGAGTAAAGCAGGTGGGGTTCCTGAATGTGGGTGGGCCTCACCCAATCAGTGGAAGGCCTGAAGAGAACAAAAGCCCTGACCGTGCCACAAGGAAGGAAGAACTCCTCCTGCCTGCCTTGATCTGCGGCCTCAGTCTTTTTCCTGCCTTCAGTCTGGAACTGAAGCATTGGCTCTTCCTGTTGGCTTTCAGACGGGAACTACACATCAGCTCTCCTGGGTCTCCAGCTGGCCGACTGAAGATCTTGGGATGTGTCAGCCTCCATAGTCACGTGAGCCAATTCCTTGTAAAAAATAAGTTCACACACACACACATACACACACACACATACACACACACACACCCTATTGGTTCTGCTTATCTGGAGACCCCTGGCTAATACAGAGGGCGACTGGGCCACAGCAGAGAAGCCTTCCCTGACAGCTCACAGAGATGGTACTTTCCTGCCCGCTCTGTCTCTGTGGTCTGTGTATCTGCAGCCCTCCCCCCACCCCCATCAGACCTGAGCTCCGAGGGTAGGAGAGAGCCTTATTCACAGCCCTTGGCGCCACGGAATCAACTAGAGGACTTTGACAAAGGGCGGATCAGTCCGTGGGGGCAGATACTGCAAAGGTTAAGGGGGAAGAGGGTAGACGAAAGGCACTGCTTTGGGCATAAGGCACAGCTACGGCCATGGTGGGAGGGGCTGCCAGGAGCAAGGCTGAAGAATCAGAAACGGAGGCTCACGACCGATCAAAAGAAAGGCCCACGCGGTCACAAGGCCAAGGGCTCCCGTGGTGACTTCACTACTTCACCCTCCCAGACAGCCTTTGACCAAAGGTACTGAGAGGTAGAAACTCCTGCATCCAAGCGACTTCACCTTTGCCAGACATCTGGAGGCAGGAAGCGCTCGCCTCCTTCTGTCTGTTACATTTCTGAGGCATATAATATACGGCTCAAGCGAGAGAATATCATTAAAGGTTAATTATGAGAAACTTAAAGGTTATTTTTGCATATCTCACCTCTTGGACAAAAGCTGCTTCCTCATTACCATGTCAGAATATAAATTAATCCGAAAAGCATTAGAAATGCCACAAACTCTTTAACCTTATTATGATGTGAAATACCACGTGTAAGTACGTGTGGCCCTGGCCTGTCTGGGGTGGGAGGTCGGCCTGAGACCCTCCTTCCTCTCTCTACTCCTGGACGCTCGGACCCAAAGCCACTCCAGCCCCGGATCCTTCTCCAGACCCAGGGAGCCGGGTCAGGACGGCCTTTCCCTAGAAAGCTGCCTTGCTCTCCTGTCTCCAGGCAGCCCTGCCTGGTTAAACGGGCCACATCTGAGCACAAGGCCAAGGGCACAGGTGGGCATCCCAGCCCGAACCCCACGCTGGTGATCAGTCTGCGGCAGTCTGCCACAGTCCTCTGGCCCCAGGAGCCATTGGGTCCCAGGGCCTCCCATTCATCCCGCCCCTGTCTGTGGCTTCTGACAGAAAAGGATGGCTCCTGCCTTAATAAAGTGAGACTAAGTTTCCTTGAATAATTTATCTGCACACATTGCATTTCAGAAGGTTGCCGCTTCTCCTGCTGATGCTACATTTTCCTGGGGTGAACCGGGAGCCCCGTGGAAGGACCAGGAGAGACTGGGCCAGTGTACCCAAAGAGGGGGACACGAGGCTTCCCGGGAAGGCTTCCACAGGTGGGGCAGAGGGCGAAGCAGGAGGGAAATCAACCAATACCTTCAGCGGCGTGGCTACAAAAGTGCAAGAGCCGGAACCCAGAGCGCCGCCACCACCCCCTGCAACGAAGTGAGTCCTGGAAAGGGGAAGAAATAAGCAAATGTCTCCTGCGATTCAGCTGCAGAGCCCAACATTTCCAGGACAGCAAGGGGACAAGGACCCTGGAGAAGGTCAAAGGGAACCATTCAGTTCCGTGTGATCACTGCCCGCCTTTCCCAAGTCAAAGACAAGCATGAACCGGGGGCTGAGGGGGACACGTGGAGATTTGGGGAGACTGGCGTGCTCAGAGCAGGCCCGTACGCCCCGCACTGTCTCCCCGTACCCTGCCCTATGCAACTCTTCCAGCTGAGTTATATTTGTTTAATAAGCTGATACTCTAGTAAGTTAAAAAGAGAGAGAGAGAGAGTGAAGAGGGGGCTGTTGGCCCCCAGGATGTGCTGCCACAAAGGAGGTCAGAAATAAGAGGGAGGAGGGGGGCCCCCGAAGCTGTTCACGGGCAGCCAGCATCTGCTGGGCATCTGAGGGGGAGGACGGCTGGAACCCAAAGCACAGTCAGCCTTGATCGGAAGGGCCAGGGTTGGTGTTCGGCTCTGTCCCTCGTCAGCCGCGTAACCTCGGGCAGGTGATCACGTCTTCATCTTCTGTCTGAACCGGAGCCGATCACCTCCGTCTCTGCCAGTTATCATGAGGAAAACACGAGCTGGCACAGTCCGCCGCCCCGGAAGGAGTCAAGAGAACCCATCCCAAGGGAAATGTCAGGAAAATCATCTACAGGCATCTCGAGAGAGACAGAGGAAAAGGCCAGTCCGTGCCTCTCAGGGACATACAGTCCTGTCCCCTAAAAGTAAGAGGACGGGTTTGAATGAAGCCAGACCTGAGCGACAACCAGGGGACCAGCAGTCGGCTCCGGAATCAGACAGATGCCCCCAGCACCCCCGTACGTCCTCCTCAGGGCGGGGCTCAGGGAACGAGTTAAAGAGACACCAACCCCTCCTCCCGACAGAGAGATGTCCCCACACTCAGACTAAGGACAAAGACACATGATGACACAGGAACCGCTACCGCCTCTGGGTGGCTCTGCCACATGGGATCTCATTGAATCCTTGCAACAGTCCCGGGAGATGGGTACTCACAGGCCCATTTCACAGGGAAAAAAAAAGCTGGGGCTCAGAGAGACGAAGCAACTTTCCTGCTGGCCATGTGAACTAAGACGGGCCCAGGTCTGTCTCTTTGTCTGTCTGTCTGTAATGCCCACACCTAAAATTGCATGAGGCTGCCTGCTCAGGGGAACTCTCAGAGGTTTCCTTCCCAACAGAAAGTTCCACAAAACCAGCAACAGTGAAGCCAGGGCGATGGTAGGTGTGCCCCCAAGACACCCCCATCGTCAAGTCTGGACCTGTGAGTGTGCTAGTGTGCTGGGTTCCACGGTAAAGGGGAATTAAGGCTGCTAGTCAGCTGAGAGTCAGCCGACCTTCAGGTACGGGGAGTGTCCTGGAGAACCTGGGCAAGCCCAATGTAACCGCAAGGATCCTTAAAAGTGGAAGAGGGAGGAGGTGAGGAGAGCAGAGATGGAGAGAGGGGCAGAGAGATGCTACATTGCTGGCTCTTAAGACAGAGGAAGGGGCCGTGGGCCAAGGAGTGCGGTGCCCCCAGCAGCTGGAAAAGGCAAAAGGAAATGGATTCTCCCCAGAGCCTCCGGGGGAGCCAGCCCTGCTGACGAGACCTGTCAGCCACACATCTGACCTACAGACTCTATGATAACAGACGTGCGGACTTTAAGCCACTGCATTTGTGGTGACCACTTACGGAGGCAATAGCACACCAGTGCAGTAGGGATACATGTGGAGATAGGAGTCACCCGAGAGTCCCTAAGCTGGGAGGGACCTGGGGTCACTTTCTGCTGGCATGGGCAGAGGACCAAGCAAAGGGGAGCCTGGACAAGCCCGAGGACCAGTGCCGTCCCTCTGGGGTCAGAGGACAAACCAACCTCCTTGAAAAGGCAGAATCTGACCCCTGTCCTAAGGATACCCATTCATCCGCCCTAGTTGAGCAGCAGCTGTCTGTAAAATGACACTGGCCTCCCAGGTAGCTAATTAGATATTACAACAAGAGGACACACTCGCCCCTGCAAGAGGGCTGGATAATTCACAGCGGACTTATCTGAATGAAGCAGCAGAAGGCAAGGAGCCGAACTGGGTCAGGCCGGCCCAGCCCGCTCAAGCAATTCAGCTATTAGGTCATTTTAAAGCAAAAGGATGACCTGTTGAAGGGATTAATTATTGGCTTCTCAACTCTCCTGAAGCACAGTGGCTAAAAATCATCGCAAACCGATGTCTATTAAACTGCCTCTGAATATTCCAGCCCTTCAGGAAAAGAAACTTCAAGAAAAGCAGGGGTGTTGGGGGAGCTGCAAATTCTAATGGGTTGGGATAAAGGGTTACACGGCCCGAACACATGCTCTGCTCCTCGTTAATAGGATGCCCCAGCAGCTCCTGGAAGCAATGAACGGGTGGTGTCGAGATCTCAGAAGCAAATTAAGCCAACACCTGGAGCCCAAGAACACGACCCAGGAAGGAACAGAATGAACACTTGAAAGTCCGATCAGTTGAATGCAGGAATACCTCGGGCTGCCTCAAGCTCATTCCCGGAACGACCCGTGCTCCCTTTCCAGGCCGCCACAGGCAGGAGAGTCGCTGGACCCATGAGGAGCCGCACAGAAGCCCACGCACCAACGACGAGGCCAGGCCAGGCCAAGCCCACTCTGGGCTTCAGACCCCACGGCTCCGCAGCAGGTGGCCCCGCTGAATCAGCCCATCTGGAGTTGGGCTGCTGAATGAGGACGAGCTGGGCTGCAGTGAGAGCCGGGCCAGCCGGGATTCACAAACACGAGGCCGTCAGCCTTCTCACTCCGGCCAACAGGAGACCGGCCCACCTGCCCCTTCTCACTGTAACATCTTGGTTGGTGGTCTGAGCTGCCATAACCACAGAAGGTCCCCTTAGAGGTCACTCAGAGACGGCAAATGGGTGCGAACACGGCTAGGAGTGGCCGCCTGAAACGAGCGCTGTTTAGGAAGGCTTCTGAGGCTGGAGCCCGCTCTCAGGAAAGTGGTGGCGTGATCCTTGACGCCTGCCCTGAGCACAGGTGGATCACTCATACTTGCCGTCCTGCAATCCAACTCAGTCATTTTACGGAGAAGGAAACCGAGTCCCAGAGAGGAAAAGTGCTCTGCTCACGCAGAAAGCGAGCGTGAATGCCATGATTAGCTCCCCAGGTACACCTGGCTCTTCTCATCAGTCTTGTGTCGTCTGTCATTGTGGTAGGCAGCATCTAAGTTAGCCCCCAGTGACCCTCACCTCCTGGAATCCACGCCCTCGTGGGATCCCCTGCCCTGGGTGTGAGCTGGAGCCAGTAGCTCACCTCTTAGAAACAGATTTCAGCAAAAGCAACAGGATGTGACTGTGGGGTCGGATTCCAGAGACTCCCGTGCTCTTTGGCTAACTCGCTCTGATGAAGCAAGCCGTCATGTTGGCCCACGGGGCAGGGGGCCCAGGTTACCTCTGGCCAACAGCCAGGAGGAATCAAATCCTCCAGCAACGACGCACGAGAGCTTGGAAGTGGATCCCGCCTCACTCCAGTCTCCAGATGGGTCTGCAGCCCCGGCTTACACCTCGGCTGTGGCCCTGTGACAGAGCCTGAGGCAGAGGCATCCAGCTAAGCTGGCCTGGATTCCTGACCCACAGAAACAGTGAAATAATAAATATTTGTTATTTTAAATCACTGAGTTTCTAGGTAAATTGTGATACAGCAATAGATAACACAGCGATCAATAAATTTTTTGCATGCATACATAAATGAGTTTGGGGCTCTGAGCTTGGTCTGTGCTCAGACATCCACCCCCTATTTAAAATGCTCTCCTCTGCTGAGTGTTGTGATGTGAACTCCCATAGTTCTCTCTCCTCCTTCCTCTCTGAAATGTGCTTATCCCAAGGATCATTTTTGGTAGTTGAAAACGACATGAGACTTCAGGCCATCATCCTGTACAACCACACACATAGAAGTGGGGGGACAATTGGCTGTGTGTGTACAGAGTCCAGGGGCCATCTGGGCCATCTGAATGGGTTCCTGGTAAGAGAACCATAATAAATATGATTTATTTATAATCATATTATTATAATCATATAATCATATTATACTTGTGGCAATAACACCATGCCACAAGTGCTCAACACACTTCATTCACAACAACAGGAGTTTCCCCATTATAATTCCCATTATACAGATGAGGAAACTGAGGCTGCTAATAAGTGGTGGAACTGGGATTCAAATCCAGTCTGGACCATGACCACTACTGGCTCCAGCATGAAATCTCTTAATTGACCCCAGGTTTCTCAAGCTCAGCAATATTGACATTTGGGGCTAGATAATTCTTTTTTTTTTTTTTTTTTGCGGTCCACAGGCCTCTCACTGTTGTGGCCTCTCCCGTTGCGGAGCACAGGCTCCAGACGCGCAGGCTCCGCGGCATGTGGGATCTTCCCGGACCGGGGCACGAACCCGCGTCCCCTGCATCGGCAGGCGGACTCTCAACCACTGCGCCACCAGGGAAGCCCGGGGCTAGATAATTCTTTAATGTGAGGGGTTGTCCTGTGCATCGTAGGATGTTTACCAACATCAGTGACACCTCTGCCCGCTGGATTCCAGTAGCAAGCCTCCCTCACTGTGACACTAGAAATGTCTCCAGGCAAAGTGGGGAGGGGTGTGCCAGAATCATCCCCCTTTGAGAACCACTGCTCTCAAGTAAGGGAAAAAGTCAGCCTGATCTCCATGACCCATCAGGGCGCCCTTGTAAATGGTTCTGCTCTGATCCCGCGAGATTTACGAGTCACAGGAACAGAGGTTTCCGCTCAGATGTGGGTTTGACCCCTCGTTGGGAAGGTCCTCTAACCTCCCCGTGCCCGCCTGCACACGTGATCAAAGGCGGCGTGTCTGTGCCCTCAAGGGCAGCTCTTCAGCGTCAGGAGCAGCTTTGCCTCCTTGTCCAGCCTCTGCCAGGCTCTGCACACACTGGGCACAAATGAAGACATCCAGGGGCCTCCCTCCCTCCCTCCCGGAATGCTTCAGGCACCCTATGGCCTCTAGAGCCTTATACTCATTTATGCCAAAGCCACCAGTTAACAGCTCTCTCTGTGATATCGGGACAGGAAAAGCCCCAAGTGTCGTCTCTTCTGTCCCCCATCAGGGTGCACCATCCCCCCACCAAAGTTCACGGTTTTCTGACTGAAATTCACCCTTGCAAATGTTGCTGTTCTGTTTTTCCCAATGAAATCAATCGAATCCAATTGATCTTGGCCCCGTTTTGCATTCTTCCTACACCTCTCCGTGTGCGCGAGGGAGCACATGCATGCACACGTAGACACACACACACACACACACACACACACACACACACACACACACACACACCAGGCTCTGCCACGCGCTGTCTGGGAATTACCCTCTAGTTATCTCAGATACGTGTGGCTTGTCTCTGCAATTGGATTAGGGGCCATATTTTCCACCACCTTTGCAACCGCACGGCGCCCAGCGGGTGCTCAGGAGGGGCTCATTGAATGATGCTCGGCATCGCGGAACCGCATTTCATCGCCCCCTCTCCTGGCCCCCGCTGCCGTCCTGCATCCATAACGGGACAGGCTGTCCCTGGCGGTTTCCACACCACCTCCCCTGACAGGGCAGCCCTTCAACCTGCATGTTACTGATCGGATCTCACCCTCCGAGTTAACAAGACCACTATCCCAAACCAGATGGAGCCCTGGTGGCTCCCTGAGTCACAACCAGAAAGTGGAGATATTAAGCCAGCTGCCTGTTGGAAGCCCCTTTCCAAGCCAATTAGAGACAATTTTAGGAGCATGGGTTCATGAGATGCAGCATCAAATGCTCTCCTCTGAAAGCAAGGCTTTTACCATAGGATCAACTTCTTCAGAGCAAGAATTGCACTGGAAAATTATAATGAACGCTTGGCAGTGCAGAGAAAACTGTTCTGCGGGTTATAAATACTCCCAAATGCCCCACTACTCCGGGTGGTTAAAAAATTATTTTAAAGCACTAGATACTGAAGTTGGGGAAAAAAACACTCAAGTGTGAGTCAGAGAGACCTGGGCTCTAGTCCCAACTTCCATGGCTAATTAGCTGAGGTGACCTTGGGCAGTTCACATAATCTCTGAGACTGTTTCCTTGAGCTGAGGGAAGTGGCCAGATGGTTGGACAGGAGAAAGAGGGGCTTCATTCAATACATGGCTCTCTCTCTCTCTCTCTCTCTCTCTCTCTCTCTCTTTCTCTCTGTCTCAGTATCCCACTGAGCTTTGCCCACTTTGCAGGGCTGTTATGAGGATTAAGATCCCCGATTTGAACGGGCTTTGCAAGTTATCAACAGCCTATGAGGTACTCAGAAATCTTCAGTACCAGTGCGTGGGTCCATGCTCTAAGCAGTTTTACAAATTAACATAACATAAAAGAAATCAGATAGCTAAAAAATGCAAATAAAAATTGAAGCTGTAGTTAACCCTTGGCTGTATTTTTAGATAGGAAATCAAGCACCTCCTAAAACTCCATGGCAAAACCCAAAGTTATGTTAAAATTGACCTTGAAGCACGTGCATATTAGCATTCTTTCACCAGGATGTATACCCTCACTCATCACATCTGGTTTGGGTTAGTATTAAATCCTGTTGCAGTTCCTGAACAAACAGCAAACAGCTCAAAGCCACAGCCGGACACTCCCTGAAAAGGATCCCAGAACTGCCCTCCGGGCCCACCCACTTCACCACGCTCGTCTCAGTGCCCCTCGGGAACCGGGAACATCGTAGGAGAAATCCCCAGCAGACTTGTGGAATTTTCCTAAACTAATGGCAATGCTACTTCTGTGAATTCAGACATTTATCCAGAGATGATGAAGCCCTAACTTTCTGGCAGGGGGTAAACTCACAAGGCAATGACCTTAACTTAGCAAATTAATTCTAAAGCACAATTGTTTTCAATCTTCATTTAAAATCAGCCTTCGTTAATCTAGATTTAATGACATAAGAAATGGAAATTCCCTTAATAAAATAAGTTATGAATATTTATCGTCCCATTTTACCTGAAAATTGAATAATCCATCAATTAACTTTACTATTAATTATTTAATGCAAAATTAATAAACTGCAAAACTCTGATGTATCCTTGCAGACCCTCTGGCACTGGATAAGGAAATTAAACACCAGAGAAATGTAACTACGGGTAATTCCAGACATACGCCAACGGGATATATGGGGTTAAAGGTGGAATTTTTCTCCAAGAGGCAGAACCAAGCTACTCACTCATGAAGTGGTAAGAGAGATTTTTTTTTTTCTCACCTTGGAATTCTGTACCACAGCCGGAAAAGAACTCAGAGTTTAGCAATTATTGCAAGAGAATATTTCCCCCGTGTATTCTCCTGTCATCCATCACCACCAATGTCATCAATATTCTTTTTCACACGTACGTAGATGGGCTGTGGCATGAAGCCATCCCAGCCAACAGATCCCCTCGCCCTGGAGGTCCCTTCCTCCCCCGCAGCCTCAGTCAGAACCCCGGTGGGAGGAGGAGGGGTTGAGCCCACCTGGGTGGGAGAACTGTGAGGGGACAGAGGGGCGGGTGGGGGGTGACGTCAGCCAAGTGCTGGGCAGCTGGCATTCAGGAGGAACCAAAGCTTTGAACTTTGAGCCGCTGAGCACCCAAATTCACCAGGGAGCCTGGTTCACTGAGACTTCCGACTCTCCAAAGTAAAAGGTCTGTCCTGCAGTAACAGGACGCAGGTACCTTCTGACAGATGGAGCCTCAGTCTTTCCATCACTAAAGTGGGTATCTGCAGAGGCCAGTGTGGGCGCCCTCCTGCTTCTCTGTCCTTCCATTCTTGTCCTTCCAGTCTTTCCCCAGCTACAGGGCCACCAGGACGAGGCTGTCATCAACATCTGCTCATTTAACTGCCCCGCTCAAAACCCACCAGTGTGGGTCCGCACTGTCCAGCGCTGTCCCCAAACCCTTAGCTTGGTCTCCACAGCTCTCCCTCACCTCACCTCCACCCACGTCTCTCCACCTTCACTACCTGGGCTGCGAGGACTTCCTGTCCGCTCCCACCCTCTCCTGACGCCTTCCTGCCCAGATCTGCACAGGCTCCTCCAGCACAGCCAGGGAATGATGTGCTCTCCTTCTGCCCAGCTCATCCCACCCCCAGCACACACACATACACGCACATACACATGCTCGTCCTTCAAGTCTCTGTCCAAAGCTCAGCCCCTCAGGAAGGCAGCCTGACGGTCCCTCCCACCCCGTCTGCTGGAGGACCAGTCTCTCAGTGCACTTGGCCCTGGCATCCCTTGTCAGCAGCACCATTATCGTAAACTATCTGTCTGGTTCACTACTCCATCCCCAAAGCCCAGCATGGCGCCTGGCACACCGCGAGCAATGTCCACTGAATAAATAGAATGGAGCAGACCAACGATACAAGAGGTGACAATTTGATTCGGGAGGAAAAGGCTCACGCCCAACCCCATGGGAGAAGATGACGCGCCTTCGCCAGAGTGCCGTCAACCCCCAGATCCAGGGGCAGCACCTCCCGAAGTCGGTGGACCGAATTAACTATTGTGGGCCCGTGACACTGAGGCAGGAGCACCGAGGGTTTGTGTGTGTGTGACTATGTGTGGAAACGGCACATTTCCCGGGGCAGGCTGTGCTCCATGGGGGAGGCGAGCAGGTCTCCTCCGCTCTTGTTTCTCCATCATTGCACGTTTTGTGCTTTCCCTAATTTCATCACCTTCCTCTACAGCTTTCCCCTTAAGCCTGGCAGTGCTCTGATCTCCCTGACATTTCAGCCTAAGGGCCAACTGCCCTTTTATGTACAAATCCAATTCCACCACAGTCAAAAAGTTCCTTTTCCTAAAGAATTCTCAAAAAAAAAAAAAAATATGGTCCCAAATTCCTACTGACCTCATTAGGGCAGTGATGGGAATCACAAAGCAGCCCCCTGCCCTCGGCATAGCCAGGACCCTCTCCCCGGCACGCAGCTGCCCCAGGTCTAGACTCAGGCCCCCCTCCGGCCTCCCCAGAATCACCTCAAACTAAATGGCTCGACTGGCCATAGGTTCCCTACCAGATGAGATCAGCTGCCAGGACAGGAGAATTTCTCTCTTCTAGGAGAAATTTTCCTTTACCCAAAATGTTCCAATGTTCCATCTTATTAAATCATTGAATGAAAAGAAGGAAATTTCTCCCAGACATTTTTTTTCTTACAAAACAGGTATGAAATGTACAGTGTGGGGAATATAGTCAATAATTAGTTAATATCTTTGTATGGTGACATGTAGTACTTTACTAGACTTACTGTGGTGACCAGTTCAAAATATATAGAAATATTGAATCACAATGTTGTATAACAGGAACTAACCCAGTGTTGTAGGTCGATGCTACTTCAAAAACAAACAAACTGGGCTTCCCAGGTGGCGCAGTGATTGAGAGTACGCCTGCCGATGCAGGGGACACGGGTTCGTGCCCCAGTCCGGGAAGATCCCACATGCCGCGGAGCGTCTGGGCCCATGAGCCATGGCCGCTGAGCCTGCGCGTCCGGAGCCTGTGCTCCGCAACGGGAGAGGCCACGACAGTGAGAGGCCCGCGTACCGCAAAAAACAAAACAAAACAAAAAAACAACAACAAACAAACTCATAGAAAACAAGATCAGATTTGTGGTTACCAGAGGTGGGGGGAGGTGGGGGAGGGGGAATTGGAGGAAGGTGGTCAAAAGGTACAAGCGTCCAGTTACAAGGTAAATAAGTACTAGGGGTGTGATGTACACTGTGATCAATACCGTTAGCACTGCTCTATGTTACCTATGAAAATTAAGGGAGTAAATCCTGAGTTATTAGCACAAGAAAGTTTTTCCATTTCTTTAATCTTGTGTCTATTTGAGATGAAGGATGGTCACTGAAGTTACTATGATAATCACTTCGTGGTGTATGTAAGTCAAATCATTATGCTGCACATCTTAAACCCATACAGTGCTGTGTGTCAATTACATCTCAATAAAACTGGAAGAAAAAAGAAAATAATGACTGAAGCGGCAAAGGATGTGTTGCGTGTGCGCATGTGTGTATGTGTGTGGGCTGTTGTGTATTCGTATATGTTGTGCACGTATGTATATGTGTATAAGTGTGCATGTGTATATTGTGTATTTCTGAATGTATATATGAGTGTTGTGTGCACGTATGTATACATTGCTTACATGTGTGTTATGTTGTATATTATGTGTCCATGCATGTCTGTGCATGTGTGTGTCTATTTGTGTGCGTGTGTGTTGTGTGTAAGTATGTGTGCGTGTACTTCTGTGTATGTGTGTGTCTGTGCACATGGGTGTATTATGCATTTGTACATGTGTATATACATGTATGTATATAAACACACACGATACAAAGCAAACGCTTGTGTGGAAAGTGGGATATGAGGTAGAGTTGGAGAACCAGGAGAGATTTTCTTCCTTTGTTTTTGGCTTCTTTTGAATTTTTTTAAAGCCCCGTAATAAAAGACTAGAAAATCTAAGAATAGCAAAGATAATACTGCCTCCTGGCCAGACTGCGAACAGTGGGAGAATCTCCAGCCCAGAATACCCAGCTGATTTGAGAATTACTCATTGCACGGAAGATGACGAATTGCAGAAAGTGGTCCATTCCGAGAACACACCTTCCAACCTTGCGACACCCCCAAGCACACCATCGGCCCCCTCTCTGCACAGCCAACGTCGATTTATTAGATCAGAATTGATCCGGAGGAAATACCACAGATACCAATCTGGACGAATTACAGAGATACCAGACAATCCTAATTTTCCAAGTTCAGGAAAGGGGAGTGAAGATGCTAAGAATACACTGGTCGGCAGCAGAAGGAAAATGAGATTACGGTTGATGGACTCCGACAGGGTAGGTGAACGCCCACCCGTTTGTGCGAGCACAATGCCAGTGTGTTTCATTCTCAGAAAGTCTTTACTGTCAGGTGTCCTGCTTAGAGGTGCTGGCAGGTGTCCCCTGGGTGAGCAGTCTCCAGGCAGAGTGCCCTGCACCCCAACTTGCATCGCAGGTGCCCTGATGAGAAGCACCCTGCCCGGAGACTTGGACAATCACGGAAGACACCTTCATAGCCAAGTAGAGACAAAGGCATCAAGGTGCCATTGTCAGGTGACTCGCATGGCATAGTGACTGGCCCTGGCCACACCCAGGACCCCCAAAATCCTGCCCAGAAGAGGTCACACCCCTTATGCCCACACCAGGAGAGGCTCTGAGCCGGGGGGGCTGCATTAAAGAGGGTGTGGTATCACTGGAGCTGCTGGCCTTTGGGGCCATCTCCCTGCACCCAAGAAGCCTGCACGTCTCAGCTGCAGGGTTTCCTGGGCCCTAAGCAGCTGTGCATTTCGAAACTTCAAAACTGCATCGTGAGGCATTTCTTTCTGCAGACTAAAAAGGAGAGAAAGAGAAAAAAGCAAGACAGTGAAAGAGCAAGTAAGACTGAGAGTGAGCCTAAGAAGAGGAGAGAGGAAGAGAAAACAGGGGAGCAGGTCCCAGGCAGAAGGGCTGGGCAGTGGCCAGCAAGCACCACCCTCAAGGGACAGGGTCCCTTGACGTGAAGGACCGAGCATCGTGTCTCCGATCTAATGACAGTAGAGGGGTGATCACGGGTATAAACCCACAAGGACAGAGCAAAGGGGAACGGAGACAGGAGGCGGTCAAGGGGGTCAACACATTCTAGAGAGATGGACGGCAGATGCAGCGTTGGTAACCGACTCGCAGAACAGAAGCAGCAAAAACCCACATGCCCTCGAGGGGGCACCAGGATAAACAAGCCAATTCGCCTGCAGAGCCCCAGAAACACCCATGGACTGGAAGGATCAGGTGCCAGAGAAGCAGAGACTCGGATAGGGTGAGAGGGAGGGAGGGAGAGGCTGCAGACCTGTGCAGGGAACAGTCAGACCCTCCCAGGGCCCGACACACCCCACCCGGTCTCTGCCCCCACTGGAGACGTGTTTCTTCTTGCAGAAAGGGACCCCGAAAGACCCCAAACTTGGAGACAGCAGAGGAGAGGCAGGAAACACGGATGTAAACCAGGAGAATTCGTTAATTGATGGTGAAATTTCAAGCCCCCTCCCTGCCTGCTTCCCAGACCACTAGCCTCCAAGCCCAAACCACCAGGCAGCGCACTGACAGATCCTTCTCTGGAGAACCCCGAGTGGTATCTCCAGACGTCGGTATCTGGAGATGCAGACTTTCAGGATCCCCACCCATGGAAGCTGGCTACCCCCATTGACGAGCCCTCTTCCCAGATACGGGAAGCAGAGGAGATGGCAGAGTGAGAGAACAGATCCTCCTCTAGCACACAGGGAAGTCAGAAGATAACATCTAAAACTGACAAATCAAGAGACAGCAGAATAAGCACATTGAAAAGTCGGGAGGTAAATCAGAACTAAAAGAATTGGCAGTGGTCACTCCTGGGAGATGGGACTGAGCTGTAGGGCAGAGCGCTGCTGTTCCTTCTTACAAGACTTTTAGGACCATCTGCCTGATTAAACTACGTGCATGGATATTGTTGATAAAAATAAAGAGGGTAAAAGAAAGTGGAGGTTGGAGGCAGAAGCTGACAGCTGCCTAAACCGGCGAGATACGAGACACAAACACACCCTCTCCCCTCTGTTGGCTCCCTCCCAGGAAAGAGGCCCTAGACTTGCACTCCTGGCTCCAGGAAGTGGGAAGGGAGGTGATGAGAGCTGGCACGATAGCAGAGGACACACAAAGCCCGTGAGTGTGACATGCCCCCGCACCCACCCGCACAAAGGGTGGCCACTTAAGGCTGTGCAGCTGGAAACCTGAAGCCAGCCCGGGTCTGCTCCCAGGGGCACCAAGGACCAGGGTTCTGGGCAGCCAGTGCCCCCGCCTTGGCCCCCTTCCTGGGCACCGGGGGGAATCGGCGGCCTCCACCGTCTCCTCCCACTTTGACATTCTGCATTCTGTGATTCTGGAAGATGCACTGGAATCTGGGGCAGACCCACTTTGATATG
This sequence comes from Tursiops truncatus, assembly GCF_011762595.2. Lineage (NCBI taxonomy): Eukaryota > Metazoa > Chordata > Mammalia > Artiodactyla > Delphinidae > Tursiops > Tursiops truncatus. Next base: position 178,725,768 of record NC_047034.1, read on the forward strand.
GAGCTTGGGGATTTCCCCACCACCATCGAGACACCAGACACTTCCTCAGGATCCAGGTCACCGCTCATTCCCCGCCTCATCCAGAAATGCATCCAAACTACAGGACCCCCAAGGCACATGCCTTCCGGGGGGCCCAGGGCACTGGGGCTCCTCGTGAGTCCTGAGCCAGCGGCCGCCACCTGCTGCTACTTTTGCTCTTTGGTTAATGATAACAGTTTGGACTTCGTCAAGCATTTGCTCAATGCGGTAGGAACTGCGGAATGGATGTAACATGACACATCGTTATATTAATTTGATAGCAGGTTCCCCAATTCACAGAATGCAGAGGTCACCGCACTGAAATCATTGCCAGCCTAGTTTATTTCTTCTTTTGCAGTTCCGAAGGACAGAGTCCCTGAAATGATCTAGGTATAAAGCTGCCCTCCCCAACTGTCCACCAATAGCACCCGCCACAAACACACACACGCACACGCGCACACACACACGCGCACACACACACACGCACACACGCACACGCACGCGCGCGCGCACACGCACACGCACACACGCACACACGCACACACGCACAGGACCAATCCTCAGCTCCCGGCTCTGCCTGGCTGGACACAGCTACAGAGGCAGTCGTGGGAATCTTTTTCTTTTAATTGTTGTAAAATATATATAACATAAAATTTCCCGTTTTTAAGTGTACTGTTCACTGGCATTAAGTACACTCGCATTGTTGTGCAGCCCTCGCCACCACCCATCCTCAAAACTCTTTCATCATCCCAAACTGAAACTCTGTCCCATCAAACCCTAACTCCCCACCCCTCCCCCAGCCCCTGGCCCCCACCATTCCACTCTGTGCCTCCACGAATCTGACTGCTTTCAGCACCTCACATAAACGGGATCATCCAGTACTCACCCTCCTGTGGCTGGTTCATTTCACTGAGCATCACGTCCTCACAGCTCATCCATGTTGTAGCACGTATCATGACTTCCCTGGTGGCGCAGTGGTTAAGAATCTGCCTGCCAGTGCAGGGGACACAGGTTCAAGCCCTGGTCCGGGAAGATCCCACATGCCGCGGAACAACTAAGTCCCTGCGCCACAACTACTGAGCCTGCGTTCTAGAGCCCGTAAGCCACAACTACTGAGCCTGTGCTCTAGAGCCCGTGAGCCACAACTACTGAAGCCCGCACACCTGGAGTCCATGCTCTGCAACAAGAGAAGCCACCGCAATGAGAAGCCCACGCACCGCAACAAAGAGTAGCCCCCGCTCGCCGCAACTAGAGAAAGCCCGCGTACAGCCATGAAGACCCAATGCAGCCAAAGAAATAAAAATAAATTTTAAAAAATCATCTTAAAAATTCCTTTTTAGTTCTGGGAATTTTTTAATCCTCCAGATGGGATCTCCACATGATTTGTGCAATTCTATTCTGCTCACTCCCCAGGAATAGGGGCTTCCTTAGCAAAGTCCTGCAACTGCCCCAAGGAGCAGAAGACCTGGCAGTGAGAGGTGACTCTCGTGTGCCACTTACAGAGGTCCTGGCCAAAGCAGCCCCACCTGCACAGGGACCCACGTGGGGCCTGATGAGGCTGGCTTCCTGGGTGGAGCGCTCTGCCCATCCCTGGCGCCACCGCCTGGCCCCTCTCCGCTGGTCTGCGCAGGTGCGAGTCTGCCGCGCAACCGCGAGCCCGCACACTGCCGCGCACCCTCAAAGCTCCTGCTTCTCTGCGTGCAAGCCCTTCGGAGACAACAGGGAAGGCGCGGCCCTGCCCCTGGGGAGCTCGCTGTCCCCGTGAGGAGGTAAGACTTCCACACTTATGATCACTAAATTGTCAAAAACTGATGACAAAGAACGCGGGCTGCAGAAGCTGACAGAGAAGAGGGCTCCCCGTGAGTTGGCGTGTTTGGGGGACCTCCCGGGAAGACGTCAGATCCGAGGGGCGGATTGGGTTGGACGTGGGGCATTTGAGGGGAGGTCGGTGGCCTCTGAAGAGCAGGAAGCAGGCTCCTAACTGTAATGGGTGCTTTGCAGTGGGGAGTCGAAGAAAAGGATTGAGAAAGGGAGGTTGAGGCAGAATAAGGGCCTTGAACACAACACTGGCTTCATCTCATAGGAAGTTGCTAAGGTTTTCAAGGAGAACAGCAATGTAACAAAAGGAGCGTTTCAGGGAAACCAGCAGGAGGAAAGGAGTCCAGCCTGGAGAGGCGAGTGTCCAGAGCTGTTTCATAACCCAAGCATGATGCAGGTGGCAAGGGCCGAACCTGGGGGACACAGGAAAGTAAGGATGTGAATTACAGTCTGTAACTGGCAGAACTGGTGACTAATTCTATTCAGGGGATGAAAGAGAAAGAGGGGCCGTGAAGGAGGACAAGGTGTGAGCTTTGGACCCTTTAAGATGAGGTTCTGACAACAAGGGAAATCAGAGAACGGAAACAGAGCAGAAGTGAGGGCAGGAGGGAGAGGAAAGGTGATGAGTTTGAGATAATAACATGACATCCAGGCGGCCCAGGAGAGAGGTTCAGACTTGGGGAAGGTCCACAGAGAGTTAATAGTCAAACCCTGGAGTTCTTGGAGTCCTGGGAGGGAGAACTTTGGAGGAAAGGGCAGAAGACCCAAGACATGTTCCTACCACTGAGGTGGGAAAGGTCCAGGGTGGAAGAAGCAGTGGACCTACAGGGTCCTGAGAGCCGGGAGAGCGAGGGTGGGTCTCTCGCCGAGTCCCTTGGGTCTTCTTGAAACTCAGGTCTCACTTTTCTTCTCCTTTCCTTCCAGAACCCTCCCTCTATTGGCTGTTTTACTGCTTATTGACCAAGAAGCATTTAGTGTTCATTATAGGAAAATTCTATTATTAGACCTTTAGTGTTTCAGCGTTAAGACGTCATCTATTTAAATCTAATTAATTAATTAGATAATGAATAACATTTTCCAGCCTCCTTCTAACCAATACACACAGGATTCCTGGGAAGGAAATGTTTTCGATTCCATTTTGAGCTTTGCGTGTCCCCAGCTTCCAAGGAAGTTTGCATGTTTCCCAGGGGAGGAGAAATAAATTATTGGGATTGCTAAGTTTCGCAGCCCGCCTGCCTGTGCTCTGCTGGGCTCTGCTCTCCACCCTGGGGGGAAGTGTGTGCTTCTCCACACTGCCTGCAACTCCGGGCTAAATCCATCTCCAGAGGCCAGCACAGGAACCCACAGCCAAGCTCACCAGCAAAGGGAGGCTGGGTCTCCCGGGTGGTTCAGAATTCGTGGAGATGGGAGGTGGGAAAGAATAGTGGAACAATTTGTGGGGCCACCTTCAAATCCCACACCAGCAGAGGGTTAGCATCAAAGCTAAGTTTGTGGGCTTTGCAATAAGATAATCCTGGGTTCAAATTCCAGTTCCAACATTCGCTGTGCAACCTTGGACAGATAATACACCCTCTCTCCATCTCATCGCCTGGCAGAGGTGTTGAAAGGACTTACAAGCCCACAGAAGTACCCCAGAGCACAGTTCAAGGGCAATCTATACAAGACAAAAAGAGAGTCAACCCAGGTCTCTCCCTTCAAACCCTGACTCACTCTCTCATTCATTTCACAAATATTCATGGAGCACCCACCGTGTGTCCAGCAGCGCTGCAGGCACTGGGGAGGCCCCTTGAACGAGCTAGACCGAAAGTCCCTCTCCTTGTGGTACTTTTACTTTGGGGGAGAGGAGGTCAGATAATGAATAAGTGAATTAAACAAATAAATAGGGGAACTGCACAGTGTGTCAGACGGTGGTAAGTACACTAGAGAAACAGAAAACAGGGAAAGAGGAAAGGGATTCTGCCTGGACGGGAGGGGTGCGATTCTAAATTGTGGGCTCAGGGAGGGCCTCACAGAGAAAGTGACAAAGAATCAAGGCCAGAAGGAGGAGCTGGAAGAACGTACAAGACGGAGGGTGGAAGCTCTTGATTCCAAGACTCTAAATCCAGCTGGTGGGGTGGGGAGTGTGGAGTCCCCTGGGGTCTCCCTGCAGCATTACTGTAGTGCTGGGCACAGAGCAAGTGCCAAATAAAGACGTCTTGAAGGGTGATTTCTCAAGGTGCCATTTCCAGAAGATCCCAGTTGCTGATAATACAATACGGGCTGTTTCAACAATCTGCATTCAGCCCTGTCATAGCGCCACTGCTGCCCCCGGGACCCCCAACCCTGGGAGCCTCCTTGTAGCACACTTCATTATTAAACAGGTGAGCGGGGCTCCCAGGACCTTCTCTGTAATTAGGGCAGGATCGAGCAAGGACTCTATTTATAACCCCCAGCCATCAGCAAGCCACGGAGACAAGGAGTGGGTCCCTCTGCAGCTCCTATACCAACATCTATATGTGAGCTGAATACAACAATTAATTTAATAGGGATTCCTCCACACAAACAATGTATCATTTTATTAGGAAACTCTATAAATGTCAGTGGTGCAATTCATTTTTATTAATTTTCTAAAATGAAATTAGCAGCGGCAGCAAAGAGAAGTTGTATCGCCTCCTCGTTCAACAGAGTTTTGGTGTCATTAATTCCTTAATACCAGGAGGCCGGTTTGCAAGAGCTCAGCAGTTCACTGCGTCAATTAATTTCAATACAAGAGAAGGCGGGGTGGGGAGATCCAAACTCAACTCAACAACTACTTTAAGAAGATTCTTGAACAATCACAGCAACTTTTCCCCCTCCTGGGACAAGACGCTTTCAACTGTAAACACGGATTGGATATTATAAGACTAATAGGAAACGTTCTGTCTTCACCCTCTGCCCTTAGGAAAGAAATTCGTCCTTCCAAAGCCTGGAGAGATTGTGGAAGGTGCGTCCTAAAATCAAAGCCTCCAGGAGGCCTGGGGACAGCCCCTTGCAGACAAGAGGGACGATGACACCCCCGTGCTTGGACATGGACCCTCACAGCATGCAAAGAAAGATCACAAATACTATCTCATTCAGTCCTCATCGTGACAGAATCAGTGAGGACAGAATCAACACTGACCCCTGTTTCATGCGTGAAGAAGAAAAAGTAGACCTTTGAAAGGGGATGAAATGACTTTCTTAAAGTCATAAAGCTACTGACTGACAGGGCCAAGGCTCAAACCCAGATTTGTCAATGTCGAAACCCACACTCCCTCTCTCCTGCCGGGGCACCCCTTGTGCCTCGGGATGGGAAGGCTCTCAGCTCTATTTATACTCCCAAAAGTCAAGTGAGTCAGGCATGACCATGAGTGACATTCGCTTCTCCGTGGAAACCCAAATTCAGACTGAAACGTGAGGCAGAATCCCCGCCTTGCTGTGCAGCCAGAGGGCAGCTGAAGCAGGACATGTGTCTGCATATCTGAAATCAGACGTCTGGCCCGGGACACGTTCCAGAAACTCTCACTCTCTGGCTAAAGAGAAGCTCTTTCCTTCCACTTAGATTCAGGGAGTGTTTTGCTGAGGAGTGAAGGGAGTGTGGAGCGGCTGGAGGCTGCTCGAAATGAGAACCGCTGTGGGGAGCCGGGAAATGGTGCTGAAGCAGGGATCAGACAGGCTCTCTTCCGTCCAGAGAAGCTAGGGCAGCAGTTCTCAAAGTGAGGTCCCAGGCCAGCTGCACCCCATCACCTGGGAACCTGTTAGAAATAACGGGTGCTCAGGTCCCACACCAGACATACTGAATCAGAAACTGGGGGTAGGGTGCAGCACGTTACTTTAACAAGCCCTTCAGCTGATTCTGATGCCTGCTCAAGTTTGGGAACCACTGCCCTGGAAGATGTCCCCAGAAGGAAGGAGAGATGAGTGTGCCAGGCTTTCCACGGTACAGGACACGGCTGTGCTCACCAAAGAGTAGACTGCATCACCATTCATTCTCCCTGCCCCTACTCCGACCCCACTGTAGCAAAGAATGTCCTTCTTGGCCTCATTCTTATTGGGCTCAGCTACGGGAAGGACTTTGGCTAATGGATTTGTGAGCAGGTGTGACATATGATGCCACATCCAGCATCATATCCAGGGGTTTTCACTGTGCCTGCCTTGGAGTGCCTCGGGCTTTTAAGCCTCTGCCATCCCCCATGAGAACCAGATGTCCCAGACAGGGAAGGGATGGGGGCAGGGAGGCTTCCTCAGCCTAGGTTCTACAACAGAAAGACACATCTCCAGTGGACCAGAAGTCAACCCAAAGCCACAGCCACCCCACAGACCCATGAGCAGGAAATAAAAATGTATTGTTATAAGTCACTTAGTTTGGAGATTGTTTCTTACAAGGCATTATCACATCAAAAGCTGACTGATACAAACCATTTGATTTTATAGCAAAGGAAATCACAGCCTCAGAAGGCTGAGGAGTTGAAGACATCCTACAGAGGGGTTCAGGCTGAAAGGTAAAAGACTCAGAGTCAAGCTCTACCCTCACCTGGAGGATGCAGGTCTCAGGAACTAATCCTCCTTTCCTCAGTATCCTCTGACCTCCTTCAAAATGGAAAATTCTGTCCTCATCTAATGGATGCTAACCAGTAAAAACCTAAGCCTCACGAAGAAATATGTTAAAGAATCTTCTAGGCTGAGGAAACATCTTTCCTCCATGGCTCACAAAGGATGAACAGGTCAAGCTGATGGCCAAGTGGGCAGAGGACACACCCCCAACCCTTTCCCTGGTCTCCCAGTTAACAAATTTGGAGAATTTGGTGCTTCTGGACAAAGGGAACAGACTGGACTTTCTGCCTCTCAAATTCAAACCCACAGAGCAGTTATCCTGTAAGCCGCACTCCAGCTAACACCACTCAGGCTGTTAAACACCTGGCCCCGTCACCGCTGATAGAAAAACTGTGGCAATTGGAAGAGAGTGGCCGGGTATTTCCGAAGCTCTAAAACGGAACATTCTAAAAATGAAAACATGAGAGCTAGGGAGGAAAGAAGAGGCTGCCTTTAAAAATCAACCCTAAATCCCAATGTCTCCATTCTTCACAAAAGAATATCACTTGCACTGACAGAATTCAAGTCAGCTGAATCTTCACCAATTCCCTCTATTCCCAAGTGATGAGACTAGTTCAGTGTCCATGGCAGTTGACAGGTTCACGGACATTGACTAAATAATAAACTGCAAACTTAGCCGTGAATTCTGATTTGGGAGACCTTAACACCATCAAGAAAAACTTGACTTTCAGTTTGTAAAACGTATTGAGATGCAAGTGGACAGGTGAGGTAGTTTCCCTTTTAGAAAGTAAGTTTCTAGAGAACACGGGTGTCAGATGGGCACTTTCCCAAAAGCAACTTCCCCTGATGGTCCTGCCCGCCAGACCTTTTCCAAGCACCCGGCTGAAGGATCCAGCGTGAAGCCAGCAGCTTAAAATTTCCAACTTGCATGATAGCAGCTGCCCTGTTTTTAATCCATCCGATTGCAGTCACTACCACCGTCTTAGGCTGATGACTGAGACCTCAGTGTCACAAGCTCTCAGGCAGAACACGGCCTTTTGAACTTGCCCATGAATTGACTGGCCAAATCAGGTAATCAATGAACATCAATCCATTTACTGTACATATTTGAAAAACTGTGAGATCTGGGACATTACCTTGTCTTAGGGGATGTGGTTAGCCATTCTTCGTGTTTCTCAAATGTTATTAAATAAGCTGCAATTTCCTGAAACAGAAGAATAAAAAGATAATAACAACAATTAGCTCACATTGGATCCTGAGAGGTAAGAAAGTTTTCTGCTGTTTCCCAGCTGCTGTCCTCTTTCGTGAGGCCGGAACCCCATCTCCAGTGGAGAAACACTCGACTTGGACTGTGTTTCTATTTTGACTTTTTTAAGACCTTTCCATTCAACCTGCCAAACTATAATAATCAAAGCACTGGGTTTCTGAGTCAGTGGCAAGGACAAAGATATTTCTCTGTAGGAGGAAAACATCAGACACCATTTCAGCTTCTAAATGTCATTAATTTGAAGGAGGGGGAAAACACATGCCAACAACAGGTCTCCACTCATGCAAGGTCAGAATTGGAACATTTAGTTGGTCTCCTTCTGAAGCTGGAGTAACCTTTCATCACTGTCACAAGAAATGTTGCCTTCTCTCAGCATGAGCCCCAAGCCCCGAGCCAAATCACACAAAGATTAAAAAGAAAAGAAAAAGCCATATGACAGAGACAGAGACAGAGACAGAGAGGCAGAAAGAGAGAGAGAGAGAGAGTTAACCTTTCCCACTACTGATAACTTAACGTATTGAGGAGTGCTTCAGAACGAAGAGCAATGTCTGCAGAGTTTAAGGCAAAGATGGAAGAAATGTGGGCACCTGGAGGTAAATTAAATATTTATAAACACAACAACATCACTGCAGATAGAATTACTGATTTATTAACAATTTCCATAAAAAGCCAGTGGGTGACATCCACATAAGTCATTGCTCGGGCTCTGAGGCATGATGTGGGCCATTACTTCCAGCTCCAAATGAACCTGCTAACGTGAAAATGGCAGGGACTGTAAGTTAGATTAAGGTTGGACTAGTACACAGTTCCCTTGATCTTGGTGATGATACAGTACGGAGCTGCCGCCCTTGACAACCAGAAAAATGTGGAGAACGGGCCTCCCTTCTCAACTTTCTGTACAGCTGGGGTTCGTGGAGGGCTCCTCGTGATAGAGCAGCCTGGCCACCTAGAGACCTGCAGCCTCCCTCTGCAGTTAGCCTCTTCTGGGCTTGGACATTAGGGAGTGGACACCCATGACCACAGAGACGCTAAACTTGGCCTTGAAGAAAAAGAAGACACATCACCAAAACCAGGGAAGCGGAGCAGCTCAAGGTAGAAAAAACCACCCATGCCACACGGTATGAAGGTCACCGGCCTGGGGGGCGTGGGCAGTCAGGGCCTCACATCATTGTGGAAACCAGCCACGACCACGAGCTAGCCAATGACTAATCACCAGAGCCCAAGCCATCTCAGTCCAGAAGACTGGACCTTTCACCAAGAAGCTGGGAAGCAGAAACCTATGACAAAAACAGAGCTGCCTTGTTGTACAGATTTTTACTGTTGACTATGCAACCAAAGAAGCTGATCAACCAGCACATTGTTCCCTCTCGTCCCTGAGAGAGAACATATTCTCTTTCCCCTCCTTAGAAGATGTCTTCCCTACGGTGTCACCATAGATAGGTGTCACCTCCCCTGGCTGGCCCTCCTAACTCTTCATGACAGGATGGGTTGCCCATCCTCTGTGCTCCCATGGCACCCAGCACCTTCCCCCAGTGTGCAGGATTTATCACTCTGCATCCTAAGGGCTTGTTTACTTGGATAGCATCCCCCCACTGGGCCATGTACTCCTCAAGGGCAAGGAATATGTCATCACTGATGTACCCCTGAGACCTCACAATGTCCTGATAAGTGCTTGTTAGACAGATGGATGGATGAGTGGGTGGGTGGGTGGGTGCATGGGGGGAGGGAGGGAGGAAGAGTGGGCATTAGAGAAATAAAATCGCATCTATGAATGCCTGTGTGTGTGTCCTGAGTATGCTGCGTGTTTGTACATGTTTATTACTTAAGATAGTTGAAGCAAGTGCAAAAGCAGCAAAACCCAGCAGCTCCTAGATAAACATTTACTGGTGATTTAATTAACTCTAAGTCACTGTGGGAAGGTGATACAGTATCACAGTTAAGAGCACATGCTTTAGAAGCAAACAGACCTGGCTTGGGGCGCTGGCTCTGCCACTTACGCACTCTCTGATCTTGAGAACATCGCTTACCCTGTCTAGACCTCAGTTTCCTATGAAACTGAGATAATACCACCTCATGGGTAATTATAAGGAGTGAAAATTCTTAATACCCTGACTGGCGTATAGCTATGCCCCACCATCATCACTATCATGATTATGATTAGAAGGTCTACGAGTTGCAAGCTGGCTCCACAGAGGCCCCGAGGAGGCAGCAGGTACCAAATGGTCCAGCTCAGAATCTTCCAGCGCTGCTGGACTTACCTTCATCGATCCCACCCTCCACCCCCTTCCACCCCCATCCACCGCCTATTCCCACAGTGAATGGTATCATCACAGTGACTCTTCAGAGTTAGTTGGAGTCAATCCTTCCCTTTATCTACTGGTGCCCATTTGGTTGCACAAAGCATTCATTTATTCACCTCAGAGACCTAACTAACGTTTTGCATCTCAAGAGAATAGTAAACAGGACATGCTGAGCATCTTCTTCAAAATAAACATTTGTAACCGTATTGTCACGGAATGTAGTTATTTTGTAAAGAATTATAGGATTGACGTTTTTCTAATACTTTCAGAAAAGGAGTTCAGAATTTATACAATAATAAACACCAGGTCTTGAAACAATTCTGCATATTATAAACTATTCAAGTGTGTAGCTTTCCATCTACAATAATAAGTTTCCCAGAAACTAAATAGGCATGAGCTGGTAATGAAAGGTATGTATGAGCGTGGGTTAGTATGTGTGACAGTCATTAATGAAACTGAACAATTGAATGACCTTGACAGCAGGCAGTGGCTAGAGTCAGGAAGTGCCACTTCCTAGGCGCATCAGCCCATCTACCTGAATTTCAGGAGCCTTGATATCTGGGGGAATAGTCTATGCCAACTGGAACCCCTGGGATCCATGCCCTTGCCCAGGATCATGCTGAGAGCTAAGTGACCCCTAATGGCCCAGAAGGATGGAGGCACAGGGCACCCCAGACACCTCTAGATTCATCACAGTGTCCCAAAGACCCAGACTCCCAAAGAAGGCCTTTATAAACATCCCTCAGGCAACAGTCACCCTAACCTGGCAGGGCCCCCCTCTACTGCTACTGTCGTGCAAAGAGAAAAACTCCCTGGACTACTTATTGCAATCAATGTTTACTCTACAAATGTTTATTGAGCACCTACTATGACCAGTCAGAGAATAAGACCACATGAAGCCTGAGAGGGCAGACAGCAGAAGCAAGAAGGAATACAATTCTGCAGCCTGTGGAACAAAGCCACATTCACAGAAAGATAGACAAAAGGAAAAGGAAGAGGACTATGTACTACGAAGGAAGAAGATAAAAACCCAGAAAAACAACTAAATGAAGTGGAGATAGGCAACCTGCCAGAAAAAGAATTCAGAATAATTATAGTGAGGATGATCCAAGACCTCGGAAAAAGAATGGAGGAAAAGATCAAGAAGATGCAAGAAATGCTTAACAAAGACCTAGAAGAATTAAAGAACAAACAAACAGAGATGAACAATACAATAACTGAAAAGAAAACTACCCTAGAAGGAATCAATAGCAGAAGAACGGATAAGTGACCTGGAAGACAGAATGGTGCAATTCACCGCTGCAGAACAGAATAAAGAAAAAGGAATGAAAAGAAATGAAGGCAGCCTAAGAGACCTCTGGGACAACATTAAATGCACCAACATTCACGTTATAGGGGTCCCAGAAGGAGAAGAGAGAGAGAAAGGACCCGGGAAAATATTTGAAGAGATTATAGTTGAAAACTTCCCTAACATGGGAAAGGAAATAGCCACCCAAGTCCAGAAAGCGCAGAGAGTCCCAGGCAGGATAAACCCAAAGAGAAACATGCTGAGACACATAGTAACCAAATTGACAAAAATTAAAGACAAAGAAAATTTAGTAAAAGCAACAAGGGAAAAATGACAAATAACATACAAGGGAACTCCCATAAGGTTAACAGCTGATTTCACAGCAGAAACTCTACAAGCCAGAAGGGAGTGGCACGATATATTTAAAGCAATGAAAGGGAAGAACCTACAACCAAGATTACTCTACCCAGCAAGGATCTCATTCAGATTCGATGGAGAAATGAAAAGCTTTACAGACAAGCAAAAGCTAAGAGAATTCAGCACCACCAAACCAGCTCTACAACAAATGCTAAAGGAATTGCTCTAAGTGGGAAACACAAGAGAAGAAAAGGACCTACAAAAACAAACCCAATGGTAATAGGAACATACATATCAATAATCACCTTAAGTGTGAATGGATTAAATGCTCCAACCAAAAGACAGATGTTCGCTGACTGGATACAAAAACAAGACCCATCTATACGCTGTCTATAAGAAACCCACTTCAGACCTAGGGACACATACAGACTGAAAGTGAGGGGATGGAAAAAGATATTCCATGCAAATGGAAATCAAAAGAAAGTTGGAGTAGCAATACTCATAACAGATAAAATAGACTTTAAAATAAAGAATGTTACAAGAGACAAGGAAGAACACTACATAATGATCAAGGAATCAATCCACAAAAAAAATATAACAATTATAAATACACCTAAAGACGTAAATGTAAGGCCAGACACTATAAAACTCTTAGAGGAAAACATAGGCATAATACTCTATGACATAAATCACAGCAAGATCCTTTTTGACCCTCCTAGAGAAATGGAAATAAAAACAAAAATAAACAAATGGGACCTAATGAAACTTAAAATCTTTTGCACAGCAAAGGAAACCATAAACAAGCTGAAAAGAAAACCCTCAGAATGGGATAAAATATTTGCAAATGAAGCAACTGACAAAGGGTTAATCTCCAAAATATACAAGCAGCTCATGCAGTTCCATAACAAAAAACAAACAACCCAATCCAAAAATAGGCAGAAGACCTAAACAGACATTTCTCCAAAGAAGATATACAGATCGCCAACAAACACATGAAAGGATGCTCAACACCACTAATCATTAGAGAAATGCAAATCAAAACTACAATGAGGTATCCCTCACACCAGTCAGAATGGTCATCATCAAAAAAATCTACAAACAATAAATGGTGGAGAGGGTGTGGAGAAAAGGGAACACTCTTGCACTGCTGATGGGAATGTAAATTGATACAGCCACTATGAAGAACAGTTTGGAGGTGCCTTAGAAAACTAAAAATAGAACTACCATATGACCCAGCATCCCACTACTGGGCATATACCCTGAGAAAACCATAATTCAAAAAGAGTTATGTACCACAATGTTCATTGCAGCTCTATTTACAATAGCCAGGACATGGAAGCAACCTAAGTGTCCATCGACAGATGAATGGATAAAGAAGATGTGGTACATATATACAGTAGAATATTACTCAGTCATAAAAAGAAATGAAACTGAGTTATTTATAGTGAGGTGGATGGACATAGAGTCTGTCATACAGAGTGAAGTTAGTCAGAAAGAGAAAAACAAATAACATTTGCTAACACATATATATGGAATCTAAAAAAATAAAAAAAGGTTCTGGAGAACCTGGGGCAGGACAGGAATAAAGACGCAGACATAGAGAATGGACTTGAGGACACGGGGAGGGGGAAGGGTAAGCTGGGACGAAGTGAGAGAGTGGCATGGACATATATACACTACCAAATGTAAAATAGCTAGTGGGAAGCAGCCGCATAGCACAGGGAGATCAGCTCAGTGCTTTGTGACCACCTAGAGGGGTGGGATAGGGAGGGTGGGAGGGAGATGCAAGAGGGAGGGGATATGGGGATATATGTATATGTACAGCTGATTCACTTTGTTACAGCAGAAACTAACACAACATTGTAAAGCAACTATACTCCAATAAAGTTGTTAAAAAAATTATAAATATATATGCACCCCCAACATCAGAGCACCTCAGTACATAAGGAAAATGCTAACAGCTATAAAAGAGGAAATGGGCAGTAACACAATAATAGTGGAGGACTTTAACACCTCACTTACAACAATGAACAGACCATCCAGACAGAAAATTAATAAGGAAACACAAGCTTTAAATGACACTTATAGGACATTCCATCAGAAAACAGCAAATTACACTTTATTCTCAAGTGCACATGGAACATCCTCCAGGATAGATCACATCTTGGGTCACAGATCAAGCCTCGGTAAATTTAAGAAAACTGAAATCATATCAAGCATCTTTTCCGACCAAAACACTATGATATTAGAAATAAATTACAGGGGAAAAACCATAAAAAAACATAAACACGTGGAGGCTAAACAATACATTACTAAATAACCAAGAGATCACTGAAGAAATCAAGGAGGAAATCAAAAAATATGTAGAGACAAATGACAACAAAAACACAATGATCCAAAACCTATGGGATGCAGGGACTTCTGTGGTGGTGCAGCGGTTAAGAATCCACCTGCCAATGCAGGGGACACGGGTTCAAGCCCTGGTCCAGGAAGATCCTACATGCCGCAGAGCAGCTAAGTCCATGCGCCCCAATTACTGAGCCTGTGCTCTAGAGCCCACGAGCCACAACTACTGAGCCCGAGTGCCACAACTACCGAAGTTTGCATGCCTAGAGCCCCTGATCTGCGATAAGAGAAGCCACTGCAATTAGAAGCCCGTGCACCACAACAAAGAGTGGCCTCCGCTCACCACAACTTGAGAAAGCCCATGCACAGCAACGAAGACCCAACGCAGCCAGAAATAAATAAATAAATTTATTTTTTTTAAATCCTATGGGATGCAACAAAAGCAGTTCTAAGATGGAAGTTTATAACAATACAATCCTACCTCAAGAAACAAGAAAACTCTCAAATAAACAATCTAACCTTACACCTAAAGTAAGTAGAGGAAGAAGAACAAACAAACCCCAAAGTTAGTAGAAGGAAAGAAATCATAAAGATCAGAGCAGAAATAAATGAAATAGAAACAAAGAAAACAATAGCAAAGATCAATAAAACTAAAAGCTGGTTCTTTGAGAACATAAACAAAATTGATAAACCTTTAGACAGACTCATCAAGAAAAAGAGGGAGAGGACTCAAATCAGTAAAATTAGAAATGAAAAAGGAGAAGTTACAAGGGACATTGCAGAAATACAAAGCATCCTAAGAGAATACTACAAGCAACTCTATGCCAATAAAATGGACAACCTGGAAGAAATGGACAAATTCTCAGAAAGGTATAACCTTCAAATACTGAACCAGGAAGAAATAGAAAATATGAACAGACCAATCACAAGAAATGAAATTGAAACTGTGGTTAAAAATGTTCCAACAAGGGGCTTCCCTGGTGGCGCAGTGGTTGAGAGTCCGCCTGCCGATGCAGGGGACATGGGTTCGTGCCCCAGTCCGGGAAGATCCCACATGCCGCAGAGCGACTGGGCCCGTGAGTCATGGCCCCTGAGCCTGCACATCCGGAGCCTGTGCTCCACAACGGGAGAGGCCACAACAGTGAGAGGCCCGTGTACTGCCAAAAAAAAAAAAAAAAAAAAAAAAATTGCAGAGGAAGGAACACTCCCAAACTCATTCTATGAGGCCACCATCACCCTGATATCAAAACCAGACAGAGATGCTACAAAAAAAGAAAATTACAGAACAATATCACTAATGAATATAGATGCAAAAATCCTCAACAAAATACTGGCAAACAGAATCCAACAATACATTAAAAGGATCATACAACATGATCAAGTGGGATTTATCCTAGGGATGCAAGGATTCTTCAATATACACAAATCAATCAATGTGATACACCACATTAACAAACTGAAGGATAAAAACCATATGATCATCTCAATAGATGCAGAAAAAGCTTTTGACAAAATTCAGCACCCATTTATGATAAAAACTCTCCAGAAAGTAGGCATAGAGGGAAACTACCTCAGCATAATAAAGGCCATATATGACAAACCCACAGCAAACATCATTCTCAATGGTGAAAAGCTGAAAGCATTTCCTCTAAGATCAGGAACAAGACAAGGATTTCCACTCTTGCCACTATTATTCAACATAGTTTTGGAAGTCCTAGCCACGGCAATCAAGAAGAAAAAGAAATAAAAGGAATACAAATTGGAAAAGAAGAAGTAAAACTGTCACTGTTTGCAGATGACATGATACTTTACATAGAGAATCCTAAAGATGCCACCAGAAAACTACTAGAGCTAATCAATGAAATTGGTAAAGTTGCACAGAAATCTCTTGCATTCCTTTACACTAACAATGAGAGATCAGAAAGAGAAATTAAGGAAACAATCCCATTCACCATTGCAACGAAGAGAATAAAATACCTAGGAATAAACCTACCTAAGGATGTAAAAGACCTGTACTCAGAAAACTATAAGACACTGATGAAAGAAATCAAAGATGACACAAACAGATGGAGAGATATACCATGTTCTTGGATTGGAAGAATCAATATTCTGAAAATGACTATACTACCCAAAGCAATCTACAGATTCAATGCAATCCCTATCAAATTACCAATGGCATTTTTTCCAGAACTAGAAAAAAAATCTTAAAATTTGTATGAAGACAGAAAAGACCTTGAATAGCCAAAGCAATCTTGAGGGGAAAAAACGGAGGTGGAGGAATCAGACTCCCTGACTTCAGACTATATTACAAAGCTACAGTAGTCAAGACAATATGGTACTGGCACAAAAACAGAAATATAGATCAATGGAACAGGATAGAAAGCCCAGAGATAAACCCATGCATCTATGGTCACCTTATCTTTGATAAAGGAGGCAAGAATATACAGTGGAGAAAAGACAGCCTCTTCAATAAGTGGTGCTGGGAAAACTGGATAGCTACGTGTAAAAGAATGACATTAGAACACTCACTAACACCATACACAAAAATAAACTCAAAATGGATTAAAGACCTAAATGTAAGACCAGACAATATGAAACTCTTAGAGGAAAACATAGGCAGAACGCTCTATGATGTAAATCACAGCAAGATCTTTTTTGACCCACCTCCTAGAGTAATGGAAATAAAAACAAAAATAAACAAATGGGACCTCATGAAACTTAAAAGCTTTTGAACAGCAAAGGAAACTATAAACAAGACAAAAAGACAACCCTCAGAATGGGAGAAAATATTTGCAAATGAATCAACAGACAAAGGATTAATCTCCAAAATATATAAACAGCTCATGCAGCTCAATATTAAACTAACAAACAACCCAATCCAAAAATGGGCAGAAGACCTAAATAGACATTTCTCCAAAGAAGACATACAGATGGCCAAGAAGCACATGAAAAGATGCTCAACATCACTAATTATTAGAGAAATGAAAATCAAAACTACAATGAGGTTATCACCTCACACCGGTTAGAATGGGCATCATCAGAAAATCTAGAAACAATAAATGCTGGAGAGGGTGTGGAGAAAAGGGAACCCTCTTGCACTGTTGGTGGGAATGTAAATTGATACAGCCACTATGGAGAACAGTATGGAGGTTCCTTAAAAAACTAAAAATAGAATTACCATATGATCCAGCAATCCCACTACTGGACATATACCCAGAGAAAAACCATAATTCAAAAAGACACATGCACCCCAGTGTTCACTGCAGCACTATTTACAATAGCCAGGTCATGGAAATAACCTAAATACCCATCAACAGATGAATGGACAAAGAAGATGTGGTACATATATACACAATGGAATATTACTCAGCCATAAAAGGAACGAAATTGGGTCATTTGTAGAGACGTGGATGGACCTAGAGACTGTCATACAGAGTGAAGTAAGTCAGAAAGAGAAAAACAAATATCGTCTATTAATGCATATATGTGGACTCTAGAAAAATGGTACAGGTGAACTGGTTGCAGAGCAGAAATTGAGACACGGAAGTAGAGAAAAAACATATGGACACCAAGGGAGGAAAGCGGGGTGTGGGTGGAGTGTTGGTGTGATGAATTGGGAGAGTGGGATTGACATATACACACTAATATGTATAAAATGGATAACTAATAAGCACCTGCTGTGTAAAAAAATAAA
Source organism: Tursiops truncatus (assembly GCF_011762595.2). Lineage (NCBI taxonomy): Eukaryota > Metazoa > Chordata > Mammalia > Artiodactyla > Delphinidae > Tursiops > Tursiops truncatus. The sequence goes on from NC_047034.1 coordinate 178,743,407, forward strand.
AAAATTTTAAATAAAGAGCACATGAAGCCTGCTCTTAAAGAGCTCACAGCCAGGCACAGAGATAAGTCAACATAACAGTGGGGTGTTCGCGCCATCACGGGGTCAACTGTCCTGTCGACTCTGTAGGCAGACCCATGGGTCATCTCAGGCCTACCGAGCTGCCATCAAGCAAGCAGAGGCCCCGGGGAACCACACCGAGTTACGAACTATCTTCGAGCACCAGCCGCCCCCTCCTGCGCTCTCACGGTAACAAGGACACCTCCCACGCAGATCCCCCCTGGGTGGAGCCCCTGTCCCGCTTAAAGGCAGCCCCTCTGAGCAAAGGAAACTGAATTCCCAGAGCCAGGCTTCCTCCTGTGTCATATTCACATCGACTAAGCCCCAGAGCTGGACCCAACCACCAGGGAGCGTCGCTGCACTGCTGTCTGGCTCCCAGCCGGATGGGGCGTGTCTGGGTCACCTGTCTACTCCCAGACCCGTGCTGCCCAGCCCATGCCCCTTATTCTGGTTCTCATCTGTCTCATCATCAGACAGGCAGACCGTGGGCCAGACCCTGCCTCCCCAAAGCTTAGGATCTTTATGGGGAGAGAGCTAGGCACACCCCAAAGAACCACAAAGAGCAGAAGATGCTAAATAGTGTGGAACAAAGTGAGAACCATCAACATTCAGAGTAAGGAGAGTCATCTGGGCTACGAAGGGGAATGATTTCGGGGGGAGAAGGACTTCATCATCTGTGTCATCGTTACCATCATAACAGGTAACGTTGGCAGAGTGATGTCTAAGGCCAGCGACTGCTCTAGGACTTCATGGGGGATAGTCTCACTTAATCTTCAAAACAAACTACAAAGTGAGATCATGCCCGTTTTACAGGTGGGGAAACTTGAGTCACAGGGCAGTTAAGTGGCTTGCCCAAGGTCACACGGCTAAACTCTGTAGAACCCAAACCCATGCAGAATGGTTCCAGAGCCCACACTCTCCAGGACTGATCTGAATTTCTTTAAAGAACAGCTACGGTGTGTTCAGATGGAGAAAAGGAAAACCTGCACGTGTACAGTCATGCTTTCCTAACTCAGGCTAACAGCCTCCTGCTTCCCACTGAGCTGGGGTCACCTCGCTGCCCCACCTTCCTTCAGGGAGCCAGGAGGAGTCAGACTGAGCATCTATCAGCAGGATTCTCTCCTTCCAACAGGATCAGGCTCATTTCCACCCAAAACCCTTGTATGATTCATGAGATCGTCTACTTCAATGATAGGAAAAGTTTTTTATATCCAGGAACCATTTGCTTTAAATGTCTTACAATACAGGCAAAACAACAGACACAAAGAGACAAACACTCTAGCTGAAGAGGGGAAGAGGTTTGGAAGAAAAAGCATCTTCATCCCAACTGTCTGGCCCTCCCCCTCTTTCCCCAAAGCTCCAGCAACCTAGGGCTCCGAAGAAGACAGACAGACACACAGATCCGGGCCATCTCATTTTCACAGAGCAGGAAACTGAGGCCCAGAGAAGGGGAGGGACTTGGCCAAGGTCACGTGTTTGTGGCTCAGCCAAGCTGGGACCCGGGACTCCCGACGCCCAGTGCGTGATGCTCTCTCCCCTCCTGCCTGTTGCCTCTCAAACTCAAGTCTGGCCCAGGAAATTCATAGAACGCTCAAACCAAAAGAGAGTGTGTCCCAGAGAAGTGCAAACTGGGACTCAAACAAAATCACGTACCCAAATGTCCACAGCAGCATTGTTCACAATCGCCAAAAGGCGGAAGCACCCCAGGTGTCTATCAACAGACGGATGGATGCGTAAACAGAGTATGGTCTTTCCACACGATAGGTTATTCAGCCACAAAAACGAATGAAGTTCAAACGCACACTGCAACACGGATGAACCTTGAAAACATGCTGGCGAAAGAAGCCAGACACACGAGGCCGCGTGTTGTATGCGCCCATGGATATGAATGTGCAGAACAGGCAAATCCGCAGACAGGAGACAGGTTGGCGGTTGCCAGGAGCCGGACGAAGAGGGGTGGTGGGGAGTGACTGCTAAGGGGCGTGGGGTCTCCTTTTGAGGGGATGCGAATATCTGGAACTAGATAGTGGTGAAGGTTATACAACGTCGAGGATACACTAAATGCCACTAAGGTAAATTTTGTGTGCATTTCACCGCAATAAAAAAGAACGAGAAGAGAGTGCAGACATCCAGGGAGGTGTGGCCGGAGATGAAGAAAATGCCAGCCCTCCCTTCCTACAAGGTTGGACCCTGAACCCAAAGGGCCACCCGCGTGCCTGCGGGCCTGCCCCAGCTCCCCGGCTCCCGTGGTATCTGTTTCTCCTGGATCCTAAACACTGCATCAGTGCCGAGAAGAGCGACTCGACTGTCAAGAAGAAGGAATTCACTGCAGCATCCAAAGCAAAGACTGTCCAGCTTGCAGATTTTAAATGTTTAGTTTGCCCTTTGGATGTTCAAATAGAAAAACTGTCACCGAGGTATGGTGTCTGTGTGTGGCAGGGGCTCAGGGAACAGGCTGCAGTAGAATCCCACAGGCCCCTGTATCTTTCTGGCATTGGGTTCAGTCCCTGCAGGTCAGGGAGGTGGGTGGCCCCTCCCCAAGGCACTGACCAAGCCCCACCAAGAAGGACAGAGTGGGCAGGACTTCCTGGCATTGTTGCCTGGTCACATGCTCTGTCGCCGTGCATCTCTGCCATCCAATGTCATGCCGACCGCCCACCATCCAACTGCCAGATGGGCCTGGTCCTGTCTGCCCCCAGGTGATGGGTCAGACAGGAAGCTGCAAAGCCCATCTCGGTGGTGAGCCAGCGAGGCTCGGGGTCATCCTCAGAGGCTGCCCCCAGGACTGGCAGGTGGGAATGCATTGTGCCAACCTGTCTTTTCTTGCCCCTTCCCACCTCGGCCCCCATGCACTGATTCATCCTGCATAACCTGTCTGGCCTTGTTCATGGTTCACCTCTTCCAGGGAGTCTTCCCTGCTGTCTCACTCCACAGTGAACACCAGCTTCTGGAACCTTCTCAGCAGTGGTTGCACCACTCCTGGACTCCTAGCATGCAGGGTTTTCTGTGGCTAGTGTTTCTGTGCCTGGTGGTTCTCCCTTCCTAGTTTCACAGTGTCTGGGGAGGGTCTGAGTCTCAGTCCCTACATCACTGTAGAGCCCGGAGTGGTTCCTATACCCAAAGATGACTGTTGGCAGACAGAGGTTGAGTGAAAGAATGCAAAGTTCTCTTCTAAAGGATGCAAACAGAAGGAGCCCACGTATGAGCCAACTCTTGCTGCAAGCTGTGTGGTTGGGGGGTGGACAAATAAAGGTGGAGTTGCCGTTGAAGTTCGACGCCCTACATGAAGAGGTTGGACAGAAATGTTCCACTAAGCGCTCCACATTCGGAAAGGCAGCACCTGGCCAGCCCAGCCGCACCAGGGCAGCACTGTCCAGTACAAACATAACGTGGGTCACAAAGGCAGGCCACAGCTGTGATTTTAACACTTCTAGAAGCTACATTTTTTGTAAAGTAAAAAGAAACAAATTAATTGTAATAATGTATTTTCTATTTTGACCCGATATGTCCAAAATATTATGACTTCACAAATTTTTTTAAAAAGCAGTCATGAGCTATTTCACAAATTTGTTCATACTAACTTTTCAAACCTCAGTGTGTATTTTCCATTTCTAGCCCATCCCAATTGACAGCAGCCGTATTTCAAGTGCTGGGCAGCTACCTGCGGCTGCCGTATTGGACAGAGCAGGTCCAGATACAGACATCACGGGGGCCTGAGAAACACAACATGCCTTCTGGAGCCAAGCCCTCTGCGTCCACAGGGCTTGTGTGGAGCTCAGGTGTGACTGAAGATGCAGCTGCAACAAACGCTTCCTTTGAAGCAGGGCTCACTGCCCCATTGGTCCACCTCAGAGGTCCACCTCAGAGGTCCACCACACCATGTCCTGCCTCCGGTGTGTGGGAGGCTATGCCTGTTTGGAGGAGGATATGGGATTCTCAGAGGGGCCGAATTCACCTCATCTCTCAGCCCGAGCTCACTGTCACTTCCATTCCCTCTCCAGGAGCCACCCACTGAGGACACCCCATAGAATTACTCAGCCCAGAGAAACTGGCTTCCCCTTCAGCCATTTCCCCTGAAGCAGCCCTCAGAAAAAGGACCGGTCCTTTCTGTTGGCTCTCCGTTCTTCATCTGGGGGTCCAATGTCAGTGAGAGGGAAAGGTCAGTCTCGAGGGGTTTTTAGTGCTTATTGGGACGAACTCAACATGCAAACAAACAAAAGCAACAACAAGCTATATAGAGATATGTTTTGTTTGTTATTCTCCCGAGTCCAAGTAAAGAAAATACCTGCGGTCTACACGATCTCAGATATTTTGCACACGCACACCAAAAAAAAAAAAAAAATAGATCTTTCAACCTAAGGGATAAATTTTTAAAGTTTGTTTTTTATGAGAGTTCTGCACAAGGGCTTTATCTGTAAGGGACCAAAGCTGGGGGGGGGCGGGGAGCCAGGACTCTCCTAGCAGCTGGCCCCAGCATCTGCTACAGCCACAAAATGCAATTATATTACTCCCAAACGAGAAGTAAAAATATCTTTTTTCCAATACTCTTGGTTTTAAGACTCATACTTTATGTCCTCTGGGTATTTCAGTGGTTCCAGATCTCTGTGTTATGTACTTTATTAGGGATGTGTGAATGTCATATTAATGACTTCTAACCAACATGTTTACAGTGGAAGCAAATTTTCCCAGAACCCACTGCTCACTGCACTTTACAAAACATAATTGGCTTTAATTTAAATAAATAAATAGCCATTCCTTACCCCACTCCCAGTGGCATCCCTCCCCTGCTCTCTCCAGGGCACCCCATACATGAAGCTGGTGGGTCTCCTCCTCCATGATAAATATTCCAACCCTGGGTCCAAGAGTGCCACGCTCCCTCTTTATACATCCTGTCTCCATCCACTGAAGGACTTCCGGAGAGCCCAGCTGGCCAAGCCAACACCCTCTACATGACGTTCTGGGTCCCCACCCACAGGTCCACCCCAAATCATGCTTTTGAAATAACCAGCTCTTGTGATAAACAACAGCATACAGAATAATGGTTTCTACTTTATACATAGGGTATATAAAGGGTATACAAAGGGTAGCATACAATTTGACAAGTTATGAGTGTGGTGGCAATTAAGGTCTCAGGGACCCAAGGGTGTCTGGAAGACTTTCTACAAAATGGTAAGTAGCAATTCAGGATAAATTCCTAACAGCCCAGATTTGTGAAATAAAGCCTGGCTCAGTTGGCTGTCTGTTATTTAGATGTGGTAAAGCATTCTCATAACCATCAAAGTGCCAATCAGAGCAGAAACAATGAGCCATCATAAAAACAGTCAGAGAAAGATTCAGTGAAGAAGCAATTCCTCCAGTCTCTCCTTCATTTCATTATCCACTCTTTGGTTCAATCATTCGATGAATTATTGAGCACCTACTATATGCCAGGCACTACACGAGGCCCTAATGATACAAAGACATATGAGTGATGGCCTTGGGAAATAGAATTGGGAAGACAGACAGAGCTGCAGGATCCAGGGCTATTGTCAACAGCAAAACAGATGATGAATGCTAAATTAGCAGCACAAATAATGTGTTCATACTGGGAAGAGAAGGGAAGGTTTTTGCCAAGGAGCCAACATCCAAACTGGGTCTTGAAGGATGAGTAGGAGGTTGCCAGGCTGACAAATGGTAACGGCATTAGGGAAAGAAACAGCATGTGCAGAAACAGGAAAGTGGGAAAAGCAAATGTGTTTGGGAGACTTTGAGTAACATGAAGTCGTAGAGTCTGAAGGGTATAGAACAACAGGACCCAAAGATGGAAAGGGTAGAGAGGCAGCAGACTGTGGAGGAATGAAGATGCCAGGAGAACGCAGCTTTATCCACAAGAGCCAGGGAGCCGTGGAAAGCTTTTAAGTGGAGAGGAGGCACAAAAAGAGCTGTGCTTCAGAAACATCACTCTGATGGTGCCGGGGCAGAGAGGGGGCTACCGACTGTGATTACAGCCCAGGAAGGAGATGGTGAGACCCTGGACTATGACAGTGGAGATGGGCAAGACGGAACTAACTTGAATTTTTTCAAAAGTGAATAAGTATGGCTTGAAAGCCAATTGGCTGGAGAAAATGAGGGACAGTGAGGTAGTGAGGACATCCAAAGGGAGCAAAGGAAGCCCAGGGGCTGAATCCACCCGAGATGCGTTTGCTTGGTAAACACAGTATTTGTTCCCGTTTGGTTTATTTGCCAACATTTAAAGATTGGGAAATGGGGATTTGCAGTTCTCCTAAAACATAAGGTCTGGCCACTCTGGGACCACATCCCTAGAGATCACCCACTGGCTGCAGTTGAGGAGCAGCTGCCCACCATCCCCCCCGCCCCGCCCCGGCTGGTCTTTTCACTCACAATACATGCCTGGACCTAGTAGGCATGCGACTTTGGGACTCCCACTCTGATGTTTCTGGCATTGGAAGCGGAGTAGACTGTAGGACCATGAACCATATATGTTATCCAGAAAGAAATATATTTAGAGCAATAGATTTTAGAAGGAGAGATATGTTAACCAGAGTACTCATTGCTTCTTAATACAATGACATTTGCTGATTAATCCGGACCCAAGATTGCCCCAACTTCTATTTCAATATTGTCCCAGTTGTCGATCTGTTTTTCTCTTAGCTCCAATTTTACCCTTATTTGTCCTGCTTTGTGACACGGAAGATGGGCCCTGTAAACATTCTCCCATGCTGGCTTGGCAGGATGTCAAGCTCCTTCCGTAGGGCAATGAAGTGCCCCTACAAGATGATGGTGCCAGACATCCCTTCTGGTTTCTGTCCTCTGTCACTATTAGTATGATCATCATTATTATTCAGACCAGGAGCCCAGTGACCATGCAGATGAGCACCAGCCACACCCCCAGGACACCCTCCCGCTGCTGGCAGGCTGCAGCTCTGGCCCACCTGACACCCTCAAGCAACAGTGAACCATGTCTGCAGAACAACTGTAGCCCATGCCCTTTGGCAGCCAGCGTGTTCCTGTGGTGGCCCTGTGCTCTGAAGAGGTCCGAATTTCAGCCTATGCAGTGAGGGGGGACTCTGCCAGTCCTTAGTTTATTTATTGTCTACTCTTTCGCAGCCTACAGGTAGTTGCTTAGTATTGCTTAGTTGCTTAGTATCAGATACTTCTAGAACACTTAGAATTCTATTTTACCCCATTAGTAGTCAATCACCTTTTACTAGCTAACAATTCCTTACCTTAAATTTCCTCTGTTCAAATACCCAATATGGTTTCTGTGTCCTGACTGGACCCTGACTGATATAAGGATCGTCCACATCCCTGAAGATACTTATAACCTCACTGCTGTGCCATCTTAAAAGACACACTAAAAAGTACAGGGGGAATAAAAAGACACCTGAAGGAAAGGAAGCATGTACTGAGGGAAATACATAAATTACTCCAGTGAGGAATCTATAGCAAGTTTCCTGGATGCCAGCCACATAGTAGTTTGAAAGCCATTGGAACAATGTACGTCCTACACTTTAATTTGTGAGAAGATTGAATCTGCCTGTTCGGGGAGACAAAAAGCATTTCTTGTAGAGTGGGAAAAAGTTACTCTATCTCTCTTTGGCTGCACGATTTGGGATACGTCACTTGACATTTCCTCACCTAAAATGTGGGATAACATAATTGTATTACATGAGATAATATATGCAGATTCTTGGCACACTGGGTTAAAACTTTTTAAAATCAGCTCCACTGAGGTATAATTCACATACAATAAAATGCAACTCAGGCTTCCCTGGTGGCACAGTGGTTGAGAATCTGCCTGCTAATGTAGGGGATATGGGTTCAAGCCCTGGCCTGGGAAGATCCCACATGCCGCGGAGCAACTGGACCTGTGAGCCACAACTACTGAGCCTGCGCGTCTGGAGCCTGTGCTCCGCAACAAGAGAGGCCCCTATAGTGAGAGGCCCGCGCACCGCAATGAAGAGTGGCCCCCGCTTGCCACAACTAGAGAAAGCCCTCGCACAGAAACGAAGACCCAACACAGCCCAAAATAAATAAGTAAATAAATAATTTTTTTAAAAAATGCAACTCATTTTAAATGCACAGTTCAATGAATGCTAACAAACAAATCTATTATGTATCTATCACCACATTCAAGATAAAAACATTTTCAGCACCATGAAAAGTTCCTTCATACCCTTTTCAGTTAATCTCTCTCACACCTCCAGCCTCAAGCAAGCATTGATCTGCTTTCTGTCATTGTAGATTAGTTTTGCCTGTTCTCAAATCTTATGTAAATGAAATCATACAGTATGTACTCTCTTTGTTTCTGTTTTCTTTCATTCACGATAATGTTTTTGAGATTAATCCATGTTGTTGTGTGTATCAGTAGTAATCCATTCTTTTTCATTGTAGAGTATTATTCCATTGTACGGATATATCACGATTTGTTTAGCCATTCAAATGCTGATGAACATTTGTGTTGTTTCCAGTTTGGGGCTGTTATGAATAAACTATTATTAACATTTATATACAAGTCTTTGTGTGGACATGTTTTCATTTCTCTTTGGTAAAAACCTAGGTGTGAAATGGCTTTGTCATACGGTAAATATGTGTTTAACTTTATATGAAATGGCCAAAGTGCTTTCCAAAGAGATTGTACTATTTTATATTTCCGTCAGAAATGTGTATGAATTAAAGTTGCTCCACATCTTTGCCAACACTTGGAACTACCTGTTTTTTCAATTTTAGCCATTGTCATGGGTGTGCAGTTATCTCATTGCAGCTTCACTTTGCTTTTCCCTAATGACTAATAATTTGTGACATTTAGTCATGCACTTATTGACTATTTATATACTTTCTTTTGTAAAGTCTATTTTAATGTTTGCCCAGTTTTTAATTGGGTTGTTTGTCTTTCTACAGTTGAATATTAATAGTTCTTTTTGTATTTTGGATATGAGGCCTTCATCAGGTTTATGCATTATAAATATTTTCCTCCAGTCTCTGGATTACTTTTTCATTTTCTTAAGGGTATATTTCAAAGACCAAAAGTTTTTAAATTTGGTTAAGTCTAATTTATCATTTTTTCTTCTTCTGCCCAATTTAAGAAATCTTTGTCTACTCCAAGTTCTCTGCTTTTTATTTGAAATGTTTAGGCGGTTTGTGTTTCATGTAATTACTGATGTGGTTGAGTTTACGTTCACCAGCATGCTATTTTTTTCTATTTGTTCCATTTGTTCCTTGTTCCCTTTTCCTCCTTTTCTTGTCTTCTATTGGATTAACTGATTTTTTTTTTTAGTATTCCATTTAATCTCCACTATTGGCTTATTAGGTTTGCTTCTGTTTTATTTGCGGCTGCCCTAGGATTTACATTATGTATCCTTAACAGAATCTACCTTCAAATAATATTATCCCACTTGTGTATATCTGAAGGGACTTAAACGGTATGCTTCCATTTTGCCCATTCTTTTATTCCTGTTATTGTTTGTTGTCATATGTTTTTTTTTAATTTATTTATTTATGGCTGCGTTGGGTCTTCATTGTTGTGCGCGGGATTTCTCTAGTTGTGGCAAGCAGGGGTTACTCTTTGTTGCAGTGCGCAGGCTTCTCATTGCAGTGGCTTCTTTTGTTGTGAAGCATGGGATCGGGCTCTAGGCATGCAGGCTTCAGTAGCTGTGGCATACAGGCTCAGTAGTTGTGGTGCATGGGCTTAGTTGCTCCATGGCATGTGGGATCTTCCCGGTCCAGGGCTCGAACCTGTGTCCCCTGCATTGGCAGGCAGATTCTCAAACCACTGCACCACCAGGGAAGTCCTGTTGTCATATATTTTACATCTTTCTCTGTTCTGGGCCCCCAATGCAGTGATTTAAACAATTCATTATGTTTTAAAGAAATTTAAAATGAAGAAAAATCTCTGATATTTACCTATGTATTTACCATTTTCAGCACTGAGTCCTCACTGTTTTATATAGCTCCAAGTTTTCCTCTTGTGTCATTCTTCTTCACATGAACTTCCTTTAACATTTCTTATAGTATGGGTCTCCAAGCAATGAATTCTCTGAAGTGTGAGTGTGTCTGTCTGCCTATTGGAAAACATCTTTACTTCACTTTCATTTCTTAAGGGTAATTTCACCAAATATAGAATTCTAGCCAGACAGGATTTTTCCCTTTCAGCACTTAAGAGATTTCAGTCCATTGTTTTCTGGATTGCATGGTTTCTGATGAGAAATCTGCAGAAATTCTTTGCCCCACCCCTACCTCCCCACCCTGGTGGATTTTAGGATTTTCTCTTTATCACTGATTTGAAGCTGTTTATGGTGTTCCTTGCTGTGGTTTTCTTTCTTTTTAACTTGCTTGGGCTGTGTTGAGCTTCTTGGACCATTGGGTTTATAGTTTTCATCAAATTTGGAAAGCTGTCAGGCATTACATCTTTAACTAAAGACTGTTAGGGCTTCCCTGGTGGCGCAGTGGTTGGGAGTCCACCTGCCGATGCAGGGGACACAGGTTCGTGCCCCAGTCCAGGAAGATCCCACATGCCGCGGAGCAGCTGGGCCCGTGAGCCATGGCCGCTGAGCCTGCATGTCTGGAGCCTGTGCTCCGCAATGGGAGAGGCCACAACAGTGAGAGGCCCGCGTACCGCAAAAACAAACAAAAAAAGACTGTTAGGCTTTGCTCTAGCAGGCATTTGAACTACTTGTGAATCAACCTGATCCTCTCCAGACTTCCTTGTAATCTTTGTAAAGATGGGTCTGCAGTACCGCTTACTCTAGAAATGTTTTAGCCCTGCTTTTTTTTTTTTTTTTTTTCCTTCTGTACTGAATGTCCCATTTATTCAAGGAGACTCTCCAATCTGGCTGGTCAGAATTTGAACACCTCCAAGTGCTGTATGAGTTCTGGGGATTTTTCACCTTACAGCCTAGGTGCTTTTAGCCCAACTTTGCAGAGCTTATTCTTATACTTCAGCAGTTTAGAAATCAACAGAACTTTCCAGGAGACCCATGCAGATATCTGGAACACTTTCTCTTCAAGGCTCTCTCCTCTCTGATATTCTGCCTTGTGAATTCCGGCCATCTCAACCTCCCCAAACTCTGGGATCTGTCTCCTCAGCTCAGCAAGATGACTGTATTCTACGTGGGGTACCTCCCTGAAACCAGTCTTGAAATGCCTCCAAGCAGAAATACAGAATGACTGTCAGACTCACAACCTCCTCTTGGAAACCACGGTCCTACCCTGACTATTGTATAACATCTGAAAATATTCATCTCACATATTTTGTCCAGTCTTATCATTGTTGATGGCAAGAGGACAAATCTGGTCCCAGTTACCCCATCATGGATAGCAGCAAATGCCTTGTCGTGATATTTTAGATTTTTGTTTTATTCTTTGAGAAGTCAGCAATCTCTGGATAAAAGACAAAGCCAGACTAAAGTAAAAGGGTTAAAACTTTGAGGGCCTCATTGTGGCCTCAGAGAGAGGCTTCCATGAAGCCTATGCAGATCCAGGCTTTCTCAAATACCACAAAGTGGGAGGGGGAGATAGTGTCCAGGGACAACTGAATTCTGATTCTGCTTTAACAACACCCACACTTCACCTCTACCCCTGGATGAAGATGTAGACTTGCTGCTTTGACAGATTCAGTTCAAGAATCAGAAGAGCCTAAAAGAGCACAGATTGTTGTTACAAGTCCTTCCAGAATAGCGATATAAGCCTGAATATAAAACAGAAGTAGTGTTGCAAAAATTTGGCTTCTTTTTCAACCTTGGCAGGATTCTATCTGCACAGAAAGTGTCACTGACAGCCACATGCTGCCAACTCCCATGAAGAACTAGGGACAAGGGACAAGCTATGTAAAAATATCTTGCATCTACTTGGTCTTTGTGTAGATGCCTCCCTTGGAGATAAATCCTGAATCCCTATCGAAATAAATCAGGGATTTAGATAAGGGTGTGTGTGCTCCCTTCCTACCAATAGATAACCCCACCCACAATGCCCCAAGCCTCCACCTCTGCTCTAACACATTAACAAATAGAGCCCTTTGGAAATGGGTCTTAAATCATTCAAAGAGGTCAGAAAAGTCTTTGAAGGTAGCAGATGATGGCTCTGGTGAATGGAGGTGGGTGTCTTGCCTTGCTCCAGTCCCTTCTTAACTCTGAGCAACTAAATTTCCTTGCAGAACAAACACCAACACTCATCCCAAGCCCTCCCCTATCCCCAGACCCAATAAAAGTAATAAAAACAGAAGCAAACCATCTTAAAATTAACACATCCAAGATACAAGCAGAAACCATTGATCAAAACCTGCTACCTTCCTTCACAGCCGACAGTTCCAGAACAGCCTAACACCCCATAATGGAATCCCATTATCTACAAAAGAAACTCGGTCCAGAGGAGAGCCACAAATAAAGAGCGAATCAAAGGCAGCAGGCAAAGGGGGAGACTCTGGAGCTCCCTCTGCTCCCACAGAAGGGGTGCGACACTCAAGCTGAGAGAGCCGTTAGAGCAGCAGCAAGGAGGGGGTACTCCCCACAAGTTACGAAACTGAGAACGAAATTATAGAAGAGTCCAGTGGGAAAGGAAGGCTGGAGAGCCGACTTCTTCCCATCTGTGCAAAAGCAAAACAAGCTGATTTCATGGAGGAAGAAAATAGAGGCAACAAATACCTCTCCTTAAATCCCAGAACTGCCTCAATTCAGAAAATACAGGGATTCCAGCTAAAGTAGGGAGTAAGGTTCATTAGCAAATGCCTCAAATCCTTAATTTGCACTTCAAACAAACAAGTTAATTGTGTAGCTAACAGAGTGTGACTTGATTATAAGCCACTGGTGGCCATTAATAGATGAAAGGTGTTTGGATTTCATAACCCGCCTTCACAGGAGAAGTTAAGCTTAGTCACCACCTCTATTGGCAACACCTGTGATCATGAATCCCACGTGCCAAGCAAGCACCCCAGCTTTCAGCTTTTAGAATTGAAGAGTAAACAGGAGGAGAAGTCATACATTTTCTAGAGGTAATTTTTCTACCCCGCTCTGAAGCGCAGTTGAGTTTGGTCTCGGAAGACCTTAGCATATGCCTGAACACAGCCTTTCTAGCTGACACACAACTCAAAAGGCCCACTGCTATGCTGCTTCAGCAGGAATCCCATTGAGAAAGCTGAACAGGACCTGGCTCCAGTCCTCAGATATTATTGATCAATCATGCAGATGCCCTATTCCCAAAGACAGAAGCCTAGGTCCATATGAGGCCTTAAATAAAACTATGGAAGTAGACGCATCCAAAAACTGACCATTGACCAATCTTTACTTTGACCAGGTGGGCCCTATCGTCAGAATTTCTGATTCCATTAAAAGAGAAAAAAAAGATCTCCCTCTCTCTTTCTTCTTGATAATGTCAAGCAGTAATATGAAAGATAAGGAACCCCAAAGCCTCATATTGTGTCATCTGGAGAGCACCAAGGGCTGCAGAGTAAAAAATGCAGTCAGTCAAATGTATCTTCCAGAGAGCTTCGGGACGTGGTGATGCATGTAACGTCAAAACTTTTATAAAAAGGGACCTTACTCTTCAAAGGGTCCCAACAGGGCAATATCAATAGTAGGAGGACTAAATTGGTCCTTTTCTTCTGGTCATGTAAAAAAGAAAGAGATTCCAATAAAAGGAGGCCCTCCCTGTCCAATGTGATGACCGTCTACCAAGTCAACCCCAGTGGATCTGCGGCCAGCCACATCCCCAGGGGAGCAGCCTCAAAGCAATATTCTTATCCTCACTGGTTGAGCTCTGTTAATTCCTTGAGAATCTGGGTCAAGCATTATGGGGGATGTAAGCCATGGAGAAGACCTAGCCTTCTCTTTAGGAATCGTATGATCTTGGAAGACTAGGCACCTAAATTAGAGAGTGTCACGTGACCTTAAGGCCACTAAGATCCAAAGTGGGTCCTGGAAGTCCAGGAGGAGACACGTCAACACAGGCTGGAGGAGTCAGAACAAGAAACCAAATATAATTTGTCCATTATACTTCAATAAAAAATAAAAATTTAAAAAAAAAGAATAAGAAACCAAAATGTGCCCTCAGGGGAAGGAGACCGGGGTGGCTGTCCTTGGTCCTGAACCAGCATTGTGTTCAAGTGCAGCAACTTCTTACTGCTTGTTGTAACCCATTAACCTATTAGTGAGTCTTGAAATCAATCTAGGGTGGAAACTGGTATTTTCTTAATGGAATAGAATGGGATGGGATGGGATGGGGTGGAATGGAGTGGAAAATATCAGAATGCACCATGAGTATTATTGTTTCTTGAAACTTCTGTTCAGATATTTCATCACAGATGAATATATTCATCACAGATGAATATGTGTGTTCTGGGTCACGACAGGAAATGTCTTTCTGGATGTGAAGGGCAAAGTATTGGAAAATCATCGCTCTAAGGTACAGTTGTTTCTTTCCATCCCTGAACACTGAAGCCTCCTGTCCCAGGAATTCTAACTGAAGTTTCAACTAAGAGGCAGTGGCAGGAGAAAACACAGGATGAAAATCAAGAAAAAACAAATAAATAGAAAATCTCAGCCACTAAGAGATTGTGAGGGGAGAGCTGAGGGGAGACTTTGTTGTTTTTACATCACAGATACCAAAATTTGGGGGACTTTTTCCTGAAAAGTTAAAGTGGGAGGCACATCTCCAACCTCTGCTCCCAACACTACAGGGGTTTTGAGAGGAAGGTGGCTGCATGGCAAACCCAGGTAACAGTGGCTGTTAAAGGAACGTCAGTTCCCTCATCCTTTCATCCTCAAATTCAAAGAAGGGCTTTCACTCAGCATTAAAGTCTTTTCTGTAAACTGGGAATAATGAGTGTACCTGTGTCAGAAGGTGGTAATGAGGATTAAATGAGTTAATTTATGTAAACTACTTAAAACAGAGCCTGGAACACAGTAGATGCTATACAAGGGTTAACTATTATTATCATTTTACTCTGGTATAAGTTTAGCGCAAACTCAGATTCCATGCTGCATAGCCATTAAAAACATTCATGAGAACTTAATGCTTATAATACAATGTTGAGGAGGAAAACCAAGAAATGAAGCTGTGTAACAGCATAACATTTCAAATATGTTTTAAACATAGAAACAGTACAACAATCTCAAATATGTTTTCAAAGAGTTCATAAAAATATTGGAAAAACATTTACTAAAATGCTCACAGCAGTTGGATTTGGGTGTGAGGCCCTAGATAAATTTCTCTTTTGTACATTTTCTTCAACTTTCCAATTTATTTTTCTACAATTAGTATGTGTTTTTATAATCAGAAAAGAAAAACCGAGACTTCAAAGACTAACTCAAAGTCAAAATGGCTTTCATCCTGAGATGCACCATTTTGCAAAGCAGGCAAAACTAAAAGTAGGAAGGAAGGAAGCAACGTGTTTCATCTGTAGAGTCATACAGAGCCACCCACTTAGCAGGAATATGGCGTTTCGGACTTTCTGATCTTCCTGTAACATTTCACAACTGCTGGAAATGGGGGATTTACCCCAAATTTTTTTTAAATAAATTTATTATTTTTTTTTTGGCTGCATTGGGTCTTCGTTGCTGTGCGTGGGCTTTCTCTAGTTGCGGCGAGCGGGGGCTACTCTTTATTGCGGTGCACGGGCTTCTCAATGCGGTGGCTTCCTTTGCTGCGGAGTACCGGCTCTAGGCACACAGGCTTCAGTAGCTGTTTGCACACAGACTCAGTAGTGTGGCTCACAGGCTCTAGAGCACAGGCTCAGTAGCTGTGGCACATGGGCTTAGTTGCTCCACGGCATGTGGGATCTTCCTGGACCAGGGATCAAACCCGTGTCTCCTGCGTTGGCAGGCGGATTCTTAACCACTGTGCCACCAGGGAAGTCCCTACCCAAACTTTTGATTTACTTCCAACCCCTGGAGGGCAGAGTAATGGCGATTACCTCACACATATCAGGATCCAGACACACCAGCTCCTGCGCACACCTCAACCACGAAGGATCAGTGATGGTACTGCAAACACTTGTAAGTCTCTCCTGTGTGCCAAACACTGAGCTTCCAACAACACCTCATTTAGTCCTTGACAATAACTCCATGATGTAGGTATTGTCATTGTCCCATTTCACAGATTAGGAAACTAAGAATTTAAAAAGTTAAGTAGCTTTATCATTCCAACCTTATGCTCCCCTTCAGAGCAAACTTCCTTTAAAGAGTGTTCATACCTGCTACATCCAGTTTCTCCTCCCCTCCTATCCTTTTCTTTTAACCACTACTTTGCTCTCTATATATGTGAGTCTGCTTCTTTTCTGTTTTATTCACTAGTATGCTGTATTTTTTTTAGATTCCACAAACAAGTGATATCATTCAGTATTTTTCTTTCTCTGTCTGAGTTATTTCACTTGGCATAATGCCCTCCAGGTCCATCCATGTTGCTGCAAATGGCATTTTTCATTCTTTTTTATGGCTGAGTAGTATTCCATCATATATATGTACCACATCCTTTATCCATTCACCTATAGATGGACACTTAGGTTGCTTCCACACCTCCCTCTCATCCTCTCTTAAGCCCATTCCTATCAGGTTTTTAGCCCATCAAGACAGCTCTTGTCACGGTCACCAATGGCATCCACATTGCCAAAGCCAGTGGTAAATTCTTGGTGTCCGTTTCACTTGCCTTATCAGCATCTTTTTTTTTTTTTTTCGGTATGTGGGCCTCTCACTGTTGTGGCCTCTCCCGTTGCGGAGCACAGGCTCCGGACGCACAGGCTCAGCGGCCATGGCTCATGGGCCCAGCCGCTCCGCGGCATGTGAGATCCTCCCGGACCGGGGCATGAACCTGTGTCCCCTGCATCGGCAGGCGGACTCTCAACCACTGCGCCACCAGGGAAGCCCTTATCAGCATCTTTTGATATCACTTGCCCCCTTGTTGAAACACTATCTTTCCGCAACCTCTAAGACTCCCCACTCTCTCCTGGTCTTCTGCTTCTCTGGCTGTTATTCTTGGTGTTTGCTTGTTCCTCCTCATCCTCCTTTCTACCCTCTAAACCTTGGATGGTCCCCAAAGCTTGGTCCCTGGACCTCTTCTCCATCCCTCTTCTCCATCCCCACCCACCCCCTGTCATCTCATCAAGACTCGCAGCTCTAAACATCATCTCTACACTGACTACCCCAGAATTTATATTTTCAACCTGAACTTCTACCCTGAACTGCCTGTTAAATAACTCCACCTGAATACCTGCTAGGTCTCTTAAACTTCACGTCTCACCTATGAACTCTTGACCTCCCCCCCCACACACACACAAACTCCCTCATCCTCTAGTTTCCCCCATCTCACCAGATGACAGCTCCATCCTTCCAGTGGCTCACACCTGACATCTAAGAGCCATCCTCATCTCCTCTGCTTCTCAAAAATTCATGAGCAAATTCTGTTCACACTACTTTCAAAATCTGTCCAAAATCCAACATATCTCCCACCTTCTTTGCTGCCCCCTTGGTTCAAGCCACCAGCACCTCCCACCTGAAGGACTGCGATGGTCTCCTATCTGGTCTCCCTCTTTGCAACCTTGCCCCCAGACACCAGCATCCTGAGGCGCATCCTGAAGACGGCTCCCACCTCACTCAAAGGCAAAGCCAAAGTCCTCTCAGGAGCCCAGCAGCCCTGCATGATCCGGCCCCACACATCTCTAATCTATTCCCTACCACTCTGCTCTAGCCACACTGCTCCCTCCTTTGCTGGTCCCCAAACAGATCAGCATGTTCCTGCCCCAGGGCCTTTGCATTTCCATTTCCCTGCATCTAGAAGAGCCTCTTCTCTCAGAATTCCACTTGGCCACATCCTCATTTGCTTTGGGTCTCAGTTCAACTGTCCTTTTATCAAGAAGGCCCTCCCTAGTCACTGTATAAAATAGTAGCATCCTCTTACGCCCCTGGCTCCCTCACCCACGTGACTTTTCTCTCCATAGTATATATTCCCATGTGACATCCTGAAATATACTATATAAACTGCTATACAATTTGTTATTGTCCCTCTCTGTTCCTTACCACCATTTGATCAAAATGCAGAGATTTTGTCCATTTGATCACAGCCTCCAGAACAGTGCTTGACCCAGATTCAGTGAATATTTATTGAATGAATAAACAAACAAATAAGCCTGTTCAAGGCCATCTGGCTAACAAATTCTGGTGGCAGGTTTCAGACCTCAACCTTGTGTCTTCAGAGCCCACACACCTCACATCTCCTGCCTCTGGTTGCCAAGACACGTTGCCTGACAACCTTGCAAAGTCAGAAATATCCAACCAGCACGCAGCCAGGGAGGAAGCTGGTGTGAGCCCCCATGTGATTAATGGGGCCAAATATTTGAAATAAGAGGCTTGCACTGGGAAATTTGGGACATCTGATCATGGCACTAATACCATGTACCATGTAGTGCAGTTCGGATGAGTTCAGTGCTGACAGAGTGGTCAGGAAGCTGATCTCCATGTGGACCTGACTGCACGCAAAGCCCCAGCGAGCATGTAACAAGGATTTGCCCTTTGACCTCAGAAAGGCTCAGATAGGCCAACATAGTCCATTGTTACCACTGGAGAAATAGCCCCCAGCCCCGATCTTACCAGGTGCCCCCAACAGAGCTTCTAGCCTCTGCTTCATCTTTCAAAGTCAGGGTGGACAGTCACCCCCATCCTCTCAGCTCATTTCAGTAATAATCCCCCAGGCAAGAAGGCACGGGGTATTTCACCACATTATGGTCCAAAGCCTTCGTTTTAATTGGTCCCAGGCATTTCCACTTTTAGAGCTTCCTTCACTTACTTGGTTTAAAAAGTCAATCTCTGCATGATCCAGTAAGAGCTCGGAGAATAGAGAAGATGGTGAGACTAATCTATAGCATTTGTGTTTAATGGTTAGATATTAATTGGCTTTTTAAAAAGTGTGTAAATCGGTCCATTTTCAGTCTTTGTAATCTGTTCGTTCTCATTAATGGAGGAGCAGTACTCATCAAGAGCTCTGCACTACACATCACCTTGTAAAACTAGAGTCCATTTGTTTAAAAAAATAAAAAATAGATTTAGCACGATTTGAAAGACAGAAAGTCATTAAAATAATTAAAAACACAACTACAAGCACAATAAAAATTTCCATGATAATAAACTACGTTTTAATGTACACTAATTCTAATGATTTACCGGATACATCTTCCAGGGTCAAATCAATGTCTGTATCAAAAAAAAAAAAAATTCAATTAAATTCTATTCACTGTATCTTTCAAGTGAGTCTATTGTTTGCTGTTGTTTCCTATCAGGCCATGTGTCAGTTGTTCTAGCCCAAGATTACAAATAGAAGGGGCATGGCCCCATCAAGGTCAGGAGAAACACGTCCAAATCCTACCCAATCCACCTCCACCATCTCCTGTTCATTTGTCATTCATGACCTCGTTGGAGGAGGGGAAGGGGGGTGCCATTCCACCTTCTCTCTGCAGCAAGCCGGGGCCGGACCCTGATTCACCCTCCCCTCCCACTCAGTCAGCACGGGTACCCCCTGCGGGAGCCCGCAGGACTCCCACCAATAACTAGTCGCTTCTGCCAGCGGTGGCAGCCTGGCGTTCAGACTGTGCCTCTTTAAGCTTCTTCTTGCCCAGAAACACACACAAAATCAGTCCTCCCTTCTGCAGGGTACCTCGCCTGGGTGTTCAGAGCCAGAAAAAGCGTATCTGCATCCCAGTGCCTTGCACCGAAGCAAGTTCCTCACCAAGTCTTTACCTTGCCCAAGTGATGTTTCCCGAATGAAAACACACACACAGAGATGATTTCTATGCTTAGAGAAAACGGGCTGCTACTGACAGTTTGATGAGATGGAGGGATGGACAGTGGGGACAAACGGGGAGGACTTTCCTCCCTTTCCCCTCCCTGCCACCAGCAGAGAACGGCACTGCCCCGGGGATGCATCAGAGCCGGCGGGAAGGCTGCTCGTGGTGCAGGCCTGTGTTTTAGTTGACCACTCCCTTTGCTGTCACCACTAGGGGTCACCAGGCATAACCTGCATATCAGAGATAAAGCTGGGTTCTCAAAAGGCATCTGTTTTTTGGTTTTTTTTATTTTTATTAGAGCATAATTGATTGACAATGTTGTGTTAGTCTCAGGTGTACAGCAAAGTGAATCAGCTATACATGCATTAATACCTATATCCACTCTGTTAGATTCCTGAGTAGAGTTCCCTGTGCTATACAGTAGGTCCTTATTAGTTATCTGTTTCATATAGAGTGGTGTGCATATGTCTTTGCAAAGCCCAGTGAGCTTTAGAATCTGGAAACGGGAACGAATGGTCCCAGAGCCTCACTCTACAGCAACGGGGCACCAACAGTGACCACCAGCAGCACAGCTTTCAAGCCCATTTTTCAGATTATTTACCTGTGGACCCAACAGGCATGAATGACGAAGCGGAAATAGAGCCAGAAGTGGTTGTATAGTATCCGTGCCCTTTCTTCAAACCCTAGAAAGTTCAGCGCAACGTACGCTTCTCCCTCTGGGCCCTTCCTGGCTGTGATGTCAGGAGGGCCTGTGAGCCTTCCTGAGATGGGCCCCTCTCCCGTGAGCTGCCCTGGGTTAGCTGTGTCTCCCTTGCCGTTGGCAGCAGAAAAGAGAGGTGCCTGCAGGCCCTGCAGTTTCACGCCCAGGGAGCTGGCAGTTCCGGGCCCTTCCAGGCCCGCCTCCCAGCGGAGCCCTCCTTCCTTCCTCCAGAGAACAAAGGGAGCATCCTTCCAAGGAGCCACCCTTGGACCCCGAGGCCCAAGAGCATCAGAAGAGGAGAAGCCAGCCAGGCGGAGGCTGAGGAAACGAGCAGGAAGCCGCAGAGCTTCTCATTAACCCAGACGGCCTCACGCTGGCGCCAGGCTTTAGAAGTCTGAACTGCACAATGCTTTTTAAAATATAGGTGCAGTTTGGGCCTGTGGTTAATACTGTTTAATTTTATTTTGTACCGTGTAATATTTCCCCAAGCTGGGCCTAGAGTAAGTCTTGAGTCTCAGCTCCAGACCTGGCTGACTTAGCAAGTTCACCCGGTCAGGAAGCTGTGTGCACGGCCACCCCACGGCCGAGCCACGGCCAAGGCCCACAGCAACAGAGAATGCTGCTGTCCAGGCTCTGCTGTGCTGCTCCTTCCAGCCCTTCCTCCAAAGAGGGGAGACACACCTGGAGGCCTCTGAGACCAGATGGCCCAGAACTGTCCACTGACGCAGGATCCATCCTGCTGACTGAGCCGTGTTCCGATTCATTTGTTTATTCCTTCAACAACTATTTATTGTCTCCTTCCTCTGTGCCAGGTGGTCTGCATCCAATTTTTGGTTTGAAAAATATGATCTCTGTGATCTCAGTGGAAGGAACTGAGGCTCCAAAAAAGAAATTGCAGATTCTAAACCCAGTTCCAGCACTTCCAAGCTGTGCGACCCCGGGCAAGCCCCCTAAAGTATAAGGGTCTCCTTCTGGTCCTCTGAGGGTCTCTGGGAGGTGAAGCTGGGAGAGCCCTGGCCCAGAGTGTGGCATGAAGCCGGGGCTCAATGAATGATGACTACTCCTTTGTGGCGAGTGATGCCAGACTTTCCCTGTTGCCTTTGGGTTAAGGGACAACCATAAAATAAGGATGTTACGTGAAATGGGAAGGTAACCGTAAGACCCCGGGGGCCTAGCGGGGCCAAGGGCGTGGCAGAGGGCCCGTGAGGGGAGCGGGTGTCCACAGCTCTACAGCCCTGCAGAGGCCAGGCCTGCATCCAGCTCCAGCCATCCCTCCCGCTGCCCCAAGAGTTCTCCAGGGAGAAAACGAAGAAGGCCAACACAGAAGGCCACCTTCCCCTCCTCTTCTGTCGGTCATCTACATGAAAACACACCAATAATTCCACTTGGCCAAAACACACCCTAAATGCCACTATGTAAAAAGAAAGCGAAAGAAGATGCTCGTGCCCAGCACGCCAGAAAATAAGAAAGAGACTCAGTCTCAGGGCAGCCCCTGGACGGCCAGGAGGGTTGCCTGTGACGCAGAGGGACGCTGGCAGCTAATCGGGAGCTGGGGAGTGAGACTGGGCCAAGGTTCTGTAGCCATGAATTTTTCTAAATCCTAATAAACTGCCTTTGACTTTATTCGCCCAGATTATTTATAAATGGATTTTTCAATGAAAATCAGAGCTCAGGACACATGATGGATTTTCCCTGGCACCTTGCATGGGGCCGGTTCATCCCCACTCCCCGACAGCCCGTCTCACAGGTACAGGCCCCGGTCAGCCCATCCTCCCTTCGGGCCACGGATTGGCTTTCAGTAATTTCTCAGAAGCCCGTGGGTGGTCACTAATTTAAACTCCTGTCCTAAAAACTCAAACTCAGTAAGCGCTTATTGATATCCTACTGCACGCAAGACCTGAGGCTAGCCAGGCGCTGTGCTGGGGGAAGGTCACGGAAGAGAGGAGCAAAGAGGACCCTAAGCACCTGCCAAGTCGGAAAAGAACATGCTTGTGCACAAAACCGCACACAGTACGAGGAGGCTGGATGAGGATTAAAACAGGGGCTGCAGTGACAGCGGATGCTTCCGGCTGCAAAAAAAAAAAAATTACAGGAAAGAAAATAATGACAGAAATCCAACCTAAACCTTAAACAAGAAGGCAAGTGGGGGCTTCCCTGGTGGCACAGTGGTTAAGAATCCACCTGCCAGTGCAAGGGACAAGGGTTCGAGCCCTGGTCCAGGAAGATCCCACATGCCATGGAGCAACTAAGCCCGTGCGCCACAACTACTGAGCCTGCGCTCTAGAGCCTGCGAGCTACAACTACTGAGCCCGCGTGCCACAACTACTGAAGCCTGCGCGCCCAGAGCCCGTGCTCCGCAACAAGAGAAGCCACCGCGATGAGAAGTCCGTGCACCTCAACGAAGAGTAGCCCCCGCTCACCACAACTAGAGAAAGCCCGCACACAGCAACGAAGACCCAACACAGCCAAAAATAAATAAAATTAAAAAAAAAAAAGAAGGCAAGTGAGTATCTCAGGTTCCAGGAGGCCTGGAGGCACGGTTGACAACATCATGGGGAACCTGGGCCCCTCTTTCAGCTCGGCCATCCTCTGACCGCGGGCTGGACCCACATGGCTGCCCAGTGATCTCAGCAGCACCCCCATGAGCACATTTTTCCAAAGCCCAGAAGACACAACTCTCACACCCCTTTTTAAGAGGCAGGACATTTCTCCAGGAGCTCCTACATATCTCAGCGGCAATAACTGAGTCACAGGAGGCCCCTAACCCAACTACTGGCATGAGGGTCTGAGACTGACCCAGATTTACTCCCTGGGACTGGAGAGAGGCCTCCCCCGCCCGCCAAAGAATCTGGTCACTGATACCTGTGAGCAAGAAATGAGAGGGGATTACTGTTGGACAAACAATCAAAAGTTGCCCTGCCTGGAGAAATTGATACTCTCCAGAGAGGTTTTGCATTAAACTAGCAAAATACACAGACAATAAAAGCAGGGGAACTGGTCTATGTGTCTTTGCTGTATCCTTTGCAAGTAACACGGTGCTTGACATATAGTAGACACTGAAATATTTGCTGGAAGGAAGGAAGAAAGGAAGGAAAGAGGGAGGGAGGAAGGGAGGAAGGAAGGAAGGGGGAGAGAGAGAGAAAGAAAGAAAGGAAGGGAGGGAGGGAGGGAAATAAAGAGATGGCATTAGGCCAAAAGACTGCCTGGAAATAGGCCAGAGAACATTCAAACCCCCAATGGGTCCCAGGGAATCAGATGTGCTCCTCCAAACCATGAGCCCATGGTACCTCCCAGGTGAAAATTTAACCTGGCAAGGAAGCAAAAAATCCTTTCTCTTGATTTCACCCATTATTCGGGTACACTCTAGCCCAGATGCTTACCTGAGACATTGCAGGGCTAACATAACCATTTGGGAAGTTGGCTGTCACGTGTCACAGACATTATTGGTATCAAGAAAGTAGGCAACCACTTATTCAAGCAGACAAATGGACCTTTAACCCATTTGCTCTTTCTTTAGCCAAGACTTCAACTCCCTACACGTGCCATATGATACCAGTTCTACCGAATCCATCAGACCGTGGGGAGCAGGTCAATTATTTCATCTTCAGAGGTTACTGGGTACCAAAGGTAAGCAGCTTTATCTTGAAAGCAGGAAAGTCTGAT
This sequence comes from Tursiops truncatus, assembly GCF_011762595.2. Taxonomy (NCBI): domain Eukaryota; kingdom Metazoa; phylum Chordata; class Mammalia; order Artiodactyla; family Delphinidae; genus Tursiops; species Tursiops truncatus. The sequence continues at coordinate 178,767,589 of NC_047034.1, forward strand.
CTATAGGTAACTAAGTCAAAGGTATGTTCGGAGACCAGAAAAAATTTGCCTCGACTTTTTAAAATGACAGGCCCGGGCTTCCCTGGTGGCGCAGTGGTTGAGAGTCCACCTGCCGATGCAGGGGACACGGGTTCGTGCCCCGGTCCGGGAGGATCCCACATGCCACGGAGCGGCTGGGCCCGTGAGCCATGGCTGCTGAGCCTGCGCGTCCGGAGCCTGTGCTCCACAAACGGGAGAGGCCACAGCAGTGAGAGGCCCGCGTACCGCAAAAAAAATAAAAAATAAAAAATAAAAATAAATAAATAAATAAAATAAAATGACAGGCCCTGTTTATCACACACACAGACAGATATGCCTTTCATACTCCACAGGGCCAGGGTAGCTCACAGAAGCCCACCTGAGATGAGACCCTGGAGGTGGAAGGGCCCCAAACACCCAGCAAGGCAACCAACTGAAGCCACAAGAGCTGAAGATGTGGCCGGTGAGGCTGTCACCCCTGGTGGAAGGAGGAGATGACTGTGGAGCAGCAGAAAAAGGCAGGAGAGAGAAAAGCCCTGGGCAAGAGCAGGCTCCAGAAAGGACCGGAAGCAAGTAGTCAGGACACGAGCAGTGTGAGGTCAAGGTCAGCAACCTGAGACCCACGGCTCAGACCCACCCCTACCACGAAAGCCAACCCACCCTGGGGTTAGCACTGCACGTGTCATTTCTTGCGTTCAGGATTTGAGGCTGCCCCCATTGAGCGCCCACGCCCCAGTTGGGATGAAACAAATGCTGTGTTCTTCGCTACTTCCCTTTCCTCAATCTAAATGCTGCTGCGCTTTCAAATGTGGCAAGGGGTGAACACTGATAAACATGCCTGAGGCCACCTGCCCTTTTTTTTTTTGGCTGCATTGGGTCTTTGTTGCTGCGCGTGGGCTTTCTCTAGTTGCGGCGAGCGGGGACCATTCTTCGTTTTGGTGCGCGGGCTTCTTATTGCGGTGGCTTCTCTTGTTGCGGAGCACGGGCTCTAGGCACGCGGGCTTCAGTACTTGCGGCGCATGGGCTCAGTAGTTGTGGCTCGCGGGCTCTAGAGCGCAGGCTCAGTAGTTGTGGCTCGCAGGCTCTAGAGCACAGGCTCAGTAGTTGTGGCGCAGGGACTTAGTTGCTCCGCAACATGTGGGATCTTAGTTCCCCGACCAGAACTCAAACCTGTGTCCCCTGCATTGGCAGGCGGATTCTTAACCACTGCGGCACCAGGGAAGTCCCCACCACCTGCTCTTTGAAAGAAGGAAAATGCTTCACCGGGTTGGAAGAGAAAAGTCATTTCCCTGGTTGGTCTTTTCTACAGTCAGATATTGTGACTTAGATGCCCATGTCCCTTTTCTGGATTCCTCCAATCAGCTCGCACCCGTCTCCTCCGCTTGCCCTCCTGCTGCAACAGAGTCAGCATCCCTGCCGCGTCCAAGTCAGATCCCTCATATCTGCTCTGTATCCCCTCTTCTCTCGCTTTGCCAAGGACTCCGCTCCTAAGGCTTTCCTTTCTCTGCATCGTCCGTCAATTAGATTCATTTCTCTCCTCTCCTCCCTCCAACCCTCCATCAGTTCATTCCATTCCTCCCCTTTCAACAACTCCACGTTCACTATGGAACTTCTCCATGGCCACGTTCAACCTGTAGACACCAAATCCAGTGCCACCTTTCTCTTTTCTTAGCTTCTCGGTGGCCTCTCACAGAGCTGCCCGGCACCTCCCACGCCCCCTCCCCTCTTGGCTTCTGGGAAACCACCCAGACCTGTTTCTCCAGGCAGCCCCGCCTGTCCTCCAGCACGGTCTCCCGAGAGACCTCTCCCTAATCTCTCAGCCTCTGTGCAGAGCAGACGCCGCACTGGCCCTTTCACTCTTGTCTCCTCACTTTCTCCTGTTGGGGTTGGGGGAGGGCCCTCTCCTCGTTTATGGCTTTGCACACCAAGTCCTTGTTGATGACACACAAGCTTCCTTCTCGGAGCTCCTGACGCCAGTATCCATCTGCCTGCCTGGACTCTCCATGGGGATGTATGATGGACATCTCGCAATAAACATGTCCAAAAGAGGTTCTTTTCCCCCTCCTTAAACCTGTTTCTTCTCGGGCCTCACCCTCCCCATATACTGCACTGCTGATCATCCGGCTACTGGAGTCGAGAACCTTCAAATTCCTTGGTTCTAACTCTAAGGGAAATCTCAAAGCTGTCCACTTCTCTCCACCCGCGTGGCCAGGTCCCGTCCTGTCTCACCGGGACAAATGCCATAGTCCCCAGTCGGCCCCCGACCACCCTCAGGATGCTGTCATCGAGAAAGACCTAGGAATCCACTTGTCACTTCTCCCACCAGGCCCGGATGGCCCCACCCCCTCCCCCTCTGTGATCTCAGGGCTCCAGCCTCGGCCACCCCCCATCCCCCAGGCGCTCGGGCCTGGAACACACCGACTCTCTCCACCCTGCCGTTCTCTTAGCAGGTATTTTTCTCTCACCCTCCCTAGAATATAAACTGCAAGAGGCGGAAAGTGTCTCTGACTTGTTCACCACGTGCCCCCGACCCCGTGCTGGCAGGACACCCACAGACGCGTGCCCCCCAAAAAGGTGTGACTGCTAAGCTTGTTCCCACTGTGTATCTACAACCTGATGGCTTTCGTAAGAAGAAAATGTCTAATTCTCTAAATCTAAATGTGAATTTAGAGCCAGGGAAGATATTTCAGATCCAAGAGAGCTTTAAAAACGACAAAAAAGGGGGGGTGCGGAGGGGCATGGCCACGCAGCAAGATTTCTTAAGACGAAATCTTTCATTTCAAGAGTGGGAACGTCTGTCTGTCCCTGCCCCCAAGCTGCGAGGCAGTAAGCTAGCGTTTCCTACGGTGCGCATGGGCCACACCACGTTCTCTCCACAGATGCTCTCCTAAAGTGAAGGGGGTCGGGCGGCGAGGGGCAGAAAGGTGGCTCATGGTCAAACAGGTTAGTGAAGCAATAACCTGAGGACGCTTCCCTCCGGGGAGGCCACGTCTCCGCACGTCGATGTGCCTTGAGAGGTGTTGCAGTTTTAACATTTCTTTCCACTGGTACTTCCAGACCAGATGTGGCCTGTGGTTATGGGTTTGTGTTCCCCGAAACGATTCCTTTGAAGTCCTAACCCCGGAACCTGTGAATGTGACCTTACTTGGAAACAGGGTCTTCGCAGATGTGACCAAGTTAAGATGAGGTCGTACTGGAGAGGGTGGACCCTAATATACATAATGGCTCCCTAACACGTGTGGCACATGAGGACAGATGCACAGGAGGAAGGCCACAGAAGCAGAGATTGGAGGGATAGGGCTGCAAGCCAGGAGCGCCAAGGAGGGACGGCCACCACCCGAGCCTGGCAGGAAGCAAGGAAACGCTCCCATCTCAGAGTCTCAGCTGGCCCTGCGGCGCCTTGAATACGGACTTCTGCCTCTGGAACTGGGAGGGAATACATTTCTGCTGTCGCCAGCGGCCCCGTCTGTGGTGCTTCGTTACAGCAGCTACAGGAAACTCGTACACCTGCAACCCTCAGAGAGAAGATGCCCAGGTCTTCTGGAACCTCCTCTTCCCTCGCAGGGCCCACGCACGTGCCCCGCCCCCTGACTGGGCGTGAGCCCCAAGGCCCCGCGTCCACCCAGTGGAGAGTCTCTCCTCGGAGCGCCCTCTTCAGCTGTCCCCCGACATCCTCGCCTGACCCTCAGTGACACTTTCTTCTCCTCACGGGTTGCTCCAAACACGCAGTCATAGCTGAGAGACAGTTACATGTCACGTGTTTCAATCTCTCCTCATCTTCTCTTCCCTTTCCTCATCTTTTGCACCAAAAGTATTTAACTGACTGTATTATATGTCTCTTTACAATTTACTTTAAATATATCATTTATTACATAGCTATTTATTGAGCACCAGCTGTGTACCAGGAACCGAGATCCTTTCTAGAACAAGGTAGAATATATACATTTTTAAAATATTACAGGACCATAGTCATCGAAATAAAGCCTTCACTCGCGTCTCCTCGTGGCCTCTGGCACTGTAGCATGGCTTTCCAACCCTTGTGTTGTCTGAATCCTGCCCTTCTTTCCAGCTCCTTCCTCTGTCAGTGCTACCCTCTACTCAGCTACCACCGACCACCCAGGCGCTGCCCCCTGGTGTTTCCTCCTCTCTCCTCTCCCCACTACTCCATCACCACTTTACTAAAACCCACCATGCTATTTCCTGCCTCAGTGCCTTTGCACAGCCTAGATCCGCTACTTAGAATGGCCTTCCCCCTGCTCCTCCCTGGTCCGTCTTGACCTCCTCCAAAAGGCCTTTCCCAGCACTTGGCGCTCAACCCACTCCTGCCATCCATGTGCCCTCCACAGGGGTGACATTTAAAATGTTTAACAACCGGTCTAGCACAGACAGCACTACTCAGAATGGATGCGGGCCAGAGCAGCGGGGGCACCCAGGGAGCTCCGGGTAGCACCTTTTATTAGCAGTTATGAAATGGTTTCGATGGGTCCACAGCCTATGAGCCCAGGTGGCCAGCAGCCCCGCCGGATATATATTCCGGGGCCGTGAGGGACACACCCTGAGAATAAGTGTGTGTTTGCACGTCTGCCTCGCTCAGGACAGGAACGGGTTTTACCCAACTTCGGAGCCTTGGCACCTGACATCGTACCTGGCACAAAGGAGGCGCTCAATTAATATTTGTTGAACTGAACCAAACTCTTTCAGGCAAAGACAAAATGGAAAGACTGGGGATTTTCCCAGACTGTCACATCGACGCCGTGAGCCAAAGAAAACCTGTTCCTGGACAGTCTGTTTGCTCAGATGGTGAGTCTGTCAGATTTCACAGCTTCAGCGACCTCATGAAGCTCTGACCTGAAAATAAATTGAGAAGGAATAAAAAAAGAAGGAGGAAGAACAAGAGAAAATGATCCGCTCCTTCTGAGGCTGTGCTTTTGGCAAGTGCCCTCCAGTCAGTTCCAAGAAACAAAGGGAAATCTTCGTTGTGTCAGAAAAACCGACATAAATCTCAGTAATTCTGCTTTCCTGGCAACACTTTACGTGCTCCTGGGAAACTGGAACCTGATTCCTGAACAATTTCAATGCAGAGGCTTTTCTTGTGTTATACAAGCGGCCGCAGGAAATGAATGCTGTTCTGGGTGGGACATAAAATCCGGGGGCGAGGGGACAGTGGCTGTGACCACTTCCGACGCATTCACGACCTGCAGCTCTGGGCTTGCTCAGCCCCCCTGGAGGCCTGACATGTGCACAGGTAGAAAGCGTGCCACCCCAAAGAGAGCCCTCCAACGCGAAGCAGAGGCCCCTATTATAGCCTGAGTTGTGTCCCCCCAAAATTCGTAAGTTGAAGTCCTAGACCGCCCCCCACCCTGCCCAGCACCTCAGTATGTGGCTGTATTTGGAGAAGGGCCTTGAAAGATGTGATTAAGTTAAAATAAGGCCATTGGGCCCTAATCCGGTGTGACTGGTATCCCTATAAGAAGAGCAGGGATGCGTACACAGAGGAAAGGCCACGTGAGGGCACAGCGAGTAAGAGGCCGTCTGCAAGCCACCGGGAGAGGCCTCGGGAGACACCAGACCTGCCAGCATCTTGACCTTGGACTTCCTCTCCAGGACTGTGAGAGAATAAATTTCCCTTGTTTCGGCCCCCAGGTCTCTGGTATTTTGTCGTGGTGGCCCAAGCAGACGAATACAGCCCCTTAGAAGGGGGATTTACCGATTTTAAGGTTCCCCAACTCACAACTTAGCCACTGCAGACATGTGGGCACCATAGCTCATGCACTTAGAGACACAGCAACAGCCCCAGTGGTCCTGGGGCCGTGTCTGGTGACTGCAGCTGCTGCCCAGACCGGGCTTCGTGACTCCGGCTCCAACCCTGGCTCTTCAGCTGGTTTTCCCTTTTACCTGGGCCTCAGTTTGCCCCTGTCTAAGATGGGCGTAAGAGTAGCATCTGTTTCTTAGCATTTTTGTGAGGTTTGGATACAATCGTATCTTTAAAGCACTAAGTGTTAAGTGTCCAGCGTAATGGAAAGTCAATCAATTCCACTCGTTATACCCTGTTTTCAATCCCTCCTTGACACACGTGATCCCACTCTGGTCGCTTCGGACGTAAAGACTGGGAGGAAGCTCCCTTGAGAGGAAAAAAGGGAAAAAGGAGGGTCCACTTGAACAAGAGTGGACACAAGGGGACCACAGCGGTCCTCAGATCATAACTAAGACTCTTCTAGCTTCCCCAGATCTGTGACCACCACCCCTGTCCACCCCACCACCTACTAGACAATTCGTAACCTGAGCCAGATTCAGTCTCTTGGAGTCAGTAAAGATGTAGGGCGTTCAGTGGGGTTCTCCTCCCAAGACTTTCTAGACACAGAAACATCTAGGGATGGGACAGGGGAGGCGATCTGAGATGGAAAGGGTGGCAGGATAACCTGGGGAGGCCGGGGCCGGCAGGGAAGCAAAAGGAGAGCCCAGGGACCAAGCAGCGACGCTGGATGCAGAACCTGCCAGAGGCTGGGGGAGACCTTAATGTGCAACTTCCCAACCCAGGAGCTCACCTCACTGAGCCTAGAAGAATTCAGCCTACAGAGCCTACAGAAGACTGGCCTGGGAATCCACAAGAGGAGTGTGTGTGTGTGTGTGTGTGTGTGTGTGTGTGTGTGTGTGTGTGTGTGTTTGTGTGTGTGTGCGCGCGCGCGCACGCACATGCCATTCTCTACACTAGCCTTAGCCATTGGAATTGTCTGATTTATCAGAAATATTTTTCATCCTTCCACGGGCCAGGTTGACATCTAGAATATATTCTAGTTTAAGGAGAGGACCGGATTTTAGTAAGCCCTGGCCTCTACGCTCAGACCCCAGAACCTGAGCGAATCTATCAATTCAGATGCCCTACCTGGCAAAGGAGAGCCTGGCTTCATGGATTCTGCGGCCCTCAGAGCTCCCACAGAGATGCCAATTACCCTTCTACTCTTTGAGCATCACTCATCATCCTTCGCTTGTTCATTCACTCCAGGAACATCTACTGGGCATCACTGTGCACAGAGAAACCAGATTACTGCCTACCCGAGGCTTTCAGGCAGTGGTAGCATCTCTATAGCAAAGAACTTTATGTAGTTCCCACCAGGCCAGAAACAAGGATTCTCGGGTGAGGGTTCCCCAGGCAGGTCAGTGGCCCATGAACGAGGTGTCAGGATATCTTTCTTGACTTTTTCCCCCCAAAGAGATCAGGCCTAGGACAGAAATGAGAAAACCCAAGCCACTCCTGCTTAAGAAACACATGCTGAGCGTGAAACAAATCAACAAAGGCAGGGACTCTCTTCCAGTCCCAGAGGAAAAAGGGTAGAGACTCCAGTGCAGGAGAATCCAGCCCTGGATATGATCGAGGTATCACGCTGGCAAAAGGCCCCCAAGCAGGCACAGCTGGATGCCCACAGGGCTGTTTCCGGTGTGAGAGGGAAGGAGGGGGACCCCTCTCCCACACCCCTGCCTGGGTGTTCCTCCTGGGAAGGACATAAGCCAAGGTCATGGAATGAGACCATGGGCAATGCCGACCTCCACAACAGGGCGTGGCCACGACCAAACCTGGTCTTGCTGGAAGTGTCCCCTCCCTGTCTCTGGAGTGGAAGGTTGCCGTTAGTACCCCCAATTCTACTGTGACCAAATGGCCCGGCCTGGCTCAGCCTCTGGGGTCTGGAGTCCAGCGAGGGGTGCCCTCAGATAGGAAAACCTCTTCCTAGCGCTGAGAAGTGGCTGGGTCCACTCCAGCTCAGAGGGGAAGGCTCTATGGTCAGAGTAGAAGCTTTGTCCACTCTCTACTCATGGAGCAATGACAAACCATGACTACCCTGGGCCTGGGGACCCGCTACACTGAAACCTTGTGGGCATGTCAATCTGAGTGTTATCAAGAAAGGCCCCACATACGAGTAAACAAAACCACAGGTCTGCACTTGACCTGGATGGATTTCACCCACATGGGTCAGGCTAATCCAGGGGTAGCCGGACCCAGGCCTCCAAAGAGGGCCCGGAAATTCCAGCCCTTCTCTGGGAGGAAGACAGCCGGAGCAGAGCACGACCTGAATGCAGCAAGAGCTGTCCCGCCAACCGGAGAATTTGCCAAGCCTGCTGCATAAAGGTGTCGTAAAATCCACTTTAAATCTATGTTTAAATACCTGTAACATTGGCCTTTTAAAATCTGCTGCTCTGGCAGGGATACAAGCTCTTTCAAAGATCAATACCCGAGGCCGCTGCTGCCCCGGTCCTCCAGAAGGACCTCAGGTTGCAAAGAGACCAAAGGAAAGTCCCGGAGCCGGAACCTGGAACCCTGCCTCGGGCCACGTGGGAGGAGAGGAGAGCGAGAAACCCAGCCTCTCCCCACCTTCATTCCATCGCCCCTCAAAGGGGCCAGCCCAGAGCCACGAGGATGTGAAGGAGGAAACTAGGTCCAGGGAAGAGGTGAACAGAAAGGAGAAGGGCCTGAGCCTGGGATGTCGGCTCTGGTGCCTGTAACAAAGAGTCCTCAGGTGGGGCTCCCTGTGCAACCCCCAAAATGGGACAGGATTAGCCCTCAAGGTCCCTATAGAAGGACACACTTCCACCTGCGTCCACTCCCCGGAGATATTCCAGGCCTCAGGCCTCCCCAGGCTTCTCTCCAGAACCGTCCTTCTGCCCATGCCCCTTCCTCGGCACCTGCCAGGTGTTCCTCAGCGACCTTCTCCCCCTCCATCCGCAGACTCTGAGCTGCTCCCTCAGGGGAGACCAAGTCACACCCATCTCTGCATCCCCAGGGCCAGAGACGGGACTGGATTTAAAAGGTGCTCGGTAAACACTGGCTATAGCCACCCACCCTTCCTCGAGGGCCTACGTCTGGTTTTCTAGAACATTGTTTTCGATCTCTATTTTAACATAGCACTTTTTTAATTTTCTAAAATAAAAAGAGCTGGAAAAGAAATTACTCCCAAATGCCTTTCAGATAATCACACAGAGGTTAAGCAAACAGGTCAGATCATCGTCCCCTTTCCCACCTGGTGGCAGCGTGTTCTAATTGCAGGTTCAGCTATCTAAGTGGTTAAAAATAAATAATTGAAACCATAAATTTAAATATTCAAAAGCACCACAGTAACATCAAAAGAGGTCATCAAACCATGCATGTCTGTGATGTGCCGTTTTCCCGGCTGGCTCCAGGTGAGGGATGATCCGAAAGATGTGTGATTCAAAACCCCCTGAGCTGTCACTCCCGGGCAGCCTCTGGCTCCAGGGATCAGCTCTGTGTCCTCCCTCGGGTGTTAATAGTCACCTTCTGCCCTTCCTGAGCATAGGGGGGTGGGGGGGGGGGGTCACAGGATTCACAGGGGATCATCCAGAAACTTTGGGTGAGAACTCAAACAGGCCCCTTTGTGCAGAGTGAGCAGCGGGGCGTGACCTCACTTGGAGGGCTTCCCAGGAAGGCACCTGGGACCAGAAGTTGCTCGCCACTGGGGTTGCTCAGCCCCCAGATCCTTCTAGTCGGGGCTCACGGTGGAGAGAGAAGAACACGGCCTCTGAGGGCCTGAGTGCCGGGCAGGTAAACCCCTGCATGAGAGAGACCGAGCAAAGGGCCTGGGGCATCCCACGGTGAAGCGGCCCCCAGATGAGGGCAGAGCCACCCAGGTGAAGGAGCCCAGGACACCAGGCCGTTGCACGGCGCTCTCTCTACATGGGGGTCGCCACGTCCCATGGCGTCCGAAACAGAAAGGGCACGATGGCTGCTCTCTGCGTAAGCAAAGATTAACAAATCGCGGTCCCTAAAATGTGAGCGGTGCCCGAGCGGCCGGAGTCCCTTCTCGTGTGTTCTCTCATTGGTGCCCCTTCACTCGAGAGGAAGGAGGGGCTCAGGGCCGCTAAGTTCCCCTGGAGCCGCTGAGAGGCAGAGCTGAACCAACCCAGGGCTTTGAGGGGCCGCACACAGACGTTAACACTGTCGTAAAGGGAAATCCCTGGTTCGCGATTTAGGGCTTTGCTTAAAATAATACCAGTTAGCAGTTCGTACTTACTATACGCTAGTCACCTGTTCTCATTTAGTCTCATAACAACCCAACGAGCCCATCCTACAGATGACAGCACAGACCAGAGAGGCTGCCTTTGCCGGGCTCACAGGAGCAGGAAGTGGTGGCCGTACGTCAAGTTTAGGTCAGCCTGACCGCGAAGGCCACGGTGCTGGCTGCTCTGCCCGGCAGCCTCGAGGTGGCATGGACCCCCTGCAAGCCCCTCCCCTCGGTGCAGACCACCTGCACCAGGGCTGGGCCAGTTTCTGGGGTGCCATCCCAGCGACCTGGAAGAAATGGGGCTGCCCCGGCCTCCTGCCACCTCAGGCCCAGCCCAGCCCCTCCTCCAGAGGACAGGAATTGTCACTTGGCCTCACTAGTTGCTTCTGACAAAGCACACAGTACGGAAAGGAAAAACAAAGAATTAGAAGATGAATATGTACATAACGTGCTCTGGCGGGAATAAGGCCCCAAGTCGTCCATCAATGTTGCCAACCACCCCCAAGCTCAGAAGAACCCAGGGGAGGCTCTTTGCTGTAGGAACCAAGAGACGCAGGGCAGCCGCCTCTCTTCCCATCCTTCCTCCTGCGGGGGGATGGGAGTTCTCCCAAGGGGTGGGGGGGAGCCGCGCGTGAGCCAGCAGGAAGCCTCCGGTCCCCACTCCCCAGCTCACGGTGTTAACCTTGGGGTGAGAACAGCAGGAAAAGAAGCGGGTTGCTCGGAAGGCCCCTGCCTGTGGGGCCCATGTGCTGGCAGTGATTCACTCAGAGGTGGTGAGGATGGACGGTCTGTGATGAGCTGGGCAAGCCCAGGGACACCCCTACAGCAAAGGCTGTGGGAGCACACAGCCAGCAGGGAAGGGGTCCCCAAGGCGGGTGAGGACAGAGGGACGGGGGGACAGCAGCAAGATCAAAACCTGAGGCCAGGCCAGGGTGAGGGGACTGCCGGCATGCTACGTTGCTAAGGGCCATCTCTCATCAGGAAAACTCGGCGCTCCTGGAAGCAGCATTCACGCGCTCATGTGTTCGTTCGTTCCACAAACGAGCATTGAGCACCAAGCACTCGCCAGGCCTTGCTGGAGGTGCTGGGGTCACAGCAAAACAGATAGACGTCCCCGTCCACAGGTTTGAGAGGGGCCCATGCAGATGCGTGGAGGAAGAGCACCCCAGGCAAGAACAGCCAGTGCAAAGGCCCTGGGGTGAGAGGCCCATGTGCCCAGAGCAGAGTGAGCAGGGGGAGAGTTGAGGGTGAGCGCAGAGGGACATGCATGGGCAGGTCCTACCAGGGCTTGTTGGTCATCCCGAGGACTCTGGCTTCTATTCAGAGTGACAAGGGGACCACGGAAGGGCTCTGAGCAAAGTGACAAGACCTCATATATGTTCCAACAAGACCTCTCGGGCAGCTGTGTTGAGAATGTATGATAGGAAAGCAGGGGTGAAGCAGGGGAACGTACTACAGGAAAGCAGAGAGGAGGCTGTTGCCATGTATCCTTGTATCTAACCGCGAGGTGGAGGGGAAACTGGAGGGAGAGTAAGCGACTCATCCTTCAAGGTTGGCTGTAGAGGGGAAAGCAGAAATGGAGGCAGAGCTGGGGGCGGAAATGAGTGGACAGGGGTCTTTTTACAATGGGAGCATATGTGGATGCTGATGGGAAAGAAGGAAAGGGAAAGAAAGGCCAGAGGGGAAACTGCCAGGGCTGGAGGGAGAGAGGAAACTGGCGGCAGCAACGGCTTGGAATAGACAGGGGCACAGGGTCAAGTTCACAAGTGAAAAGTGTCCTCAGCGAAGAGCATGAAGAGCCATCCTTCCCACGGGCCCAGCGAGTCCTTCCCTCCTGCAAAGCCAAGTTCCCCTGCAAAGCCATGTTCCACTCTGTGCCCTCCTCTGAGCGAGGGGACGGCGTGAGGACGTGGAACGTTCTGTCCTGATGGCCCAGGCTTCCCGGTGAGAGAGGAAGCAAGTAAGCACGGGGGAGGAGAGAGCGGAGGCCTGGGGAGAGGAGGGGGGCGTGGGGAAGACGGCTGGGAATGGACCAGGAACACGTGCGAGGGTGTCGGGCCAGGTGAAGACTGCACTCAAAGAATGGGAGTCATGGGGCTTCCCTGGTGGCGCAGTGGTTGAGAGTCCGCCTGCCGATGCAGGGGACACGGGTTCGTGCCTCCGTCCGGGAAGATCCCACATGCCGCGGAGCGGCTGGGCCCGTGAGCCATGGCCGCTGAGCCTGCGCGTCCAGAGCCTGTGCTCCACAACGGGAGAGGCCACAGCGCTGAGAGGCCCGTGTACCGCAAAAAAAATAAATAAATAAAACAGAATAGGGGTCATGAATTTAGGACCAGCTGGTCAGCGTAGCACCACAGTTCTCTTCAGGGCAGCGAGGCGCGTGCAGGCCCAGAGCAGGAGGGAGTTAGGTCTGAGGATGGCTGGTGTGTCTGATGATGTGCAAGAGGGCAAGGGACCAGGTGGGGGATGCAGGGGAGCGGCGGACACGACTGATGGTGGAGTCTGAGCTGAGTCAGAAGGACCGCGAGACTCTGAAGAATGATGGGGACCACCCGGTTCTGGAGGATTCCAGTGGCTGAGGAAGGGCGGGACGCTGGGCACTAGAAGAAGAGAGCACAGAAGACAGGGTGGTCCCAAAAGGGGTTTTTGGACCTGAGAGCATGAACGGTACAAAAGTATTGACACCAGATCTATGTCAAGGGGAGTGAGTCTGTGACAACGTGGAGGAGGCTGGGGGAGGGGAGGGAGTCAAGTGCAAAGGCCCTGGGGTGAGAAATGAGGCTTGGGCTGGAGAACGAGCCAGCAGGTCAGGCAATACGACCTCAAGGGAAGGAAGGAGAGTGACCCCAGCCCGTCGATGACCCCAACAAGGCAGGGGAGAGAGGAGCCATCTGAGGACAAGGATTCAGGGCGGAGGGGGCACCATGACCCAGAAGAGGCACGGAGGTGCAAGGGAGCATCCACTCCCCTGGCCCAATAAGACGCAGGCAAGAGGGAGAAAGCAGCCCACCTGAAAGGCTAACGGGAGCAGAGTCCTGGGGTTGGGGGGGGGGTGTTGCCAGAGCCCCTCGAAGGCAGAAGGGGGAGCTGGCACTCAGCGACGAGCAGGGCATGTAGGGAGTTTGCTGATAAGTGTCAGCGGGCCCAGCAGAAAGTTCCAGGAGTTGGGAAGGGGAAGATGGGGTCAGAAAGGGGGTGTGTGCACCCACATGGGAATTAGAGTCCAGGGGTGGGGGTTGACTTGGGAGACCAGGTGAGCTCAGAGCGGCCACCTATTAGAATGAATATGGACCCAAGGGGAGCAGCTTCTGCCTTGGAAATGTTCTGAGTCTTTCCCAGCAAACAGCAATGCCTCCTCAGAAAGGACATTCTGTCAAAGAGCATAGAGCAACTGAGTCCCCAGCAACCTCAAACCCCCAGGCTGGGCGCCGGAAGTGAACCCTGAGGATCCCCTGCACACGGCTTTGAGGGGCCAGAGGCGGAAGGACCGAACCCCAGCCCCACCCGTCAGCCCTATGCAGACACAGGATTTAGTGGAAGGGTGGGTTCAGAAGTGTCACCTGGGACAGGAACTGCAATGACAGCAGGTAATCTCCATTCTCCCAGGGGCTGCAACGATCACCGAGTCGCTGACGAGCCCAGATCAGCCACCGCTGCTGACTGCACCAGGCCATCTCCCTGCCAGCACACAGGATTCTGAACAAACTCAGAGCTCGCCTGTCCTAGTTCTCAGATTTGCTCACGAGCATCAGCAGAGAGCTTTCACGGTGCAGCATCCCCCCGCTGCCCAGCTCCGCTGGCAACACACTCAGTGCTGTGCTCCCGGCATCTCTGGGCACCTCGGCCCGGCCCCTCGCCAACCAAGACCAAAATGTAAAGAGCCCACTTGGAGGTGGAGTCCTGGGCACACGGACCCCAAAGCACCCCCAGAAATGGGCAGCAAAGCCATTATGGTCTTTGTGGAGGACAAACTCTGCTGAGGTTGTGCTTCCAACACCGTGCGGCCCGTTCTCAGCCGCTTTTGTGCCCAGCGCCCAGAAACATGCCACAGTTTGTGTTTCTCTTTCTCCTTAAAGGAGCCCCCTCTTCTTTGCCTGTCTCACCACGACCCCACCCCAATCCCCCCCCCACACACACACAGGGCTAGAGATTCACGGAGGCAAGGGCTTCCTGGGGGCTCTTTCCAACCTCTGTCACGCTCTCTCCTCCACCTGCCCCACCGCTACCACTCCCCCTCAAATCCACTTCTCCACTCAGAGTTCCTCACATACAGAAATGTGGCCAAGCATTGAACTTGTCTACCTGAGCGTAAGGAATCAGGGTGACACGCCTGCAACCACAGCTCCCAGTAGCCTGCATTTGCCAAGACAGACCCTTCTTTGCAGTCTGAGGTCTGTCCGGCACCTGCTGCGTTCCACATGCTGCCCCGGGATGGTGTCTGGTGCAGCCCAGGCCCGTGTGAGGATCCACGTCTAAACCACATCAGGCCCCAGAGGAGCAGAGAGCAGCCCATCGCACCCCCGGGCTCAGGCTCGGGCTTGTTGCCCTGAGCATCTCACTGCTCATGGAGGCCTCCCACCCTGTCTCCCAGTGAGGCGAGATGCAGGCCGTGGTCCTACCCCCAGCCCTCCACCTCGGAGGACAGGGCATTGGTCCGGAACAGCAGCCCCAGTCCCTCACAGCAGCCTGAGTCCCACACAGCCCACCATCCCGTCACTTCTCTGTTCTCACGTCCGTCCGCGTTCCCCACTCCCGTTCACCCAGGTCCAGCTCACAATCTCCTGGCCGTCCTTCAGAGGGGCCAGGCACAATCCCACCAGCAGGACACCGTACTTGCTGTTCCCTCGCAAGGGGACGTCCTTCCCCAGATGTGCACGTGGCTCACTCCCTCCTCCCCCAGGCTTTACCCAAACATTGCTGGGGGTGGCCTTCCTGATGGCCCGACTCCCTATTTAATATCCCCCCCCCCCCGTGCTCTCTACCCCCTGCCCCTTCCTTACTTTCTCTCAGGGCACAGGTCCCCCTCTGAGACATCATGAAATTCACCTACTCTTCCTGTTGACTGCCCCAACCTCCTGCTCCCGCTAGTATGTAAACTCCGTGAAGACAGGGGCCCCTGACTGTTTTAACTGCTGTATCCCCAGCAACTGGGATGGTGCCTGGCATACACCAAGTGCTTAATAAGTGTTCATGGGATGAGTAAACACTTTGAAAAGCATCTCATCTTATCGGCTGTTAGTTGTTTCTTTGAAAAGAGGAGACACAAAATAAGGATGGAATGGGTCAGAACGTGTAGCGTCATTCATCACATTTCCCCCAAATCGAGGATCCAAGTGAAGGTGGGAAGGAGGGTGGGCCGTCCACACTGGCCATCAGCTCTGCCTGCTCACCGGGTCTTCCTCACCAATGTTTCCAGCTTCAGAGACGGACCAGGCAGTCTCCCTCTGTGTATTGACCCCACTGATCTCCAGCTTGGGCCAAAACCTCAGAACCAACATGCAGGGAGTGTGTGATGCCCACACACTGAAACGCGCTGAGCTCACGGTCCAGAGGACAGCTGACGTTTGGTGACAAGTTAACCAACTGACGTTCAGCGACGTTTCCCTCGTGTACAATATCGGGGATCTACTCGCGAAAATGAAGACACGCTTTCCCAAGTCAGCCTGGGACTAGGGAGATTTGGCCTGTCTGTAACTTTAATTTTAAACTAGTTCCTAAAGCTAGAGGAGATTTGCAACACAGGTTGATGAATCATCTTAAAGTCTCAAAAGTCCTATGAACAGTTTCAAGTGCATCTGGGGAAAGCCTCATCGCAAAGCTCAGCTTCCGGGGGTCGCCCCGGCCTAGGAAGACATAGAGGTGGTTCAGGCATCGCGTCTCCACACATCCGCAGAGCTATCTGCACAGATGCAAGCCACTATCCCAGTGACAAATGAAAGGAAGGCAAGGGTTTGGTAAGGGAACGCTCAAGACTCTTCCGAGGAATGCTGGACTTCTTGCAGAGCTCAACGGGATGACAACTCCCGGGTGATGTGGAAAGAGTCTCTCCAGGCAAAGGCTGGAGGAGCAGTGCCCACCACGCCCCCAGGTGCCTGGCTTTTCCAAAGCAATCAGTAGACTCTCCCTTCTCTCAAGGAGATCCATTCCTGCAACTTTTAACTTACTGATTCCATCCAATATTAAACTTTTAAGTGTATTTTGTTTTTTAAACAACCTCCGCTGTGACTATCTAGTTAGTGTTTGTCTCACTCTAGCAATTACCTGGACTTTCCAATTGCAGTGGTTTATTTTACCTTGGAGTGACTCTTTCATCCCTTTTTCCACACTCAAAAATTTCTCCTTGTCATAATAATTAATAGGTTCTGTTCCTACAGCGATTATATTCGGATTATCTTAATAAAGCATAGCTCCGAGTGCCATCCAGCGAAAGTCTTATCCCCACTAGGCCAGAAACACTCCACTTTCCTTGCACAAAAAGAAAGAAAGAAAGAAAAATTCTCTGCATCCCAGGCCCCCAAATAGGCTGTACAGTTATGACCAGCAGCCTTCCCTACTCTCAGGATGACTTAGCTTGGAATTCACTAACTGACTAAATGGAATTAATTGGAGAGAAAGGGTGAGGGAAGCCCTAAAATCTCTCCTTTGTCAATGTAAACCAGAAAGTCACCTGGTGATAGAAACTGCAGGGTTTTTACAGAATCTACCCAGGACACAAGAGCTGTGTTCCTGGGGAGGCATTGAACGTGGGTGGGTGCCATTCGAACACATCTCTTGCAGGGCTGACACCTCATCACTGTCCCCACTCAGCCAGTGGAGAATTTGTACTTATCAGCTTCACTATCTAATCCTCATCACCTCTGAGAAATGAGACAGCAACAAGAAACCCAGAAAACAGGAGAAAATGATGCTGCAAAGAGCTTCGAGACAACCTCTCTGGGGACACAGACCAGTTAGTTGGCAACTTCCAGGACCACCCGAGCCTCAGGACTCCTGGCAAGTGAAGAGAGCAGAGGGAGGCTGCTGGAGGGGAGGAGAACGGGAGTGAGGAAGAGAGAAAGAGAAGGTAGGTGAACGGGAGGGGGGAGGGGCAGACAAAGAGGACACAGAAACCTACCGGAGGGAGCCCGAGACGCCCCACTCCAGGCCTCGGTGCTCGTCCCTCCATCCGGCATCCCTATGCTCCTTCTGCAGCTGACTTCAGACTGTGCCCAAAGTTAATCTTCTCTGTGGAGCACCGACTTCTCACCAAAGGGAGAAAATGCATCCTCACAAACGTCTAGTCAGTAGCAATCAACCCTAAAATTTCAGTGGCTTAAAACAAAAAAAGTTTGTTTCTTGGTCACACCACAGGTCCAATGCATATTGTGGAGAAAGGGACCCTGCCTCTTGTGGTCATACTCAGGCATCCAGACTGATTGATGGATCCAGGGAAGGGCACGTAGCAAACAACATACTGGCTTTTAAAGCCTCTGCCCAGAAGAGACCCACGTCACTCTGCTCATGCTGCATTGGCCAAAGCTGGTCGAATAGCCCCCCCCCCCCCATAACCTCATAGAGGAAAGGGGAGTGCAGTCCCTCCATGTGCCCCCAGGGGAAATGCAGATACATGACGATCAGCACGAGGTCACCTCCCAGGTCACCCTAGGCCAATAGCCCCATGACAGCCATTGTACATTCACTTTCAGAGTTCATCCTTTTAACAAGCCTGAAAGAAAAGCATGACTCTGTACATTTTTTACAGATGAAGAAACCAAGGCTCAAAGCAATTAAACATCTTCACTAAGGCGAGATGTCTAATAAGAAAAGAGCAGTCTTCAAAGACTGTCCTATATGAGTCCAACACGCACAGTCCTGCCCCACCCCATGCTCTATCCTAAATGGAATATCGCCCTCTCCTCCCTCCCGCTGTGCAGGATGCTAAGGCCATGTGCGGAGAGCACTGGGAGCTCTGCCCATTCCGCAGGTCGGGAACAATGGACAGCTCCTGTGGTCCCTAGCCTTTAGGGACCATGGACAGCTCCTGTGGTCTCTAGCCTTTAGGCACCATGGACAGCTCCCATGGTACCTAGCCTTTAGGCACCATGGACAGCTCCCGTGGTACCTAGCCTTTGGGAACCCTGGACAGCTCCTGTGGTCCCTAGCCTTTGGGAACCATGGACAGCTCCTTCAGTCACTAGCCTTAAGCTGATGCCTCAGGCACCTGGGACTGCTGTGGGAGTTCTCAATGCCCGAGAGAGTTCTGCTGTCCTGGCCTCTTGCTGCTCCCGACCAACATGCTCAGACCCAAACAAGCCAGGCAGAAAAATCTGGGGGGCTGTAAACAAAAGTCCCCGCCCACGTTTTTGTCAGTGTGGGCTTAAATTAATCACGTTGGCCGCCACTTATTAAATAAAGTAAATTAGTTCTCAATCATTTGCTTGCACACCAGGCAGGAAAAATGAAATTTTCCATTTAAAAGTAATATTGCTATTATTATGCAGAAGCGATTCTGAAATTGGGCTTTTTGTACACTTCTGCCGAGAGAGGTCAGAAGTGAGAGATTCCCCAAAGGGGTGTCTTTCCCATCAAGTTACCCGGTCAGAGGAACCCCCGGCCCCTTCAGAGGACCTGGGTTCTGGGCCCCTGGAAAAGAAGTTTGGGCGGGAACAGCAGCACCTAAGCTGTTTATTTAATCTTCTCTTTCCTTTTATTCAGGTTTAAATTCCATCTCATTGACTAACGCCCTGATTAACACTGCCTTTCAGTATCGAAAAATCTAAACCAGGCACATTCAAGGCCTCTGAATTTACATTTTCTAATGGAAAGGGAGAACGGGTATCAGGTAAGGATGTATTAACTCCAAGCCCTTATCAGTCACCCAATCCAAGAGCAGACATTGGAGGACACCTTCAAAGAGGAAACTCTTGAAATCCACTCCTGCCACTTTATTTGGGCTCCATCGGCACAGTGTGCTTGAAAAGCCAATTTTGTAACTTGAATTGGAAGAACCAGGATTCAGTAACGTCGGTCACATTCTAGGTCCCCCCTTGCAGAAACCCTTTTTCCTCAAGGGCATGTACATTAAATAAGTAATGGTTCTAATGGAATAAAAGTAATCTTTCAAATGTAGATATATTTAAAAGATTAAAAAGTTTGAGTTTGGTCTGGGGGCAACTTAATGACTAGTCAGATGTACATGAAGGGGGATTTTGTGCGGGATGGAGACCAGCTGGTTTCTATTTCAGCTGGGGACAGAATAAGCAGGAAAGATGCTTCCAAGTGCAACAGAAGGAAGGCAGACAGTCAGGTGTGGCTAGTGACAGCCGGGACTTCCCGGGAGAGGTTGACCAGTGCCCCAGGAGGTGACGTGTCAGAGCGGGAGAGGGCAGGCTTTGGGGTTCTGCCCCGTTTCAGCTGGGTGACCTCAGGCAAGTTATCTTTTAAATGCCCCCAAACTTCCATTCCGCATCTAAAAAATGGGGATAGCATTAGCACTGGCTCCTTGGGTTTTTTAAGAAAAGATAAGCATCTAAAACGTTTGCTTGCAGTCTGGCACATAGTTACAAACAGGATAGATTCATCTGCGCAGAGTTTGGGGATAGAGGTTCTATTTTACAAGGTCTCTTTATGTAGAAGTTATCACCAATGGAAGAGATTGATTCATTGGGTTTATAACGAGGGCTGCTTCCAAAAAACTCCAGAATCTGTATAGAAACCCCTTACACATGTGGGTTTGGGGCTTTGTTTTAAGTCAAAATGACAGGATGAGGTGGGAAGAAGAGATGCGGCTGGCAGACAGGAATAGAAAAGAAAAACGCAGGAGGGAGTGGGAGAGAGCAGATAAGGAGGAGGCTGGGAGGAAAGACACCAGGCAGGATGCAAGGGGACACCACGCAGGGATAAGTTCCCTCTCCAGAGCAAGTGAAGAGCTGCGCTTCAGAAGGTCGCCGGGGGGAGTAGGGGAAAGAACTTCCTGCCTCGGGCTCATTCAGGCTCTAAATGCTGTGTCCTCAAGGTCGGAGAGCACGTCTCCTCTCTCAGCTCCACTACATCTGTGCGCTGGATGCCCATCCTCATTTGCTAATTATGCCTGTGCCTTTCCAGCCTGAGCCTTTTGGACCCGCTGAAGCCCCCAAAATTCATGCCACCCATCACACCAGAAGGCACACTGCAAATGCCAGGGTCCCCAAGAGCATTGCTCTGTCTCTCTGGTCTCCCGCCTTCCCAGCCAGTCAGGGTAAGACCCTGTGGCCAGTCTGCGGGCTTGAGCTCACAGGCCCAACAGCTGCAGCCCCATGGTCATGGTGCCGTGCACCTGCTCTGCAGCCCTGGTGATTTTCCGTGTCTGTGTGTGTGTGTGCACGCGCGCACACGCGCGTCCGTGTAGCACCTCCGCAGAGACATCCAGGGGAAATTATTGCTGAAGGCGGATGGCAGCAGCGTGTCCTGTAGATCACTGCCCCGGACCTCCTCCACTGGCAGCCCAAACGGCCCCTCAGAGGATCCAGGTAACGCATCCACCTTCCCCAAGACGCATATATCCTGCAAACGTTCCCAGGGAGGAATGTGAGTAGCTGCACCCCAAACTGCCCTCTCCCCACGTTGCCTGCCCCCTCCCAGAGATCCGTACGCGTCTCTCATTCCACTGCGTTCAGGCAACTCAGGCATTTAAGACTGGAAGAGAGAAACATGGGCATGAGAAGCCTCACAAGGGCTCCAGCCGAGAGGACCCCAGTGTTTGCTAAATGCAGCCCACCCACCTCCCCTCAAAGCCCTAAAGTTCTCCTACCAGCCACCGGCCAAGGATGAGAACATCTTCCCCGGAACAAACGTCCGGGAAATGCTGCCAGTAAAGGCCAGCACTTCCTACTTTGCACCGACAGCATCAACATACAGGGAAGATGACCAGAGAGGGCAGGGAGGGGAGCTTCCTGACTCCCCAAGAGAGTCCAGGCCACTGTTTGGAGGTGTGAATGTTTCCTTTGATATTCCCCCTACGGAGGGCATTATTATGACTGACATTTATCAAGCACAAGATACGGGCCAAGCGCTAGGCTTTTAAGCCCTCACTTAGCGCATCATCTAACACCAAACAGCTCTAGGTGGACGACAGCACTATTACCGAACCCACGTTCAGAGGGCGGAGTGCGCGCGCACGCGCACACACACGCACACGTACGCACACGCACGCACACGCACGCACACTCCTAAGAGAGCCTAACCCCCAAGATTGCCTTGGGGCATGTGCTGGGGGGAGGGGAAGAGAGCGCCTCCGGCTGAGTGCGGGGTCCTCGGGCACCCGGAGAGCCAGGCTGCAGGGGGCCTTGGGAGTTGAATGTTCCCTAAGCAGCCACCTGCCTTGGTCCTGCCAGGCTCTGCCGCTGGGTAGACCCTCCACAAGTGAGAAGAAAGCAGGGACCGCAGGCCCATGCCCCAGAGCGCACTGCAGCACACCCAAGCCAGGTAGAAAATTTAGGGCGATTTTGTTTGGTTTCTTTTTTTTTTTGAGCCAACTACCAACTTAAGACTCTCTGAAACACCTGCTTTCTACCTTATTACAGTGACCTCTGGTGGCCAAGAACGAGACATTGCAGGCCCAAATTAGAAGTCCCTAAATCACTTAATTTCAAGTAACTCCAAGTAACAAAGGCCTTGAGGTCCTTTAAGCGCCTCCAAGAAGAACAGAAGCAAAGAGAGTGAGAGATGGGAGCGACCGCCAGCCTCGTTTAAGATGTGAGCTGGCTGTCCCCTGACCCGAGTATAACCCAGCACGGGGCTCCTCAGATGACACTCCCTGCACCAATGCCAAAGGTGTCTGAGCTCCAGCTCAGGGTGAATCTCAGCCTCTGTTCCCCTCCCCCCCACAGCTGGTGGCATCTCAATGCCAGGCTTAGAGGGCACAGTCTCCGGGAGGTCTTTGGAAAAGCTTCAACCCTGCCAGAGGACCTGCTAGGAGGTGGTGAGGGGTGGGAAGCGGGGGGAGGTTTTCTAGAAGGCCTGTGATCTCAGCACCACCAGCCAGCCCTGCTCCAGCTGCCCTGGGCTGAACTGGGAGGCAGGGAAACAGCGGTCCCTTTCCCCACCGGAATCACAACCCCAGCCAAAAGAGGGTGTGCAGGCACAAGAGGGAGAACGGGGCTTCTGCCCACACCCCACCCATGCCAAGGGGCCAGGGTAGCCCAGGTGAGGGGTGAGCTGAGGCAAGAAGAGAAGCATTTGCTCTGAGAGTCATTTTGGAGACTGGAGCCGTGGGCTTCAGGGTGGGAGGAAGGAAGGACGAAATCCCAGGGATGTGACAAATGTCCACTTAGCCCTAAGCCCGGTCAGGGGGCATCTGAGGCAGGGAAACGAGGCTGAGCAGGGTCTCCTGGGAGGTGGAGAGTGATGGGCATACGGAACACAGCCCTGCCCGCAGCTGAAAGCAATGGAGCTCGGTCCAAGCTAGGAGTGTCATCCTATCCCTAAGACCACCCCAAACCATCCTAGACAGAATGACCCTAAAACCCTAAAAGCTTTTCAGACGAAGGAACCAACAACTCAGAATCGTCCAATCTAGTAGCCTCTAGAAGCTTCAGGTTCACAGCATCCACATGTGATCTCAACCTCTTGGTCCATCCACGGTGTGCAGGCTTCAGCCCAATCCCCAAGCACAAACGACAGATTCTCCCAAGGTCCCTGCAAGCATCAGTCTGAACAGGCCGGGTCTCAGTGCTTAGAATATGAAACAGACTGGGTTGCTCTCCTGGTCTTCTTTGAAACTCAGAATGGATGTAGAATATCAATATTGTCTCAATTTTCCTTTATCTGCGAGGAGACATCAGCAAACCTTTCTGCCAAGGATTGTACAAGGATCATTAAAAGGAAAACGTCCACGGTAATTGTGCCTTTCTGCATATTTCTTCACTCCAATATTCTATAACATAATAATGTTTCACATTTCCACAGAACTGTCTTTTCAGCATGTTTTTGCCTTATGCTTAATTTCGTAAGAGTTTCTCAGCCCCGCATAACGACACAGTTCAATGCAAAATCAGATATAGAGCTAGCTTAAGAGACTCTCAACAGGAATGTCATTTAAAACTGTAAATGTTAAAAGATTCCGGCTCTGATTTATGTTATGTTGTGTGTGTGTGTTTCAAAGAGCGAGCTTCACCAGCCCTCTTAAACAATAGATGCACACGAAATCCAGGCTTTCACAGGTCTAACCAGACCCCTCGCGCAGGCAAGAGGGGCAGACAGGCCAGCCTGTGGTCAAAGCACCAGCTCCCAGACCAGCCGGGGCCACATGTGTGAAACGAGACGAGTATCTGACTCCGACACCTGTGCTGGCCCAGGGGCCACTTTTAAGGAGTAGTTTTTCAGCTTCCTCTCATCTTTCTGCTCCTCCAAACACTGGGGCACCACATCAGGGCCCTCCGTGTCTCAGCTCCCACTTGGCCCCGTCTTTAGAAAACACGGAGAGAGATGGAAAGAAGTCCCCAGGCAGAAAGTCCTGGGGCTGATTTCACCTGCACGCCACTGGCTGTGTTCATAACCCTGCACGATAAACCCCAGTTCCTGTTCACAAATACGGGCCCAAGCCTTCAGGAGCTGCGAACTGCAAATTCTCGATGGAATGAATGAATCTAGGGAAGGCGTTCACACCCATTGTCTCAGCACATGTAAGACAATTTTTAAATGCGGCTTATTTACATACTGGGCTCTAATGACTCCGAAGCAACTCTTACAGGCCTTCATGCAAAACCACATCCAGGCAAGCCGATCGCACACATGCCACGTGTAGACAACTTATAAGACACAAGTTATTGACGTCGTGAAAACATCTCTGTGGCCCTGGCGTTATGCTCCCGACAAGAGACAGCACAGCAGCCGTAGACTGAATTGAAATATGCTTGCGGCTCTGAACCTTTAAACTCTATTCCAAAATGCTAAAAGTGAAAAAATTCCCAGTTAGCATTTTGGAACCCACCGTGTCTAAAATTTCACTTGAAAGGTGGAGCTATGGTGAGTTGCAACCCCCAAAAAGAGTAAGCCACCACTCTGCAACTGTAAAATCCATTTATTTTAGGAAGATTGAGGAATCCAAACCCTCTGATAGCACTTAACATATTAAAAAACATGCACTGCGAAGCTCTGAAAGTTCCTGAATTCCTCCAAAAAGAAAAATATTTTTGCCACTTCTAATGGACTCCACCCAACTCCAGGCAGGATCTGTGGGATACACGCCCCCAGAAAAAAAGCAATTGAAATGACTTGACTATATGTCTTTCCAGGAAAGTAAATTATATATAGGTCTGTATTCACGCCCCCCACTCCCCTGTAGGTTACCCATTTTTCCTCCCACTCCCCACGGCCCACAGAGATGAAGAGAAAATTACCAAGTGGGTTTAAGCACTTGGATACCTAATTGCAACAAATCTCAGAGCCTCATCTTTCTGCCTTTTAGAATTTTGGTTTCAGACTTTAAAGCGAGTCCCATTAGCCAAGATGACACATGCCAATTAGCTTCATGTGTTTCACAGAATAAAACACCCCTTGAGATAAATCACCCCACATACCTACACAATTTCCACATAGCCCCACCGGTTTTTCAGTATTTCATTAAAATCAGGCTTTTACATGATGATGCAGATGTTTAGAGAGTGCCCTTCGTTTTCATTCAGAGTTCTCAGACAGAGATACCACAAAGGACCCCAGACTTAATTAAGGATGAAGCAAGTACCTCCAATCAGAACAGTGCCCCCATTTTTGTCCCTTGTTCCACTTGAAATGCAGAGGATGCCTGAGTGTTTTGTGTCTTTACAACAGAAGCAGAGCTTCCTGTAACTATGCTTGATGACTGTGACGATGATGGAGGAAGAAGGAGAAGAAGGAGAAGAAACCACAATGCCACAATGCTCCAAGAATGTATTAAATGGTACAATTCAAACTTTATCTACCTACAAAGTGCATTGCTTGGTAACCCTGCTCCTAACAGATGACTATCCAAAGTGGTTTGCTATGAGCCATGTGGACCTGCATATATAAACACCTTTGTTTTTCATATAAATGGGTTCGTATAATACCTGTATTGTTATAAAACTAATTTTTCAAAAGAACTGTAAACAAATGATGAACTCTAGTATATATATGTATGCATGCTGAAGTATTTGGGGAAGTGTATTGATGTCTGCAACTTTCTCTGAAATGAATCAAACATTAAGATAGATGGATGGATGGATGGACGATGGATCGATGGATGGATGGATGGACGGACGGCTGGGTGGACGGATAAAGCACATAGAATAAAATGTTAATGGTAGAAGCTAGTTGGTGGGCATATGGGATTCACCACAAAATTATTTCATCTTTATTGTATATTTAAATTTTTCAAACTGAAATGTCAAAAAACCTAATTTTTTAATTTAATAATGTGGCATGGATCTCTTTCCATGTCAATACACACAAATCTCTTTATCCTTTTTATGACTGCACGAGATTCCATTTTCTGGGTACACCACGATTGGGTAACGAATCCCTCACTGATGGACGCTCAGGTTACTTTACAATGACAATGCCACAGTACCCATCCATGTAAATGTGTCTTTGAAAACTTACGACAGCTTTTCCATAGGATAAATTCCTAAACACGGAATTGTTGACTCAAAGAGAATATAATTTTTTTTACTTTTGCTATATAATAACAACAACAGCTCACACCTACTGCAAGTTTACTCTGCCCACACTGCTGTAAGTACTGTTGTAAGTACTGTCTCTTATATTCTTCACAGCAACCGAATTAAGTAGGTACTATGTAGCCTCATTTTATAATTAAGGAAACTGAGGCA
Organism: Tursiops truncatus; assembly: GCF_011762595.2. NCBI lineage: Eukaryota > Metazoa > Chordata > Mammalia > Artiodactyla > Delphinidae > Tursiops > Tursiops truncatus. The sequence continues at coordinate 178,793,423 of NC_047034.1, forward strand.
CAAAGAGATAAAACTACTTGCCCCTGTCTGACAGCCAGCAAGTGGCAGTCAGACTCCAGTGCTTTTCACCATCATGCTTACAAATTATGGTCAAAAAGATTAAATCAATACATACATTCCTACCAACAATGTTTGAGAGTGATTACTTTCCTAGGTTGTATTGTTTTCAAATTTATCTGAAACATAAAGAAAACACTGTCCATATTTCCAGATACTATGAAGACAGATGTGAAGACCACAGAGAAAGCACAGATTGGATAAGGCAGGGAATGAATGCCTTGTTAATTAGACAAGGGCACAAGGAAAAGTGCAATGTTCTACCTCAACGTGGGATTCTCTCCGTGCTAATCTCACTGCCTCTCTGCAGTAGGGAGCCTCTCTGCGTTCTGCAGTAACGCTGGCAGGTAAACATACCTATGAAACTCTCAAACTTCTATTTTTAAACTCTATAAATCCCCAGCCACCTTCCTAGATGAATTAATGTAATCTCAAGTATTCTGCCTCGTTTTTCTTTATCAGACAGCTGCAAGCAGAAAGGCCTACATCTCTCTTTCCATCATCTCCTCAATTAATTCAAATAAATCTTTAGACAAAGCTTAATGTGTCAGTGGGATATTATTATCAACAACCTCAAAAGGTTCTTTTGTTTTACTACCTGAAACATTATAAGTGGTCCCATTAGAAAACTGATTAAGTCTTCCCATAGCAGGCTATATTACCAGCCCAAATTTCCAAGGTCTCACCAAAACACAGCCTGGATACAATTAGCCTCAAAGACAAGAAAGCTACAGCCACTGAAAAGAGCCCTTTGCAGACAGCAGGGCATCAGCCTAGCTGAATCTCGCAACACAATGAAACAGTAATAATATCTAATAACACCACTGCATCATTGTTGCTGTAGGAACAAACACAAGGTAATGGATACAGCTGGCTCAGTTAGCAGAAACATAACAAACTACCCCAAAAAATGAGTTTGTAAGAAAAGCTAAAGGAGAAGCAGAAACAGAACAACTTCACATGAAAAGCCAATCATCTCAGACATTAGCAGAGAGGAAAAAGCACAGACCTCGAACCCAAAAGATTTGGGTTCCAGTTATGGCTTCTCAACTGACTCACTGTATGATCTCAGTCAAGTTCCATACTTTGAGGGGTCTCAGCTGCAGAACTGGTATAACAATTCCCACTTCACAGGTGACGGAAAAGCTAAGTGTGAAGCTGGGCGAAGTCCCTGGAAGAGCAGTCTCTCCATATATGGCGGCTGTTGGCACCAGGATAATACGTGGTGAGCTCGCCAACGAGTTCTCGCCGAGCAGTGTCCATGTAGAACTGGGAATCTACCATGTGCTCACTCACGTTCTCTTTTTGTATTAATTGTATTAATTAATTGCATGTTAATTGAGGAGGAGGAGGAGGATGAACATGAAGGATTTTAAACTTTCCAAAAACAACTGAGAAAAATATCATAAAAACCCACCTGCCAGGAGTGTAAGTTGGTGCAGCCACTATGGAAAACAGTATGGAGTTTCCTCAAAAAACTAAATATAGAGTTGCCATATGATACAGCAATCCCACTCCTGGGCTTATATTGAGACAAAACTCTAATTTAAGAAGATATGTGCACCCCTATATTCGTAGAAGCACTATTCACAACAGCCAAGACATGGAAGCAACCTAAATGTCCATCAACAGATGAATGAATAAGGAAGATGTGGTATATACGTAAAGTGGAATATCACTCAGCCATAAAATGAATGAAGTAATGCCATTTGCAGCAACATGGATGGACCTAGAGATTATCACACTAAGTGAAGTAAGTCAGAAAGAGAAAGACAAATACCGTATATTACTTATGCATGGAATCTAAAATATGACACAAATGAAACAGAAACAGACTCACAGACATAGAGAACAGACTTGTGGTTGCCAAGGGAGAGAGCGGGTGGGGGAGGTATGGATTGGGAGTTTGGGATCGGAAGATGCAAACTATTGTGTATAGAATGGATAAACAACAAGGTCCTACTGTATAGCACAGGGAACTATATTCAATATCCTGTGATAAACCATAATGGAAAAGAATATTAAAAAAGAATGTATACATGCTATACAGTAGAAATTAACACAAGATTGTAAATCAACTATCCTTCAAAAAAAAAAAAAAACCCACCTGCCAACCAACCATATTTTCAAGTCTTACTATTCCGTAGATTTCCTCAGTTACTTTTTAGAAATAAAAAATAAGAATTACAGATATAACTAGAGCTCCTATTACCTAGCCCATCTCGTTCTCTTTCCTCCGAGAGGTAGCCACTATTTCCCATTTCATTTTTATTTTACTACCTATGTAAGTATCCATAAACAACACACATTTAGGCTTTTGTAAATTGTACCACACAATACATCTCTTTCTGCAACTTGTCTGTGTATGGTATGGTCTGTGGATCCTTGGGGGATCCCCAAGACCCTGTTTACAGGACCGTGAGGTCGACACTTTTTGCAAAACTCTAAGAAGTCATTTGCCTTTTTCACTGTGTTGACATTTGCACTCCTGGAGCAAAAGTAATGGTGGGTAAAACTTCGAGGGCCTTGGCCCAAATTAAGGCAGCAGTGACAGACGGTACTAGGAGTCACGTATCTCCATCGACATGCACCTACAGAAACACGCACCAGTGTTACTCAAGGATTCCTTAAGGAAACAGTACAAATTATTGATTTTATTAAACCTCAATCTCCAATCAGATGTCTCTTCCACATTCCGCGTGACAAAGTGGAAGTACCCATAAAGCCCTTCCGCTGCAAACTGAAGTATGATGGCTGTCTTGAAGAAGACCTCTGTGTGATTACGTTGCAAGCCCTCCCAGCCACTTTTCCCACAGAACACCACCTGTACTTGAAAGAATGACTGACAAACTGGCTATTCACACTCAGGTGTTTGGCAGGACTGCTTCTTCTGGCCAAGAGGCAGGAATAACTAGGGCTGGATGTCACCTCCTGCTTGGAACAACTAAAAAGCTGGACACGTATAGGAAACATCAGTTTTCTAGACATTGGACATCAGGCAATGAATGACAGGGATCCCTGAGAGATGGGACATAAGCAAACTGAGACCTATGACTGCCCCAGCTTCTTGCTAGAGAAAGTTTCCAGGCCTGGCACAGGAAGGGGACCCAGGCAGAGCCCAGAAATCTCCCTGAATTGAGGAGAAGGAACTAGGAGTCCAAGGAGGTCAAGGCAGTTGGGGGTCCTGGGGCAGAGTACCGGAGAACTCCAGAGCTCTACAGGGGTTCTCCCTCAAATATTCAAATAAATACAGAGCAGTGTATGTGTGTAATGAAGAAACTATCTGACGCCAAGAAATGAATCACCCAAAAGAATTAGAACAATCATCATCATTCACACTTGGGCCTGGAAATCGGCTGTTCCCACCAAAACATCATAGTACATAGGGCTTAGGGTAGACTACTCAATAGAATATTACATCAGCAGTGGGAGAAAATTAGCTCTACACCCAGTGCTTGCTGTGCACCCACCTAACAAAGTGAAAAAGCAAGACCTGAACAGATGAAACTGATTCCAAATAATGTAACCACATTCCAGGACAAAGCTCAGGAATATTTATAGGAACAAAAAATGTATACAGGGCTTCCCTGGTGGCTCAGTGGTTAAGAATCCGCCTGCCAGTCCAGGGGACGTGGGTTCAAGCCCTGGTCCAGGAAGACCCCTCATGCCGCAAAGTAACTAAGCCTGTGCGCCACAACTACTGAGCCTGCACTCTAGAGTCCATGAGCCACAACTACTGAAGCCCGTGCACCTAGAGCCTGTGCTTCGCAACAAGAGAAGCCACTGCAATGAGAAGCCTGCGTACCACAATGAAGAGTAGCCCCCACTCGCCACAACTAGAGAAAGCCCACATGCAGCAACGAAGACCCAACAAAGTCAAAAATAAATAAATAAATTTTTAAAAAATTATAAAAAATGTATGCAGTACCTATCACGGTGAAATTCATAATATCTGGGCTCAAACAGAAATTTTCCAGTCATGCAAAGAAGTACGAATCACAGTGAGAAGAAAAATAAATCATAACAAAACCAAAAATTATACAATAATAATATTAGTATATAAGAAAATTGAGCATGTTAAGAGGAGACATGGAAGTTTTAAACAGACCCAAGTAAAACTTCTAAAGAAGAAAACTGCGATGAAAACCTAAAACGTGATCTGAGATGAAAAACACACTGAGTAGGATTAACAGAAAATTAGACATTGCAAAAGAAAATATTAGTTAACTTAAACTTGGATAGCGATAGAAACTATCCAAAATGAAACACAGAGAGAAAAAAGAAAAAACATCAGTGAAAACTTCAAGCAGTCTATACCACTATATATGAAGTGGTATAATGTCACTTGAAAGGAAACTATGATAAGTTAAAGATGTATACTAAAAACTCTAAAATAACCACTAAAATATAAAGAGTTATGGCTAATAAGCCAAAAAAGGGGATAAAACGGAATCATAAAAACTCTCAGTTAATCCAAAAGAAGGTAGAGAAAGAAAAAAGGAGGAAAAAAGCAGATGGGAAAAATAGAAATCAAATGGAAATCCAACCATATCACATTAATCACATTAAACATAAATGATATAAATACTTCAAATAAAAGACAGAGATTATAAGATGGGTTACAAAGCAAGATTCAACCATATACTGTCTACAAGCTCACTTCAGCTATAAAGACAAAAAGTAAGTTGAAAGTAAAGGGGTTGAAGAAGCTCTACCATGCCAACGCTAATCAAAAGAAATCTGGATTAGCTTTATTAATATCACACAAAATGGATTTCATAACAAAAAATACTACCAAGGGTAAAAAGGATGATTTCATAATGATAAAGAAGTCATATAATCAAAAATACCTAACAGTCATAAATGTTTAGGCACCAAACAAGAGAGCTTCAACATATATAAAGCAAAAACTGATAGCAATACAAAGAGAAACAGACAAGTCCACAATTCTAGTTAGAGATTTCCACACTCCTCCCTTAATAATTGACAAAATAAGTAGACACAAATACAGTAAGGATGTAGAAGACCTGAACAACACTATCAACCAACTTGACCTAGTTGATATTTATAGAACATTCCAACTAACAACAGCAGAATACACATTCTTTACAAGTGCACACAACATTTACAAGATACATCGTATTCTGAGCCATAAAACAACTCTTGATAAATTTTAAAGGATTAAAAGAATTCAAGTCATACAACGTATGTTCTCTGACCACAATGAAATAAAATTAGAAATTAATAACACATTTGGTGACATTTTTTTTAATGAACATAAGACTATCACTTCAGCTGAGCATATTTCCTGCAAAAGACAAAATTTGAGTTTTCAAGTAAAAGTTAGAATTTGGCAAAACTTGTATTCACTACCATGACCTTGACAGCTTGCAAAACTTAAAACTTTTTCTGATGATATCCATTGATAATGATATTAACAAAGGATTTGGTATTGTACAATGAAATATGTCAACTTTTGGAAGGTCTGCATAACTGAGTGAACCAATGTTTTCAAAATGACCAATATGATTTTACAAAACCATGCCCAGGTGGAAGATTGTTTCAAAGATTCATATCAAAAGATACCTCCCCCTGATTAAAAATAAAGGATAGGCTAATGGATTTTAATGTAAAAGGGTACCAAAAATTCACTGATGTAATTTCAGATTCCACATTGCAACTCACGTCTAAGAAAGTACCACTTGTCAAGTTTTGGTATGGTATCAAAGAAGAATATTCACAATTCTCTGAAAAGGCAGTTAAAATACTTCTTCCTTTTCTAATTACATATCAGAGTAAGGTTAAATTTCTTCATCTACTTCAAATATTGCAACAGATTAAAGGCAGACGCAGATATGAGAACTCAATGGTCTTTTATTAAGCTAGATATTAAAGAGATTTGTAAAAATGTAAAACACAATACTATTCTTCTCACTAAATTTTGTTTTGTTTTGGAAAATACGGTTACCTTTCATTAAATAACATGCTATTTATATGAACATGAAATGAGTTTATTACTGTTATGTTTTAATGAATTAATACAAATTTTAATAATTTCTGTTTTAATTTCTAATGAAGCAAATATTATAGCTCTCTCCCATAAACAAGAGATCTTTGGGGTCCTCAGTAAGTTTTAAGACTGTAAAGAGGTCCTGAAACCAGAAAGTTGGGTAACTGTTGCTCTAGAGATGTTTAGTTGCTCAGTCACAGGCTCTGCAAAAAAAGGAGGCGCTTCTTGATATTTGCAAAATCACTGGGAGATTCCAGGCTAAGTAACAGATAGTTCAATGTGATGACTAACACAGCCCTTGATTTTATAGGAATAATAATAATGCTGACCACATGTATTAAACTCTTACTACATGCCAGTCATTATACTCAAACTAAAATCTTCATCCCCAACAATCCTGGAAAATGAGTATCATTCACTTGTTATGAATAAAGAAACTGAGGTTCAGAGAGGTTAAATTAGTTGCCCTAGAAGATGAGAGAGTCAAAATCTGAGTCCATTTCTGTCTGATTCCAAACCAATAACATCTCCCGCTTTGAAATGTCTCTGAAACTGTGCCGTGATATTCTATCTTTTTACTCGGCTATGTTTTCCTTCTTAGCACTTGCCTGGCATGTCACATACCATTTGTGTATTGTCTTTCTCTGCCCTGTTAGAATGTAACTCCATGAGGTCAGCAGAGATTTGTATCTGTTCTCCTGCATCACAAGGTCTACAGCAGTATCTGGGGCATCATAGCAGACAGCCAATAAATAGTTGCTGGATGCGTGAACGAGTGATTCATCACGGTAACAGACAATTCTGTAATCTGTGGTGCTTAGAGCTCTAATTGCATTGACATTTGTTTTAGCCCTCATCAATTTTTTAATATGGCTTAATTTATGCAGACCACACATTCATACCATAGATAAGGGCAGGGATCAATCCGCCCATTTTATGGAAGGAGAGCTCAAGTTCCTGATGGTTGTTTGCTCCAGGTCCTGCAGGCTTCAGGAGAAGCTCTCTGGCTTTGGATTAGTGTTCAGTCCCCAGATCTTAGGATAGGAACTAGGCATTCAGCCTTTAATCTGTTTTGGGTTATTTAAAGTTACTAAAAATCGTAACTTGAGAATACTTTGAGGGCCAGGTCAGAAAGAACAAGAGTGCACGTTTATTCACCTCTGACAGCGCAAACACTTACTGAGCATGTGCAGACTTTTGTGATGCTCTGGGTAGGCAAACAGGTAAGATGGACCTCAAAGCTGGTGGTGGTGGGGAGGGTGGGGACACCCACACGCACGCACGCATGCACACACACACTGTGACAAATGACAATACCAAAGTACCTCCCCAAGCCCCATGGGGATGCCAATGGACAAGTTCTGTGGGGAGTCCAGAGCCAAGCATGGTGGCCAAGGGTTAGGTTGATGAGCGAAACATCAGGAGAAAGGATAACCTTAAGAGGGGGACCTAGATTCATGGGCAGAAACAAGAAGGAGGCTCTGTAGGAAATCAAATTGTAGTTTCAGAGAGCAATCGGGGACCTGCCTGGAGAGGATACCTGTGCCTAAAACAGCTTCTTAAGTTGGAGGAACCAGGAAGTTGAGTGTATTTGGCAGTTCTCAGTGGCTCATGCTGTGATCTCCGGCAGTAGGACCACTCTGACCGCCAGCTCTACCACCCAGAAATTCCCTGGCACTAATACCTGTGCTCTAGAAGGCAGGACAATGCCTCATGGCCATTTCACTGCTTGCTAGTCCATACCTTTCCTCTTCAGCTTTGTTTCTGCCATAAACTTGGACCCAGAGAAGTAACAGAAAGAAAGACGCTAAAGAATATTTCTGGTTTGACCGTAAATGCAGACCCAGGCCTTACTAGAGAAGGGAACAAATTAAAACGTCACAGTCATCACATCTGCCACCAAAAACACCAAGCTGACCGAGGACACTAAAAATATGGACCCAAGGGAGGACCAAGATTTAAAGGACAGATAAGAAAATGTAACCTGGCATATATGGACCCCTAGGTCACTGAAATATGTAACTAAGGTTCAACTCATCCCCTACCCCAGGTCCAGTTGGCCTCCCAGGAGTTACGCTTTCAAGCTTCGACCTTAATTGCTGATATTTAAATGCAGCACGTGTATTGCTATTGATCCTCAAAGCAGCTTTTAATGCTGAGATTCATGATGTCATCATGAATCTCAGCAGCTAGTGAGTGATGCGTGTGTGTCTGTGTGCGTGTGAGTGAACGATGTGCGTGTGCATGCATGCGCACGCGCCTATCCAAATACAAGCAGGAAAGGTGGGTTTTTGCTTGTTTGGTTTTGACTTTATCCCCCAAAGGTGAGAAACAGAATGCTGTGCGTGGATCCTCCAGCTGTTTCCCACCCCCTTCTCCAGCCCTAGAGGTGGAAACTTCTTGAAGAAAAGACTCCAACCATAGCTCAAAAGAATCCCAGGACGAGGGATCCACCCCCAACCTGGCTTTGCCACCTCTCAGGGCAAGTTACCAGCGCGAGGATAAGGCCTATTGAAGTGGCTGGGGGATTTCGTGCCAGAGACGGGGGATGGACAGCTGTGGATCCTCCCAGCCCTTAATTTTTGGATCGAAGTTTAGAGAAATGCCTCCCAGCCAGCCTCTATCTTCCTGTTTTTGGAAATACCCCATGAAGGCCTCTAAAACCTTTTGAAGCTAATTTTATGTTTTTAGCTTGTATTCAAATTCTGGCAAGAGTAGCCACCAGATAACAGAACCCTAGCCGCTGCCCCGAGTCCCTTCCCTTTCTCCTCCTGCCTTCCACCCTCGGAAATCCACTCACCTGAATTACACATCGGCCGTGCCACGCAGCCTGCCTAAACATAAACCGAAAAAGAGTGGGATTAAGCCCAAGAATCTTACAGGTCTGAGCGGCAGTCTACCACCCAGCTTTCTGCTAGTCTCACCTCCTCCTACCTCAGGCTCTAAGCCACCATCAACCACATCCTCGCAGCCCTGGCCGTGATGGCGGGTCTCCCTCCTGGCCCTTTGCCCTCATGTGCCCTCCTCACCTGCCCTTGGTCAAATCTGAATGACTCCTTAGATTTTGCTCAGACACCACTTCTCTAGGAGGCCTTACCCAGGCCCCCTCTTCCACCTCCATCCACAAAGTGGGGAAGCAGGGGTTATTTGTGCATTGATCAAATATCTACCACTTCACCAATCTGGTTCACTGAAATCATCTGTTTGGGTCTCTGCCTTTCCCATCCCCCCAGGAGCACCTTGGAGGCAGAGGCAAGGTCTTAATTCTGTAGGTGTCTCCCCAGCACCTGGCCAGAGCCTGGCACAGAGGTGCACCCCAATTCCTGATAAATGCAGCCACGCCCACCCTCCTCAACCGCCCCCACCCGGCTGGGGCCAGAGGGGCTGATGAGATGGACCCCAGAAACAGATGGCAACCCTACATCCCACACCTGCATCCCACGGTTCCCTCCAACACCCTGCAGCCCTTTCATTTAAGAGACCCCAGCTCTCCGCGTGCCAGCTCTCTCCACAGCGCAGGCATGCTGGGGCCCCCAGGCCTCCAGAGCCAGCCCTCCTGTCCTGCGGCATCAACGCCCACGGGGGAAAGTCATTGCATTCAGATCAGCTGCCGCGGCAATAGGTCAGGCTTCCAAAAGCCTCCCCCAAACGCTGATTAATGGGCAGGAGCAGCTCCTGCGCATCTCATTATGCACAGAGCTGCAATGAAACCATCTTTGCTTTACAGTTTTGTGCAGGACATAAACGCGGGAAATATCCCAGCCTTCCGAGGGGACAGGCTATGAATATTGAAGCAGCCCTTGGTCATTAATCCAGCACCATTAGTCTTAGGGAGTCATCCTAGCACTGACCCCCTAGAAGGAAATTTCTCTTGCTGTCCGTTCCTCATTTCAGATTATCCATAGAGCCACCCTACCTACCACCTGTGAATTATTTGATATTTTGGAGAGGAAAGTAAACAATAGAAAAAATCAGCAGAACTTAGGGGATCTATAAATTCTGAGCAAGTTACGTTCAGAGTGAGGAAAGCTGATTCACATGGCACGTTACTTCCCAAGATTCATTTAGTTTCCTTTTCTCTTTTATTAATAGGAGGTAAGCACCCTGGAAAGATCACACTTTCGTTCTCAGCAGCACCTGTCAAGGGGATCCCAGGCCCACGGCCCATATTTGAAAGTTTATCCCTGAAAGGTATTCATGGAGCAGACACTGCACTAGCAACACGTCTCGCGAACGAGACTTCACAAAGCACCAGGAACAGACACACGCGATGTTTTTGTTTTGAAAGGCCAGCATTACATGGCTAGTGCAGATCAACTGAAGAAGCAAAAGTATCACATTTTCCCCTGTAACTTTCCTAGCAAGACATATTAAAATAGAGAAAGCAGCCGCTATTCTGCATTTTCCCCATTTTATATTTATCCAAAATGAGTGAGGTCTTACTGCGGTTGTTTTCCTGGTGGTTTTCAAGACATCTCCTTATCTCTGATATTCACCAGTTCCACCATGATGTACCCACATGGGGATTTTTGCTCAAAGAACAAAAATTGACCCGTGTTCAATTTCCATAGGAGGGCTTGTGACTTTATTCCTTCAGCTATATTTCTTTCAAATATAAGTCCTGGGGTGGTAGAGCTAGATCTCCTGCATGAAACTGGGAGCAAGAAGGGGCCGTCCTTTCTGTCAGTACAAACTAGAAATATTCCGTCCCTTGGCCCATTCTATCTTTTTCCTCACCCTGTCTTCTCCTTCTGAGACTCCCATTAGATACACGTTGGACCTTCTCATTCACATTTCCCATCTGTACTTCCTGAGCTACAGTCTGGATGACCTCCTCTGGGTTATCTTATGGTTTGCCAACTCTTTCTTTAGAAGTGCATCTATTCTTTTGTTTACCCCATCTATTGGGGTTTTTTGGTTTGCTTTTTTCGAGTTTCAGGTACCATATATTTTTTTACTTCTAGAATAACTAATTGATTCTTTAAAAAAAAAAAACCTGCTCCATGTTCTCTTTTTCAAGTCCTATGGATTTTATTTCATATTTCATCTCCAAACACTGTGAACCAATTTGGTCTAATATTCTGCCCAGATTGCTCTGTTATCCATAGTTCCTGCTACATGAATCCTCCCCTCACAGCATCTGTTGATTACCTCTTGTGGTGGTGGGTTTTCTGGCTTGCTTTGCAATTTTTGTCTAAGGGCCTATCTACATTGGGAGTCTCCCTGTTTTTTCCCATGGGAGCCCCATATGTGCCCTATGCTGAGGAAGCGTCTATACAGGGCAGTTTTACACTTATGCCTGACAAAGCCCTAGGGTCTCACTAGTTCTGGACCGAATTTATGTTCGGTCCTCAGTTCAGGGTTTCTGCCCTGCAGAGACAGTGTATGATTTGCTCTCATATTTATAGATGTTGCAGGCTTGCTTTCGCCCTTTCTTGCAGGAAACTCTTTTCATAGCTATAGGTTGGGATAGGGGCATATCATTCCCTGGGCCAATGGAGAGAATCTTTCTACTTTTTATTGACATAAAGGACAGGCCCCTCTTGCTTCTAGTTTCATGCAGGAGATCTAGTCCACTTCTCCAGGACCTGTGAAAACCCAGCCCTTAAGGGATTTCCTGTGAAAACCCCAGCAGGACTACTCAACTTCAACTCTGAATTTCATCTTCAATTTCTGACCCCTGGAAATCCCCCGATCTCAACTTTGAATTCAATTATGTTTGTGCTGCTGTTATAACCTAATATTTCTATGGGTTTAGAGTTAGAGGGGCAATTCCCACAAGTGCATGGTCTGCGTCTTGATTGGAAGTTCTGCTGTAATCCCTCCACCCCAAGGGAATTATACTCTTGCCTGTTAGTCAGTAAGCACATACTAAACCATAGACATAGCTGGCCCTCCTTCAAGTACCTCAGGCATGTGTCCAGTAAATGCCATCTAATTTGATAGAGAAATGATAATGGCAAAAAAAAAAATGTCCCCCAGCATTTTAGGCCCACATACGTCTCCAGGATTTCAGAAGTTGTCACTGCAATTCTGCCTGGATATTCCAAAAACTTGGAAACCAAGGTCTGATCAAATTTGACTTTTTTTAAGGAGAGCCTGTTTTATGTCATCCTGGACTCATCAGGGAGGCCAAACCAAGACAAAAGCCTCTCTCCTCGTGTCCCCTTGTTGCATAACCAGCCGCAGAATACCAGCTCCACCCAAAGCTCACGTCCGGGCCACCCTAGGGCCTTTCAACAACCAGCCAGACAACCTCCGGACAAAGAGATGATAAGGAGCCCCTCCCCCAGCACAGTGGCACACTGTTGGGAATGGGGACAGGGCAGAGAGAGGCAAAGGGGCAACGCCCATGAGCAAGAGAAGCAGAGAACATCTGCTCTGCAAACTCAAACCCAATCTCCAGGGTAGGTGACAGGCAATTTCCAACGCTCTCTCTGCTGATTGTTCTGAGTGGCATTTTGTCCCATCTCTCGATTGGTGGTGGAGGAGAGGTCACACCCTGGAGACCTGGGTGCGGTGCAGAATTTTACAATTGACTTGCTGTGTGGCCTTGGGCAGGTCACCTCACTTCCCCTCTCTAAGTCTCTGGCAACAGACACGAGAGGTATTTCATAGGCCTGTCGTGCAGACTCAACTGCTCCCCAAACAGCAGTAGTAGTGGACGCTGTTAATAAAGATCTCAGGGAAACTAACACAACATTGTAAACCAACTATACTGCAATTGAAAAAATGAAAATAAAAGAATGATCTTAGAGCACCCAAACCGCCCTGTGCTGGGTCTCACCCTCCCTCTGGTTGACAGGGAAGCAGAAGACAAGCTTTTCTAAAAGTTAAATATTCAAAAACATTTCCTCATTGCTCTCCTGCTCCACATGGGTGAGGTTTTTACAAACAGCTTAATTGGAGTAGAACCGACATACAATGAGCTGATATACTTAGGGTGTGCAAGTGATGGGTTCTGACAAGTGTTACACCTGCGAAACCATCACCAAATCAAGACAGTGAGCTTACCCGTCTTCTCCAAATTTCCCTGGTGCCCTTGTCTCCCCTCCCTCCCACCCCTTCTCCCTTTGTCCAACAGGCAGAAGGAAAGAGGTCTTCCCTGGTGGCGCAGTGGTTAGGAATCCGTTTGCCAATGCAGGGGACACAGGTCCGTGTCCTGGTCCGGGAAGATCCCACATGCCACAGAGCAACTAAACCCATGAGCCACAACTACTGAGCCCACGTGCCACAACTACTGAAGCCCAAGTGCCACAACTACTGAAACCCAAGTGCCACAACTACTGAAGCTCACACGCCTAGAGCCCGTGCTCCACAAGAGAAACCACTGCAATGAGAAGCCCGCGTGCCACAACAAAGAGTAGCCCTTGTTCGCGGCAACTAGAGAAAGGCCGCGGGCAGCAACGAAGACCCAACGCAGCCCAAAATAAAATAAATTCATTAAGAAAAAAAAGAAAAGAATGATTAAAGAAAGAAGGAAAGAGAAAGGTGGAAAGGGACAGAAAGGGGGTGGGGGGCAAGTGAGGAAGCAGGAGAACATGTGTTTGACGGCCTGGAGAGACATAGGGAGAAACAGAAAGATGACGTGCATGCAGGGAACAGAGCAGGACGAGAGAGAAGCTGAGGACAGGTGTGCACATCTGTCTGCGTCCCCTGGTGGGGGAGGGGACCCCACTGCTTCCGGTGGCTCAAGGCACTGCTCAGCAGGGACCCCGCCGTCACACCCCATTGCACTGCCCCATTTTTCACTGTCAAGCCCCTGCTAGAGCACAATTCATCATGGCCATGTTCGGAAACTACCCATGTAAATGCAGAGTGATTCCTCCTGACAGGGGCTTAATTGCCCTGAAGGGGGTTTCTCAAAGCAGCTCTGACACCCTTGTCTGGTCTGCGTCCGCCATCACGGCCCCCCGCATCTGGGCGGGTCCCCGGACTCACTCCTGAGCCAGGGCACAGAGAAGGGTTAAAAGCAGGGGGTGAGCAGGCCTGGGTGGCCCACACCTCTGCAAGATGCAGCAGCCATGGCCTGAGCCCGGAATCCAAGAGGCTGGCCCAGGGCCGGTGTGGGCTCCAAGGGCCCAGGCAGGAGATCCACCCGGCTCGGTGCACCAGCCTGTGAGAGTGAGTCTGGAGCTCAGGCCCCTGCGGAGGAGGACGGCCTGGCTGCTTCCTGCAGCCTTGGGTCAGCCCCGCCCATCCCCAGGCCGCACATCTGTCCTGATCGTCGTGCTGCCCGTGTCACAGCTCGAGGCCAAGCCCACAGTACGCAACCCCAGCTCTCAGCCCAGCGCCGTGACAGAAGCAAGGAGCACATCCCGCAGGAGTCCTCGGAGGGTCGTAACCCTTCAGCCATCAGGCAGTAGGAAATTGTTCCTTAGCTACGTATTTATTTGTTGCCTGCATATGTTTTAGAATATACGCTTAGCCCTAACTGACGCCAACTCACCCTCCTGATTACAGCATAAACTCCTTCAGAGCTCAGGGCAGAACTGCCTGTTAGAAAACACAGGACGTCTTCCAGTGGGTGACACTGACACGCACGCGCCATCACGCTGCTTCCGGAAAAGCAGACATGTGCTGTGTTGGCTTCAGTCAACCCCCAGGGGGCCCCCTGGATGAGGAACCATCAATGCCTGTCACTCTAGGGCTTGAGTCTAAATCATTCCTGAAACTACGAACCCCATAATCGGGAAAGAGGAGGAAAGGGAGCCGTTGACCTTCAAGACTGTGTCACAAGACAGTGTTTCCCCAGGAGCTGGGATGGGGAGGGTCCAGGTGGAATGGGGTAGGGGTTCGCCGGTCACAGGTGCCTGCACACAGCAGACCGGGTTTCTCCAGGAAGTAGTTTGGTTTCAGGGTGGAAGGGTTTTGTGTCCTTGTTTTCAAGCTGGATGACAATTTTTACTGTGTTTACACAGTAGCAGAACAAACAGACTCTGGCTTGTGGTGTCATCATTCCTGTGGCTGATTTCTTGTACTCAGACGGTCCTAGCGCATTTCTGACCGTGAAACACTGTCCCCTCTGGGAAGCAGGGAGGGCATCCGGTGCCAGACCCAGAGTGTTAGGAGGGTCTGCCCTTGACCACTTCACTCCTCACTGGGGGCTTTGTGATAGCTGTCCCACAGTCTCCCTGGGGCGGCCCCGACCCGTGTGTCTCCTCGTACACAGGGAACCCTGTTGAATTTACACACACACCCTAGAATCCTATCCCTAACCCCATCTTTCTCATTTGGAAGGTCTTTCCAGCAGGCAAGCAGGCTGTTGTTCAGAGGGAACCGTTTCCAAACGTCCCCAACACGCCTTCACAGGACTGTTCAAGCTGACAACAGAGGCTTAGACCACAGGGACGCTTGGGGACGCTACCCAGCCCGCTGAACCAGCTTCTCAACGTGCCAACCTGAGAGCCCACCCAAGTCCAAGGGCTCAGGGGAGCACTGAACCACAGCCCCAAGAAACGCTGGCACTTTTGAGGCACTGGGGGACCTGGGCCTCCACGTGCGCCCAGGCCAGTCCACCTCACCACCAGGGACCAAAGTTGTGCAGACGACCACTCTGCCCCACCAGGGCCCTCTTGCCAGGATGGCAGCCCATGGAGTCAGAGCTGGAACAGACACCCTGATGCCAGGAGTGTCTGTGCCCTGATTCCCGTCCCCAGGGGCCTCTCTTCTGGGTCCCCAGCTGCTTCCCTGATGCTGAGCAGAGATAGCAGGGCCAGGGCATCGGGTCAGGCCGGCTTCTCTCGGGATAAAATGATGCCAGAAGAGCCTAGAAGCTTTAATGGCTGGGAGGGGAAAGCACGGGTTGAAAACCCAGAAATGGCTCCAAAAATGGTTTTGACCTCACGACGGGAAACATCCCCTCAGATATACACGCTCTGTGATTACCGCAGCTGGTGGCTGCAAGGGGGGTAGAGTCTAGTATTTGTTATTGAGACCATATTGTTAGCTATTGAAAAGGTATCTGTTAAAGCAGCCTTTTTCTCAGAGAACTTTCTTTTGCTAGGCTAGTATAATTGGCATATAAATTTGCGTGGGGAGTTGGTGGGGGGGGTTGGAAGGATAGAGAATATTTGTAAAATTATCATGGCGTTCTCCAGATGGGGAAAGGAGAGTCCTACATGAATCTCACTCCTACCTGTTCTTTCTGGGATAAAGATAAAAATAAAACGTTGGGACCCCTCAGAGCAAGCCCACCGGGGACAGAAAACATCTGCATTCCCTATGCCACAAGCACGGTTACCCACAGGCAGATCTGACACTTTCCCGCTACAGCCTTCAGCTGGGTCTTATTCATTCCCTCCACAATTTCTTTCTTGTTAAATCCATTTGAGACCATAAAAAAATTTGCTCAATGGAGTGACTTTCTGATGTAGGAATCAACAGATGTGTCTTAACCTGCAGCTCCACCGCCTGCATCACATGGACAAGCCCCTGGACCCTCAGAGCTCAGGAGGACCAGACAGTGGTCCATGCAGAGACTTTGGCGACTACCGAGGGTGGGGCAGAGAAAGGGTGCCGTTGTAGGAATCCTTGACAAGGGAGGCCTCCAAGACTCTCAGAAATCAAGGCTCAGAGGAGCAAGCCCAGACGTTCACATAAAAGACCTCGCTGCACCCAGCTCTGCACCAAATCCCTTTTGGAGAAAAAGCAACCGCCAGGGAGCCCCTCAGTCTGCTCTTCTGCTGGGGGAGTGAAGGATGCTCAGAGAGCAGTGGGTCCAGGCTCAGGCCCCAACCACGCAACCCACGTTTCTGGGGCACTTGGGCGTTCCGTCCTCACGAGGTTTATCTGAAGGACACCCACCTGAATCGGGTCATCCAAGGAAAAAAGGCAGGAGAAAAGAGAACGGTCCATAAAAACTAGATGGGGCCACGACAGCACTGTCCTCTCTTCATTTAAAGAATAAATCTAAAGACATCAGACAGGGCTTCCCTGATGGCGCAGTGGTTGAGAGTCTGCCTGCCGATGCAGGGGACATGGGTTCGTGCCCCGGTCTAGGAAGATCCCACATGCCGCAGAGCGGCTGGGCCCGTGAGCCATGGCCGCTGAGCCTGCGTGTCCGGAGCCTGTGCTCCACAACGGGAGAGGCCACAACAGTGAGAGGCCCACGTACCAAAAAAAAAAAAAAAAAAAAAGACATCAGACAGTTTTTCCAAATCCTACAAACACTAAAACTCTCAAGTTCAAACTGGCACCTAATAAATACTTGCTGAGTATAGGCACAAATAAGCGAGGAATTTACATTTCACGAAGAACAAAAGCTACTTCGTCAGGAAAATCCTCCTTGTTTGTGTTTATATATGTCTGTGTGTGCACTGATGTCATCTAATCCCAAAATCACACCATTTCAGAGCTTGAAGAGACCACAGAAATCATCTGTTGCAGTTTCATTGTTTAACAGATGTGTACAAAATAAAGAAAAGAAAACAAAGACCAGAGAGGGGAAGCTACCTAAACAAGGTCACACAGTGGGGAGCAGCAGAGCCAGACCACAGTCAGGGGTCTCAACTTCCAGGCTGAGCCCATCTCATTCCGTTGCTGGGCCCACCTCCCCGGGAGGTTCAGAGGAGTGAAACATCTCAGACTTGGTCTGTTCAGGACCTTCCGGAAGTGTGGCCTTCTTCTCCTATACTCGAGTTGCTGAAGACTACTGACGGTGCGGCTTAAGAAATGGGAAGGATGGTTACAGATCTGATGACACAGCCTAGAAGATGCTTGCCCAAAAAAATGAGATAAGAAGGTGCACAAGTAGGTAGAAAGACATCCCTGTTATCAGGCTACCTTGATTTCTTTTCTCCTGTCTCTCCTGCTAACAGAAGGTAGGGGAAAATTAATTGTTTTAAATTCAGGAAATTGAAGGTTATGTTTATGAGAGAATTTTTTACGCAGAGGAAATACCAAAGTTCTATAAAATGAATTTCACTTTCATGTCACGTGCTGGGGTTCATTCATTCATCCATTCGACAACCGAGTTCCTACTATTTGCACAGCACTTGGAAGGTTAGAAAAATGAATGAGACACTGACCCTGACCCCTGTTCTAGCGACACAGGACATGCACAAAAGAAGGTAAAATTCACCAGGAGAAGGTGCAAATGTGCTGTGGGAATCGGATTCGTACCCAGCCACCAAAAGGAGACACACAACTTGGATGAATGTCAGAGGCATCAGGCTGAGGAAGAGGCAGCCTCTGTACGACATTCTCGAAAAGACCAGATTCTGGGATGGAGGGCATCTCAGTGACCTCAGGGTTGGGCAGGGGCAGGACTGGGTACAAAGGGGCAGCACCAAGGGGTGTTTGGGGCGATAGGGATGTTCTGCACACCGACTGCAGTTCTGGTTATGTGAGTTACAGTTCATAGAACCACACACCCCCCAAAAAATCAATCTTACATGATGACAATTTAAAAATAAAATTTTTTAAATTGAAAACACATAACACGATGGGCACTCAGAGGAGAGGCAGACCACGTCTGGCTGCGGTCCCATCGGAAGACTCTGATCAGACCCTGCAGGTTGACAGGACTGGGACACAGGGAGCAGCCAACGCTCCGGGCACAGAGGACAAGCCAGACCAAGGCACTCGGTGGGATCACGTGGCGGATGCACTAGAGGGGGAGACGTCGAATTTAACTGTCTCCATTCGGTCCAACGAAAGGGTTACTTGCCATGAGGACAACACAGCTCACCGAGCAGGAGATGAGAGCCTCTTTGAAGATTTGAAATCTTGAAGATTCCAAGGTGCCGGTCCATCTAGCAAAACCCACTGCGGCAGTGGGAGTGGAAACTTCCAAACGCCTAGCATCTGTTCTGAGAGGGAACGCGCTCCTATAACTTTCAAAATTTCTTGCTTTGGAATAATAGGGCCACAGACGATCAGGCTGGAAGGAAATTTAACGTTC
The DNA here is from genome assembly GCF_011762595.2 of Tursiops truncatus. Lineage (NCBI taxonomy): Eukaryota > Metazoa > Chordata > Mammalia > Artiodactyla > Delphinidae > Tursiops > Tursiops truncatus. The sequence continues at coordinate 178,812,394 of NC_047034.1, forward strand.
ATTTAATTTGTGCCTGGTGAGTCAGGGAGCCTCTAAAAATCAGGGAGAAAAGCTTCATACTCCTTCTCCAGAAAAAGACACGTAGAGATGGAGTTATGCAAACGATTTTCAGACCTTCCTCAACGCCCTGGTGCTCACCCCTGGACACACTGTGGGTGGCAGACTGTCCACAAGTCCCAGGTTAAGATTCCCAGACAGGACCCTGAGGGGCCCGGCTTCCCCAGGTCCCAGATCGCACACAGAATGTGTAATCTCCAGCTCACTCAACCCCATCCAGTCCCACCAGTGACAAGGAGCCTGGAGATGGCATCAAAGAGAAGATGGTTCCGTTTTGGGAACTGTTTACTAGAAATAATTCGAGGCTGGGAGGCAAGGGCCCAAGCTCACACTCTGTCTTGCTGCCTTAAAACGGGAGGTCAGATACTTCCACCTGCAGTTGGTTTGGGCTTTAGTTACCGAAGGGCCGGTCCCTGCAGCCACCCGCACTGTTGCTGCGGTGTGTAATAAGCAGAGATGAGCTCACACTTCTAGAGGGCGTTGGGATTCCCGGGAAAAGGAGCCTGTCTCCGGCTTGTTCACAGTTGACTGCATCTCCACCCCCCTCAGGCCTCCTGGGCTATTTATAGCCTCACACCCAAAACAAAAACTGTTGTCTGCAGCTTTTCCAAGGTCTAGCCCAAGGTTCTGCTTCAATTCCGATTTCCATATGTGCAAACGTACAGCAGGTAATGGGCACTGCCTCCTGAGGGGGGTTCAAGAGCAAGGATGGGGCCACCCCGGAACACGAGCCCCTGGAACAGAGCCTGGGCCTCGCCTTCCCCACACAATGGGGTGAGACCACAGGCACCTTCCAAGGGCACAGCTAGCTGCCCAGCGCACACAGCGCCCAGCAGGCTCCATCCCCCCGGCCGCGCCTGCACCATGGGCGGGCTCCCCCGTCCCACGTGGACCGGTCTATTCTAAGAGCTGTATTTTTAGGACAAGCAAATGCGCTGGGTTTCCATAGACCAAGATCACGGCCCCGCCTCTGGCGGCAGCTGCACTGCCGGGCCTCCTCGTCTTTGACTTTGGAGGCTGCTTTCGGCCGACCGTTTGTGGTCTGGGCCTAAGGAAATGGAATCTTGAGGAGGGTCGCATTAGGGGCTGGTTTCGGGTCTGGAAGAGTAGAGGCAGCGCGTGACGGAAAATTCCACCAGCTCCTGGAAGCTGAGAATTGCAAAGGCATCCCCGGCCTCACTGCCAAGAACATACCAGGAACCAACAGACTGTGAAGGGCCCTCTCCACACCGGGGAGGTAGCGAGTCGGGTACCCCAGTGTTCAACTCCTGGTTCCATCCTGAACCCGTTACCTGCAGCCAGGAGCAGAACACCTGTGAGCCACACCTGCTCACCTGCGCACTGAGGTGAGGACAGCCAGGCCTACCTGGTGGGATCATTGTGAATGAGCGAGATGAAGCAGTCCAACTATTGACTCACCTGAGGGATAGCTATTCCGCTAGCATCGTTGTGAAGCCTCGAGGATCGCCCCATCGTGGGAAGCAGCACAGGGTCTCCAGGAAGACTTCCTCTTGGCTTTCTCCTCCATGCACTAGGCCTGGTGACACTATCTGGGACGTGGCCCTAGTGTGGTCCTCCCTTTGCTGTCTCTCTGTCAACGGGACTCTCCCTGTCCATCACCTAACACCCATCCCTGCCTGCCTCTCTCCCCGGCCTGGTCCATCCTGTACCACCACCTGGGTAAGCATTCCAAAGCACATGTCTGAGCATGTCACTCCTCTGCTCAGAAGCCTTCCATTCCTCCCTTGCTCCCCAGGATAAAATGCAACTTCTTTAGGCCTCACAGGCAAACCAGGCTCATCCAAAACCTCATCCAACTCAATAACAAAATACCAAACAACCCAACTCAAAAGATGAACAAAGGACTTGAATAGACTTTTCTCCAAAGCAGACACACAAAGGGCCAACAAGCACATGAAAAGATGCTCAGCATCTCTAGCACCATGCATTGCGGGAGCTGGCAATGCAAGAGGAAGGAAGAGCGCTTCCTTCCGGAAGAAGGAAAAGAAAGAAAGGCAAATGCAAACAGCCTGCTTGGCCACCCTGAACCAGGAGGAGTGAGCACGGAGGCCGGCGTGGCTGGAGCAGAGGGCAGGAGGGGACAGGGCAGGAACGGAGGGGAGAGGCAAAAAGAGGGGCCAGGCGCCCAGGGGCCGGGGCTCAGCGGAAGGACTCTGCCCCTTGCTCTTGGTGAGATGGGAGCCACTGGGGGCTCGGAGTGCAGGGTGCCCTTCATCTGTGCACAATCACTCTGGCTGCCAGGGCAGGAGAGTCTGAGGAAGGACAAGGGCAGAAGACAGCAGGGAGGAGGCTGCAACCATCCGAGCGAGGGACGCTGGCCACGTGGGTGTGTCAAAAGGTGGGAGACACGAGACTGCCTTCAAAGGCAGAGCCAACAGGCTTGTGGACGGGTTGGATATGGAGAGACAGAGAGGATTCGAAGATGTCCCCGAGGCTTTTGGCCTAAGACTGAGGTTGGCGTGAACAGAGACGGGAGAGAGAATCAGAAGAGCAGATTTGGGGAGAAATCAGAGGAGTTGAGTTTTGGACCGTTAACAAGGGGAGGCATCAGAGAAGCGGCTGGACCAGCGAGTCTGGAGTCCAGACTACAGACGCCTGGTCAGGGTGATATTTAGAAGCCCAAGAGCAGGTGTGAGTGGTAAACACAGGGATTCCAAGGGCAGAGCCCGGAGCGCTACAAAGTTTACAACAGGGGAGACGAGGAGGAAAAGAAAGGAAGCGCAGAGAAGGAGCCCCAAGACGTGAATGGAAACCAAGCAAGTCCAGGGGCAGCCGGGGCGGAAGGGGAAGGGAGTGTGGCGAGGAGAGCCCAGTGCTGTGGGCGGGTAGGAGGTGACGGAGAACAGACCATGGGGCCGACAGGGTGGAGGTCACAGGTGGCCTTAGAACATGGAGGGCTCTCGGGAGAACGGGGATCAGCAGGCCCTACGGGGCGAAGCAACCTCTCCCAGAGCCTCACCGTAAAAGAGGAGAGAGATGGGCCAGAGCTGGAGGAGAACGGGGTCAAGGGAGGAAGCGTGTATTTTAATTTTCTTCTTCACAACTTTCTAGACTTTCCAAGCTTCTGTATGTTACTTTTATTAAATTCTTAATTGTGGTAAAATACACATAACATACACTTTGCCATCTTAACCGTATTAAGTGTGCAGTTCGCTGGCATTAAGTACATTCCCACCGCTGTGCAACCGTCACCCCATCCATCTCCAGAACTCTTCATCTTGCGAAACTGAAACTCTGTCCCCAGCAAACACGAACGCCCCATTCTCCCTTCTCACCGGCCCCTGGAACCCACCCTTCTACTTTCGGTCTCTATGAATTTTGACGGCTCTAAGTAACTCATAAAAGAGGAATCATACAGTACTTGTCCTTCGGGGACTCGTTTGTTTCCCTGAGCACAGTGTCTTCAGGGTTCATTCATGTTGTAGCCGGTGTCAGAACCTCCTTCCTTTTTCAGGCTGCATAATATTCCACTGTATGGATCTACCACATGTTATTTATCCATTCAACCCTTGAGGGACAGTTGTGTTGCTTCCAGCTTTTGGTTAACGTGAATAACGCTGCCGTGAACACGGGTGTACAAACACCTCTCTGAGACCCTGCTTTCAGTTCTCTTGGGTCTATACCCAGAAATGGAATTACAGGATCATATGCTAATTCTATTTTTAATTCTTTGAGGAACAGTCATACTGTTTTCCATAGCAGCTGCACCATTTTACATCCCCACCAGCCATGCACAAGGGTTCCAATTTCTCCACATCGAGAGGGATATTTTTAAGATGGGAGGAATCATGGCACGTTTGTATGCTGACGGGAAGATCCAGGAGAGAAAAACAGATGCTTGGGAGGGTGGAGAAGAACAGCGAGGACAGAGCCAGGGCCTCCCGGTAACCGTGGAGAAGGTCGTTCACGGCGCAGGAGCAGGAGCTGGCAGGTCTGGCAGGAGGAGCCTGAGGAAGTTCTATGTGATGGTGTCTGATTAGCAAGGTCGTGGGCCGAGAGAGGGCAGGAGAAGTGTTGGGGGCTGGAGGAAAGGGAGCAGGGGTATACGAGTTGCCTTGAGAGCAGATAGGGGACCACGGGTGCCTCTGGGCAGCAACACGGAACTGTGCGGCCAGCCCACCGGCCAAGCGAGGAGCAGGCAGGAGCAGACTTAAGCCGGGCTGTGGCTTCACCAAGTGAGAACAATGCGGTGGAGAAAGGGGCAGAGTCAGAAAGAGCATGACTGAGCATTTAGTCAAGGAGGGCATGAAGTGAGAAACAAGGAGGCGAGGCTGGAAGAGGGCCCGGGCGTCCACAGTCTGCAGTCCCAGGGGCCTGGGGAACTGGAAGGAGGGGTGACTATTGGGAAGGACAAGGTCTCAGACAACACATATTAACAGGACAGTGGAGTCTCCTCCTTCACACAGTTTACACTCCAGCGGAGAATAGACCAAAAAGGAAAGGAACAAAACAATAAAATAGCTACAGACTGAGATACATGTCCTGCAGGAAACAAACGTGCCAGGAGACAGAGAACAGGGGAGGGGCTGATTTAAACAGAGTGATCAGTGGTCACCCCTTGAGGAGGTTCCAGCTGAGACCTGAATGATGAGAAGGTGTGAGCCTGTGTGTCATATTGAGGGAGGACCTGGTATCTGCAGAACAGAGAGCGTGGGGAAGGGCCAGAGACGGTGCTAGAAACTTGGGAAGAAGTCCAGAGGCTTAGTGTAAGGGCAGCTGGAGCATCTGAAGAGTTTTCATAGCCAAGTAACACAATCCAAACTGGAACATCTAACCGCCAGTTCGACCCCAACATTGCCAAGGAGCCACGAAGTCTGTGGTGGATTCCTTCTGAAGGGACAGGGCCAAGGCAGAAATCAGTAGCTAGCGCTCGCGCACACAACAGCAGGTTCCAAACCAGGAGGTGTCTGTACGGATGCTGTATGGACAGCGGTTGTGATGTTTGGGGCTAGAACTTTTGCCCCCAAATTAAGGACTGGCCAGCAGAAGCCATCCTCTGCTGGTACCTGCACCTGGGCCCAGGTGCAAGCTCTGGCCTGTCCCTGCAGACAGACTAGCCTGCCCCAAAGAGGCCACCACAGCTTCCATGCTCCCTTCTGCCTGAGCCCCCTCCAGCCCCCATACCTCCCATCCCACCAGGCCCTGGGGAAGCAGGCCTGGCCCAACCCCAGATCTGCCTGGGCTCCTGAGAGGCTCCAGGCAAGGAGGGAAACAGGAAGGTCCCCTCCCCAGTCCTGGCTAAGCCCCGCCTCCCTCCGCAAGCAGGACCAGTGCTGAACTGGGGGAGGAAAAAGCAGAAAGAAAAGGGAGGAAGAGGAAAAAGAGTAAAGCCAGCCCGAGAGATACAGCAGAAATTCCCCAAGCTCTGATTTCCACCAAAATTGCCCATCCCTATGCTGCCCGAGAGCAGAGGGTTCAGACAGACAGCTCTGAGGGCCTCTCCCACCTGCACTGCAGTCTGTGGGCCAGGGACTGGATCCAGGTTATGCAATCAAATCCCTACACCACCCTGAGGAATAAGGATTGTCACGCCAGGGTGAAGACGAGGAGACTGAGACTCAGTGAGGGATACGACCTTGACCAAGGTCACACAGCCAAAAGGGAACCGCCAGCTTCCTTGCTCCCTCCCATCCATGAACGGCCACCACTGGGGAAAAGGCAGAACCATGGCGAAGGGGATGTGACCCTTGGCCCCCTTGCCCAGGGTTAGTGGATGAGCGGCCCCTGCTGACCCCTAACCCTAATTCCTTGGGAGGCTGTCTGGCCTCCCAAGGGCTTCTCACCCAGGAAGGTTGGCAGGAGGCCTGAAGCATCTGTTTATTTCCCTTGGTCTCATCTCCAGCACTAAACCATAACATTTATCTTTAGGTCACTTAAAGCATATAAATTGGGTTAAACATTTAATTCACTAGATAGCTCAGATAGTTATGAATTCTACCATAAGTGAGCAGAAAGTTAATTCTTTCTACACTTACTCAATAATATGAAATAATCATCTTAAATGAATATTTTACAGTTTGCATTTATTAGCAATGCAATTCCTTTCAGAGCCACTCGTAAGGGGACCCAATGCCTTAGGAAATTTAAACAGTCAAGACAAAGTCATCAACTTGTAAAAGTTCTACTGATTCTGTGTAGATGTGGGGTTAGAATGTGCCCTCCTGGCCAGACCCAGCTCCTTGTTTCTTCACAGACCTTCTGGCTGGGATGGGCGCATCTCCTGCCCCACACAGAGCCAAGCTCATCCCTGGCCTGTCCGGATTCTCCCTGGCATCCCGTTCATGTCAGTTAAAGCAAGAAATCAACAAGCCGCTGAAGTTTTATTCAGCACATGCTCTGTGCAAGGGCTGTGTCTGCCTGTGCCCCCCACCACCCTCCTGTCACCATCAGGGTCCCTTCACACCTCTGCCCATGGCTCCAGCTCAGAGTTCCCTTTACCTCCTCTCATTTCTGTGCTTGCTGTTTCTCTGCATGACTCAGCCAGCATTTATCTCGTATCCCCATGGTTGGCTCTAAGAGACTCTCGCTGGAATAAATCTGAGGCCCCAGGTAGGAATTAAAGGTTCCTTAAGAGGCTGGCTCCTTTGGCACCTTCCTCCTACTCCCAGGGTGCCCTGGATGGCACTGACCACAAGGTTGACCCTCCATCACTGCCCTGCTTTCCAAATCCTGCTGCCAGAGAAACACACAGACAGAGGCAGGGCTCCAAGTCTTCCTTTTCAAAGCCCTCCTTTCCTCCTCCTGAATGAGGAAGGGGTGCCCACCTAGGCCTCCCTCTTGTCCCCTCTGAGTGTCCGTCTGCACTCAGGACTTTGTGCACTAATTGTGTGGGATGCTGTTTTTCAGGTCTTGCAAACTCTAGGGGCTTTGTGGGTCAACTCAGCTAACAGGAATTAAGTACCTATTAAGTGCAAAGGCCTAGGGGAAGGAAAACAAGTGGAAAGAGCCACGGCCTCTCTCTCTGTGGAGTTTACAACCTAGTAAGGGGGTCGGGTGGACAAGCACAGAGGCAGTGCAGGCACTGGTGCTGTAAGGACAGAAGCAGGATTCTGGGAGCCCACCAAGGGGCCTTCGGGAAGGACACAGAGCTGGGCATCCCAGGGCAGTGGGACTGAAGTGTTACCAGCCAGAGCCGGAACTGAACTCAGGTTCAGCTGCTCGTCACCCAAATGTCAATGTCCAAGAGATGAGGGTTGGTAGAAAAAGAAAGATGCTTTATTCAGGAAGCCGGCAGACTTCGGCGAGCCAGCCAGGAGACTAGCACCCAAAAGACTCCTCTGGTCTCCCGCCAGGGGCTTCCCACAGTAGGACGATCACTGGGACCCAAGTGTGCCCGTCAGCTGCTCGTGGCTAGCCAACCCTGGAACAGTGAGTTGCAGGACGCTCCCAAGAAGTTGCCAAAGCTATTTTGCCCCAGGGGGTGAAGGGCAGGGTGAGGAGGAAGTGGGTGAGAGCTAAAGGCAGGAAGGTAAACTGAGTCCCAGCCATCAGGACCATGAAAGGAGTCCTAAGGAGTTTGAACTAGTTCCTCTAGTGGGAAGTGGGAATACCCTCAGGGGTCTTGAACAAGGGAAGGACCTAGGAGTGACGTCCCACCTCCCCAACTGGACTGGAAGCTCCATCAGCACATGCAAGGGTTCCAGCACATGGCTACTCACCATGAGCACTCAGCACACTGGTCCCTAGCAGGGGTCCCTGTTTTCAGACCCCTCACTTCCCAAGTCCTGTTCTATTAGGCCACAACTCATTAAGAGATGGTTACAGGAAACACACATGTGCTCTAAGCCATATAAGGCCCAGCAGGGGCCTTTATCTTGCTTAACATCCCTCAGGTAAGATCCTGGGCAATCATCTCCGCGGAGGGCTTAGTGACAGAGTGGCCCTGTGCTCTGAGTTGATCTGTTTCCACCTAAACAAATAATCATGCACCATCATCGTTTCCTCCTGCTACCAGGGCACTCATAGCTAAACAAAAATTACAGTAATATTAGGAATACTGTTATTTTTAGTTTTTACTTCTATGTGGCAGCCCTGATGAAAAGTGAATTTTATAACAAGCCATGACAAATCCTTCTGGAAGCAAAGGGGATGTAAACCAAAGTAAATATGTCCTCTGACCAGGAAAACTAAAAATTATACATTTCCAATGTTTGACTTCATAAAGAGGTTGAAGGAGAAGTCATAGAATGTGAATGTGGAGAGGAAGGAAAGAGAAATCTTGCAGCTCAGATGGAGACAGGCTTCTGCCCTCCACCCTGGAGGTGAACTCAGATGTGTCAGGTGTAGACCATCCCCCATGATGGGTGATCCAATCTCAGTCATGGCAATTGCCCAGTGCCAGTGGTGGCCCGTGGGGGACTCAACCAGCTCAGTGCTTTGGAGATGGTTGTCACCATCTCACACCCCCCAACTGTGTTCCTGAGCTTGCCTTAGGGATGGGGAACTTCTTCTCAGCTGTATCATTTTCCTTGTAATTACTAAGCTAATTTGTTATGCCTGAGCCTCAGGGTGATTCTGAAAGGAGCACAGGGCTTGGTTTTTATGGGGGATTTTTTCATCAAACAAGAAATAAAAGGAATAAAGCCTGCCATCTTCCACTCAATGAAATTTCTAGAACTAATGCCACACGTCAGTAAAACACAACCACTTATTTTTTTTCTTTCTACTTTTCTATACTTTCTGAATTTTCTGTAATAAGCATATATTAGTTTATAATTGGAAAAAGTAAACTCAATTCTTAAAAACCTCTTTGCTTACCAGATCTCACTATTCAGGGTTTTAAGAACAGATTTAGGAGAATTTGAAGACATCTCATTGCCCAAAGCAAGACTAGATTTAAATCTGGAAAGTTTCCAAACCCAAACACTGTGGGCGGGTCTAAGAAGCAATGTCCAGATTTTCTCCAAGTCTAGCTAAGCCCAGAACACAGCATTGACATGCCCCCCCCCCACCCTCTTCTCCACCATCCAAATGCTTCAGGCCAACCTTAGTCAAAATTCCTCTAACTTTCCCTGGCCTACCAAGAAAGTGTTCTTTCCTGTGTTCTTCCTCCATCATACTCCCTGCCTCTGTCTGGTCTGCACCATCTCCTACTCAGCCAGCTCTTACAGCTGCCACTCCACCAGGGATGCACCCTCCTCCAGACCCTGTGTCCAGTTGTGCAGGCTCTGTGAATGGCTGTGTGCGTCTGAGTGCTCAGTGCACTTGCTAGAACGGCTTACAGCACTCTGAGTACATAGGGCTTGTGCTAGCCCTGGCTGGAAACCTCTTCTCCCCCTTCTTTCCTGCATGATGCCATCAGTCTTATACTGCTCTAGCTGCTGTAACAAAATATCATAGACTGAGTGGCTTAAAAAATAATTAATTTTATCACAGTTCTGGAGCCCAGAAGGTTCACGATCAAGGTGTGGCAGGTGTCTGGTGAAGCCCCGTTCCTGAACTGCAGACTGCCACCTTCTCCCTGTGTCCTCACATGGTGGAGAGTGAACTCTGTTCTGAACTCTAATTGCATCACGAGGGCCCCATGACCTCATCTAACCCTAACTACCCCCAGAAAAGCCTCACCTCCAAAGACACTGAAAGTTAAGACTTCAACATGTGAATCTGGGGGGACACAGTTCATTCCAAAGCACAGTCTCATCCTTCTGTTTCGAGGTTCCTACCCACAGAAAGCCACCCTGACCCTCCTAGACTAGGTTGGTCCCCTTCCTAACTAACCTCTACTCTCTGTAAAACACTTTTTGTCATTATGTGTATAATGATCAGGCTTCCCCCTCACACCCAGTAGGTAAGATCCATGAAGGCAAAGATCAGACCCATCTTGCCTATCTTGTACCCTAGCACTCGAAGACTTTCTGTGTTCAGAAAGTATCTGTTGAAAGGAAGAAAGGAGAAAAGACAGGAAGAAGAAAGGGGAGAGGGAGAGTTTAATGAATTCATTCATCAATGGGTTGATTGGTCATTTTCCCCAGATAACTGAACCTGGACTCCTGGGGGCTCCAAAGAGGCCCCACCCTCTTCATTTCACCAGGAGCCTCAAATGGGTACTCAGCCCTGGTCAGGGCTCTGTCTGGGAAACTGACCTGAATGTAATCTGATGACACAGAAGCCTGGCTCCAAGGTTGGCGTCTAAGAATTTCTCAGGTGAGAAAAGCAGATGCGGCAAAATAGTTATAGTCAGTCCATCGAGGTGAAGGGTGGACAGGTATTCATTATATCCCTTTTGCAACTTCTCTGTAGGTTTAAAACTTTTCAAGCTCAAAAAATCTGAGAAAACAGACAAAACTCAATGATCGTTTTAGAAATCAAGGCAGTGGCTGTCTTTAAGGAGGGGGTGGCTGGGGAGGGGCTTCTTAGGTCCCGGCACATTATTGAAATAGGTGCTTTTCACACTTTCACTGACCTGCCCAGTTGTGTTTGGCACACTTTTTTGTTTCTGTTTTGGTTTTTTTTGGATTTGGCAATAATTTCTTTGATACGACACCAAAAGCACAGGCAGCAAAGGAAAAACAATAGATAAATTAACTATATCACAGTTAAAAACTTCCTGTTTGGCACACTTTTTTGTGTATATGCTTAATGTCACAATAAAAACACAAGTTTTTTTGAAAAGCAAACAAAATACACATATTTCTGAATGCTCTGTGGGCTCATGAGAACATTCTAGCAGGAGGGCGGGACAGCCTGAGCTCTGTCCAGCTGACGGGCCAAGGCCCGGGTCGGATTCTGGAAGCCAGTCCAGGGCAGCTGCCTCCCCTTCCTGACGCAGTTTTGGGTTCCCACCCAAGTTCTCCAGCTGAGGTCCCAGCTGCCACATGCAAAAGGCCAAGTGAAATTGATACCAAACCCCAATTTTTGGAAAAAAAAAAAAAAAAACAGACTTGGCCTCTCTGCTCCTAGGCGATCACTCTCTCTTCAAATAGACCATTTTTCACCATTAACCCGATGACGGGCCTTTAGTTGGTAAGGTGATCCATCTAGAAAATAATGTAGTGGCCACCATAATTCCCATTTCCTAGGCATGTTGGTCTATTTTCTATTTCAAGAAAATCTAGGGAGGGGGTTCCCTGGTGGTGCAGTGGTTAAGAATCTGCCTGCCAATGCAGAGGACATGGTTCGAGCCTTGGTCCAGGAAGATCCCACATGCCGCGGAGCAAAGCCCGTGTGCCACAACTACTGAGCCTGTGTGCCACAACTACTGAGCCCGCGTGCCTAGAGCCTGTGCTCCCTAACAAGAGAAGTTACCGCAATGAGAAGCCCGCAAACTGCGACGAAGAATAGCCCCCACTCACCGCAACCAGAGAAAAGCCCGTGCGCAGCAACCCAGACCCAACACAGCCAAAAATAAAATTTATTAAAAAGAAAGAAAAGCTAGGGAAGTTATTTTCTGTAGCTGGACGCATTCTTATGCTCAGATCATCTCAAAACAGCTTACACTTTAAAGTGGAGATGTACCTTCGAGAAGCAAAGCACAGTCTGGACCCTTTGGGGAGTGAATTTTCAAAATAAAGATAATAATGATGAATAATCTCTTGTTTGACAGGCTTTGACTCACCTCTCACAATCGCTATTACCTCCCAGGGCATAAACCAGATACTTTGGTAAAGTTGGAGATTTCCCATTATTCTCATCCTCAGCCTGTGATAACATAGGTTTATTCTTGCTGGTAGATGAAAATCATTACTCTTTCTAATGGAAACAATAACTTCTGAACAAAGCACCTGTGTGGTCTCCCCTGACCACCAACCTACCTGCATGAGTGATTTCTTAACACCAAAGGACCTTAAGAGATCCCCCTTTATTTGGTTTCGCTGTCTCAGACCACAGTAACAAAGTCCCGAAGCTCCTTCGCTATAGACATGCACCGATGAGACCTGGGATTCCATCAACATCTCCTCCAAGAGTCAAGTCCGACTCCAGTTGCTCTCTCGTGGACCACCCACTTAACCAGTTATCTAGGCCCCAAGTATTATTCTCAATCTTGTCCCCCCCCATGCCTGCCCCAGTCACCAAACGTGCTACTGGACCACATTACTCAATGTTGACAGAGCAAAATCAAAGCATATGAACTCATTTTAATGCTGGCCTTTGCAAAACACAATTAGGGCAGCAAACTAGTGTGATTCTGAAGCCAAGTTCAGAAAACATGGTAGTAATGATTGATATCATTGTCCTAAATATTTCTGCCCTCTCTCTTTTAGTTAGACCCACGGTTCTCAACAGGGGCAATTCCACTCCCACCTCTCCACCCAAGAGACATTTGGCAATGTCGGGAGACATTCTGTACTGTCCCAGCTGGAGGTGAGCACTACTGGTACCCAGTATGTAGAGGACAGGGATGTTGCTAAACATCCTACAATGCACAGGCCAGCCCCCCACCCCAGTGAGGAGTTATCCTGTCCAAAATGTCAGTAGTGCCGAGATTGAGAGACCCTGAGTTAGATCAGCAGCAGTTCACCATGGTCTTTACCATGTGCCTTCATGGAGTTGCTGGGACTTGTTTATTTTGTCCTCTGTGATGAAATGCCGGGGATTACAGGTTTCGGGAGCGCTTAGAACAAAGCTGTGACCACCGGGAGCTGACGAACATCATCAGAGCAGGTCATGACAAACCGTCTCATCTCTACTGATAGGACTCGCATTCTGTACGTCTCAGCGCCTCTAGCTTTCGGCCAGGCAGCCAGCAAAGTCCCCGTGTATCCTTGAAAATTAGACGGTGGTACAGGTGGGGAGATTCATCCTTGGTTGAATGACCAAACTTGCAAAGTGGGGAATAATAGATCCCAGTCACCCCAGAGGGAGGCCAAAGCCCACCACAGGCTTTGCCCTCCACCCTACCACACGAGACATTTCAATCGACGGCTTGAATAAGGTCACAGAAAGTATTCTTATGAAATCCCATGAATAACATCATTGAGAAGGACGCTGCTGATCTTCTGGTAGGCTGAGACACAATTCAAACAGACCTCAAGGGATTCATAATAGAATAAACCAGCTGCATGGCAGTAATAGGGAGCCTTGGACATCTTTATGGCTTTCAAAGCATTTTTCACTAGGCTATTTCATTTGATCATCATCGCCAGGCCATAATGTGGGTGGGTCTCCTGACTCCCAGCCCAGCGTCCATTCTATATCCCACCTTGCTGAGGGGTCAAGAGGCTGCACCTCTCCTGGCTGGAGTCCAGGACCGGGGAGAGAGTCCTTTGGAAAAGGGTTCTAGCTGAGCACCAACTTGAAAGGCATTCCCTTGGCTGAGCTAAGGCGAGGATAACGTCAATGAAAAGAAGGTGGCAATGCCACTCCTCTGCCCTGATCGGCTGCCACATTCGTGGTTTGGTGTTGGTTTGGCTACCACAATTCAAAGCAGAGCTGGAAAAAAGAGCTCACCCAGAGAAGGAGGATTAAGACAGCAGAGAGCAACAGCAAGTCCTGTGAAGAAGGTGGAAAGAACAAGAGATATTTGCTCATTAGAGACACCCAAGGGCACCCACAATGCTGTCTTCAAAGGCAGAGGTGCTGTCATGGACAAGATGGATTCAAGGTATTCTCTGTGGTTCCGGAGGACAGGTGCAGGGCTAATATATATTCAATGGGAATCATTTAAGCTCCACAGACAGGACTTCCTGACCATTTATTTATACCACTCAGAAATGGCAGGCAGGTCGCCATGCCAGATGGTGAGCTCCCCAGCCTTGAAAGTGTTCAAGCTCAGGATGGAGCTAAGAGAAGGGCTTCAGGGGTAAGGTTCTAAACTACGTCACTTGTTTTTTCAGCAAATACGTATTGAGAGCATGGTCCTAGGAGCAGCAGGGGAGAGCAGTGAACAAAAGACAAAATCCCGTTCTCGTGGGGCATAGAGGGTCAGCAATGAGGAGGTGCTGGGGAGTGCTGTGAAGACTCGGGGCTTTCGTGATAATTAAGAACTTCCCATCAGATTATCATCCAACACTATTACTCCAATATCCAGGTCCTTAAAACTTAAAGAAACTAGAAATGTAATAAGAAATAACTGTAAATATTTAAGTGTGCAGCTAAAAGAAAGTGTGAGGGTTTTCCCATCAGCATGGGATCTGAGTTCCTTAAATGAGTCACTAGTGAGTCAAACATAAGATCATCTGAGACCAACAAGACCCGTCACCTCCAAAGTTCCTTCCTGCCCGAAGACACTGGGATTCTATAAAAACATGTCTGTGGCTTCCCACGAAGTCTCTTTCTGAAACAAGCCTGACCACTTTACAACACTGAGCTGAGACTTGGGACTCGCTGGCAGCCCACTGGGCAAAAGGAGGAGCAGGCATGGGGGAAGGTTAACAAATCAGGGCGGGAAAGCGGAGAAACCGACTTTGAAAGTAACTGGGTCAAAGGCACCAAGGTCAGAGCCAAGGGAAGCCACATAACCCAGAACCTCAAGCCGCAAGGGGAAGAGGCCCCAAGGAAAGGGCTGCAGGCACCGGCTGACACCCTCTGTCCCTAGCAGGACTGTGGCCCCCGAGGCCTGGCCTGCTCCACAGGCTGGGGAGACTTCCAGACTGTTCCTCTGCTCGCTCTCCGGGCCTCTCCCCACAAGACATGCTCCTCAAGGCCTCACCCCAAGCACGGCCGTTTGCTACAATTCCCCCGCCCCTTCGCCCTTTGGAACAAAGCAGCTTCAAAGCAGAGGTAGCTCAGGAGGCGGGAGGCATGCGCCAGCTCCCTGTGCTCTGCAGAGACCCCTGAGCAAGAAGTAGAAGTGGCGAGAACTTCTCAGGGGGAGGAAGGATGACTGAGGCATTTGCAGGCCTGGGAACTGGGAGGGAAGCCAGCTCCAGGCCGAGTGGGGCTGCAAGCGAGCCCCAGGACTCGCTTCACCTTCCCCGGACGGTCATGTCTCACCCCGTTGCTAGGAAAGGACAGCAAAAGAGAAGAAGCACCAGCCCCTCACCCCGTGCCAGCCGTGGTGGCTGGGCTCGGAGAAGGTGGGGGCATGCGACAACGGGGACGGGCAGTGGGGTGACCTCCGAGCGCTCCGCCCCACAGACGAGGGGCTTGCTGCAAAGGCTGGCAGCTTTCAGAAGAGGGTCCGGTTGGCCAGGGTGCGAGCGGGGGCACCAGAAATCAGGGAACGAGCAAGCCCAGCTTTAACACCCAGGTCTCCATACTGAGGGGCACCCCTGCCCCCGCCCGTTCGCAAAAACTCATCGGGAAAAGCGCCGGTATGGGTCTGGCACTACCTCTCCCCAGTCCTGTTGCCATCCAAGATGGCTGGGACCCCCGGGGGAAAATCACAAGGCCTCTAAGGAGAGCAGCCACCCTGAAAGAAAGACAGGAGATACTGCTGTCCATGAAGGAGGGGTAATAGCCCAAACAAGAATTCAAGCTAAGAAATAAACATCCTCCAAGAGATAAGGGCAGATATGGGGAAGATAAAGTAGGAACAGGCAGTTGTAAAGCAGAACCAGCTGGAAACACTGGGTATGAGACACAAAAAAGCTTTGTTTCATGGGGACAGAGTTTCAACCTGGGGAGATGAAAAAGGTCTGGAGGTGGCCGGGGTGATGGTTGCGCAAGAATGTGAACGTACTCAGCGCCAACGAACTAGCCACCTAAAAAGGGTTAAAGTGATGGATTTTATATTACACATATTTTTCCACAATAAGAATATAGAGAAATTAATAAATAAATATGTAAATAATACCATGAATATAAAGACCCTAGCGCTCTTTCTGCTGCAAAGAAGCTGTTCAATAAAAGGTAGCTCTAAAAAATTAATAATAATAATAGGTGAGATAAAGAAAGACTACAGTACAATCACTGATTCACTTAGCAAATATTTATTGAGTGTCCACTACATGCCAGATGCTGGGGAAATATTAGAGGACAAAACAGACAAGAAGTGCTGCCTTCCTGGCCCTTACATTCTGGCAGGAGAGACAGAAAATAAATAAGATAAAGAAATAAAATGCAGCAAATACCAGATGGTGATAGATATGATGGAGAAGGTAAAGAGGATGAGAGTGGATTCCCCATGGAATGGTGAGGAAAGGTCTCCCTGGGGACCGCTCCTGGGACTCCGAGATCCTTGTGGTGGCCGATGATGAGAGGCAGGGAGTGGTGGTGAGGGGACACATGGGAAGGGTGGGGACAGTGCCAAGGATGTACAGAGCTCCGGGCACCCCTCTGGACTCACACGAGGGGATGAAAGCTCCCGGAGGTGCAGACTTACATTTTATTCCTAAAATCAAGCACTCAGTAACAACCAAGGAATAATCTAGTGAGCTAGAAGATCACATCAGGGAACTTTCCCAGAAAGCATCAGGAAAGGATAAAGAGATGGGAAATATTTTTTTAAGTAGATAAATAAAAGGAAATTTGGAGAACAGAAGTTGACCTGTAAACATCCATATTCTAGGAGACTCAGAAGGACAGAGACATAAATGGAGGGGGAAACAAATGAAGAACTAATAACCAAGAATTTCCCAGAATTAAAGAGAGATGTAAAAACCTTACACTCGAAGGATGCGCAGAGTGCCAAAGGATGGAGAAGAGAGATAGACGAACATTAGATGCTTCCGAAAGGAGCCATAACTCAAGAAGATACAATAATCGTGAAAAGATATGAGACCTAAGAATTTGGCCTTAAAAAAATAAAAAAGAAAGAAAGAAAGAAAAGATCAGAATAACAACTGACAGAGCTACAAAAAGAAACAAATAAATCAAGAGATTTGGTTGAAGACTTTAACACATCCCTCTTGGAAATTGATGGTTTAAACAACACAAAAAGCAAAAAACAAAGATATTTATTACAGTTAAACTAATAAATACATGGAGAATTCACCCAACAGAGAATACACATCATTTTTGAGTGCACATAGATCATTCACAAAAATTAAACGTGCACTAGGCCATAAAGGAAGATTCAGTAAATGCCAGAGAATCAACATCATACAAACCATGTTGAGACCATAACATAATAAATTTTTAAAATATTAACAAAAGGATCGCTTGTAAATACAATATATCTAGGAGCTAAGAAACATTCTATTGATCCTTGTTAAAGGAAAAATCATAAGGGAGATTTTTTCAATGTTTAGAGCATGTCGTAAAATCGCTATATGTCAAAATTTATGGGACACAGAGAAATTCCCCTTCCAATAATGGAGGAGTAGCTAGTATTGGACAAACCCTCCAAATTTATAATATATATCTTTTAATCTGAAGACACCTGTGAGAGACCAAAAGCAGGCAGAAATTGGAGAGATCTGGACACTTAGAAGAAGCTGATAGTACCGGGTGAGTTTCTGAGGGTGTTGGGTTTTTTTTTTTTTTTTTCTTTACAGCTTTTTGCCTGAGGCAGACCGCAGTCAGTATCAGGGAGCAATTAATACTCAGATAGAAACCTGCAGTTTGCTGGCTGTAGAATCAGAGGACAGAGTGTGGGTGACCACGGCATCTAGAAAATGCAGGAGGAAATCCCCAAAAGGAGAGAGCCAAGAGCCGGAGTTCCAAATTTTGTGTGTAAACTCAGCCCAGATCTCTGGCTAATCCCTGAATTATACACACGTGGAGCAGGCTCTAAGCCACCCAGCTAAGGCTACAGACCTGAACCGAGATTTCTGCTGCTGCCCAGCTCAAAAGGAACAGTTTAGAGTTTGAATTTGGCAAAGTTAAGTGTCTGCTAAAACAAAAACTTGATATTATTCAGAATAACATAACAGAACCCCAAGTCCTTGCATATTATCATTCACAAGGTCCAGAATACAATCCCAACTTACAAAAACATACGAGCAGGAAAATGTGACTCATACTCAAGGAAAAGTAAAGACTGACTCTGAGATGCCACAAATGTCTGTATCAAGCTAGTCTTTTCATCCGGATTTTTTGACACCTGGGGGCCTTGCTGATACTGGAAGGGACTGTTCCTCCTAGGGTTAGCGAATTCCTAGAGATAGCAAACAGCTTGCCCAGGAGCGTACCTTTCATATGAAAACCAACCAATCTGAAGGCCATACCCTGATCCTCTCCTTTACTGGCCTCTCACATACAGACCACTATTCTCTCGCCCTAATCACCCCAGGGCCAGTACCAGACAACTAGGGGCAGCCACTACCCTCTAGAGCCCACTGGAATTATTCCAACTAGCCAATCCTATCCCTGCTTACCCTGCCTTGCTTTGCCCTTCCCTCAAAAACTACAATAAAGGCTCTTGTTCACATTTTTTCCTTGCTCCTTCTGCCTCTGGACCAGCTCTGGTGCTTCCCATGTAGCCAGTATGCCATGCTGTGTCCCTTCCTCCTGGGAACTGTGAATAACAAATTATATTTTCAATGGCAATCATCTCCTGATGGGTTAGTCTCACCATATATGAATAATATTAAGACCTACATTTTAAAACAATGCTGAAATTCTAATTTGTAAAAAATTCTGTTTGTAATGAATGTACAGATAGGTCATCTCATTAAAGAAGTAGAAACGACCAAAAAAAGAACCAAATGAAAATGCTATAACTAAAAGGTAAAATGTCTGAAATGGATTTACTGGACTGGAGATAACAGAGGAAGAGTCAATGAACTTGAAGCCTGGATAATTTCTGTTGATTTATGTCAGTGATTTTCAACTGGAGGTGATTTTGTCCCCCAACAGATATTCAGGAATGTCTGGAGACATTTTTGGTTGTCACAACTGGGAGGCTATGCTACTGGCATCCAGTGTAGAGGCCAGGGATTCTGCTAATCATCTGACAACACACAGGAAACCCTTCCCACACAAGGCAACCAGCTGATCTGGCCCAAAATGTCAGTCGTGCTGGGGTTAATAAATCCTGATCTATTGGGAAAACAAAAATGTTTTTTAAAAGTGAACAAGTTTTGATGATCTGTGAGAAAATAATGCAAGGTCAAATATACATATACCTGGAGTCGCAGAAGACGACAATGAGAATAGGGCAGAAAAAAATTATTTGAGGAAATAATGGACTAAATGTTCCCTAATGTGTTGAAAGACATAGATTTTCAGGTTCAAGAATTTCAGCAAACTCCAAACAAAATAAACAAACAAAGCAAAAAATTTCTCAGCACATCAAGGTCAAAGTGACTAACATCAAAGACACAGAGAAGGCACCCAGAGATAACACATTACATAAAAGAGATAAATAAATAAATGCTGAATAACTTCTTATCAAGAACAAGAGGATAGAAGAGAGGAGAACAACATCTTTAATACTCTAAAAGGAAAAACTGTCAACCAAGAACTCTATACGCAATGAAAATATCTCCCAATAATGAAGGTAAATAGAGACATTTGGAAAAATAAAATATAAGAAAATTTACCACCATAACACGTTCCCTATGAAAAAATTTAAATGAAATTCTTCAGGCTGAAGAGAAGTGATACAAATGGGAATTCTGATTTCAGGGAGGAACAAAGATCCTCAGAAATGTGAGTGATTATAAAAGATATCATTTTCCTCTCTTACTTTCCTAAAATATATGTGACTATTTATAGCAAATAATAAATAAAAGTACATTATGAGGTTTACAGCATATATAGATGTAATACATATAACAAGTATAGCATGAAGGAGTAGAGATACATTAAACTATATTTTTACAAGATCCTTACAATGAACAATTCTTACCATGAAGTGGTATAAATACTAACTATAAGTAGACTATAAAAATTTATATAATACATATTATATTCCCTAGTGCAATCACCCCCAAAATGCAAAACATGCAAAGAACACAGCTAAAAAGAGAAATTAAAATGAGACCCTTTTTAAACATTCAATTAACCCCAAGAGAAATAAAAAAAAGATGAGACAAACAGAAAACAATTATCAACATTGTAGACCTAAATCCAACTATATCAATAATTACATTATATGTAAATAGACTAAGCACTCCAGAGACTGTTAGAACTGTTGAAAGAACAAGACCCAACCATATGCTGTCTACAAGAAAAATACTTTAAATATAGAGACAAAGAAAGTAATATGTGAAAACAGAAAAACCATGCAAACCATAAGCATAGGACAGCAGGAGTGGCTATATAAATTTCAAGGTCAAGAGTGTTATCAGAAATAGAAACATTCCATTATGATAAATGGTAATTCATCAGGGAGACATTTCAATCATAAATTTGAATGTGCCCAATAATAAGGCTTAAAAGACAAAAAGCAAAAGCTGACAGATATAAAGAAAGAAATAGAAAAATCCATTGTCTTAACTGGGACACAACAGTGTCCAAAAAACATAAAATGCCTAGAAATAAAGTAACAAATGATGTGCAAAACCTCTACACTGAAAACTACAAAACATTACTGAGGAAGATTAAAGAAGACCTAAATAAACAGAGAGATATACCATACTTATGGACTGGAAGACTCAGTATTTTAAAGATGACAATTGTCTCCAAATTGGTCTGTACCTCTAACGCCATTCCATTGAAAACACCTGCAGGATTTTTTTTTTATAAATTGACAAAGTGATTCTAAAATTTAAAAGGAAAATGCAAAGGAAGTAGAATAGCCAAAGCTATTTTTAAAAAGAACAGAGTCGGAAGCCTGTCTTCAAGAATTGCTATAAAGCTACAGCAATCAAGATGGCAACGTACTGACACAGGACAAACAAATAGATTAGTGGAACAGAAAAGAGCCCAGAATACACCCACTCTTATATGGTTAATTAATTTTAGGTACCAGAGCAATCCAATGGGGAAAGGAAAGTCTTTTCAGCAAACAATACTGACACAACTGGACATCAATACGGAAATTAACCTTACACTTCTCCTACCTTACACCATACACAAAAATTAATTTAAGATAGATAACAGACTCACATGTAAAAGCTAAAACTATAAAGCTTCTAGAAGAAAACACAGAAGAAGATCTTCAGAATGAGGTAGCAAGCAAAGATTTCTTAGAGAGGACATGGTGATCAACAACCAAAAAAGGAAAAGAGTGATAAATTAAACTTCAGCAAAATTTAAAACTGCTCCTAAAAAGACACCATTATAAAAATGAAAAAGCGGCCACACCCTAGGGGAAAATATTTTCAAAACATACCACTGACTAAGGACTTGTATCCAGACTAGATAAAGAACTCCTACAAGCCTATAATAAAAATAAAATCCAAAAATTTTAATGGGCAAAAGATTAGAACAGACACTTCATAAAGGAAGATATATGAATGGCCAATAGCACGTCAAAAATATTGTTAGTCATCAGGGAAATGTAAATTGAAACTATAATGAGATCCACTATACACCCACCAGAATGGCTAAAATTAAAAAGACTGACAACATTAAATGTTGGCAAGCATGTGGAGCAACTAGAACCATCATACATTGTTGGTGGAAATGTGAAATGGTCCAAGCACTTTAGGGGAAAAGTCTGCCAGTTTCTTTTAAAAGAAAAAATAGCACCCAACAATTTTCTCTTAGGCGTTTATTCCAGAGATAAAAAAACACAAATCCCAAAGAGAGATTTGTACAAAATATTCACGGCAGTTTTATTCATAATAGCCAAAAACCGGAAACACACCAGATGGATGTCCATTAACAAATGGATAAACAAACTCCGGTACATTCATACAATAGATTATTACTCATCAATAAAAAGGAAAAAAACAAACAAACAACTACTGATACATGGAACGACATAGATGAATCTCAAAAACATGCTGAGTGAAGAAAGCCTTATCCAGACAAGTACGCATTATACGAATTCATTTATGTGAAGTTCTAGAACAGGCAAAAACAATCTGGTGAAAAAAATAATCAAAACAGTGGTTGCCTGTGGTAGGGGTGTACTGACTGGGGAGATGCAAAAAAAGGGAGCCTTTTGGGGTGATGGAAATGTCTGTATCCTAAAAGACACGTGATGTGGGTGTACGTATTTGTCAGAGCTCATCAAAAGGCAACTTAAGATTGTGCATTTCACTATATGTAAATTTTACCTTAAAAACTAAATAAACAGTTCATAATATGCGTTCCTAAATATTTAGGAGTGACATGGACTGTTATCTGCAATTCACTATGAAATGCATACAAAGCTAAGATCGATTGGAATAGATACATGAATGGATATGTGATCGGGCAAATAGAGCAAAATGTTAAAGGGATGGGTATAAGGACGTAAGGTACAATTCTTTCCACTTTTCTTTATGTTTGAAGTTATTCCTAATATAACGTTGGGAAAAAAAGAAAATTGTGGAACACAGCTTAAGCAGTATCGAAGGGGAATTTTATCGCTCGAATGCATTTAACAGAAAACAAGAAAAATTAAAAATAAATACACTAAGCATTTGTGCTCCCGTCCTTCCTAAGCAACACACCCAGATTTTACCACTGGCAGGAAGGTACTGAATAAAAGACCACCCGTCCCAGCCCCCTTTGCACATGGAGTTGGCCAGTGAGATGTTACCAGAAGTGGTTGGGTGGAACTTCCAAGAAAGCTCCTTAAGAGGCCGACAGCTCTTCTGTTGACTCCTTGCCTGGAGTCCAGAAGTCCTGTTGCTTTCTACTCCTGCACCCTCCGTTGCTCCGATCCAGCTGCTTCCCTATATTCCTCAAGCCCAGGGCCAGCCCACCAAGCTCTGGGGGCAGTCAATGATGATGACAAAATAAATTGAATTAAAAAAAAAAATACACCCAGGTGGTGGAAAATATTTAAACCTCTTTTAGTCGTTAGCAAACCAACGATGTGCGCTTCCAGAGTCGAAAGGCTCCTCTTAAAGTAGACTCTTCCCCTGGCAGCACCAGTATCCGGACCCGGGGCCTGGCCAGGGCGATGGCTCTCCGTGAGGCGTGCAGGCACCACCCAAGTGAAGAGGCTTCCTGCCTCACTTTGGAGTAATAACAAAGCAGATACCTTGAACCACGGGTTCTCATAAATCTTGTTTGGGGGGAAAAAAAACCCTTTCAATTCCCAGCGGAAATATGCAAAACAGCGTCCACACTGTAAATCTTCCTTTTCAGTTCTAAGGAGATAAGTCGGACCTATTAACCTTCCATGCTATTTTCAACTTCATTATCTGAGCTGACACAACGAGGGAGCGGTGACGGCTCTTTCTGGCAGAGTGCATGTAAATCGCTTTCTCAAAGGAAATTACTTCTCCGGCCTGAATGTTATTAATCTAAATTCTCCGTTAGTCAAATTGTTGCCCATAATAAATATGGTACAGGTTGTGATACCTACTGAGTGTGGCAACTTAGTGGCTGCCACATTCGTCCCATGGAACTGACCCCTGAGGGGAGGCCCGTCCCCGAGGGCTCCCGATGCATGGGGCCCCTGATGGTGGGAGGTGGGAGGTGGCTCTCCCGAGGAGTGGTCCTCAGCTCTGCTCTGGTGCCCAAGGCACCTCCATCCTTCCTGTCCCCCTGCCCCTCCTGCCTCATCAGAAGGGAAAGCAACTCCTGGCCTAGGGGACCACTTCTGTTGGCCTCCCACACTGGAAGAGCATCTTTAGGAAAACTACCAGGAGGAGGCTTGAGTCACCCGCCGAGGATGAGCTCCGTCTAGACGCTGTCTGCCCGATGCTTCAGAGACCAGGTCTCCCTGATCCCCCTGGCAGCCAGCCAGATCGTCCAGCAGCTGACACCGGGGTTATGGGTAAAACTCTTCACAATACCACTTAAGTCACATTCTGCTCAGCGCCAAAGTCTTTGCAAATCACCCTATTTTCAGAACCTGGGGCGGGAGGAGGGAGTTGGCTAATTTGCATGTGGCCCAACCCTACCCACTGGCCAAGCCCCGAAGAACTCTTCACATAAAGATACTCATTTCCGACAAAGCAATCTTAAAGATGGAGAGAGCCGGCTGCCATGAAGCAGGGTGGGGGAGTACAAAGAGCTTTTTTTTCGGTTTCTACCAGGGTTCTTTCCAGGGTAATTACAAGAAGTTTAGGATCCAATCGGGGACTTGTAGTTCATTAAATGAATTTCCATCTGTGTCTCCACCACCTAAGAAGTATTGCTTGGTACAATACTCGGGTTTTTATTGTATATTAAGTCAGATTGTTAATTTGCAGCATGCAGCATGGGAAGGATCATTTCAGTAGCGCCTGATTATGCAGAATGAGACTGGGTTTTCATTAGGTTTGGTGCCGGAGCTCCTTAACACTTGATGGGGTGCCGGGATGCAGGAGGGAGCCCTGAACAGGGAAGGAAGCCCAGCACCAGCTCTCAGAGCATCCTGGGCCCTCTCCCAGCAGGGCCATCCAGCCCAGCACAGCCATGCCACCCCTCCACCACAGAGAGGCCCTCTCTGAGCCCCTGCCTGTGCACCCACTCCCACTCCCCCAAGCCTGCACGGCCCAGTGATGGCCACTAGGAGAACTCTAACAGGAAGGCAGAACTTGTGAAAGATGAGATTCTAGATTCCAAGCATGTCCTGGGCCTGCTGATTCTAGTTAAGGGATAATGTTCCCAGGGAGGAGGGATGGGAGGCAAAGCAACATCTGCTGATGGTTCAGTACCAGAGTCAAACAGAGCCGGCTGAGCCCCACAGAGTTACAGGAGGAGATCAAAGATTCCAGAAGCCAGCCCTCGCTGCAGATGAGGCTCGCCAGGGACCATGAGGCTGGGGTGGGTAACACATGGCACAGGCCGGGAATGGAGGAGGGAAGGAAGGAGACACAGGGAGGAAGGGAAACCTGGGTTCCCGGGACCAAGGGCAAGGAGGCCCCTTTTCACATCACCCTATGGGATGTGGTCCCGTGCATCCTTCATTGTGTCTGACAGCAAAGAATATCTGCAGGTTATCCAAGGGGAGAAAGGAAGAGCAGGGGACTCTGTAAACACCCCCACTTGTCCGCAGCCGAATTACTGTTCTGCTCAGACCTACATTCCTCCAGCTA
The DNA here is from genome assembly GCF_011762595.2 of Tursiops truncatus. Lineage (NCBI taxonomy): Eukaryota > Metazoa > Chordata > Mammalia > Artiodactyla > Delphinidae > Tursiops > Tursiops truncatus. Next base: position 178,837,305 of record NC_047034.1, read on the forward strand.
CTGCACCTGAAGGCCAGCTCACCTGCCTGTATGGTCACAGGGGTCCTCCACCTGGGTTGAACATTAGAATCTTCAGGGCACCTGAGTACCACCTCAGACCATGTAAAATAAAATCTCTGAGGTCCCCTGGCACAAGTGCTCTTAAAAGTTTCCCCAAGTGATGGTAACGTGCAGACAGGGGTGAGAAGGCCTGGATCAGATCGTCTTTGAGAAGTTTACCAAAATGCTCATGCTAAGTCAGAGACACACAGAGGAGCATCGGAGTGAACTGACCCCAGGGGGCTCATAGGCCACTGGGGGCCCAATCAAATCACAGAATCTGCCCAAGAGTTTATAAGCTATTGGCCCCCAAGTCACCAAGGGTCTGTGTCCTGAAAGCAAGCAGCAAAGGGAGCTTGGGTTGAAAACTCATCCCCGCTGCTCCAAAGGCTGGGGGGCTTTCTCCCTGCATTAACCCCCATCCTCAGTGTTTTTCTAACCCACTTTGCGCCAGGTACAGACAATATACCAGGAACCACCTTCCTGGAGACCTGAAGACTTGCAGACTCTTGCAGGAAGCCTCCCCTGATTGATGAGGTAACCATGGGTGGCCTTTGTCCACATGCCCCCGCACTCACTCTCATGCTTCGTGTGCAACCACTGACAACTGTTAGAAAATGACACAAGAACACTGTCCTTTCCTCCACTTTCTCTCTCATTAGGTTATAAATCCCTCCAGGGCAGGCACTGTGGTGCCTAAGTCCTTTATAAAACGCTCAGCCCCTCCCAGGACAAGACTGTCCACATGGGCAGTCAGCCCACCCTGACCCTGACCCTGACCCTGACCAGAGTCCACTTCCCCCTCTCTGGAATCCAGTCTGCCCAGCAACACCTCCCTCCAAAACTCCCTCTGTCACATCTGGGCTGTGTTCCCTGCCTCAGCTGGGGACAAAAGGCTGCTTGACCCTTGCCAAAAGGACATCTAAACTTTCCATCAAACGACCCTCCCCTGATGCTAAAAGGACCCCCACCCCACCCGCCCACTCAAGTGCCTGAGCAGGGATCGTCCCGTGAGGAGGGTGCCCTGCGGGGTGGGGTGTGGAAGCAGAGCCCAGGCCTCTCCTGACCTGCTCCCCTGGACCCTGCATCCTCTTGAGAGCTGCCCTCGGATGCCAACAGGGAAATGCAGAGAAAGTCCCAGGACGGCTGGACCCAGCAGCCACCCCTTACAAGTCTGAAAGTGCAAAGCCTGTGTTTCCAGAATGTTCTCCCATCCCGAAAGGAAGAAGGGCAGCCCAGGAAGAGTTAATCCTCCCATAGTCAGAGGTTAAAAGATGAAGCTCTTGCCCATACAGAGGTGCAGAGAACACCCGCTCACAATAAATCTGAGAGTCCAGAGGCCTCTCTCCTCATTTGTTAGCCAGCGATGTGTGAAAATGTTAATGAAGGGAGTTATAATCTATGAGAATTTCACTATTAAAATGTAGTTCACGTCTGAAGGCTTCTGCTTACACGTGGCCCACTGTACATCAATCCTACCCGAGCGCTGCTAATGATAGACGTAATTGCCTCACTCTGTCTAGCCACATTCACCCTGGCAATTCTAAGATTTGCTACAACTGTTATTGTAGAAATAATTTTCATGCTATTAACTTTGAGTTTTATTATATGTGTTCTTAAGAGAAAATAAATGCAGAGAGATTGTAAGTGTATATCGGGCCTCCGATGAAAGTATTTTTAAAAAATACAATGTAATGACAAGAAGCACTGAAGTAGGGTGATATAATGGTTCCTTCCCTTATTGAAACCGAAATTAGATTCTGCATTATAAAAGTGCATAAAGAGGTTTCTTTCTTTTCGTGGAGAAAATTTCTGTTCTGAAACGGCAGCATGTTGCCTGATGCAAAACTCAATTGACGGGAAGGGCAGGGCTGGTCTGAAGAAGCCGGACACTGCCTGCTTCCTGTTCCATGGTGGGTGTATGACACACCCCAGGGCAAAGCCACGAAGCCTTTACTTGGGGACCACTGTGGCTACAGCCGCGGTCCTCTTCCCAAAACCAGGCCGGGCCCGGCTGGGCTGACCTTCTCAGCTCTGCAGCTCAGCCTCACTCCCCCTGTGCTCCACACGGGCAGGTTTCCCGGGCTCGCAGCTGAGGGGAGAGCCTCACAATCAGTGCAGGCTTCCAGGCCCGGGATCTCACAGGCAACCGGCCAGGCAGTCATCAAATGGGATGTAAGAACTTTAGCCAAAACTGGAAATAAGACCCACAGGACAGCCTACGATCCCCTTCTCTGTGAAGCGAACCCGGCACCACAGGGCTGTGCCCCAGCGATGTGACCCTGCCCCACCCCCAGCAACAGATGACTCCAGACTCTCTTCTCCAGGAATCTGGGATTGGGTTTGAGGGCCTGCCAGTTGCCTCTCTGTGTGGCTGGCCTGATACTGTATGCATACAGGACTGAGGGTATCAGTGTCCTGCCACGGAACTGAGGACAGAACCAAGCCCGTATGCCGAGAGACAAAACAACGTGTAGAGAGGCACGAAATGCAGAGAGAGAGAGAGTCTGGACAGCCTTCCAAGCCCTGCTCCAGTTTCTAACTAAGCCTACTTCCCCCCGTGAGACATTCCTATGCCCTCACAGTAAGTTCCCTTTTTCTCAAGCTGGCTTGAATTTTCTTCTGTACTGTGTGACCAAGAGTCAGAATATAGTTGGCTAATGTAGGATGGGTTTAGAGACATTTTGAGATGCTTAGCTTAATGTTTATGGAATGCCCCAGAAGTACTTGGTATTGCCATCTATCTATCCATCCATCCATCCACCCATCATCCCCCCATCCACCCACGCATCCATCCATCCATCCACCCATCCATCTATCTTTCCATCTACCCAATCATCCACCCATCTATCCATCTACCCATCTATCCATCCATTCAGCTAACCATCTATCCATCCATCCATCCATCCATCCATCCATCCATCCATCCATCCATCCATCCATCTATCTTTCCATCTACCCAATCATCCATCCATCTATCCATCTACCCATTCATCCATCCATCCCTCCATCCATTTAATAGATCTATTTATTTAGTGACTACCATATGCCAGGCACCGGGCTAGAGAGGTGAACAAATTATTTATGGAACCTGCCTCCACGGAGCTCTGGAGAGAAGGTAAATATGAAATAAAACACTAAAATAAATACATAAAGACATAATACGAGAGTGTTATGAAGGAAAAGCACATAGTGTTATGGCAGATTATGACGGGGTACCTGGTAGGTTTGGGGGGTTGAGATTTAAGCTGAGATCTAGTAAGAGGTAGCAAATGAGGAAGGGGAGGAAGAGGGAGAGTGGGTACCGGAGGCCAGAGGCCAGAACAGCGTCAGTACCTTGGGAACCAGAAGGCGGCCAGTAGAACTGGAATACGGTGGAGGGAGGGAGGGGACAATGCCGAGGGGGTTACCCGGAGCTTAAAGACCAGCTCTTTCTGAAAGCAAATATGCTTTCTAAGGACGTGTAGATAGGAAGCGTTTCCAGGAATGCAGGTTTCCCAGCACACACTCTGGGTTTCTTTCTGGAATTCACATTTGTATGACCTGCCTCAGGGGAGAGTAACATAGGATAAAGACACCAAAGAGGACCCAAACACCCAGCACGTTCCATAAGCCCTAGTGGCTCTTCCAAACCCCAAGCAGAGTTTTGGAGGATGACCATCTAGAAAAGTATAAGCAGGGCAGCTCAGAGGCTCCCCTACCCGGAAAGGACTTCAAAGTCGCGTAGTCCGAAATCCCCATCTCCAGGAAGCCTGCAAGCCGGGACCAGTAGTTTCCAGTGGCCTGCTTCCCATCAAGCCCAGTCCAGCAGGCAGAGCTACTGAGGCAGGGCCGCCCCCGCCCCTCCCCATCAGGCCCTCCCAGGTCAGTGCACTCACCCCGGGCCACTGCAGAGAGCTGAAGGAGGACCCCTGCAGGTAGAGGGGGAGGTGGCGAGAGGGTCCTCTCAGGACCAAGGTCCTGGAGCCACTCTCTGCTACCTCCCTAGGGGCAGGGAGCCGGCACCAGGGCGATGTTGCCTGCGACTCAGAGTAGGGACCCTGGGTCCCGGGAGAAGTACTTGACGCCCCGAGGAACAAATAAAGGGCCCTCGTGTGTGAAAGGCAGGCAGGAAACTCTTGCTTCAAGTGCCGTTTCACCCACCCACATGGGGAGTCTGGGGAAGACCCCCACTCTGCCCCTCCTTCCACCCTCCACACGTGCGGACAAACACAGAGCCCCCCCTCCAAGATCTTCCCTCCTTGTCCAAGCTGCCGGGATTCCCAATTGCCTGTGGCCAGCATGGAGAGGGAAACATTCTGGGAACAGCCCCCCGAGCTCTGCCCCGGAAGACTGCTCCCACCACACAGCTCCTGCAGACCTCAGCCGGGGCCCACTCCCACGGGGACTCCCAGATGCTGGAGAACATTCTGGGAACTGGGAGGAGCTCTGGATGGGGGGCGGGGAGCGGGGTAATAGTCTGACGGGTGGAGAAGCAGCGTGTGCTGTAGGGAGAAAAGTTACAGGCTGAGAGTCAAGACACCCGGCTTCCAACACAGCGACTTTCAAAAAGCTTAGGAGTTCAGAAACAGAAAAGTGTTTATTATGTAAAACAAAGTGAAAAATGTAGGGTACAAAATTGCACAGAGTGAGAACCCAGCTGCGTACAAATCCAGAGGCAAAGGTGTAGAAATTGGCGAAATCGGGGCAACTCCCAAGTTCTTCTAAAGGTACTTTTTTAAACCCTTCGACCTTTCCTTCAGGAGCACATGTCGCTACGAGACCCGGATGGCCACATCCTCTACTGGAAATTCTGAAATCCACAAAGGCTCAGGAAACCCAGTTTTCTTCTTAAATTTAGCAGCATGTGGTGGCGAGACTTAATCTGAACTGACACAAGTTCTAGCCCTTATTTACCCCGCTTGGTGTGAATATTCATGTGTTTCGCTGCGGAAATATCACCGTGTTTGCTTAGCGGGCTTTGCTCCAAAGCCACTGGGGTTAGCCAGCACACACACCGATGACTCTTCCCAAATCCGAAGGATTCTGAATTCGGCAAACAACTGACCCAAGGGTTCCTGAGACGGGTACAGAAATTTAAAACACACACCCAGTAACAGCAAGGAAGCCCCGGTTTTCAACCGAGTCTCAAGTTTCGGGTCTGATACTGCTGACTTCCTGTGCGATCTTACAGGAGTCACGTCTCTCTGGGCCTCAGTTTCTGGATTTGCACCATGAAGGAGGAAGATCTTAAATCTCTCCTGGGTCTGCCTTTCCATACGCTCGTGATTCCTGGTGCCACAACGATGGGAAGAGTCCCCAAAGAGGGCCCATCCCTTCAGCCTACCCAGTGGCTCTTCCATCCCTGGCCAGCCAGACAGAGGAGCCCCAGGCCCATGGGAGGGGAAGAAGGTTTCCGGACATCTGGTGGCAACAGAATGGTAACTGCCCAAGGGGAAGGCACTGCCTGCCCTTGATCCCACCCCGAACTTGCAGGCCCCGATGGGCAAGCCCTAAGCATGACTGCAAGTTCCAGCAAGTGCTCCTGCCTGGTCATCAGTAAGGGGCAGTGGGAGGGGCTAGCAAACTGCCTCTCCAAGGGGCTCCCTCCAAGGTGCTCCTCCCTGGAAGAAAGGCCCAGGGGAGCCAAGTCCCAGTGGGACTTTTAGGGACTTGAATGACAGGATGGGGTGGGTCAGGAGCGGCATTCCTTTCTGTCCCAAAGTTCGAAGCACTATGATACCCCCTCTCCGTGTGCAGTGGATCCTCCTGATACCTGTGATGTGCAAAGAAAGCACAATGAACTTGAACGGGATGGAGAAAGCATCCCACACCCCAGGGGTCGTCTCCCCCAAATTACACCCCCCCATGGCTTTGTGATTTTTAACGTTCTTCTAATTTTAGGATCCTAGCAGCATTCTGAGAACCCCTCTAAGTGTTTTAGGGAGATGGTAATGGTCCTACACTAAAATAATTCAACCAACGCTATAATTTCAGTGCCGCCATCAAAATGAAATAATGGCTGTTTACTCTGTTACACCTTTCAAACGACCTTCATTTGAATACAAATTGTGGCTTGAAACTCTAAAAGCTGCTCTGTTCCAGAAGGCTGCAAAACGCAAGAACTCAGTGAGGGCTGCTCTACCCAAGCTTCCTCCCCAGGACCACCGGGGACCGCAGCTTAAATGGATCTCTTTCTCTGGAACATAGAAAGCTTAACCCAGTGCTTGGCACACAGAGCGTGCTCAGTTTCTTTGCTGTGTTGACGCCACCCTGCCTGCCCTGCTGCTTCTCTCAGGTTCTCTGTGGGGTGCAGGGTCCAGCCTAGGGCTGGACCCTCATTCCCTCTCTCCCATCCAGTGCCCCTGCTCCTGCTGTTTGCCTGGCTTGGATCCAGAATATTCCCTTCCCTCCTCTCTGCCTATTCATGGCTCATCCATCCTTCAGGGAGAACTTGGCCCCTGCCTTCCAGAAAGCCCCCTGGACCATCCTGGCCTGTGCTCACCTCCTCGTGGGTGACTCCGTGCCCATCGCAGATGTGCCAGCTGCTCCAAGGGCCTGACTTTCAGGTGGATGCTCTCTCTCTCTCAAGGGCAGTTTCCTCAAGGAAGGAGCCCTTGTCTCCAGGTCCTCCCTCCTAGGTCCCTTATACACCTCACAGAAGGTCCTATGGACGTGTCTTCTTCAATATCTTGCCCATTCATGCTTCTCTTTCTTTTCCCTGGTTCTGACTTTCATCACTTCTTACCAAGAAACCCAAGAAAGCCTCCATGTTGGTCTCTGCCTCCAGACGCGCCCCCCGCCCCCGTTTCATTTGATGCTGCTGCCCATTGAGATTCCCACAATTCCCATCTGATTAGGTCAGGCTCCTGCCCCAGCAGCTTCGGTGTACGTGTCCCTGTGCCTAACTTGAGTCCGTTCCAGTTGCCCAACCTAAATCCACGTCCATCATTTGGCAACAGAAAGGAAGGAAGCCCTGGCACACAACACAGCACAGGAGAACCTTGAAAACATTACACTGAGTGAAAGAAGCCGGACACAAAACATCACATATCGTAGGATTCCACAGACATGAAATGTTCAGAGTCGAAAAAGCCATAGAGACAGAAAGTAGATTAGTGGTCTCCAGGGGCTGTGGGGTCTCTCCTTGAGGTGATAAAAACATTCTAAAATTAATTGTAGTGATCGATGCAAAACTCTGAATGTACTAAAAACCACTGAATTGTACATCTTAAATGGATGAATTCTATCTTTATAAAGCTGTTTTTATGCTCCAATCAGGCTCTACCTCCATTTTCTCCCACCATCCTCCCCTACCAGCCTGAACTGGGATTTGTCATTCCATTCAACCTATCTAAAGAATACTCATCCTTCAAGGCCCAGCTCCTCAAGCTCCTGTGGCACTCATTCATTCATTCATTCATTCATTCACTCACACATGCTTTCAACAAATGATGACTGTGGACGTACCGAGAATTCAAGAGCACCCAGTGCCTAAATGAAAAACAAACAACAACGAGAAACAGGAAAGAAGCCAAAGGAGGGTTACAGTGCAGTGGTGCTAACCATTCCATTCCCTTGGTCCTTAATATTTTTACTGAGTTTTCCTGGTTTCTCTTATGCCTCTTGAGAAGATCCTGGACAAGAACAATGTTCTGCAGGCTCTCTTTCCCCCCACAGCTCACACGGCTTGTAGTGGGTGGAGCGAGTGCTGGAATTGGCTTCAGAAGACCTGGGATCGGCTTCCAGCTCCATCGACGGTGTGACCCTGGGCAGCACTTCATCTCTGCCCACTGCTGACCCCCTAGAAAACAGCAATGGCGCCTCCTCCACGAGAAGAGCCGTGTGTAGCAGGCTGATTTATTGGGAATTTAATTTGGCAAGAGAATCTGTTGAAGAACTAACTTGTATCTTGTAGACTCAACAGAAATGAAAGAAAGGTAGTTTCCCCTTCTCCCAGGAAGATGGCAAGCTTTTTATTCATTCCGACAAATATTGGTATTTGTTGGATGAGTGGATGACTTTTTTTTCTGATTACGTACCCCTATGGAGAAGGTTTCAGGGCTGGAAGAAGAAGTTGTTTGACTGCCCTGAAGGAGTATCCCTGGACAGAGGTCTCTGTACTTCCAAGGTCTCTGAGATGACTCCTGAGATGGGAGAGGGCCGAGTTTCCACCCAGAGGAGGCCTGATCCTGGGGCGTCAGCTCGTTCATGGTCTGGAGAGGACGCAAGTGGAGGATCTCAGGGTGCAGGGACCTGAACTTGACCAGACACAGCAATGCAGGACCTCAGAAGTGGGGTGGGGGCCCGTGAGCACCAGGCATCAAAGCAAGGCTATCAGTGACCCTGCTTGGCAAGCAGAGCCACCAGAGGGGCCACCCAACCCCAAAAGTCCTCTGCTTTCCTCCGCTGGCCTCAGCACAGCTGGGCAAGCCACATACAGAGGGGCTCTTCTGGACTCTTCTAAGACCCCAGGGGGGCCCTGAGAGCTCTGGATGTGGGACGAACCTCTCCTCATGGCGGATGGGGCCTTGAGCTGGATTTCACTGGATTTAAGCAAAGAAATGTAACCTTGCCTGCACTCCCAGGATCTCGGAACAGTTCCAACCTGACATTCAGGGGGGATTCTCGGAGATGATTCGTTCATAACTACCTCATCAGCCGAGCACAAGTCCTAGACTGGGAAACAACGGACGTTTCATTTTTTGAGACAAGACCAGAAAACCCTCAGAGAACTGGGGCTGAGAGAAAAGCATGGTCTTTCAAAAGCTCCCACTGGTTCGGGGATCCCAGAAAAGTAAGGAAAGAAACAAGCTGAAAGGGATCCTGAAGAATGCTTCAAAACCCTGGGACAGACAGACAGAGAACAGGCACAGAATATTCAGGAAAAAAGGCTGGGAACAGAAGAGAGTGGGAACCCTGTTAAAAATGAAAGAGCCCTGCGGCTCCCAAAGTGCTCTTGGAATAAGAGGTGAGCCTCTGAATACTGATTTACTGATTAATAATATTGAAATCTTAGAGATTAGTCCTAATCCTGAGGACAGCCCGTGGCTGGGAGCCCGATGGCAGGGGTCCCAGGGACACATCATTTCCCTTGCCAGGGCTTAGGCAGGTGGCTGTGAATCTCAGTGGGAGAATATTTTCCAAAAACAAATAGGTTCTAGACAGCAAACGTAGGGCTCTAAACCATGGGAGATGGACCAAGACGAATATCCCAATTCGATGTGGCTCAGAGCTCACCCCCAGTCCTGCTTCAAACCAATCTGCAGAACACAGCTTCCCCACACACACGCCAAACGTAAGCCTTCTGTGCCCAGCTGCAAAGGGCCAAGAAATGACAGTCCTGCCTGCTTTCTCCAGGCATTAGGGTGGCTAACCAGGCAAGCATGGTCTCTGCCCTCACTGAGCTTATATTCTAAGAAGAATGCTGCCTACCCAGCTACCTGAGGGGCTGGTGACTGGCCAGGGAACATCCGGCCAGGTGAAAGGAGCCCAGCTTCCTCAAAGCCTCCCCTTTGGGAGCCTCTGTGCCAGCCGGGGCCCGAGCAAGACATGCACGGCATGGAGAACGGAGCCGACAGGAGGCTGTGGGACAAGCTTCCCCAGCCATCTCCCCGGGCACCACCCAACTCCCCAGTCCACAGAGAGCCCTTTGCTCTGGGACAGAACCCAACAGAGCAGCTCTTTCCATCATTCTCTCAGCTTATTTAAGAAAAATTGTGTGCCTATGATTAAAGACCGCCATGCTGTGTGCCATCCCATTTAGAGTTTATTTTACATTAAATCTCCAAGCCAGAGACCCTCCAGTCGGTCTGCGTAAGGCAGAGTTATTGGTCCAAGTGTTTTTAAAAATAGATGCAACTCCAGACCCCAAGAAACTGAAGGGATATTATGGGAATACACAGCTGTATTGTTGTGTTACTGTATGAAAAATTGAATTCTCAGCTCCTCTGTTCCCCTCCTGCTCTCCCTCTCCTGCTTCCTCACCTGAGACACTGCAGCTCCCGGCACCAAGATCAGTACATATTACAAATGACCTCCCCATCAGAACAGCGCAAACCAAGCTGCAGGGGCCCGAGCTGCCCTGTGTGCTGTGCAGGGGGTCCGATAAGCTCCAGCTTCTGTCTTTCTTCAGACCAGAATGCCATTCCAGGGCAAATTTTAACTAATGACAACCCCACCAAGAGAAGCAGCCGCAGCTTCAAGCTGGATTCGGGAATCACATTTCACCATGGGCCTCCCAGGCAGGCCGGTCCTGACGGGGAAAGTCCATTTTGGCTCTGAGATTTGGTGTGAAAGTTTCTTCCCCAGGCCAGACTTCCTGGATGTGGCAGGCAGCCTCTCCAGCTCAGGCTCCCAGCCAGACACAGTGGAAGTAAGAAGAAGGGGATCCTTTATTCATGCTAATGGCCACAGGAACAGCCAGCACTCATGAGCAGTTGCCACAGTTCACAGTTCAGCCTGTGTGCGGATACAGAGAGTAAAGTCTACCCCACCTGGACTTCCCTCCACTCTCAGCCCCTGCTATAAACTGAATGTTTGTTTCCCCAGAAACTCACATGTTGAAATCCTAACCCCTAATGTGATGGGATTAGGAGGTGGGGCCTACAGGAGGTGACTAGGTCATGAGGGTGAGGCCCTCATGAATGGGATTAGTGCTCCTTTAAAAGGGACCCCGGAGAGCGGCTCCCCAGCCCTCAGAATTATGAGAAATAGATGTCTGCTGCTTATGAGACACGCGTTCTATGTCATTTTATTATCCTAGCCCACATAAACTAAGTTCCCTGAACCAAGATTTCCCTGGCCCATCACCAGCCCCTCAGGTAGCTGGGGAGGCAGCATTCTTCAGGTAGCTGGGTAGGCAGCATTCTTCTTAGAATATAAGCTCAGTGAGGGCAGAGACCATGCTTGCCTGGTTAGCCACCCTAATGCCTGGAGAAAGCAGCCTGGCACCCAGCGCACTCAGTGGAATCGACCAGAATGAATAAAGATTCACTGCAGACACTGGCACAAGACAGTGCTTACTAAACATGGATCCTCACTCCACATGCAGAAAAAGTAAAAATTCAGACACCTGTCGAATGTCAAACCCATATTAATTTACTCAAAGGCACGAGTAAATGCCTTAAACGAGGCATTTTTGTCTTTATTAAAGACAGATGACCAGGTGCGTCACTAGGAGTACACACAGGACTCTTTAAGTTGCTTATTATGCTTCCCTGCAATTTACAGAAGCTTACGCTCCTTAGACACTCTAGAAACCAAGTTCCCTCCCCTCTAGAGCAAGGGAACAGTTCTCTCCTGGGCACGAGACCCTGCCTTATCAGACCTTCTCTGTGCAGACGCTCCTTGCTGGGAGGTAGAGAGAAGGCGCGTGCTCCTTCCAGAGCCCTCAGCATCACCCCCTGCTTTTCTCCTTCCCAACAATGCCAAGTGCAAAGCCGGGTTGGCGCTTTGCCTGCCCTGAGGCACTGCGCTAAGACCATCCGCCTCCTGCTCACAGCCTGTCAGAGACACACAAGGTCTCCCCTCGAAAAAGCAGCCAGCGGCTCCCGCGGGAGGCTGAGGGGCAGGTGGAGAGCGCAGTAAGTCACACCTTGGTGGCAGCGATGATGCCGCCAGGGGACCCGGGGACCCGGCACAGACAAGCCCACCTGCTTCTCCAGCACAGCCCTGTCCTTCTCTTTCCTTCCTTCTTCAGGAAGCAGGAACTCCATCCCCATCCCTTACCTGCTAATGATGGAGAACAGTCACGGGTGTTTTCATCCTGGCCACAGACACCATTACCCTGCACCAAATCAGCTCTAATACGATGAAGACTTAAAAGTTATTCAAGGCCTTTCTATCAAAGGCCTGGCTGTGGATCTATTCTTCAGTTAGAAATCTACCCAGAAGGTGCTTTTGCCACTGTGCAGCTTACGAGACAACCGTAAAAGTCATAGTAAGGGTGGAGGGGAAAGAACTGCCCCCTCCCCCAGAGTGCTTACAAACGCCTTGGGATATTACAGTTTCAATTTTTCTGTTTTCTATTTATTTGTGATCCTAATTGAAGTTGCAGCAGAATGACACAATACAACTGCACATCCTGCTATCTGATTACCTTTTCATAAGCGTAGTGCCACAAAGAAGAAATTTTGACACTCCAGCAAAAGAGACATTGCTATAAATACTCCCACTCCCAGACACCTACGTGCAATTACTCATAAAGAATAAGGAGGATGAGGGGAGAGCGAGGACCCGTTATGTGCTTTGCTTCTTCAGGAACTTCTTGTGCTCCCTCTATTAATTACTTTCAAGGTTTACTCCATCTCAGCTTTCTGCTCCTTGACAGTCTGAAGATGACAGAGAACCAGCAGCTGGGTGACGGAGAGGCAGATCACTCGGGAAAGCAAAGGGGCTTCAGAGCCCCTGGAGGATGGCAGGCAAGGCTGAGGGAGGCCCCCAACGCCTCTTCTCCAATGCCTGGTCTCTGCCCCGGCCTCCGCTCTCCTGCAGTATCCCCACCACCTGATTCCATAACCTGGGAGCTATTTGCATCTCACTGTTCTGCTCCCCGCAGCACATATGGAAAATGCATATGACATGTCAGGCAGAAACAGCAGGACATAAAATCCTATATAGAGTAGGATTACACACACATTAAATATATGCAGACATACAAAAGAAGGCATAGAAGATGTACATCGAAACGACATGGTGAGTGGCCAACAGGAACATGAAAAGATGTTCAACATCGCTAATTATTAGAGAAATGCAAATCAAAACTACAGTGAGGTATCCCCTCACACCGCTTAGAATGGGTAGCATCGGAAAATCTACAAACAACAAGTGCTGGAGAGGGTGTGGAGAAAAAGGAACCCTCCTACACTGGTGGTGGGAACGTAAATGGGTACAACCACTATGGAGAACAGTATGGAGATTCCTTAAAAAACTAAAAATAGGGTTACCATATGATCTAGCAATCCTACTCCTGGGCATATATCCGGAGAAAACTATAATTCAAAAAGATACATGCACCCCTATGTTCATTAACAGCACTATTTACAATAGTCAAGACATGGAAACACCCTAAGTGTCCATCGACAGATGAATGGATAAAGAAGATGTGATACATATATATACAATGGAATATTACTCAGCCGTAAAAAAAGAATGAAATATTGCCATTTGCAGCAACATGGAGGGCCCTAGAGATTATTATACTAAGTGAAGTAAGTTAGACAAATATCATATAATATCACATATGTGGAATCTTAAAAAATGATACAAATGATCTTATTTACAAAACAGAAGCAGACTCACAGACATAGAAAACAATCTTATGGTTAACAAAGGGGAAGGTGTGGGGGCGGAGGGACAAATTAGGAGTTGGGGATTTACAGATACACACTGCTATATATAAAACAAGGACTTCCCTGGTGGTCCAGTGGTTAAGAATCTGCCTTGCAATGCAGGGGACGTGGGTTCGACTCCTGGTCGGGGAAATAAGATCTCACATGCCGCAGGGCAACTAAGCCCGCATGCACCGCAACTACAGAGCCCACACGCTCTGGAGCCCACTCACCAAAACTAGAGAGAAGCCCATGTGCCACAACAAAAGATCTCGTGTGCCACAGCTAAGACCCAAGGCAGCCAAAAATAAACAAATAAATAAATTTTAAAAATAAACAAATAATATAAAATAGATAGACACGGGAATTCCCTGGCGGTCCGGTGGTTAGGATTCCACGCTTTCACTACCAAGGGCCCGGGTTCAATCCCTGGTCAGGGAACTAAGATCCCACAAGCTGCACGGTGCAGCCAAAAAAATAAAATCAAAAATAAAATCAAACAGATAGACAATAAGGACCTACTGTATAGCACAGGGAATTATATTCAATATCTTGTAATAACCTATAACGGAAAATAATCTGAAAAAAAATACGTGTGTGTGTGTGTGTGTATATATATATATATATATATATATATATATATATAAAACTGAATTACTTTGCTATATACCTGAAACTAACACAATGTTGTAAATCAACTATACTTCAATTTAAAAACAGAAACTATTATAATAATAGATGACATAAACTTTTTGAAAAATGGCAATGGTGGCTGTGTGTGTGGCAAATCAATGGAAATATTTTCTTTTCACATTCCTAAAGTTTCTGGAAGAGCATTACTATATATTATTTAATTAATAAAAATAAATAAATTCATAATTTAAAATGATCTTACAGAGATGGAGAACAAACCAGTGGTTGACTGGGGTTAGAGACAGGGGGAGGGGAAGACAGGCTGACTAGGAAGGGTAGCGGGAAAGCTTCGTGCTGATGGACCAGTTCTGGATCTTAATTGTGGTGGAGGTTACACAGACCTACACACGTGACATGAAGTGACTAGACACTTACACCCACACTGTGTCAGTGCCTGTTTCCAGCTTGTGACATGGTACTACAGTTAGGTGAGAGGTGGCCCTGGGGCGAGGGGCTGGGTGAAGGGTACATGGGTCTCTCCATACCATCTTGGCAACTCCCTGTAATTTTCTCATGATTTCAAGATAAAAGTTTGAGCTAGATCTAACTGGTCCACATCTAATGCAGAGGAAGATGGGCGAAGCCTAAACTGTGGGCCTACACTAGCTCTTAAGGCCAATAAACACCCATTCAACCTTTGTCTGGTAAACACATAAAGCACCGAGATCGCACACTTTCCCATTGTGTTTAGCCGTCCCAGAAACCCAGAAGGTAGGTCCCCATGTTACGGATGAGGACACCGAGGCAGGAAATGTGCACAGAGCTCAAATGAGCCCATCTGACCATGGTCTGCATCCAAAAGTTCATCTCCCATGGGTACCACTTACACCCAGCATGTCATTGAGCCTCTGCAGTTTTGAGGGGGAGCCCGACCAGGTCACGGGTAAGAAACGTCACAGCAACTGGGCCCAGTACTCTGCCTGCTGGGTGGGCACACTCCCCTCCCCGGCTGCCTCACTTCTGCGGCCCCACCCCCACCCCAGCCCGGCTCTGTGCAGGTCACATGCATCCCACTGCCGCCGCCACAGATCACAAACACCACCTCCTTTCTGCCCAGACTCCAAGTTCAGGCCTGTAACCTGTATCCTGTTCGTAAGTTGCCTGATTTAGCCCAGCTCGGGCTGATGTGACAGTGCACCTGGCAGTGGATGAGGCAGCCGGTTTAGCCCATGCTGCAAATGCTCACGGAGGCCAAGCAAGGACCCTCCCCCCAGACCCCACCCCACCCCCCAACAGTGTATGTCAGCTGCCAGCCTTGCCCCTTTGATCTACTCACCAAGATGCAGCCAGGAGCTTTCTAAGGCAAGATGGGTGCCTTCCTCAGTGGCTCCTCTCTCATTTAGGATAAAATCCGAACTCCTTAAATGTCCCCCAACCCTTGAAGACAGACCCTTGCAGCCCACCTCAGCACACCTCTCCTCCCCTCGCTCCACGCTGCAGCCACACTCACACCCTGCACTGTCATCTCCAAGCCACGCACATTCTGTTCCCTCCGCCCAGCATGCTCTTCCCTGTAACCCAGCCACCACCTCCACCCTCTATCCATCCACCTCCTTCTGCCAGGGTATCTCCAGTTCATCCTCAGCACTTCCTGCGGGACTCTTCCCTGACCCACCAGGACTGGATTATATGCCCTGAACAAGTGCTCCAGGAACCCCTGCCACACTTCCAGTGCACACACTGATCACATTCTTCATCACTGCCTGTTGCTTGTCTACCTCCCCCAGAGGACTGTCAGCTCGAAGACAGCCCAGCACAGCGCCTGGCACACAGCAGGGACACAGTAAATATTTATCAAGTTCATCGGTTTCAGACAAACAAGCTGACATGACTTCCCAAGGTCAGGTTCACAGGTGGAAAGCTGGGACAGGAACTCAGGTAAGGTGGACGCTGGAGGCTGTGACCTTTCCAACTTAACCAAGGATGAGGAGAAGGGCAAGGCCAATCCCATCAGCCTTGATGTCTGGTCTTGTCCCAGCACAGACCGAAGCTGTGGGCAGGCCAGGCCACAGCACGGCCCGCGGTCCTCAGCAGCGATCTGGAGAACACAGCCGGAGCCTCTTTAGGAGCAGTTCCCTGGGCAAAGGAAGGGGGCAGCCGGCTACTCCTGAGGGTGCCGTCTAGGGCAGGGTGAGCCAAGGGAGTTCAGGGGCTCCATGACTCAGAGCATGGGGGTGCTCTCGGCAGCAGAGGAAACAAGCTGCCCAATGCTTCAGGTTCGGTTTGGCAATGTGTCGGCGTTCCTGGAGTTTAATGCATTATTATTAGTTTGCATATTTATAATGTGCCCTCTAGTCATTAACGGTGATATAATGCCAACCGAGAAAACCAAGAGACCTCAGAAATATTTACACAGCAGCATAATTAACACTAAAAGCTGAGTCACCCAGGGATCCTACTGATTTTCCTGGAGGGGAAAAAAATGGGACAATCTGACTTCACACGCTGCCCTAAGACCCTCCCTAAATCTGCGCCAGGCAGAAGCCCCCTGTGCCTCCCCCGTGACCACCCTCTGACGTCAGCAGAAGACAGACGCTCCGTGAAATGCACACTTGCTGCCCCTCCTTAGCAGACTCAGCCCAGACCTTCCAAGTGCGGGACACCCCACGTGCACGGCATGGCTAGAGCTGTGGGGAGGAGGGGGCCAAGGCAGGCACATGAGGCCCCCAACCCAAGGGCCCTCTCCATGCTGACGTCCCCCAGGGAATCCTTGAACATAGGCGCTGAGGGTCCCCTTTGATACAGAAAGCTCTCTGAATGACCAGCAGCAAAGCCCCGCCGGGACTCCAACATCAATTATGGGGTCAGAGGCAGCGGACCTCTCACTGAGTGAGCCCCTTGGCCAGGTCTGATAGCAAAGAAGCAGCTCCACCTTTTCAAGAGGAAATGTCATTCTGAGGCCCATCACCCAGCCCCTCCCCACATTCTCCGCTTCCTCCTCCAACCAGAGCTCTACTTTCCAAGGGGAAAACTCAGGTTTGTTCCAGTGAGTTCAACCACGATTTTTCCACGAGTATCTTTTAAAATGAAAAAGGAAATAGGTTTTAAAAGAGAGGGAAATCGGGCTTCCCTGGTGGCGCAGTGGTTGAGAGTCCGCCTGCTGATGCAGGGGACACGGGTTCGTGTCCCGGTCCGGGAAGATCCCACATGCCGCAGAGCGGCTGGGCCTGTGAGCCATGGCCGCTGAGCCTGCGCGTCCCGAGCCTGTGCTCCGCAACAGGAGAGGCCACAACAGTGAGAGGCCCGCGTACCGCAAAAAAAAAGAGAGAGGGAAATCAACTGATGAAAACATAAATAAAATGTGGTCTCATCCATACAATGGAATATTACTCAGACACCAAAAGGAAAGAAGCACTGACACAAGCTACCACGTGGGTGAACCTTGAAAATATGATGCTGAGTGAAAGAAACCAGATACAAAGGTCACAGATTGTATGAGTCCATAGATATGTCGGGTCCGGAGTAAGCAAATCCGTAGAGACAGGAATTAGTGGCATTGAGGGCTGGGAGGGGTTAGGGCGCTGGAGGTGGTGGTAAGGGGTTTCTTTGGGGGGTGATGAAAATCTTCTACAATTGATTGTGGTGATGGTTAGACAATTCTGGGAATATACTAAAAGTCACTGAACTGTACACATTAAATGGGTGAATTGTTTGCTATATGGATTCTATCTCAATTTAAAAAAAAAAAAAAGAAGCACTTGGAAGAAATTCCTGTTTCTCCTGCATGGGGCCTGATTCTTAGCATGGCCGTGTCCCCCAGGTCTGCCGACTGGAGCCTGGGCAAAGCTTAACGCCCCTTCCCCTGTCCAAGGCTGCCCATTCCCCACCCCCTGTCCCCACTCAAAAGCCCTAGCTTGCTCTTGACACAGGAAGCCGCTGCGACAGTGCCAGAAAGATCCCAGGACTGAAGATCTACATTCCACAGGACACAACGAGCAGTAACCAATGCCAGACGCGCGGCACCGAGCTTGCAATAAATGTCCTCCTGTTTGGCTTCTGAAAGGGTCTCCGATACGCAGTTAATGCCGCATTCAGGCTCCATCCAGCCTCCATCACAGGCGGTATGCAAATGCGGCTTTTGTCACAACTGGCACCAACTCTAATAACTCCCAACAGTGAAAATGTTCCCATAAAAACCACCATAAAAAGTCTCTTACTTTATTGCCAGCTAAGTTTTCTTTACTTGTTGTCAGGACTTTCTCCTTACCGTTGATTAGCTAACAGGCGGCACGTCATTTTTTTTCCTTTAGAGAAATCGGGGCTCGCAATCGCCGACCCGTCCCCTCCCTCCATCTGGAGTGTGCCTGGCTTCAGCTGCCACCACTGCCCAGCCCCCTCTGAGCCAGAGGGGCTTATAAACCACATTTACCTTTCCCCACGGGCGGCTGAAATGCATTACCTTTGGTCTGCTGGTTGCCCTCCCTGGTCGACTGGGAATATAAAAATCAGCCTTATTTATAACAACGGAATGTTCTGTTCCCCCAGTGAGACCCGGCCCTGCCATGTACATGCATTCACGCACACACGGCACATACATGCACACATCACACACACAGAAGCACACACGGGCATGAAAACACACACATGCAAGCATGCACATGTGCACACGTGCACACACTCACATATCACACTGCTTTTCCCAAAGCAACATCCATCCATCCATCCATCCAACTCCCTGCTGGGCCCTGCCACTCTGTGCCTTGGTGGAGAAACTCGTCTCTCTTCCCTCCTGGCACTACGCACCCAGGTAAGAGAGGTCGGGGCAGCTCTCCAAGACAAGACCCTTCCTCTCTGAACACAACGAAACCTCCACCTGCCGCTCTGAGATCCTTGGAGGAGGGCCTCAAACCCCCCAACACGAGACAGCTCTTTCCCTGGCTGGCCCAGCCTCCCCTCCGTGAGCCCTTCCAGAAGATGACATGATGGAAGACAGTCCCCTGCGTTCAGCCACAAAGGCCCACAGGCCCGCGACTGATTCATCTTCGCAGAGAAACCCCTCGGTCCCTCTTCCAGAGAATTCCTGGTGGCATCCCATGAGCAAGACACACTAACTGCTTCCACCAGGAGGCCGGGTGGAGAAGAGAATCCAGCCACCCGTCTACGCACTGCACAGGGATCAAAGCAAAACGATGTCTGCAAAGGTTTCCTATGAAAATGTAGACAGGAATGAGTGAGTCAGTCACCTTTCTACGTACGATCATTGCCTCTGGGAGTAGGAGAGTGAGATAATGCAGCCCCTTAGTGTGAAGCGCCCATGTGGACCACAGAGCGGCCACTGCTCTCCTACACTGGAGGGAAGCAGCCACCACCAGCACATCTTCCACCCAAGCAAGAAAGACCCGCGGTCTCAGACGACATGCGGGACTGAGGTACAGTGATTCTCCCAGGCTCTTTGCCAGTCCCCAAGTCACTGCAGAAGGGACACCCAGAGCCCCCCAAATGCTGCACCCCTACCCAGGCTCCCAGAACCCTGGGCCGCCACCCAGGCACCAGGCCCTACCCAGGGCAGTCTCAGGCTAAGTTCGGGTAACATCAGGATGAAGCAGGACGCCCCAGCCTTCATGAGGAGCCCCCCACCATCCCCCAGGGGGCCCTCTTTCCCCACTAAGGTCATCAAGGGTCCGGACTTGGTGAGGAACATTTCCCACCCACTCGCTTTTCACCCAGGATTGGCGAGCACCCGCAGGAGCGGGCATCGGGGTGCAAATCGCTACCTCTCGTCCCCAAAGGGCGCCCCCAGCGCCTCCACCCCTCTGGGAACCGCAAGCCCCCAGCCCTGAGCGGGTTGGGGGAGGGGTCGTAAAGCCCGCCTGCCCCATCCTTCTCCTCCTGGTAGCTTTGATTCCTTTACTTGGGGTTTTAAAGGTCATGTTCTCCGTCCGCGGAAACATTCTACATGACACTTCTGAGGCAGAGGCTCTTTTCAGAGGCATTTAATCCAAGAGCAGGCACCCTCTGAAGAACAGGGTTTATAGGTCACCGCCCAGACGGCCTTATAAATCACGCCGGCTCAGGCGGGCGGCGGAGGGGAGGGGGGCAGGAGGGGGCGGGGCCAGAGAGAGGAGAGGGGCCAGGGAGGTAGGGGCGGGGGCAAATGGAGGGGAGGGGCCTGATTTGGAAAGGTGGGGCAGGGGCGGGGCCAGAGAGGCAAGACCATTCAGGAAGAGAGAGGAGGGGCGAGAGCGGGAGGGGAGGGGAGAAAAGGGCCTGAAGGACGGAGTCAAAGGGGAGGGGCCTGACAGGGACGGGGCAAAGGGGGAGGAGAGGGGCGGGACCAGAAGGCAGGGAGGGGCGGGGCACCCTGGCCACCCACTTCTTGACCTGGGACTCAGGGCGCTCACACCGAGGCCCACCTGCCAGCAAGGGCGAGCTGACCTTGACGGAAGCGAGGCGGGATCAGAGGAGGGGCTCGAGGAGAGACGGGCACCTCAGCCAGGGCTACCTGCCTGTCTCTGAGCAGAGACCCTGTCTGCCCCCTTCCCACTGCGCTCTGTGCCTAACACAGAGCAGACGCTCCTTGCCCATCTGTGTAATGAATAAATAAAGGCGCCTCGGAGAGGCATGAAGACCATCAGACCAGTAGGTGCTGATGCTCTGGTACGGCGGACACCGGGAGATACAGCCCGCGCCCTGGGCAGGGCCGGGGGACACACGTTAGTGGGACAGTGGGGAGGAACAGCAGAGGCTGGGGGCTTGGGTTTGACAAAACGGGGCAAGATGATTCCCATCCCGGAAGGCCCTGGACTGGCTACCGTGGAGCAATGCACAGCAGCCCCTCTACCACCCCTGGAAATGGCGCCCCTCCACCCGGTCCTGGACCAGGGCAACAACCTCTGAGAAGGTCCGCTCAGTCTGCCCAGGGCCCCTGGGACAGCCTGGTCCCACCTTCCCGTTTCAGAGGCTGGTGCCAACCCAGTGAGAGAGAGACTCCATCTAGCCTGGGTTTGCCCCCGTTGCCAAACCTCCAGGCTGGGTTGGCCCTGTGGTATTCCTGTCCTTTGGAGGATAACAATGAATGGGCTTGGATCAATTCAATCAATCCCCTCGAAATGTTAAAAACCTAAGAAAGGCCGCTGCCGGTGAATATTCCTCTCAGGGAGAATCACCCTGCCCACACCCAACTCCACAACTACGTCTCAAGGAAATACGACTGTGAGGCTTGAGCCCTCATGCCCCTCGGCCCTGTGACCAGGCTGCGGGTGTGAAGGGGGGTGAACAGCGGGGGAGGACAAAGAAGCACCCATCTCCACGGTCACAGTCTGAACAGCTCTCTGAACAGTGTGGGTCTTCCCGCTTCACCACACAGACACAAGGTGATGGGCCACGGGGCCAAGGAATCTACACGGGGGTGGGGGAGTGGTGACATGAGGACGGAACAGGGGCAAATGCATCCCAGCAAGTCCGTCCTCAGCTGCTGCTAGGAGGTCCGCTGGCCTTCCCAAATCTCCTCCTTCCAGCGCATCCACTCTGCAAACTACCCAGATCCTCACAGTAGAATCCACTTTCACTTAATTTAGCTAGAGCTGATTTCTGTGGCTTACAACCAAGGAACCTTAATTGCATCACAGCCCAAACCTACCTAAATTCAGATATTTTTTATAAATGAAATAAGAATTAATTCCAGAGATTCCCCTAGTAAGAATCACTACTCACAATCAGAATGGGCTTGTCTGCAAGATTGCTTTAAGCAGATGTGTCCACCCCAGACTGCCTGGGGTTTAATCCCAGCTCCACCGCTTACTATCTGTATGATACGGAGAAGGTACGTAACCTCTCTGGGCCTCAGTTTCCTCACCTGTAAAATGGAGATGATAAGAGAACTGATCTCACAGGGTTGTCACAAAGACTAATAAGTTCATCCACGTAAAGGGCTCACGGCAAGACCTGCACATAAGTGTCTGCTGAATTAAATCAAATTCAATCTCTTCTCGGTCCGTCATTTGTGCCCTCATCATTTATTTAGTACCCAATGCATACACAGCACTGCCCCAGGCAGGAGGACACAAAGGCAGAGTGGCAGGGGACCGTGCTTGAGAAGTCCCTGTGAGCTGGAGAGAGACCTGTAAACACATAAATCCGAGTCCGATGTGATAAGACTATTCTGGAGGTATCACCAGAGCTGTGGGAGCCAAGAGGAGGGGTGATTAATTCTGCTTCGGGGGTGGGGGGAGTCTTTGCAGAGGAGGTGACATTTGAGCAGGACTTTGAAAGACGAGCTCTCCACTGAACTAAATCTGGACCCAGTGCCAAGAGAGTCATCCTGGAAAATCAATCCAGCCCCCAGGGGGAGGGGCAGCGGGCCACAGGCCGGCTGGGCTCACTGCCCCGAGGACTGCTGAGGCCTGGCTCTCCCTGGAGGCCCAGCCAGGCCTCTGCTGACACCTTTTCCAACCACCTGGCCATCCACTCACCTCCAGCTAAGAGCTCTCTGTTCCAGGGAAGCTCCCCTGGACTCTGCCCCTTGAATGCAACTTGCATCTTCTTCCTCCAAGAACAAAAATAATCACGATTGCACCTAAATTATATCCTTCCTTTGTAGGATGCTTTACAGATTTCAAGAGAGAAGCGATAACAGAATATTTGTCAAGGGCAGAGCTTAATCCCAGCTCTGTAGCCAGCTGCTTCGTGACTTTGGGCTGGTTATTTGACTCCTCATGCCTCAGTTTCCACATCTGTAAAATGGAGTAACAGGGTTGCTATGGGGATGAAATGATTCAGAGACGTGAAGTTTCTAGAACAGTTTTAGTCCAACAGTGGGCACTCAGGGTGTTCTGATAGGTTCCTGGGTATTTCCTCCCACCCAAGGTCTCTGCTCCGGCCATGGCAACCCAGCTACTTTGTGATCCAGTGCAGGGGGGCTGCAGGAGTCCGACCTGGATCTGAATCCTGGCTCAGCTACACGCTGACTATGTGACTTCAGGCAAGTGCCTTAACCTCCCCAAGGAAGACGGGACAGCCGGGGCCACGCCCCTAGACCGTGGCGAGGGACTAGAGAACGCATGCCACACGCTTTGCACCTGGTATGCAAGACACACTCAGTAAACATTAGCTATTTTTATGAACAATACACGCTTCCCTGGCACCTGACTCTTCTGTGCCTTGTCTGCCCAACGAGACTGTGACCTTCTGGAAGTCTGGGACACATCTCACCGGCACTTGCATTGCTGATGGTCTGATTCTCAGTAGTCCTGGGCCTGCTCTGAGCAAGCAGCTTCATCCAAGTCGGGGCCAGAGGGGTGAGCAGTGGTGCCCGGTGCCACCGTCGCCACTTCCTGCAGACCCCGTCACAGTGTCCCCACATACACACGCTCATCCCCCCTTGGTGTTACTTGAACTGCCTGTTCGGAGAGGATTCTGGTTCCCCTTTTCTCCCAGATCACACTGTGTACAAACCTGTGATTTCCCCTGGATACCTATATCATTTTTTTTCAACTCAAACTGAACCGAGGATGAACATGTTTTTAGGACTCTCTGCAGAACTGCTGACGTTATTTTCCAATTGTTGGCAGCAAGGGCTCCGCCAAAATACTCAAGGTCAAGAGACCAGCGTGGTTCTAGGCAATCTGTACCTCTTAAAACAGTGACAAATATGTTATTTAATTTTAATGAGCTTTTTTGCATCTCAAATCTAATTACAGCATTATCAAGTACTGCTTTGAACTGCAGGTGGCTTCTCATTACGTGTACGAAGCCTGCCATGAGCATTTTTCGTGAATACTAATAACTGCTTAATTTTACTATCCGCTTAAAAAAAAAATAAAAAACTTTCAGCAACGTATACGGCTGGGCTTTGTAAGGCACCTGTGGAGGGTGGGTCACACGGCAACGCAGCTTAATTAAAAAAAATAAATACCGTACGTGGCCACCCTCAAGGATGACAGCTCGGGAAGCTGCGGCAGCGTGGCAGACGGGGGCTGGGAGGAGATGCGTCTCCTGCACTTCTCGGAGACTCTGTTTTATTGAAGCTTATTGCATCACATTCCAATTTCCCAATTTGCTTGCAGTTCAGAGAGAACAGTTCCGTCAACAGATTTTCTGGGTTACGGACTTCAGTAATAGGCCTGGAGCTAGAGGTCCCTGAGGACATGCTCCAGAAATCCATTGTGCGGACAGGTCCAGGGAGATGCCTGCAAATCATCATGAAAGCTGCCTGAGAGGAAGGTCCAGCAGCCTCCTATCCAGGCTGGGCTGGGAGACAGTGGAGGCGGCCTGTTGGTCCACGGCTGTGGGTGAAAAGCATTGTAGTCCCCGAACGGTGAGTTATCAAGCCCACGGCCACGACTCCCACCCGTGGGTCTGCGGCACATCTGGGGTTTGCTGTGTGTTCATTTATTTTGAAAACCGTTAACACGGAACAATCTTTTAAAGCCAGCTTCCTGATCTACACCTTCTCCAAGAGGAAAAGGTTGCCACTGACCGCCCCCCCCACTTGTGATTTTAATCCAGGAAGGTTCTGGCACAGTCCATGACACTGTGGGGTACATCCGCTTCTGGGTTTTGTTCACACGAGTTCACACTCTGTCCCTGAGCAGGAGTTCCTGGAAAACGCAAGTCACATCTGCAATGTAGACAGCCCCCTGCATGGACAGGCCATGCAACTGAGGCAGCTGCACTTTCTTCTTTCTGGTTTCAAGCAAGACCAGCTCAGTTCTACCTTCCTCAAGTCCCAGCCTTGGCCGTGTGAGCTCAGAGGGCACAGAGGTCAAACTGGCCCATGGTCCTGCTCTCCCCTGACTCTGGTCAGGAGAACACCCCCCCCAAAGATGTGCACGTCATCACCCTCAGCACCTGCGTATATGTCATGCTACAGGGCAAAAGGAAATTCAGATTGCAGGTGCAATTAAGGCTGCTGATCCTGAGATGGGAAGGTTATCCGGGGTACAATGTAATCACATGAACCCTTAAGAATGGAAGCGAAGAAGAAGGCCGGAGAGAGGGTCAGAGAGCGATGACAGGAGAAGGACTCCGCCACTGCCGGCCTTGAAGATGGAACCGAGGGGTGCAGGCGGTCCCTAGAAGCTGCCCTGCCCACTCCTTGATTTTAGCCCGGTGAGATCTATGTCAGACTTCTGACTTTGGAGACATAAAACCATAAATCTGTGCTGTTTTAAGCCACAAAGTCCAGGGTAATTTGTTACGGCAGCAAAAGGAAGTGAATGCCCTTCTGAGAGCCGTGTGGAGACAGACAGCAGAGCCTCCCGTGAGAGTGTCACTGAGTCAGGCGCCAACCGAAGTCAGGGTAGGGCGGGGACGAAAGTCCTTAACAGCCTGCCGGTCTTCATCCTTCTTAGTTCTGTGCTATACAACGTTTGCTCTCGAATAACAAAGTGGAGGAAAGCCTCCTTCATCCCCCGTTGAAGCTCACAGCTTTACAGCTCCCAGACCCACATCCCTGGCAGGTGCCCTGCCTCAGGGATTTCATCTTCAATGGGTTGTTGAGGTCAGAGTGGCAGGCCTCGCTAGCCCATCTGGAGGCCTGCAGAAGCTCGCCGGGGCCCCCACAGAGGCCACGCTTGCCGCCCGCTACTCACTGAATCCCACCCAGGCCTCTTGCTGGCACTGCACCCACAGGAGGCTCAGAGAAGGCCACACCTCAAGGCAGGAGAGGACACCTGGTGTCCGCTTGTCGAACGGTGCTCCGCCACCGCGGTCCCTAACAGACAGCGGGAGCTAATGGTCCAACACCGAGCCCTTTGTTTTTATAAGAGAACAAGCGGTTTACGGCAAAGAACAAAGTTTCCTTCTTTACGAGGCCATCCTGGATGCTCGCTCTCCGAGCCGATTAAGCCTAGTTATCTCCCGCACAACGCTGCCACACAGGTACCGTTGCCACCGACAAGTTCATTGAAGAGAATTTATAGCCTAATTGTGCAGCTGTTGCCTTCTGAGTCAGTTTTAAGAGACTGTTACACAAACAGTGTCATAATTTAGTCATGTTTTCATCTCACAACTATACTGTAATTACTGTTGTTAACAG
Organism: Tursiops truncatus; assembly: GCF_011762595.2. Lineage (NCBI taxonomy): Eukaryota > Metazoa > Chordata > Mammalia > Artiodactyla > Delphinidae > Tursiops > Tursiops truncatus. The sequence goes on from NC_047034.1 coordinate 178,863,324, forward strand.
CGAATGGTAAACAAGAGATGAGGCAGACCAGCCAAGAGAGTGCTAACAAATCATTGATCAAACGGGGCAGAGGGAGGGATGACACCTTGGACCCCGCAGAGCTCTCCAGAAGCCCACACAGCCCGGCAGCCCCGCAGGTTGGCCGTGAACTTCAAGCACGTGGTGTGCACCTGAGTACCCAACCTGGCCGCGGTGAGGGGTGGAGTACTGCCTGCCTCCCAAATTCCTACTAGGAGCTGGGGCACCGATAGGGCTGCCGGGGCCGGAAGTCGGCAGGACCCAGGTGGTTCTGGACCCGGGAAGTGGGGTGCCCCAAGCAGTGTGCCTGAAACAGAGTAGACACCCAAGATGTATCTGTCCAATGAAAAAAGATGAGCTCTGGCTCCAAAATGAGGCCCTGCTGCAGCAACTTCTCAAGCAGAAAATGCTGGAAGATACTGCTGCAGAGGAGCGGAGGGCACCCCGGAAGCAGCCCTGAAACCTCACGTCCTCTGACGCGCGCACTTCTCGCCCAGCTCTGCCTGAAGGGTTATTTATTTGCACAGAAAGACCCAGTGGAGGAAATCTCTCCGACTGTTTTGACTCTTCTCCCACTGGCCAAGGGGCAGGACGGAGGTCAGATCCACAGTCCTGGCAGCCACGCCCCACCCAATCCCAGCCACTCCCACGCCATGGGCCGCAAAACGGGAAGCCCCCGCCAGAGCGCAGCCGGGCTCCATGAACCGCAAACCGGACGCAGAGCGAGGGGCACAGACGTGGTCCCACTCCACCACCACAGTGACAACGTAATCCTGAGCGCCGCCACGCCCGGCAGCACGAGCGCCAGCGCTCTTACGCTCCCTCCACCCACGTATAGAGAGATAAGGCAGGCCCCCTTCCACCAGACCTAACTGACCCCAAAGCCCCGGCTCCATCCCCTGTGCCATCTACGGACTGGGCTTTGGGCTCCCAACAAGCGGCAGCCTCCTCCCCAGCCCGGCACCTGACGGTGAGGCCCAGCAGCCCCTGTCACGTTGAGGGACAAGTGCCTTCGACCCCTGGGCAGAGGGGAGGAGCAGAGGTGGGAGAGGCGGTGAGACAGGCAGCAGGGGTGGCGCCCGGCGGGCACCTGGTGTCATCCATCCCTTGGGCCCACCTGCGGCCTCCAGGCAGCCCCCAGCACTGCAGCCCCCACTCCCTGGCCCAGCTCAGTCGAAGCCACCGGCCACGACTAGTTGGAGCTGATCAGGGAAAGGTCGGATGCTCTTCAGAATACAGTGGCTAACGAGGCTGGAAGATTCATTTTCAGATTGCAGGAGCTGCAGAGAAAAACGGAAGGTCCGGAGGCAACAATCAGTAAACGCGAAGCCCTTCTAACGGAGGAGAATAAAGACCGGGACGGAAAGAGGAGTCCCAACAGCGACCTGGAAGCAGGCGCACACTGAGGAATGTCAGGGTGATCCTGAGAGGGCGAGCTGGAGCCCAGACTGGAGGCTGGCAGGGGTCAGCTCTGCCCCACCCACCCCAGCCAAGAAGCCACCCTGCCCTGGGCGAGGAGAGGGAGGGGGCTGTCCCGGGAGGTGGCAGAGTTGCAGCCACAGCCCTATCTGTTCAGAAACACACGCTCACTGGTGCTATTCCAACTCCCAGCTGCCCCAGGGGCCCCAGTGGATTTTCAAAGGGGCTCTCGATCCTTGGTCTTGGAACCAGTCTGCTCCGAGCTCAGGGCCTGTCTCCTGTGTGGCCTTGGGCAAGTGACTTAACCTCTCTGAATCTCTCATGGTCTCACTGGCAGAGTCCCCACCGCTTGGGCTGCTAGGCAGCAGAGACAAGCCTGGCACAGAGTGAACACGCCATGAGCAGAAACACTATTTCTACTCTGCAAAGCAAAACTCAGATCTCAAGCTCTGACAAAATAATTGTGTGCAATTTGTGGGTTTGGGAGGTGATTTGGGAGATCCACTTAGGATAATGAAATATTGGAACGTGCAGGACAAGTGGGACAGCGCTGTGGTGTAAGAGGGTAAATGGAAGAGTCACGGTTATGAGGATACTTAGAACTGGAGCGTCTCCCACTCCCAGCCAACCTGGGCTTGAGCCGCAGCTGCGTGCTAACCCGCCCCGGGCACCACGCACCGGGCTGGGGGCCTCCCAGGTGTAAGTGCCCTCAAACCCCACCACGGTCTGGGATCTGTGGCCAAGCTGGTCCAATCTCCTCACTTCTGCACACAGTCATCACCCCTTCCCGGCCTATGGACCGGTCAATCATCAAGCCGCCATCCAGGGGCCACATTAAAGAAGCCACGACATGGGACCGGCTTTCCCAGCCTGCCTCACGGAAGCAACGCAGACTGTTCACAAATGATGAGAAAAGGGACAAGCACAAAACAGCTCAGGCAGCTGACTCTGGAGGTCAGGGTTCAAGCCACATCGGAGTCAACCCCCAGGAAGGGGGCCTGAGCCTCCCTCCCCAAGAATTCGACCACCTGAGGGCTGCCGTCAGGAACCCCCTCAGGGCTGGAGAACTGAGGCTTCTCCCACGGAAGCGGGCCCATAACTCCACCGCGGTTCACATCCACGCTGGGTTTTTACGCCAGTGTAAAAAAAATTGAATGAACATTGTTTTTAAAAGGCCCTTAAAATGCTATAAAGTGCAGTGACTTTCATACCCTTGGGTTTTTTCCATCTCGTATCAGAGAGTTCCTCAATTAAAGCAGGCTCTGGGCAGAAGGAGGTAACAAAGAGGTGAGCAAAGTAGATTCCAAGGTCAGGGAGCTGGGAAATTCCCCGGGCACAGGCTTAGGTCCTAAGCCCGCTGTCCACGAGGAAGTCAGCCCAGAGCCAGAAAGCCAGGTCCTGGGTGATCTGTGCTTCTCCAGGCATGTGGGTGTGATGGTGAGGAAGCCCCCCACCCTACCCCACCCCCACCAGGGCTGAGACGGGCATGCCTGGGGGAGGGGCCGCAGAGCAGGGTCGGACCGAGGACACAGAGTGAAGGAACACAGACGGCTCTGGTCTCCGCCAAGTCCCCAAGGTGGGACCCTGGCCCCTCTGAGCTGCTCTTCCGGTCTCTGCACAGATGGCACTGGCCAGGGCCATTTCTGTCATCTTCCTCTCTCTCAGACTGGGCTGGACTCCACAAAGGGAATCCATACTGAATTCCTTGAAGCTAGAACAGCAACGTAGAGAGAAAATGATGGGACGGCCGCCGGATGGGCTATTAGGCAAACATTAAAAACGATGTTTGCAGAGAATGACCGGGGGAAGCGCTCACAATATGTTGTTAAATGAAAAAGTAAGTTGCCAACAACATGACCCCAATTTTATGAAACAAAACAGAACAAACACATGCGTAAATAGACGGAAAGGGGCTGGAAGGAAATCAACCACAAGGTCAAGTTGTGACCCCCGGGCTCAGTGTTGGCCCATTAACTCCCTCTGTCTGTCAAGCATGCGGTGGCAGAGCATCATTTCACCCCACAGAAAAGCGGGAACAGGCACGTTTCCTTCCTCTGGGACCTTGTGCTTAGGCCCTAATCGAGACTCCCGACCCCAGATCAGAAAGCTTGTCTGCAAATCCCAGCCAATGCTGAAAGAAAAACACAGCAGAGTTCACTCTGCCGCCTCTTCCTTCTGCTCCAAGAAAAAAGGCTGGGCCCCGTTTGCAGTCTCTCCCCCCGAGCAGGAACGATGCAGACCCCCGCAGGAGGCCAGCACAGGCCTCAGGAACACCCGCCAGACCCCCCGCTTGCTGGGCAGCCCATGACGGGAAGTCCCCCACCTCGCAGAGCCCTGGTCCCACTTCTCTGCCCCCGCTGTGGTGGTCCTCGCTGCTATGACCCGCTGTCCCCTCACAGCATGTGGCAGGATTGCCCCTGGGTCCCTCCCTGGTTGGGGGTGGGAGGCGGGGATGGGACTAGTTGTGGCCCATGAGCTGTGAAGTAACACGTCACTTCTGGCCGGAACATTTCATACCCAGGTCAGGACCCCAGAGCTCTCGCTTGCCCGCCAGCGCAGGGACCAGTGCGCCTGAGATGGTGGCTGCCCCATCAGCCAGGTCCCTGCGTGGCCACAGCAAGCCCCTGCCACCTGCAGTGACCTGAGGCAGGAGTGAGCAGTCACCTGCTGCTGTTTCAAGTCGCCGAGGCTTGGGGGCCGCTGTTCCCAGTCTCTCCTGACATGCAGGTTGGAGGAACCGGGCACAGGAGGCACTTGGGCTCTTTTTTTCACCATGCAAAACCCCCAAACTCTCAGCCCTGGATGCCAAGGGAACACCCCACTGTCTGTGATCTAAACACGTAACACACAACACACCATCAAGATAGGAGGCTGCCAAGACGCTGCAGGAGCTGACAGCCTCCACGGGCCCCAGGCTCCTCTTCACGACTAGGCTTGTGTGCAAAGGGAGAGCGCGGAGCAGTCTGGGGGGCAGGAGAAGGCCGTCCCCTTCCTCTCCGCCTCCTCCCCGGGCTCCCCCAGCTGACACCGTCCCCTGCCCCAGGCAGAGAAGGCCCCTGCTCAAGCATCCAGGAGGCAATGGTGGTGGCCGAGCCGAGAGCCAGCTGGCAGAGGGAAAGGCCCAGGGACTCATCCATCCCTGCGCGTCGTGGGACCCACACGGGGCCTGCAGTCAGGCACGTGTGGATTCTAGCCTGGCTCTGCCTGCCTTTTGCTGTGTGGCCTCAGCAGAGGAACCCGCCCACCCGAGTTTCTTTCTCCTTCCCTGTCAGATGGGGTAACGCCAGCTCTTTTGAGGCCGGTTGTGAGGAGGGGATGAGAGGGTGGCCCCAGAAGAGCCTGGCATGTCGTGGGCCAGCAACAGAAGTTACCGCCCTGCCCTCCTGTCACTGACTCGTTGTGTGGCTTTGGTGATGACCCCAAAATTCTGTGCCTTCTTTTGAAAAATGAACCTGGACTAAGTGAGCTCTAAGATGGGAAAACTGAGGATCAAAAATACAAAATCACGGGGCTTCCCTGGTGGCGCAGTGGTTGAGAGTCCGCCTGCCGAGGCAGGGGACACGGGTTCGTGCCCCGGTCCGGGAGGATCCCACGTGCCGCGGAGCGGCTGGGCCGTGAGCCATGGCCGCTGAGCCTGCGCGTCCGGAGGCTGTGCTCCGCAACGGGAGAGGCCACAACAGTGAGAGGCCCACATCCCAAAAAAAAAAAATACAAAATCACAGCTGAAGGCCAGACGGAGAGTGAGTTGCCCAAGGCTCTGACTCCAAAGTCCAGGTTCTGTCTGCTCCAATCTGGGTCTCCAGACGGTGAGGGTCTGAAGGGTGGGCTGGGTGGGTGGATTCCTGGCCAGCAGCCTCTCTACGGCACTTCACAGCTTTGTCAACTCTGTCCCTGCCTGCAGGGAGTTTTGGAGGGCTTAGGGTTTTATTTTTTACTTTTTTTAATTGAAATATAGTTGACTTACAGTGTCATGTTAATTTCTGCTGTACAGCAAGGTCACTCAGTTATACACATATATACATTCTTTTTCATATCCTTTTCCATTATGGTTTATCCCAGGATATTGAATATAGTTCCCTGTGCTATACAGTAGGGTCTTGTTGTCCATCCATTCTCTATATATGTAACAGTTTGCATCTATTAACCCCAAACTCCCAGGTTATCCCTCCCCCACCCTGCCGGGAGTTTCATAATCTTGGAGCAGAATACTGGATCTTGGAATACAGAGGGAAAGGAAAGTCACAAAGAGGCCAGCATCATCTTCCCAGAATTCTCACCCACAGCATCACCCCTCACGTCTCTAAAAAGGGAACCGCCCTGTGTACGTCCGTCTGCATGGCATCTGGTGCTGCCCCAGCATCCAAACGGAATCACCTTGACATCAGCATAAGAGGCTGCAGTTCCCACGTGGGATTGGCCCCAGGCCCGTCTGCTGGAAACTTTGAGATCCCAGCAGTTCAAAGACCCTCACGCCTACGAGACGCCAAAGCCATTATCACCCTCCTCCCCTAACCCCGCTTCCCCCAGGGAACTGCCAGGTTCCCTGAAATGGGGCTGAAATGGGACCAACTTAACCCATTTCGGTTAATCATCAGTTCTAAAGATAAAGTCAGGGAGAGAATTAGTCACAGGGACTGGATTAGTCAGACTTCTCTCGGAAAAGGCAGGAGTTCATGTGAGCAGGTCTCAGCTTTTCCCTGAAACATTATCCAGCCTCTCTTGACAGCAGCTAAACCACAGTGGGGGGGAGGGGGGTGAGACAGTGAGGGGACACATCTCAAGGAGAGACAGAACCTGGCAAGGCTGGCCTTGTGGGGATGGGGCTTCTTCCATGTTTGTTTCCCTTTAATGAATTTCCTTAATTGTCTCGGGCCTTGGGTGTGCATGGAGTCACTCACTTAGCCCCTTTAACCATCAGTTTTCTGAGCAGCAGCAAGGAGATGGTGGTGCTGCGTGAGGATGAAGCACAAATGGTATGTAAAGTGTCCAGCGGAGTCTCTGGTGCATGGAAGATATCCAATCCACATCACCTCCCACCCCATCCCTACCATGCCAGCATTTCCCAGAGGCCAGGCAGCCACTCAACCTTTCTGAGCATCTGTTCCTCATCAGTAAAATGGGGACAATAAAACTCATCCTTTTTATCTGTCAGGGTTGCTAGAGGATGAAATGAGATATGGAAGAGGGAGCCCTCCGTAGGACGCACAAGTGTTACAATCTCCATTCTGCTCTCTTGCCTACATGTGTCCATATGGGGGGTCATCCAGCCACACAGAGAGGAACTTAGTGCTGCTAGTGAGACTTTCAGAGTTTGTCATTAAACCCTCTGGACGTCATCAATCAGCTTGGCCTTGGTCTCTTTCCAAGTCCCCACCATTTTTAGAGATAGTACCGTGGGAGGAGAAGGCATTCCAACAAGTAAACTGCAGGGAGCAGTTCTGGGCTGACTCCACAGCCTACCACTAGCCAGATGGTAGGCTGTGGGGCCTTAACTTCTCTAAGCCTCAGTTTGGCTATCTGTCGAATGGGAATAAAAACTATAATTACTGGGTTTCCCTGGTGGCGCAGTGGTTGAGAGTCCGACTGCCGATGCAGGGGACACGGGTTCGTGCCCTGGTCTGGGAAGATCCCACATGCCGCGGAGCGCCTGGGCCCGTGAGCCATGGCCGCTGAGCCTGTGCGTCCGGAGCCTGTGCTCCACAACGGGAGAGGCCACAACAGTGAGAGGTCCGCGTACCGCAAAAAAGGAAAAAAAACAAAAACAAAAAACTATAATTACTTTACTGGGATGATGTGAGGATTAATTAAAATTCATTTATTCCTTCGATTCAACATTGTACTTGAGGTTCTAGTCAGGGAAATTAAGCAAGAAAATAAAATAAAAGGTATCCAGATTGGAAAGGAAGAAATAAAACTATCTTTATTCACAGATGAGATGATCTCATACATAGAAAATCCTAAGGAATACACACACACACACACACACACACACACACCCCTACTAGAACTAATAAACAAATTTAGCAAGGTTGCAGGATACAAGATCAATATACAAAAATCAATTTGTATACACTTGCAATGAATAAGTCCAAAAATGAAATTAAGAAAACAATTCCATTTGTAATAGCATCAAAGGGATAAAATACTTAGGAATAAATTTAACAAAAGTAGTGCAAAACCTATACTCTGAAAACTACAAAACACTGTTAAAAGAAATTTAAGATCTAAATAAATGGAAAGACATCCCCTGCTCATGGATTAGAAGGCTTAATAGTGCTAAGATGACAATATTCCTCCACACTGATCTACAAATTCAACACAATCTCTATCTAGCTGGCTTCTTTGCAGAAATTGACAAGCTGATTCTAAAATTCATATGGAAATACAAGGGACCTAGAATAGCCAAACAATCTTTAGTAGAACAAATTGGAGGCCTCCCACTTCCCAATTTCAAAATTTACTACAGAGCTACAATAATCAAGACAGTGTGGTACTGACGTAAGGACAGATATATAGATCAACGGAAAAGAACAGAGCGTTCAGAAGTAAACCCTCACATTTATGGTCAATTGATTTTTTCTTTCTTTCTTTCTTTCTTTCTTTGGCCATGCCACGCACCATGAGGGCTCTAAGTTCCTTGACCAGGGATCAAACCCATGCCCCCTGCAGTGGAAGCGCAAAGTCTTAACCACTGGGCCTCCAGGGAAGTCCCAGGTCAACTGATTTTCAACAAGGATGTCAAGACCATTTAACAGGGGGAGAATTGTCTTTTTAACAAACAGTGCTGGGACAACTGGAAATCCACAGAAGAATGAAGTTGGACCCCTACTTCACACCGTATAAAAAAATAACTCAAAATGGGTCATAGACCTAAATGTAAGAGTGAAAACTATAAAACTCGTAAAAGAAAACATAGGGATAAATTTTCATGAGTTTGTATTTGGCAATGGTTTCTTACGTGCGACATCAAAAGCAGAAGCAATCAAAGAAAAATAAATCGGACTTCATCAAAATGTAAAACTTTTACGCTTCAAGGAACAGATCAAGAAAGTGAAAAGGCAACCCACAGAATAGGAGAGAATGTTTCAAATCATGAGGAACTTGCGTCTAGAGTATATTTAGAAACTCTTACAACAATAATAAAAAGACAGACAATTTAAAAATGGGCGAAGAATGTGAACTGACATTTCTCCAAAAAAAGTAAGCAAATGGAAGATATACAAATATGCAAATGGAAGAGTCTCAAAATCATTAGTCACCAGGGAAATGCAAATCAAAACCACATGAGAAAAAAATTTTTAAAAAAAACCACATGAGACACCACCTCACACCCATTTTGGATGGCTACAGTCAAAAAGAAAGATAATGTTGGTGAAGATGCAGGAAAATTAAAATTCTCATATACAGCTGGGAGGAATGTAAAATAGTGCAGCCACTTTGGAAAACAATCTAGCAGTTCCTCAAAAGGTTAAAAGTAAAGTTTCCATATGCCCCAGCAATTCCACTCCTAGGTATACACCTAAGAGAAATCAAAATATATGTCCACACAAAAGGGATTGCGCATGAATGGTCACAGCAGCATTATTCATAACAGCCAAAAAGTAGAAACAACCCAAACGTCCATCAGGTAATGAATGGATAAACAAAATACGATATATCTATACAGTGGAATATTATCCAGCAGTACAGAAACGAATGAAGTACTGATACCTGCTACAATATGGATGACCCTTGGAAACATTGTGCTAAGGGAAAGAAGCCAGACACAAAAGACCACCTATTATATGATCCCGTTTATATGAAATGTCCGGAAGACAGTAATCTATAGAGACAGAAAACAGATTAGCGGTTGCCTAGGGCTAGAGAGATTGGGGAGCGACAGCTAAAGGGTTTCTTTGGAGGGTTATGAAAATGCCCCAAAATTGGCTGTGCTGATGGGAGCACAACTCAGTGAATATACTAAACCCACTGAATTGTGCGCTTTAATGGGTGAATCATATGCTGTAGGAATTATCTCATAACAAAGCTGCTACAGAAATAGAATCATGTATTCATTCAATGCATATTTACTGAGTACCTATTACATACCAAGCACTATTCTAGGTGCTCAGGAAACATCAGTGAACAAAACAGAAAAGATTTCTGCCCTCTAAGAGTAGAAGACAGATAATCCACATAATGCAAAAGTAAATTATATGTCATGCTAGAAAGTGATCAGTGCTAATATTTTGAGAAGGAGAACCAGGTCGGGAGGATTGGAAGTGCAGAGGAGGGGGATGACACAACGTCAACTGGGGTGATCAGGGCAGGTGTAACACCCGAACAAAGACCTAAGGGAGGTGAGGGAGAAAGCCCTCAGGGCAGGGCGTCCGGGCAGAGGACACAGAGGGCACAGCCTGTGCCTGTGCCTGTACGGGAAGCAGGGGTGAGCCCAGCTCGGCGCGGCCGCAGGGGAGTGAGGAGTAGAGGGCAGGGGTAAATGAGGCAGTGTGGCATCGTGTGGCCGCGGGCTTCTGCACCAAGAGAACTAAAGCGCCGTGTGGTCTGACGTGTGGTTTTTTTGTGTTGTTTTTTTAAGTATAGTTGATGAACAATATATTTTTTCATTTTTTATACAGTAGGTTCTCATTAGTTATCCATTTTATACATATTAGTGTATATATGTCAATCCCAATCTCCCAATTCATCCCACCACCACCCCCCCGCCGCCACTTTCCTTCCCTGGTGTCCATACGTTTGTTCTCTACAAATGTGTCTCTATTTCTGCCTTGCAAACCGGTTCATCTGTACTATTTTTCTAGATTCCACATATATGCGTTAATATACGATGTTTGTTTTTCTCTTTCTGACTTACTTCACTCTGTATGACAGTCTCTAGATGTACACTATTTCTTAAGTTATAGGTGAACAGTATAGTGATTCAACATTTTTAAAGGTTATACTCCATTTATAGTTATTATAAAATATTGGGTATATTCCCTGTGCTGTACAATATATCCTTGTGGCTTATTTTATACATAGTAGTTTGTACCTTCCACTCCGCTACCCCTTCGCTGCCCCTCCCCGTTTCCCTCTCCCCACTGGTAACCACAGCTTTGTTCTCTGTATCTGTGAGTCTGTTTCTTTTTTGTCATATTCACTAGGTTGTTGTATTTTTAGAGTCCACGTGAAAGGGATATCATATAGTGTATGTCTTTCTCTGTCTGAATTATTTCACTCAGCATAAAACCCTCCAAGTCCATCCATGTTGTTGCAAATGGCAAATTTTCCCTTTTTTATGGCTGAGTAATATTCCATTGTATACATATATACACCACATCTTCTCTACCCATTCATCTGCTGGTGGACGGTTAGGTTGCTTCCATATCTTGGCTATTGTAAACAGTGCTGCCATGAACACTGGAGTGCATGTATCTTTTCAAATTAGTGTTTTTGTTTTTCTCAAATATATACCCAGCAGTGGGATTGCTGGGTCACAGGGTAGTCTGACTCGTGTTTTAAAGAATCACTCTGTATCTGTGCACCCACATTCAGAGAACATCATTCACAAGAGCCAAAGGGTAGAAGCAACCCAAGTGTCCATGGACAGATGAATGGACAGGCAAAATATGGTCCATCCACACAATGGAATGTTAATCAGCCTTAAAAAGAAGGAAATTCTGCCACAAGCTACAATGTGGATGAACCTTGAAGACATCACACTCAGTGAAATAAGCCAGTTGCAGAAGGACAAGTACTATATGATTCCACTCACATGAAGTGCTCAGACGGGTCAAAATCATAGAGGAAGGAAGTAGATGGTGGGTGCCGGGAGCTGGAGGAGGGGAAGCAGGAAGTTAGTGTTTAATGGAGACAGAGTTTCCATTTTCCAAGATGAAAAGAATTCTGGAAATGGACGGTGGGGAACCACAGTGGGAATGCACTTAATGCCACTGAACTGCACACTTAAAATGGCCAATTTTATGGTATGTGTATTGCAATTACCACAATTATAAATAATTTAAAAGAAAAAAAGGAATCACTCTGGCAGCTAAGCCGGGAGGGGACTGAAGGGAGGCGAGGGCAGAGGTGGGAGATGGGGTAGGAGGCTGGTGGGCAGCAGCGTCCACCACCTGCTTCTGGCACTTCCCCACCCTCCGACGACGCCCCATAACCTCTCTCCCTTGACCTCAGGGGCAGTAACTTTCCAGAGTGAAGCAGTCCCAAGGGACTCAGCGGGAGAGAAGGGGACCACAGCCGAGCCCTGAGGCCTCCAGAGGAGACAGAGGTGGCAGGAAACCAGGAAACCATGGCGTCCCAGAAGCCAAGTGGACCACTCCAGAGAGGAGGAGGGATCAGCCGTGTTAGATGCTGCTGGCCATCAAGGGACATGAGGACCGTCCACTGCATCAGCCACGGGCAGGTCACTGTGACCCTGAGGAGGGCTAACACCCGCAGAGTGGTCGGTACAATTCCCAGCACAGTAGGAGGAGGACCTCAGAAATGACTGGAAGCTGGCAGGGCTGGCCCTCCCTGCACTGACGTTCTCATTCTGCCCTGAGGCACCATCTCGTGCTCCCCCCACCAGCTCCGGGCACGCGACAGGCTGCCCAGGTGTGCAGTGGCGGCAGCACCGCTGAGTCAGGGTTGCCCAAGGCCACCGGCTGAATTCCCACCTCCCAGCACAGGTGCAGTGGAATCACCAGGGAGGGGACGGCCTGGCCTGCACGTTGTCCTCCTCCTTCTGAGCTCTCTCCCTTCTCTGCTGGTTGCACAAAGAGCCCATGGTTTTAACTCCAGGGTTTATCCGCCGGCCAAAGGAAGAGGACTATTTTACGAAATTATAATACTGCATGAAATTGCTAAGTACATATATAAGGCTAATGTCATTGTAATATTAAAATACTAAATTCATTTATATACTTTTTATTTAAATTGCTGGGGCAACTTGCCATCGTTGATTAAAAATTCTGAACAGAATTCTGAACAGAATATTGTATGGGCCAATTATGAAACAGGGTTAAGCGCTGCGAACAGCACTTGTAATGTGCAGGAAACCATTTGTAAAATGAGATTTCTTTAAAGAAAAAAATGGTGAGAAGAGAATGGGGGCATGGAGGCAGGCCTGCGTGCAGCCCATGGAACCACTAAGGGCACAGGTTCCCACGCTGAACCCCGCGGGCAAGGCTGCCCCCTGTGACGGCAGCACAGCCCCACGCGCACCCCCAGCCATGCTGCCCCAGCAAGGCCAGCTGGACTCCCCTGGTTTTCAGACTCTGGTGGCTGAATTTATCAAGACTCAGGCCTCCCACCTCTCCTTCTGGAGTCCTGGGGAAGAGCCCTGAGAGGCCACACCTGGCTTCTGGCCCATCCCAAGCACTGCCTGGCTCGGCAAGGTTACAGGGCGTCCAGCCCGCCTGTACGGCCTCCACCTGGCCAGAGGTCACCCACAGACCACTCTGAGCATTTGACCACTGCTCTCAGGGGCCGGCGGATCGATGCCCCGGCTCCGTCCCCCCACACCGGGGCCACTTTGCGGTGTGCTCCAGCTGTCTCTGAGCCCACAGCGCTAACTGCTCATTGACTCCTGAGGGGTCGCCTGCAACACGAAGCACTTGCACCCAAATCTGTGCCTCAGGGTCGGGAGACACATGATGACGTCAAGGCCCTGTGCTCTCCAGATCACAGCTTCCTCGATGTCAAATGGACACACTAGCACCTGACCCTGGAGGGCCTGGGATCAGGGAAGAGCTGCTGGAGAGCTGGGAACCTGTGAGATCCCAGGCGGCAGGGTCTCCCAATGGTGCACTGCAGCTTCAAGCATTCCGGCCCCCAGCGCCCGTGGACAACACTGAAGCTGACTTAGGAGTCCTGCTGGGACTCCCCTACAGTTGTGAGATGCCCCCTGGGGTGTGCCCAGAGAGGCAAGAGCAGGTGGAGGGAGGAGAGGGTCCCAAGTCCTCCCCTGCCCCGCACTTACCGGCTGGTGGGCTCCTCCGGGGTAGGAGACTATCCCCGCCCACCTGTCAGGAGACTGAGGATGCCACGAGCAGGTGGGGCTCGTGCTGGCCTGGCCCGGCACAGGAAGAAATAGGCGATGATGGTGACCAAGACAGAGACAAAGGCGATGATGACACCTGCAGAGTGGACACGGGCCTTCTCCGTCCTCCTATGACCCACGTCACACCATCGCACCCCTGATTCTACCGCTCCTGGAGTCCCTGGATGGTTACTCGTTTCAGGCTCCTGCCTCCCCAAAAGGCTCAGAAATCTCTTCTGAGCTTTCAGGAAGCAATCCACAGCCCCCAGCCCAGCACCGGTTCCCCGACAGACGCTCCGTCCCGGCCTCCCGGCTGGACTGTTTAAGGCTCCACAGAGATGCAGGCAGAGGCACCGGGATGCTCAGCACTGCTCCTGGGGACGTCACAGTCCAGGGGAGCAGACATTCATTCATTCATTCATTCATTCATCCAGTAAGTATTTGTTGCAGGCCTACTAGGCGCTGTGGGTGGGCTAGTTACTAGAGATGCTGGGATGGACAGATAAGGCCCCTGATCTCCTGGAGCTCGAGGCAGTGAGGAGACAAACGCTAAGCAAAAGCCCTCCAGGTAAATCAATGTCATGATGAAAACAGACCTTGCACTGTGATCAGGAGTGACGGGGTTACATGCTTTGGGCAGGAAGGAAGGCTTCCCTGAGGGGACACCTGAGCAGCAAGAAGGACCTGTGTGATGTGTCCAGTGATGGAGTAGAAAAGGGTGCTGGCAGCAGAGGCCGGGGGAGGGAACGGGGCTGAGCAGAAGCCCGGCAGCCCGAGACGAGGGTCGGGCGTCACCACTGTCCCGAGGACAGGGTGGCACTGGCTCGTGAGCCCAGACTGTGGGCAGTGCCGCTGGTTCCAAGGCCTGTCCATACATCACCATGGTGATTCCCTTCTACTGGAAAACAATCATGTTTACTTTCTTTTCTACATTCTGGACTGAGGCCATATGATAATTACCAAACGCACAACCCATAATGTGTTCTAAACTGTCTCTGCATACTCTGTGGTTATGGAATAATACATAAAATGCTTAATAAAAATTAATGTGGTAAAGAGAGTCATCAGCCTCACTTGGAAATAAAATCGGCATTAATTTCTTGTCCACAGTTACCCTGATGAGCCAGTCATGACGTGGCCCGTCTCCTCGACCTTTGATACAATCCACGTGGGAGACGTCTGCTCCCCTGGCCGTGGCCGCAAGTCCCGCTGGCCCAGGGCATGGTGACGACAGCGTGAATGTGGGTGCAGCCCTGTGAGCCATCATGACCCCCTGAGTTCCCTGAGCCTTGGGTCCCCGGCGCCGCGCCTACAGCAGACACATAACCAGTATCTGCTGAGAGCTGGTCTCTGAGACACAGATCGGTCTGGCTCTGTGGTCGTGGGGAGCTGGTGTAAACCCCGAGATCCTGCTGTGAGTGAGCAGCTGCGGGCAGCAGACGAGAGTGCAGGATGTCCCCGTGCTCTGGGGGCTGCCACCCTGTCACGTGTCCAGGCAGCTCAGCCCAGAAGATGGAGTCACAATCCCACTCAGCCTACACGACAGTCAAGCGTCAAAGCCAGCGCCCCCGCTGGGCCAGCCGCTGGGTGCCAGAGGAGTCATGGGAGACCAGAGAGACAAAGGTCAGGCCTCCTGGAGGCCGTGTGGCCAGGGCAGAGGGGGATCAGAGTGCGGGCCACTCAGCACGGCCCCACCTGCTCTGACTTATCACAAGAAAACAAGCGACACCAACAGGACCAACACACACCGGGGACAGTGCGGCTTGTGAGGGAGGGCAGAGACCACGTAGGAGACCTGGGAGGACAGCGCGGTTGAGTGTCTGTGCCCAGGCCTCCCAGGCAAGCCACCAAAGGGCCCCGTCCCTGTCCCACTCCAGGGGCGACGGCTCCAGCACTGCCAGGATGGAGCAGAGGCTCCCTTCCCACTGGGGCTCCCTGCTGCAGGCTGTGACTCTCCCTGGGGAGTCCTGGGGCCAGGACCCCCAGCACCTCCTCCACGTACCCTCACAGCTTTGCCCCCCACACACACCAGCCTTCTCCCAGAGCTGAGGGGCTGTCAGCCACACGGGAACAGAAATCCCCAAGCATCAGTCTTCAAGCTCAAAATTGTTGATGTCCTCAAACTTTTTTCTTAAAAAGGACAGAGTTGGCTTTCTCCTTCCTTCCGTTAACCTATAAAGTTAAATCTATATGTTTAAATTTCCTAAGTGAAAAAGTATAATTGAGGGAATGGGCTCCACGGTCTGGCTTCAAGTCCTAGCTCTGTCACTTACCTAAACTTCAGTTTTCTCAACTGTAAAATAAGCAGAATAATATCTACCTCGTGGGATTACAGGAGATGACAAGTTTAAAAGACTCAGCGAAGGGCCTGGCACATAATAAGTGACGGTGAAGAAGAGGAGGAATACGGTGATGGTGACGGTGATGGGAGAGACGGTGGCAATGACGACGGACTCTCTCTGGTTTACAGACAAAAGGTGATCAATACGTGGAAAGCTTGGTGGCTAAGAACTCTGCTCACAGCCCAAATCCGTAAGACAGAACTCTCCGTCCTCCCCCAAGCCTCAGGTCCTGCAGACTCAGCAGATGCAATCTTGCATCCTTACTCATCAAAGAGAAGGTCAGAGGAAACGCGCCCCTCCCCGTGCCAGCTCACATTCACAGAAACCTCATCCCCTCCCGCCCCCATCCACAGGCATCCACCTCCAGCCACCGGCAACACAAGGCACCGTCAGAGACACTCAGCGTCATCTCTCCCAACTGCTAATCCAGTTATTGTATTTTACTTTCAGTGGAAATTCCATCACTTTGTACTAAATCCCACCATACACAAAACACTGAGTGGCTTCTCCTGATAAGAAGAGATACAGCCGGAATATTGCCACATTATGTACTGCCTATTATCTGGGCTTTTCTTGTTGAAAATTGCATCATCTTAGGTGCAGGTTAATGGTATGCACTCCGGACGGCCAAGCCAGATACCCCCTGACCTGCACTCCACGAAATCTGACCCATTTCACCCAAGTCGGAGCGCTGCTGCCCTTCCCAGGGTTTCACTGTCCAGAAGGCTCCAACATAAGACAAACAGGAGAGCAGCTCTGTGGCTCATCCTCTAGGCTCGGGCTCATCACTCCAAACGGCTGGACCTCTCACAGACACAAGTCATAAGAACACAGGGGCTGCCCGGGAGCCAGGAGGCCAGGGCTCCAGTCCCAGACTTCCCACCGTGGCAGCCCCAGCGCCTGCCCTCTGGACTCTGTCCTCATCTGGTGAGGAAGAGGGTCCAGCCAGGGCCTCTCTAGGGCTCCTCCTGTCTGAGACGCCTCTCCAGAAACATGAGCATCCACCTTCAGCTTCACAGTCTAGGAAGGAAAATCATTCATTTCCACTGAGAAAGGCCACGGAAAAGTTTACTCCTTGCAAATGTTTTCTTTACAAAAGCCAAATCCCAGAACTGATATGATGGGGGCGGATTAGACAATTAAAGCAGGTGCACAGAATACAAATCTGCACTTGTTTGGCCGGGGCTAGAGAAGATCGCCACCCTTTCCTCCCACAAGTCAATTTACTCGGAGCTAGCAGCCTTCGCTCCAGATAAGCACATTGACTTTAAAATAAAGTGTGCGCCAACAGCTGCAGCCCTGTGACTGGAGCAAGCAGAGATGTGGCGTGGAATGATAATTAAATATATTTTCATCATCCGTCATTTTTTTTTTTTGCTGCAGGTGCCAGGGTAATAAATCTGGACTCGCCTCTTTTGTCAGCTGGCAGTGAACACATTTTAACATGAAATCTCCCGGGAGGAATTAAGAGTCACTTGGCCTTGCAAAGGAGAAAGGGTTTTACTTCCAAACTGCCAAGTGGGGAGCTCACAGCTGATTGGTTTCATAATACTTTATTATTTGACAATATATATGCCCCAGGTTGTATTTCAGAATACCACACCTATGGGATAATCAGTGCTCCAGGAGACCTGCCATCCCATTCTAGAATAAAAACTTATTTGGGGAGATTTTCACCGCTATTACTTTTTATGAATCCCAAATTTAATGTATTATTGACTAGGTAGATTCCAGTATTTTAAAACTTTCTCTCTGTTCTTTCAATTCCCCAACAGCCTTTCCCCCCCGGCCCCCATAACACAACTGCAGGGAAATCTGCTGCCTTCGCTGCCTGTCGTGTGAGTTAAGTGCTTTCGATTGGCCCAAGGAGTTTGGATGACTTTTTATTTCGACAGTTTAACAGCTCCTTCTCCCCAGGGGCAGCCCCTAGTGCACAGTCCTCGGAAAAGCCCACTGAAATGGCCCATCAGAGCTTCCTCGAAGCCTTTCCCTCCTCTCTGACCACACGGCCCCTGCAGAACACCTTCCCTGAAGAGCTGGCCCAGGAAAGCGGAGGGAACGGGGCACCTGCCGCAGGGCTTCAGGCAGTTCCTGCGGGCCACACACCACCCCTGGAAGGAGGTGAGGGGTTCCACGCACATGTTAAGGCCAGGAACACACGGAGACATGGCCAGCCAGGCAGGGCTGCAGTTACCAAGTCTCCTCCTTCCTCCTCAAAGGAATGTTCTAGAAGGAAATCCTTGCCCAGTGCCCACTCGCAGGGTTACCTGTGGCTCCACCCAGGTCGGCGGGCGTTCACACCTGTGGAACCTCTGGCAGGCCACCCGGGCGGATTAAATCTCCACGTGTACTTTGCAAAAGGAAGAGCGGTTTCCTTGCCAGGACTGACCCAGGACCACAAGTGATGGAAGCTTCCACAAGCATCTAGGAATCTGTCAGGTCTGCATTCCTCAGCAGAGACCCCCCAGCTCAATAACAACAAAAAAAATCACATCTTGACACCCTAAGGTCAATGCAAAGTGTCTCTGAAAACGCTTTATAAATACTAACACCCTCTCCTTCTACTGACTGAGGTGTCTTCCCACCAGGCCACTCATTTGACCCCAGAGCTGCCCCGTGTAGGGGGAACCAGTTGACGACTCCGGAGGAGGGAACCCACAGAGAATACAGCGTGAGGCTGGATCCCAATCGCGATCCCAGCACACTTTGTTTTAGAAACGGGAGCCAATTCTAAAATCCATACGGAAGCACGAAGGACCCAGAGCTGCCAACGTGCTCTGAAAGAGAAGGATGGAGAGTTAACAGAGCTTTGATTCTAAGGATTTTTTTTTTTTTGTGGTACGCGGGCCTCTCACTGCTGTGGCCTCTCCCATTGCGGAGCACAGGCTCCGGACGCGCAGGCTCAGCGGCCATGGCTCACGGGCCCAGCCGCTCCGCGGCATGTGGGATCTTCCCGGACCGGGATACGAACCCGTGTCCCCTGCATCGGCAGGCGGACTCTCAACCACTGCGCCACCAGGGAAGCCCGGTTCTAAGGATTTTAAGATTTATTATAAAGCTACGGCAGTCAAGTCAGTGGGTTTGGCGTGAAGACAGACAACCGATCACTGAAATAGAACAGGGTCCAGAAACAGACCCTCATACCTGTGAACGAATGACTTTCCATAAAGCAGCAAAAGGCAACTCAGTGGAGAAGTGGGAGGCTTTCCAACAAATAGTGCTGGGATAACCGGACATCCACATGCAAAAAAACCAGAAAAATGAACCTCACCCCATATACAAAAATGAACTCAAAGTGGCTTATAGACCTAAGTTTAAATGTATAAAATTTTGGTAAGAAAACATAGGAGAAAATATCTGTGGCCCTGGGTTAGGCAAAGATTGCTTCGATACAACACCAAAAGCATGAGCTATGACAACAAAATGATCCATAAATTGGACTTCATCAAAATTAATTTCTGTTCTTCAAAAGATACCGTTACGAGAATGAAGAGAAGTCACAGACTAGAAGAAAATCTCTGTAAAGCCTATATCTGCTAAAGGACTTTTTCTAGACTATATATAAAGAACTCTCAAAACCCAATAATAAAAACACAGGGAACCCAATTTTTTGGAAATGGACAAAAGACGTGAACAGATATTTCACCAAGAAGACACAGGGGTGGCAATTAAGTGTGTGAACATCATTAGTGATTAAGGAAATGCAGATTAAAACCACGACCAGGTGCCACCAACCACCTACTGGAATGGCTAAAATTAAAGCGAATCCAAAACGGAAGCAGACTCGCAGACACAGAGAACAGACTCGTGGTCGCCAGGGGGCCGGGGCGGGGCGGGAGGGGGGAAGGGGGAGTGTGGGAATCTGAGGTTAGCAGATGCAAACTGTTACACAGAAGACGGATAAACAACAAGGTCCTACTGTAGAGCCCAGGGGGCTATAGTCAATAGCCTGTGGTAAACCATAATGGAGAAGAATAGGAAAAAGAATATATATATATATATATATATATATATATATATATATATATATGTATGTATAACTGAATCCCTTCACTGTACAGTAGAAATGAACACAGCATTGTAAATCAACTATACTTCAATAACATAAATCTAAAAAAATAATAAAAAGAAAGCGAATGACCATACAAAATGTTGGCAAGGATGTGAGGGAACTGGGACTCTCATGCCCTGCTGCTGGTTGGAATGGAAAGTGGTACAGCTGCTTTGGAAAGCAGTTTGGCACCTTCCACATGATCCGGGCTTCCACTTTTAGGTGTTTACCCAAGAGAAGAGAAAGCATACGACCATGCAGAGGCTTGCACACGAATGCTCATATCAGCTTTATTTGTAAGAGTCAAAAACTGGAAGCAACCCAAAGGCCCATCAACAGGTGAATGGACAAATCACCTCCTATCCACACAGTGGAACACTGCTCTTCGATAAAAAGCAATGAACTGATACCTGCAACATGGATGAGCCGCCAAATAATTGTGTGGAGTGAAAGAAGGCAGACGGAAAAAAGAGTGCAGACTGTATGATTCCATTTCTATAACACTCTAGGAAATGCAAACTAACTATGGTGATGGAAAGCAGAACAGCAGTGCCAGGGAAGGAGGCGGGGCGGACCTGGAGCGAGGAATTACAAAGGGGTCCAGGACACTTCTGGGGGGGGCTGGGCATTTCATTCTCCTGATCTGGTGATGGTGATGTCAAAACCCACCAAGGTGTACGTTTTAAATATGTGCAGTTTATCATATGTCGATGATGCCTCGGTGACGTTATTTTTAGATAAGGACTAAAAAGGTGAAGGGGGCCCCTGGAGCTGTGTGAGGAGGCCCCCAGGATGTGTGCGTGCTGTGAGCAGGGAAAGGAAAGAAAGGAGCCAACAGGAGGAACAGTAATTTGCCCGTGACTCGTGGAGGAAAAGCGCGCATCAGAATTCATTCATTCATTCATTCAGTAAATTGGTGTTCCGAGCCCTGATGACACAGAGGAAAGTATGGTTCTTCTCCTGAAAGAAATTGGGACAAGAACCCTGACTGGTGGGTGCATCACTGTTGTGTATCTTGGTCATAAATTCGTACCATGTGTGCAGGTGTGCAGTGTGAGTGCGCCGCCAGGCTCCCCAGCGGACTGACTTCAGACAAATCACACAAACACTTTGTGCCTCTGCGTCCTCCTCTGTAAAATGAGGATAACAGTCGTATCCACCCTACAGAGCTGTTATGATTCAATCAATTAATACCTGTGTGATTCTTAGAAGGAGGCATCGTAAGCACTCAACCAAGAGCCATATTTGGTGCTATAATTATCACTGCTTTTATGACTAACCCTTCTCAGAGACGCCCACCGAGATGTAAAGATAAATCCAGGTGCTGAGATAAATGACTGATTCTACTCGTTTTTCTGTCTCTCCTTACTTTTCCTCATTAAACATGTATTACTTCTAAAGTGAAAGTTTTAAGCAAATGCAAATACACAGATGAACAAATAATCTAGAACACTCGACAGCTCCAGTAGGTACCAGCCCACACCCCCTTTGAACAAGCTCCCTGTGGGTGCTCAGCCCGCACCCTCCCTCCTTCCTCAGACAGCCTAGGAGTCTCCCCGCAAAAGCCCCGACCAGAACCTTTATCTGCAGCAGGTTCACAGGTGGGAGGTGTGAACAGAGGTTTCTCTTGGCCCCGGCTTCCTGTAGCCTTTTATGCGAATCAGACTGAGGGCATCTCTGCCCCAGGCAAGGGCTGGTGCGTGGAACAGAGAACGGAAGAATCAAAGCCATGTGCGGCGTGGTCCCACCTGCTCCCGCCCTGGCGCCAGGTGACATGAGGACCCCAGAGAGGCCCATCGTCCCCAGCAGGGGTCTTCTTCCTTACGTGGTGCCAACTGCATGCACCCTATGCCCCAGAGAACAGAGAGGGCTGCTGGGGGGGGCCGTGCAGCAAAAGGGTCCCTCAGCCCCCAAGAGGGGCATAAAGCAGCTGAGGAAACCTGGCCCTGGAGAGGCCAGGGGACAGGGGGGCAGAGCCGTGACCCATACGGGGTGGCAGCCAGGAACCTGAGGAAATGGCAGTAACTGAGGGCCAGACCCCTCCTGCCACCTGCCCCTCACACACCGACAAACCCAGTGGTGGTTTAGGGGCAGCTTTAAATGTGCTGAGAAACCCCAGAATTAAACGAGATTATGTTTCTGCGTCCTGGTGGAAGGAAGGATTGAAGTAGAAACTAAATTCCGTATTGGAGAGACAGACAGACAGCTCCGTGTCGCATACCCTGCGCTGTGGCCTGAGGGTGGTCTCTGTCACAGACTTATCTGCGGTCACCACTGGCTGAGGGTTTGTCTTCAGCGGATCGAAGCAGCGCGCGACACAGTGAGGAACGCGGGTGCCAGCCCCGCGGAACAGAACGGAGGGAGCCCTGGACCCTGTCTGGGCACCGGCTCTCCACCAGGGGGACAGGCGTGTGGATGGGTGATGACAAGTCTCCAAGGTCCAAGGGGAGGTGAGGCCGGCTCGAAGCTACAGGAGAGGGCATCTGGACAGATCTGGAAGCACCCAGAGACCAACACGGGCATGTGAAGCCCAGCAAAGACAACTTAAGTCTAAAGGGTGGTCCCCCCACCAGAAGCTCACAGCTGAGTGAAGGGGACAAACGTCACGAGAACAAAACAAGGACGGCCTTGGGAGGGTGACCACGGAGTCCCCAAAGCGCTCACTGACGGACTCATGTCGTGTCGTGAGGGTTTCCATCCATCCTCCTCGAGATGAGAGAAGGGCCAATGCAACACGTTCCCAATAAAGCCAAATTGATTTCATCTGAAGAACTGTCCTTCATCCGGAGATTATGTCCTTCCAACTTTTCTGTTCTGAAACGCCGATGATATATGGTCGCTGGAATTTTTCAAAGTCTTACTTGGCAAAATTCAAAGTTGGCGACCCTGAACGTCCCTCCTGTTAAAAAAATTCCCGGCTCTGAGAAAGCGCTCGGTGCCGAGAAAACAGCACGATGCAGACGGGGTCTCTGACGGGACTGAGGGGCTGGGGGCCTCCTTTAGACGGGGTCTCACGGACGGCCTTTTTGGGAAGCAACATTTAAAGTGAGACCAAAATGAGCTGCGGCAGCATGGGAGCGGCTGAAGACAGAGAGGCCAGATGGAGGCGACAGCAAGAGCAAAGGTCCCGCCCGAGTGCCAATGAGCTGGGTGAGATCTTGGAACCGACCCAGGCGAAGGAGGGAGGGTGCAGTGGCCGCAGCTGGAATGGCAGGGAAGGGCCTGTCTGGGAACAAGGCAGGCAGGGGCATCTTCCCAGGGGAGACGGAGGTAATCAACTCTTCCCTGGGAGGGTTAAGATGGGGAAGGCAGGTGGGAGTAAAGGTAAAGAGGAGGGGCTGTGTGAGAGCAGGAATAGCACAGAGGACCTGGGGTGAAGAACCTGTTTAATAAGATGCAGCCCTGCCCGCCTGGTGTACCATCGGCCTAAGACATTCGCACCTGCTGAACAGGAAGGTACAGACACCTGGTTCCTCCTCTGATGCTTGCAGAGTGAGCACGGCATTTTAGAAGTCTTTTCAGACTCGCTGTCTTGTAAACCGAGTGGTTTGGGGAGCTCCCTGCCCGTTGAAGCAACGGATTTCAGTACTTCAGGCAGAGGAGAGGACACGTTACCCACCAAAACAACAAAGGGAATTCTCAGCTCTGAACGGCTGGCATGATTTTTGTTAGTGTAAGCAGCATGGCCGCAGATCGGAGAGCATTTTGTTCAGAGGGAGGGTTTTCGGAATCCGGGGCCTGGGTTCCTCCTCGAGTGTGGAGAAGATGCCCCTCCGCACCCTCACCCTTTGGCTGATGCCCAGGCGGGAGGAGAATGAAATGCAGAGGGAGGGAGCGCAGGGAACACCCCTTCCTGTCCCGAGAGACTGGGGAGGGGCCGAGAGGGAGGATGGAGGTGGGCACGAGACCCTCGTCATCTCTCCCACACACACCACCCCCCAGATGGGTACCAGGAGTCTGAGACCTGAGGGTCAATGATCTGCTTCCTGGGTACCAAGGAGGAACCAAAGGCCCTAGGAACACGGTTCCCAAACTGTGCACCCAGGCACCCTGGAGAGCCTCCGAGAACTCATGAGACCACAGGATATTTTAAGTTATGGAGGGAAACAAGCAATACTACATATCTGTCGGACCCCTGTCAGACACCACTGGGATAACAGTTTCACCGAGAGATGAGCCTACGAGCCTTTTGAGGACATCACGTCACTGTGAAGCTGAGTTTTCAGTGATTGCTGAGATAAGAAGGACCTGGAAAAAATCTGGATGGAACAGGAAGTGGGGTTGGCGGCACCCAGTCTGACTCCGGGATTTGAAAAGCTGTCCAGCCCCCGATGGTCACACATATCCCATTAGTAAGTAACTGGGTAATTTAAGAATGAAATAAAAAATTATGAGTATGATATTTTCGAGCAGCTGTTGTTAGGACACAAATATTTATTAAGGCTTTTGGATCTAACTGCTTAATAAACGGAACTGTTAAGTATTCTTTGAACTATTAAGCATTCTTAATAAACGGAACTGTTAAGTATTCTTAACGGAACCGTTAAGTATTCTAGGGATGCCATAAAAAAAAAAAAGAAAATCACTGAGGCACTCGGGGTGCCAAGAACCAAGGAAGTTTGGAAACTTCTGCTCTGGAGCAGGTAGACGGACGAGACGGAGAGCAATCGTGGACGGCGGCCCGCCCGGAGCTCACGCTCAGGCTGCCGGGTACTGTTCTGAGAACTGACTTTGGAACAACTGGTTTCATCCGCTAATAACCCTCTTTGCCTTGAAGAGGAATCAGCCGCTACACAGGAGGGTGCAGAACTCTGCTGGGCACAGAGTAAGTGATCAGCGAGTGGTGACTGTTGATCATTCTTATCATTATTACCTTTATTATGGATGTGATACCCCTAGAAGGCAGGGGCACAGAGAGGAAATAAGGCCCCTGCAGCCGTTAAGGCAGTGAGGGGAGGAGCCCCCCAAGACCTGCCCCCAGGTGGACAGACACCCCCAGCGGGTGGCTTAGTGCCCCATGACCTGCGGGCCCCAGGGCCTCGGTGGGAGAAGGCGGGAAGGCTGAGGCCTCTGATGGTCAAGATGCGGAGGCCGCTTTGGAAGGGGCCTTGGAACGCTGAGAAGATAAAAGTGGACCAGCTCCACCTCCGGGGCTGCCTCCCCAGAGGCCAGATGGGCCAGTGGTTCCTGGGGCTCATCTGTCCAGGCTTTCTGCAAGCAGCACCCACGGAGCCACCCGTGGAGTGCAGGGACTCCTCCCTCAGCCACCACCAGGCCACGAGCACACACCCCTCCCCAAACCCCAAGGGGCAGGGGGAAGCGGGGGAGGGGCGCTCCGAAAGACTGAACAGGGACCCAAAACATCCAGGCAGAGAGGGGTTCCCTCAGGGGCTGATACAAGCCATTCGACTACACTCCCAGAGTGGACCTAAAATCTAGGAGCCCAGCCCTCCGCTCTCGAAAGCAAGGTCAGGCCACGTGGAGAGAAGGAGAGAAGCTACGTTTTCTGTGCACACACGGGACACAATGTAAGTGGACCGGTGACCCTGCAACACACGGGCCGAGGCATCAGAGACGGAGGACGTGAGTGAAGGTGAGCCCTGGGCCAAGCCAGCAGAGCCCACCATGGAGCGGCCCACGGCCCCGTTGCCCCAAAGGATGGATGAGCGATTCCAAAATTCCCCAAGTCCCCAGGCTTCGGGCACCCGCCACCCCAGGGACCTGCAGCCCCCGAGGGCCCAGTGGGGCCAGGGTCAGACTGTGTGGTCCACTCGCCACACCCAGGAAAGCTAGACTACATCTCACGGAGAAAACGCCCAGAGAAATCCGACCACGAGGCAAACCCATCCTGCCAGAGTGCATCAAAATCACTGTTTGCAAGATTTCTATCTGCCCCAGTTGACTTGTTTCAAATCCGAAGTGCCAGATTCCCGGTATAGTAATAGAAAGGGTATTCATAGGCACTCCGGCTTCCAGTAAGATGCAAAAAACTTCGCTCACATTTTTTAAAGTTTATAAATAGCCTCGGAAAAGGAGCTGGAACACGCTTCTTAGTAAATACAGCTGACCCATTTTCCTCATTCTTCACCAGGAATAAAGCGACTGTTACCACGGAAAGTACAGAAGAGTCTAAATATATATTTCCTCCTCACAGGCACCAGATCAGAAAAGCAGCGTCGACACCCAGGAGGCGAAGGAGGGAGAGGCCAGGCCCCCGGTTACCACCCCGCACTCCCGAGGGCCAGGGTGGCAGCGGGTGCCTCTGGGGAGCCCACGCCCCAGGACTGACTCTCGGCTCCAGCAGCCCTGCTGAAGGTCATGGGGCTCGGCCAGGCCTTCCTTGACCTGCCTCCTCCCCAGCAGCTCCTGTGTCCCCACCGTCTGTCTCCCCAGCTAGTAGGAAAGTTCCAGAAGGGGGGCGTCGCCCCTTGGGTTCACTACTTGTACACCCATTCCTGGAACCTGGCATGTGGTAAGTCAACTCTATGAAATGAACGAGGAGGTGACAGGCGGGCCTGGCTGGCCTGTGCTCCCAGCGCTGTTTCTGATCCTGTCAGCCTCCATCTCGTTTCTACGCGGGAACGTACCCGAGTCGCCCCTTCATCTGCGAAGCTGCAAGCCAGCTTGCGTGATGGCCTCGGAGGGGGTCCTTGTTTCTGATGACTTCCATACCTTGGAAAACTGTTTTTCCCCCTCCTTTTGGCAAGAGCTGTAGTATGAAACAATTACCCACCAACCCAGCAGGTCTCAGTGATTCGGAGGGAAAGAACGAGGCCTCTGGGCAGTCCGTGGGGAAGGTTAAGTGTGTCTGTCCATCCACTGCTCTGTGCCGGGTGCTGGCGCCTCCGCAGGCCCACGGGTAGGCGTCTGGCCAGCTTCCCCGGGAACTCATTCACGGCCCCCATGCTTCATCTGGCGCTGGTGGAAGAGAGGTCTCAGAGGGGCTGCGGGCTGGGCAGAAACGCAAAGCCTTCCCCGCTGTTTTCCCAGGAGTCGCAGGGGATGCGGGGGGCGGGTACATGGTGGGGCAGCTCTGCAGGACCTCCTGGGGACGGCGCCTGTCACCCTGA
The DNA here is from genome assembly GCF_011762595.2 of Tursiops truncatus. Taxonomy (NCBI): domain Eukaryota; kingdom Metazoa; phylum Chordata; class Mammalia; order Artiodactyla; family Delphinidae; genus Tursiops; species Tursiops truncatus. Next base: position 178,890,243 of record NC_047034.1, read on the forward strand.
GCAAACAAGAAGGTTCCCCCCTGAGGCTTCAAAGGACGGAGGTCTCTGGGGTGTCTGCCACCCAAGCAGGGAGACACAGGAACAGACACACAGCTCGTGGGGCAGAAGCCAGGGACACCCCAGAAGGCTTTCATGGGAGCCGGGGTCCCCGTGGAGGCAGGACCCTGGGCCAGACCCGGGCGGGGCTGGGGGATCACCTGGTGTCCAGTAACTAGGAAACGGTGACGGACATGGACTTCCTGCCCCAGCTGACCCTAAACCCCCCGTCTGGGCAGCTCATCCCCATGGAGAGCAACCACGCGGGACCCTCCCCAGGCTGGTGGAAACCTATCTCCCTGCCCCACCTGCTCGCACTTCACCCGGTGCGGCTTGAACGGGTTGCCGGCCCCGTGCTGGGGGCTGGGCTGTGGGCGTCCCCACAGGGCCTGGCCACGTGGCTCTGGGGTGGCCTGCTATCCCTCCTCACCTCCCTGCAAGCCCTTACAGACCTCCCAGATGGGGAGCTGCAGAGCTGAAAGCCAGCAGCCCACGAGCCCACCCCGAGCAGAGGGATTTAATAAGGGTCTGCTGTCATCCCTGTCCACGCTCTGGTCCCGACATGGTGACACGAGGAGGCCCCCAACCTGATCACGGATACTCGGGGGCTCAGGCTCGCATCCCCCACACCTCTGCACACCACTGGGCCTGCGCACGGCAGGTGCGCAAGCAGGGCTGCAGGCCGCCTTCGTATAAAGAGTGAGCGCTTGGAGTTCCGCGAGTTTACGCTGTATTCCCGAAGTCTCTGTTCTTTATCAGTTATTTCTCTAGATTAACTTTTTAATTCATCATCTCGCTTATGATCATCAAAGAGCTTAACTGATAACTTATTTGATGGAATCTACCTTATCTATGAAATTTTTACTACTTCAGAGAAGTGCAAGCAGCGACCAGCAAGCGGAAACAGCCCCCCATCACCAGAGAGCCACCTGCTTTATCCTCCACCAGACTTGTTCCTGGAACAGGTAAGGGGAGGGGGGATCTAAGGTCCCAGCACCCCAGATTAAAACCTGGCTCTCAGGGGAACTTGGGAGCCATGGGGTGGCTTTAGAGCATGTCAGCCAACCCTTTGGCATTTCTCCCAACAAGAAGGGCATGTAATTCCCCCCTCCTTGAATACAAGCTCACAGAAGCGATGCTGTGTGACTTCGTGAAGGCAACACAGCTTCCCCTGGGTTCCCTGTCAGGACTCGCACCTCTAGGGCCCACGTGAGAAGTCTGGCTGTCCTGCCGCTGCTGTGGAGACCACACAGAAGGAGGGAGGCCCAAGGAGCCCCCCGCTGCTCTGCCCCCAGTGGTTTGCGTCTTCCCAGACACGGAGTGAGGGGCCCTCCGGACGACTCGGCAGCACTGGGACCCTGAGTGAGGGCCCCTGGCCCGGCCCAGCCGCCGCCAGAACCAGGAGAGGTGATAATAATAAAGGATTCTGCGAAGCCTGAGGTGACTTGTTATGAAGCCAGAATTAGCTGGAACGATACACAAGCCTTGCTGGCCGTGGGGCTCTGGCCAGACACCTTCCCTCCTTTTGCTCGCCTGAAATGAGGGGACCGGGGACCAGGAACAGATTTTTGCCGGACTTTTCTCTCGATTTTAAAAAAACGAGAGACAAAAAGAAAAATCAAAACAAAACAGGTAAAATGGAACAAATTCTTCATAAAGCTAAACTTATTCCGTTTGAGAAATACTCTTTATATTGCAATTATGTCCCTCTTATATTGCTGGTATTAGAATATTCTTCCACTTATGAAATGATGATATAGTAGCTGGCCTCTGGCTTTTAATGGCCTCACTTGGTCAAATTAAAACTTTTAAAATTTGACCAGTCTGTGACATCCAAAGTCGGGGATCCACCTGGTCTCAGATCACTTCCATATCTGATAGGCCGTGATTTACGAAATTCCCTACAGAAAAGGGGAGCTACCTCTCCTCCCGCCAAATATACTCCACAAAGCCCGGCCCCGGCTTATCAGCTCAGACACCTGGCTCCGGTTTAACACAGCTCGTTGGTCACACAGAGTCGGTCCTTAACAGGCCTGCAAGCCCTTCCACCCGAGGCAGCCCCCTGCCTCAGGCCCCTGGCGTGCCCACCCCGCTTCTGGGGGTGCCCACTCCTCCCACCGGGCCCTGCAGGGCTCCAGGAACCCTGAGTGGACGAAGAGCCTGAGGCTCAAGCAGAAAGAATTCCTTCAAATCCCAGCAAAAAGGGCCTCGCTTCCTAAGCCCAGCGCCTTCTCCAGCAGCATCTGGCCCATCCGAGGCAGGGCGGCTCGCCCCAGAGAGAAACACACAAACCTCCAGAAAAGGGTGTCTGTCAGCAGATCTGCACTTTCCAAAAACAGCGTGTTTCCAGGTCACGGAACAGAGAGACGCCAGCCAGAAAAACGCTGTGGGCTTGATTTCTGAAACGGTGAAGCCGCCTGGAAGCGTCTGGCCCTCTGGCCTTGCAACCCGGCCAGGCTCACATCCTCTCCTCCCCTGCATCAGAGGGTCTGTGGCCATGGAGAGGGAAGGTGCACATCCCTCTAGCCACGGGACGACGACCAGGGTGTCACGGCAGGAGTACTGGGCTGGAGCGTTTTCTAACCCTCACGGCCTCGGCCACCCTAAGGCACCCGGGAGCCGGCAGCATCCCTCCCTTTGCCCAAATCCAGGTGTGCGGTGGCCCCAGGCTGAGGCCCCTGAGGGGGTCCAGGCTTCCCTGGGAGGGGGTGTGGGCAGGACAGGCTGTGTTGATGGCTTCCTGACGCCACATAAATACCATTTTGAAGCCACCACAGTATTTCTCGAGCACAAACAGTACAGTAAAGCCGAGACATTTATATGCAGTTGGGAGACATTTATCCTGTGACAACATTCTATTCCAATGACTTTTCTATTGCCACCAATGACTAATGATGTAAATTCTGTCACTTGGGATGATGGATGCAGGGCGGCTAAGGGGCCTCGCATAGATTACCCAAACCCCGGCTTCCCATTGGCTCCCAGGACAAAAGTGGCCTGGGCTTCAGTCAAGCGTAAACGTAAAGTTCTTTGAGATTAAAAACGCAGTTTTCTCGTCCAGAGCGGCCGGTTCAGGACTGGGGGAAAGGCTCCTCTTCCTCAAACATGTGTTCTCTCCTCGGCGTCAGGCCGCTCCATGAGCTCCAGTCAAGAAGTGCACAGTTCTTTGCAGAGAGGAGCTGGGAAGGCCTTCGCCACAGCAGGAAAGTTAAAGGCAGGCGAGCAGGGCCCAGGGGCTCAGGGGGTCTGGGCCCCCAGGTGCTGGGTCTGACGCAGCCCCACCAACCTAGGTCCCAGGCAGACCGAGCTCCTCCCTGCTTCTCTGCTGTGGTCCTGCTGGGCCACTTGGTCCAGTGACCCGCGTCTTCTCCCAGGGCCCCAGGGTCTCTGAGGTCCTGCCATTGTCCTGCACCAAAGAGGGCGAACGACCCCCTTGAGAAGGCCTCGCTGCTGCTGCTTGGCGGTTCTCCCTCTGTCTCCCCCTAAATGCTGTGTCTCTGGGGGGCTCCCTGAGGCTCTCCTTCCCTCTCACTCCACTGCGCCCCTTGGGGGTGTCTATCTACTCCCCGGGCCGTAGCTGCTGCTGACCCCCGAAGCTGTATTTCCCAGGCCCTCCTTGATTCTAAGCTTTACACTCACAGATCCTACTGCCCGCGGGTGTCTCCTAGGGGTCTCGAACCGCAGGCTTCCGTACACCCCGGGGTCCCACGTGGCAGTGAACGCGACCTCCTCCAGCCCAGCAGGCCAAGACAGAAGCCCTGGAGCTGTGCTGGCTCCCCTCCGGCCCTCACCCTCCAGGTCGGACTGATGACCAAGTCCTACAGAGTCCTCTCCTTAACAATGTCTCGAACCTGTCACTTCTCTCCCACTCTGGCCCAGTTGTCACTGAGATTAATGGCAGCAAGTTCAGGGTCTCTGAACAGTTTTCCTCACGTACGGTCTTGCCACCGTGGCCCTGCCTCCGAGCAACAGAAATCGCATCAGCCGCCCGACCTGGGCCCCCCAGTGTCTCCCCAGGCTCGTCACACACGCTGGCCACCGCTGTTGGGGCTCCGCTCCGCCTGGGGCAGAGACAGCTCCAGCACCCCAACCTCTGCCTTGCTCCACGCTGCACACTCTCTGGACTTCGGGCGGTTTCTCGGACACGCCGTGCTCTCTCTGGATGCCACATCTTCACGGGGTAACTCCACCTGCCTGGAACAATTCCCTCTCCCCTGCCCCCTTCACCTGCGACCTCCTGCTCAGCCCCCAGGTCTCAGCTTAGCCATCGCTCACTCAGAGAAACCATCCCTGACCCCCCCACCAGAGCACACAGGCTTTGCTGTGGGCTCCAGGAGTGGTCTGTGATCCTGTCCTCCTACCCCCGACACACCGCCCCCTCCCCACGGAGTGAGCTCGGGGTCCTCGTCGGTCCTGGCCATCAGCACTAGGCCCGAGCACTTCACACGGAGTCAGCGCAGAATAAGCGTCCGTTACAGGGTTGCTCAGTGGGGACACCGAGTAGGGAACCTCTCTGCATGTTGGGCATCTCCCCTCCCACCCGCCCTTGAATGCAAAGTCCTTGAGGCCCAGAACTCTGACAAGTTCGTTTCTGGACCCCTGGGGAGCCCGTCACAGGTCTTGCACAGAGTAGGTGTTCAGAACATGTTTACGGAGAAACCAGCAGAGAAGAAAGAAAAAGACCTCATATAAAAAGCCCAGGGAACCTAGAAAATCAGTCGCCTCATTCATAAGGCAAAGGCTTAAAAGTTTAAAGACGGAGAGAGGATGGATGTGCAGTGCGCAGCGAGCATGCGGGCCTGTAAATCAAGCCGTTGTAAATGCCGCGGGGAGAGCGGCTCGGTTTCCCTGCAGAAACGCGGGAAGCAGCTGTAGTTCAGAGGTAAGGCGGGCCTTACAGGAACTCGTGGGTCTGGATTCCTGGCACTCCTAACTCAATTTGGCCATCTCTCTCAGCGTCCTTTCTTGGAAAACAGATGCGCTTTCTACTTTGTGATGCCTGGGAAAGGCCTGGCTCTGTGCTGACAGGTGGGGGAGCCCCAGCCAGGGAGACACCCGGAGATTTCTACTGTCCTGGGGATTCCCACCCGGTGGCAGGAGAAAGCACAGAGGAAGAACGCAGACACACTGTGTACCCCGGCCCCCTTCTCGACCCCTTCCCAGGCAGCGTGGTCACCTCCGAGGCAGCTGGGCCTGGGAACAGGAGGGCGTTCACAGGACGTGCCCTGGAGATTTGGGGGCTCCACTGCCCACACCCAGCGTGAGGGACCCACCAGAGAGCAACCGGCCACAGACCAGGGTGGGAAGGGGGGCATCGGTCCCACGCCAGCAACTGGGAGTGGCATAATGCTGGGACCAGACTCTTGTTTGTAAGGTGGAGGGCTACCCCGCCTCCAGACCCCGACCTCAGAGAAAGGCTTGGTCAGCAGCAGGGCTGCCTGTTCGCTTCCTCAGCGACCGTGAACATCACTGACTCTATCCTCCTCCCCAGACCAGCGTCTCCCACCATGCCAGTGGCCACAGCTGCTGGAGGGGGAGGCCAGAGGCCCACGGCTGCCTCTGGCTCATTCACCACGTGGGCCCTCACGCCCTCCACGGCACACCACCTCCTCTCGCCCCCAGGCTCTGCCCGTGGACCTGCCTCCAGCAAAGAAAGTCCAGCCCTCCCTCTCCATCCAGGCTGCGCTGGGCTCCCCCATCTTGAAAAGCAAGGCTCGCTCAGCTCTATTCTCCCCATCCCCCCTCCTCTGGCCACTCCTCACCTTCTTGTGAAACTTCTCAAACTGCAGTCACACCGACACCTCACCTCCGAATCAGGAGGCTGGGCAGGAAAAGAACTCAGGAGCAAGTCCCCAAGAGGACCGGACAAAGGAATTATGAGATGCAGAAATTCTGAGACCTTCGAAAACTGCTAGATTTCTTAGTTGACTGAATGCACATACCCCACTACAAAAATTATCTTCCAAGTCTGGTTTTTAGGTTCCCGGAGTAAAAGAAGTGAAAAATCTAATTTTTGAAGCCTTCATAAATATGTGCATTTTTGTGGCTAAACCTACCTAAATGAATCCACTTTTGCCTGACAAAGTAGAGGAATCCAAAGCTCCTGGATTTTAGAAGTTTCCATTAAGGCAGCTTTTCTTTTTTCAAAAAATAGTGACTAGAAAAATAAATCAGAAGGCTTCATGAAGCCCAGGGCCAATAGGAGACGGCCAGGACAAGGCTCCCTGACAAGTCCAGCAAGCCCGAGCAGGGCTGTGTCTCCTACTTTTCTTATTTCTGAAGCAGCTCCGGCCAAAGGCGTGCCTTTGAATCGTACAGAATTAGACTTCGGCCGTGGTTTTTTCCCAGGCAGTACAGTACGTCTTCATTGGTGCTACAGCAGCTCGTAAATTAAGATAAAAAGCTGGTGAGCGTGTGGGCGCCGGCGCGGCCGGGAGCTGCGCGGGGTCGCCATAGCAGAGCTGCAGCAGCTCCGGGTGCAGGAGGCGGCGGACTCTGTGGTGAAGAGTCTGGAGAGAGAACATCCGGAAGATGCAGGGCCTCACGTTCCGGTGCAGCACCGGCTGTTGTGAGGACGACCAGGCATCCATGCAGCAAGTGCACCAGTGCATTGAGCGCTGCCATGCACCTCTGGCTCAAGCCCAGGCCCTGGTGACCTGCGAGTTGGAGAAGTTCCAGGACCGCCTGGCCCTGTGCACCATACACTGCAACGACAAAGCCAGGGATTCAATAGACGCGGGGAGTAAAGAGCTTCAGGTGAAGCGGCAGCTGGAGAGTTCCGTGACCAAGTGTGTGGATGGCCACGTGAACCTCATCCCAACCAAGACCAAGAAGATGAAGGAGTCTCTCTCGTCCATTGGGAAATAGCTGTCTGCTACTGGCCATCGGGGCTGAAGGCAGGAATCTATTTAAAAAGAGGAACGGGGATTTGGGTTTTCTAAGGAAAGTTTATGAATGAGGAAATTAAGGATGGCAGCAAGTTTAAGGCCTATGTCACTTGCCTCTGGACACTGGTTCTTTGTGTGTGAATCCTAGAAAGTGAAAAAACCTGGTGCTAAAATTTGGGTCAGAGATAGCACAGGAGAGTTTGTGTGAGGCTGAATTTCATGTGGCCAGGGCTTATCCCGGCAACAGGGAGTCTCCCTTGCACCAAACCAGAGCCCTCCAAGGTACCAGATTCTCTTAGTACACAGATACCAGCAGGCTGGCAGGTTCACCTGACCCGCCTATGAGCTGGTGGGGTGTGAGGAGAGCTGTTTCTGTTCGTTGCCAGCCTCCTGTTTGTCTGAAAGATCACTACAACATGTTCCACAAACTGGAAGTAAAACAAAATCCAGGAGGTCACTAATTTAGAAGGGGAAAGGGGGCCTCTGGGGCTTTGTTTTGCGTGGTTTTGTTTTATGTACAAGGGCATGAAGCTACTTTAAGATGTAGAGTTGGGGGAGGTAGTTTGGATAAAAACTTTGAAAGGGCCCTTGCGGATGTTCAGTTCTGGCCGTCAGAATGTGCATGTGCATTTCTTAAAATTCTCACACATGACATCTTTCAGCCTGGAGACCCTGCAAAAACATAAGAAGCGCTATCACACTGGCAGGGGAAGCAAACCTCCCCTCTAACTGGCAGCCGTGATGAGCCCTGAGGCTGTCTGCAGCAGAGTCAGCAGAGTGACAAGACAATCTTGCAGTGACACTCACCCTTGAAGGGAAAGGGGATTTTGACTGTGCTGTATGCTAGTATTCAGGAATGAACAGCGAAAGAGGAATTGTTCGCTGCTTATTAATTAAGAGAGTTATGAAGTACTGGCTTTGGAAAAATCTGGTTTCCATAAAACAAAATAGAATGAAAGCCTAAACCCAGTATTGCTTACTTTGTCCCCTGTAATAACAGAGCTCTGTTGAAACAATCCCTTGGCAACACGAAGGTCAAAGGAGAAAAAGTCAGCAACTCAGGGGCGAGCTGTGACTCCTTTAGAGCAAAAAACGGGACAGCCCCCCGTCACCAAATACCGCTTGTGTGACATGCATTGTTCTTGCCGCAGTTCAGGCACCTTATCGTTTTATTAAGGACCTTGTTGCGTTTTTACCAACTTATTACTTGATAACATAGCCTGTCTGTTTGCTGTTTCAAGACTGTGACACATTTCCCTAGTGGTTTGGTTTTAAAAATAAATAAGACTTAATTTTTCTTCAAAAGACAAAGCTGGTGGGATGGAGACAAGAATGTGTTCCTGAGGAGGGGAGAGAAAGCAGCAGAACACTGGCCCCAGAGTTGGTGGCTCCTGGCACCTCCCTGGCTAACAGGGGCTCCCCGTTTCCTCAGACCTGCTGAACTAAAAGCCCCGACTTCCGCAAGCCAGGCCTAAGCGGGCTGCATCTCAAAGAGGGAAAGGTCTGTGACCCAACCATGCACCTGTGCCACCCTCCCTATGGGTCTGCCTGGGACCAGGCGCTGAGAAGAGACTGAGAGCACCCCATGTGGCCTACAACTAGTACCACTGGGCAGAGGCCACGATAAATGGCCATGGATGGCCACTAGCTAGGCCATCCTAGCTAGTAGCTCTGTGTGTGAATTGCTCTGCCTTAATTCAAGTGCACATTCATTTACTTGAGAATTCAGTACTTGTTAAACGTACCAGGTGCTGTCCTAACACCAGAGGCACAACAGTGGAAAAGCCCTGCCTTCTTGCAACCTACATTCAACTGGGGGAGGCAGGCAGCAACCAGAATCCCTCAGAAGTGATCAAGTGTGATTATGCTCAGCACCCCCACAGGCAGTTTAGACCATCTGACAGAGACCCTTGCCCTAGTGCAGGGTCTTTGCCCCCTCTCGAGATGCTGACATGAACCCTGTGCTCCAGACAAAATGGACTATTCATTTGCCTCCAAATCCATCCTTGCCTGCTCCCATGCCTGCATTTGTGCTATTCCTTCCCCTAGGAAGGGCCCCCTCTTTACCTCTCAAACACCCTACTCTGCCTTCAGAACCAAAATCCAGGCCACCTCCTCTGCGAGTCTCTCCTGGTCCCCTCCCCACACCTCCCTCCTCTGCCCGTTCCTCAGCTTGGTCTCCGGCATGGAGTGCGGAGCCCGGCACAGCACAGTTTGAGGGGCTCACACAGAAATGCTCATGCATAAAGCAACTCAGAAACACTCAGGAAGAGAAAGAACAGCATTCAGGGTAGGGAACAGTTAGTGGAAGCTTCCAGGAAGAAGCTGACCTGAGTCTCTGCTGGAAGAAGCTAAGTGGGGTGAGGGAGGAGCAAGGTACTCTAGGCAGGGGCCAGCACCTGGCCAAAAACTCCCGGGGATCAAGCAGAATGCCTCCCTTGCCATGACTGCACTGTGCTGGGGAGGGCACCCCAACAAGGATGGGGGTGTGGGGAACCCCAAAGGCAAGTGGCTCTGGGGGGACCCACAGGCTCCCCAGCAGTGCAATGAGCAACCTGATGGAGCCAGTGTCCAGCTGTGTGGGACTCACAGGTGGGGGGTGTAGGGGACTCAACCTCCCCAAGCATCTGAGCCAGAGGATGTGGCGGCCAGAGCAAAGATGAGGGCTCCAATCTAGAGGCCAGGGGGAGAAACTGGCCCCAGAAGTCCAACCCCTCCTCCATGGCCTCTGTCCCCAGGAACGTTCACACATAGAGAAGGAAGGGTGGCACTTAGGCCCTTTCAGAGAGGGGGAACTGAAGCATAGATAACGTGACTCACTCAAGGTCATGGTACACTGATGGCAACCTGGGTAGGTCACACCTGTAGCTGGACGGGGTTGCTGGGGAAAGCAGCCCAGCGCTGGCGTTACAGGGCGTGGGCTGGGTTCAAATCCTGCCTCTGACTTACCAGCGGGGTACCTTTGGGCAGGCCACTTAACCTCATGGAGCCCAAGCTGCCTTCCCTGCAAAGTGGGAACAGAAACGCCTCCCCAGCTGCCTGACCGGGTAGTGGGAAGTATTCTGTGACCCATGTATGGCAACTGGCAGTGGCCTGGCTCAGCCCAGAGTGGCTACAACAGAGTATCCCCTGCGCACTGGGGTCAAGTCTTCTGCTGAGAGGGAGACAGTGGGGACCACAAGGGAGCTGGGAGAAGCTGTCAGCCAGGAGGACAGGTGCTGGGAGGACTGACAAAAGGGAACCCCCCCCCCCAGGTAGGGCACCCCCTGCAGAGGGAGAGCCGGTCTCAACCCAGCCGGTCACCAAGTGGAAATTACGAACTTCTCCACTGCGGCAGCAGAAATACCAAGGTTATTTTGAAAAGTATAAGAAATGTTAATTCCCTGGGGCTCTTTATGTAAAGATAGACTAGAATCAAGAGGATGGAGTGGCTCCCAGGAAACTGACAGGAAGAGAGATGCACTTTAATATTTCATTAGTGTCCCATTAGCAAGATAACACACGTTTTCACACTTGGTGACTTCTTGGGAATAATGTCTTATTCAGAAACAAACGGGGACACCACTGCCGCTTACCCTGCTGGCCTGCGAAGCATGCTGCAGCAGCCAATCGGAAAGGACTTGACCTTCAGGGTTATGGCTACCCCAGCCAGTGAACTCAAGAGTGTGTGACTTTCTGGGAGGCTCCTAAAATACCTGCTAATCCAGATGAAACCCAAGCAACTGAAGTGAAAAAGTAGGGAGGCAAAGCCTTCCTTATGCTTCTCAAACCAGGCTTGTACTGCTCACCCCTCCAGGCCACCCACCACCTGAGGGATCCTAACACCCTGGCCATCACCTCTGGCCCTACAGTTACAGCTACAGTGGAGGGCAGGGGAGGGGAGGCAAGGGGGCAGGGATTCAGGAAGATAAGGGGTGGGGTGTCCTTAGCTACCATTGTGCAAATCACTGTCACTTTCACTTGCTCAGCAAATATGTACCAAACACCTAGCGTGTGCCAGGAATAAGCTTGAGGCTGGGCACAGGGCAGGAAGCAGACAGCAGGCACGGAAGCAGAGAGAAGTAATGAAGTTTGAGGGCTTACGTTTCACAGCAGACCCAAGAGGCAGGCTCGGTGTTCCCATTTTTCAGATGATGAAAATAGCTCAGGGAAGTTAACTGCCCTCCGCAGCTCAAGCCACAGACTCGGCTGCCTGTCCTTACAGCCGGAGGCAGGGATGCGGTAAAGGGAGGGGCCTGGCAGGAGGGCTCTGGGTCCTGGACCTGCTCTGCCCTTGTTGGTCTACCTTTCGGGGCATTTAGAGATGACAAAACACATGCAAAGACTCTGCAGATGAGCTTTGTTTCCAGGCTTTCAGGTGTGTCACTAAGGTCTTATTTTCTGGATGGACGATAATTGCCAGCAGGTGGGACAATCGCTCAGCCCCCTCCTCCCCGTCGCCCACGAGGGCACGAGGTGCCAAAGAAAACGAGCACAGGCAGGGCCCTCCCAGCTCAGAGGAGCCACCTTCATTCATGTGGCCTCCCAGGCGCCCCAACGCCCTCCAGGGACCGCCTTATGGACTGCGCTTCCTGGTCCTTAACAAAAGTCATCATCTGCGTCCGGGGAGCAGAGGGCATCTGGCCTCCAGGGACACCCTCCCCATTTCCCTCTAATTTGGTCTATTAATTTAAAGCAAAGGAAGCTGCCAGGAGTGGTGGGCACAGGGGATGGCTGTGAGGATGTAATTAACGCAGCCGCTCCAAACGCAAGGTGATGCCTCATCAACTCATCAGCAGGTGCACAGCAATTTAGGATGACAGCCTGGAGGACGGCAACGGGGACACGCAGCCACCTTTCAGGTCCGTGCCTCGCCCGCCACTTCAGTTTCCTGGCTGTCGAGCAATGACAAACAAAGCTCTCCCAGCAGAAGGCTCCGAGCTGCCGGAAGCCCAGCAAGAGGTGCTGGTGCCGGAATGGCTGGCGGCCTGGGGGCCAGGCCCAAAGCACCCCGGACCCAGCTAACCACAGGGTCCCATGCAGAGACCCGCTAGGGGACAGGAGAGCACAGCTCCAGCTTTTTTTTTTTTTTTTTTTTTTTGCCGTACGCGGGCCTCCCACCGCCGCGGCCCCTCCCTCCGCGGAGCACAGGCTCCGGACGGGCAGGCCCAGCAGCCACGGCTCACGGGCCCAGCCGCTCTGCGGCACTTGGGACCCTCCCGGAACGGGGCATGAACCCGCGTCCCCCGCACCGGCAGGCGGACCCTCAACCACTGCGCCACCAGGGAAGCCCTCAGCTCCAGCTTTTAAATACTTCCCCATTAAAGAGTCAGCGTGGGTTCCTGACCCTGTTCGCTGCGCTCTGCAAACACAGGAGACAAAGATGGACCAAGAGGACGTGGTGGCCTTCCCAAACCACGACCTGCTGGAGGGACACAAGTTAAGCAGAGGGCTGCTTCCAAACATCACATCAAGTCATTTTAGCATTTTCCCTTCAAGAAACAAGACCAGCTAACCTATAAGGGAAAAGAATCTGAAAAAGGACAGATAGACAGATACATAGATACATAGATAGATGGATATATACCTGAATCACTGTGCTATACACCTGAAACATGTTGTAAATCAACTATACTTCAATTTAAAAATAAATAAATAGGGAGGGAGATGCAAGAGGGAGGAGATATGGGGATATATGTATATATATAGCTGATTCACTTTGTTATAAAGCAGAAACTAACACATCATTGTAAAGCAATTATACTCCAATAAAGATGTAATAAATAAATAAAGTGGGGGGAAATATAAATAAATAAATAAGAAACTGAATGAAAAAAAAGAAAAGAAACAAGACCAGCATTTCTCCCCACTTCCAAGAAAAAAAAAAAATATATATATATATATATATTCATCTTGTAAGCCTCAAATACAGCAGAAACATTTCAGTAGAGAGGGTTAACCCTGCAAAGTTATGCTCCAGCCTGGCTCCAAAGAGACACACGGGTAGTTTTGGGCCACCCAGGTGACTCTACCCATGCAGAAGCTGGAAGATAACTGGGGAAAAAAGAAGAAAAAAGGTTACCATACTGGTGTGTTGACATGACAACCCTTCTTTTCTTTCCCAGCAGGTCGCCTAGGTAAAGCCCTTGGCGGCTTTGGAATCACCTGGATGGTGAACTTCAATGATGACCCAGCAGAAGAAGATACACAAAGTGTCCCTTCGATCCCTGAGCAGCCACCTGGGCCCCAAAAAAGTTAACACTGCTTCAGCACATCTGCTCCACAAGGGCAGTGAGGGGGTGTGGCCAGACCCCAGGGCCCAGTCACGATACAGATAAAGCCAAGAGCAGAGAAGGGACGGCTGCAGACCCCACAATGGCACATCGTGAAAGGCCCACGGACTCGGGGACCAGTGAGCGGGACGAGGTTAGCTGCTCAGAGCTCGAAACAGGCTGGGCCGCCCTCAGGGTGAAGAGCAGAGCAGATGCAGGAAACCTTCCTTGGTGTTAGGGTAACATGGGAGGGAGGAAACCCAGAAGCCGCCATCCCCTCTGAGAGCTGAGCCCGAAAGAACCAGACCCGGACAGCTCACTCGGGAGCTTTTCACAAGTCTTTTCGCGCACACGTATTAATTTCACCCGGGTCACACTCACGATCTGAGGTCACCCCAGGGAGGCAGGTGGGTGCACCCAGGCCTCACCTGTCACAGGGCTGCCTCTGGTGGGCCACCCCACCTGCTGCGCTTAGACCCACATTACAAATGAACAGCTCTACAGCCGCACCAGCTCCTAGGAGGACTAGAGCCTTCTCTACCCCAGCGTTCTCTCCCCCTCGCACACAACTGCAGCTCTGCCAGGTATAGCTCAGTCCTCAGCTGTGCCAACTGACCCAGGGGTCTGCTCTAGGGCCCCACCTCAGGGTGGAGCACGTTCACCTGGGAACTGCGCCCCTGTTGGAGAGGCCCCGGGGCCCAGCAGCCCCGAGGCGGGCCCTTTCTGGCTATGAATTTCCAGATGGTGGCTGTTCCCGCCCCGCCCCAAGGGGCCAGCAGCATTTCTATGATTTTTGCTTAGAAAGAAGAGTTAGTCGTATTTCTCTTCCAAATGCAGCTGGAACAGGGAGGCAAAACTGACCTTTCACACGTATTTTGCATTAATTCAGAAATACTCTATCCGAATAAAGAATATGAGGTGACTTTACTTCACGCACCCTTTCATCTAAATTATTAAAAGCCCACATATAATACTTCGGACGACCAAAGCAGACAAATTTTTTCTCTTAAGGCAAGGAAATCCTCATTTTCCTGGAGAGTAAAAGAGAACGTGCAAGTCAGCCTGCTTAATCCTACCTGCCTCCATTGAAAAAACAGAAAAGGGATTAGGATGTAAAATGACCAGGATGCTTGTGGTTATTATTGTACTTCACCATGTTATTCTTTGATTCGATGCCTTTTAATTAAATTTAAATTGATCGAGCAGTTTCAGCAATGATTTCTCAATACTCATGTGTGATTCTGAAGATGCTAGAATCTGGCTAAATTAATACTTCACACTCACCTGCCAATAACAACTCCTGGTGAAAAATTGCACATTCAGGAGGCTGGCAAAGACTGTCCCACTAAGTAGTGCTGGGAGGACGAGGCAAGGAGCATCTCAGGACAGATTCCCAGCTACCTGTAGAGTCTGGTCTCACAACATCGTACACAATGCCTCGTGAATAGTATTTTTATAAAAGTTGAATCAAAGCATATTTTTAAAAATTTTATGTCCACCTTCCCAACTCCACTCCAAGAAAATAAAATGGATGCAGATTTTGGTTCACGACTGTGAACTCAGACTGTGCCAAACCCGGAGAAGGGTGACAGGACCAGTGTCCTAAGAGGCTTGAATTTATGGGGAGAATCAGGAGGTGAGCAAGTTGCCAATTCGCTGACACAAAAACCTTTTCTTGGGGAAAACGCACTGAACTTTCTTTCAGTCTGCTTCTTGAATACTCTAGCTTAGCATCTGCAGTGAGCTGCAAAGTGTCCTGTGTGCCAGGAAACGGATAAGCTGTGGGTAAAAGGGCTGCATGGTGGGAGCAAGACAGAAGCACCGGGACTTCCCTGGTGGCGCAGTGGTTAGGAATCCACCTGCCAGTGCAGGCAACAGGGGTTCGAGCTCTGGTCCAGGAAGATCCCACACACCGCAGAGCCCGTGCGCCACAACTACTGAGCCTGCACTCTAGATCCCGCGAGCCACAACTACTGAGCCCACACGCCACAACCACTGAATCCGTGTGCTATAACTACTGAGCCCACGCGCCACAACTACTGAAGCCCGTGCGCCTAGAGCCCGTACTCCACAACAAGAGAAGTCACCACAATGAGAAGCCTGCACACGGCAAAAAAGAGTAGTCCCCGCTCGCCGCAACTAGAGAAAGCCTGCACGCAGCAACAAAGATCCAACGCAGCCAAAAATTAATTAATTACTTAAAAAAAAAAAAAGACAAAAGCCCCGGCCATCCACCTGCGCAGCATGGAGAGCAGCTGGGAGTCCTCCACAGATGCCAGGCACCCACTCTGCCAGGCTCGGAAGGCCAGGGGCCACAGTGGAGGTTGGGCATTAAAAACCCCTTCCTGTGCCTTATCTGCAGGGAGACGGATAAGACGCAAGGAGGTGGTGCGTGTCAGGCAGCTGAGGCGCCTTGAAGAAAACCAGCAGACACACAGGGTGAGGGGTGCTCTTCGATGGGGTGACAAGGGGAGCCATGTGAACGGGGCATCTGAGCAGAGCTGAGGGGAGGAGGCATGGTGAGAACGGTCTGGGGTTCCAGGCAGAAGGAACACAAGTACACAGCCATCAAGAACACAGGAGCTGAAGCCAGACCACCCGAGGCCCGGAGGTCACGGGCGGGCTCTAGATTTCACCACAAGCGTGATGGGAGCTCAGCTGGGCTTCGCGCCAGCTTCTGTCTGGGGGCAAGCGCAGAGGGCAGGCGGCTGGCTCTCTCTCTCAGAAGTCAGGGCCACAGTCCCTGCCTGGGTGGCTGCCCATCCTCCCTGTCAGGCTGGCCCAGTACCCGCTGCTCCCCCTCCCAGAGCCTTCAGTGTCTCGCAGGGAAGGGACCGGCAACCCAGGGAACCATGCCAGCTCGCTACCTGGCAAGAGTCACATGAGCCCCGGGAGGTGCCCCAGCTCCGGAAGGTCACCAAGCGGCAGTTTGGACAAGGCCCAGGACTCCTGCCTGGCCTTCATTCGAAGCTCACCCCACAGCAGGCTTCGCCCGAGTTCCTGAATTAAGCTGCGGCGTCCCAATCTCGCCCTTCAAAACTTCTGCGCCCCTCCCACGAACCTGGGGACCAAGGGAGGTGGGCGGCCAGGAGGCGGAGGGTGCAGCAGCTGAGGCTGCAAGTTGGTTTGTCCTGTCTCTTCGCAGCGAGTGTTCCCAGAGGTCAGGGACTGTGTCCCCTCCTCCGTCCCAGGGCCCAGATGTCTGGCAACTCAGCAAATAGTGAAGGTGGACGCTGCTGCTCAGGCCAGGACAGCCCATGACTCTTACTGTTTCTCCAACTCAAGGACGCAGTGGAAACCACACACTGGAGTTTTAAAAAGCAAACAAACTGCAAAGCACTTAGAACAGACGAATCACAAATATTTAAATACTGAGGCCTGAAACTGACGTCTCCACTTCCTCTTCCAACCCCAGGGACAGCAAGGCCGAGTCCCGGCTCAGACGGCACCGACCTCCTAGCGGTCACCTCCGCTCCGCCTCCGTCACCCGCAGCTGCTCAGCCTGGCAGGTTTAAACTTCGCTGAAATGCATATTTTGACTTACTGAAGAAACTTGCGTTGCCGCAGGCAAATAATAACTATGAGAATATTTCACATAGCACCTTCCTCCCGCACTCCCTTTAGGGAAAAGACTGCCGCACTCAAAAATGAGGGGGAGGGAAAATAAAATAAAAAATACATCGAATTAACGGCCACCTAGCGAGAAGGGGAGGCAGATTTCTGAGCCGACCTCCAGACTCACGTGGCTCTGATCTGCCTCTGAGACAATCTCACTCTGCCTTCTGTTGCTTAAACAGTAATTATTAAAGACATCAAAGAAAAACGCCCGCTCCACCGCTACCGGGGCCGCGATCCCCGGCCCATCCCTGCCGCCACCCTGGCTTTCTGTGTCAGTGGGGTAGGACCAGGCTAGAATAGAGCCTCTTCTCTGGCACCAAGAGCCACTTCATTTAAGGCCAGAAGAGAGACCACGGCCCACCCACGGCCCTGCCAGGAGTGAGAAGCAGCAGACACGACACGGGCCTGTTCTGCCACCTCTCATCAGCATCAGTAGCCCAGACACAGCACCTGCACTTGGCGTGGAAGACAACTCCCCTGTTGGGAGCCAACCTTTCCGCCTCCTGTGGAAGGACGCCAGGTAGTGAGTGGGTTCCTCTCCATTCTCCTCCCCGCCCCTCCCCAGGAAGGGAAGCCTGGGAGAGTCCGATCGCCAGGTCCACTTGGGACGTGACATGAAAGAGGCAATCCCTCTTCTTAGCATCGACTCTAGAAAGCTTCCAGATCCCAGAGTGGTCCCTCCTGGTCGTCAGAAGAGATGGTGGGTGACTCGGGGGGCTCCTGTGGCCAGAGCACAGACACTCAGGAAAGTACAGCACCAGCTCCGCACCCCTTGGGGCACCTGGGGGAGCCCCGAGTGTGGGAGCGTGGAGCTTTTCCAGGGAGGGAGAGGCAGGTGCTTCCACCAGGCTGCCCAGGCGGACTTCAATAACCCTATGTGAGCCCCTCTGTGTATGAGGCCCTGTGTCTGGGCCCAGGACACACGAGTGAGAGATCCAGTACTGTCCCCGGTGTGTGTATACACACTCACGAATTACTAACAAAGAAATATGTGAAGTGCAGCACCAACCCAAAGCACGGAACAGCCCATTCTGCCGGGGGACGAGGATAACACAGGAGGATAAATGTCACTGAAACTCACGGTGCTACCATCACGCAGGGACAGACGGGGCAGGCACTGCGTGGACCAAGGGCTTCACTGTCATTCTAAGGAGCTGAGGCTTTACCTTGCGGAGCGGGGGGGAACTGAAAGCAGAAGTGGGTTGTAGAGAAAGGGGGAAGAAGGCAGGGAGACCCAGGAACAGGTCAGGGGCTCACGGGGGCCCACTCTGGGGCAGTGGTGGGAGGGATGGAGAAGACGGAAGTGGGGGAGGGACACAAAGAAGAACAGGCAGAAGTGACAGATGTTCACCCACAGACTCCAGAGAGCACCAAAGGCACCAAGGAGCGGTGGGCCTGGGCTACTGGTCTCAGGGGACACCCAGAACCAGAGGGAACAGTAGCTGGAGGATTGATGAGTTTGGTTTGGACAGTGAGTGTGAAACGCTCAGTATGCAATGAAACACAGATGTGAAACTCAGGAGGGAGGCGGGGCCTGAAGATACAGATGCGGCATCATGGGTGTACCATGGACACTGAAACCATGAGAAAGAAACAGTTTCTTTTATGCCAGAGTCCTCTTACAAGAGAAAAGAGGGCCAAGGACACACACAGAGGCCCTGGAATCTCAAAGGGGAGCCAGGAAAAAGGCAGCGTCTGTGCGGTAAGCAGGAGAGAGGACGGCGTCCCAGACCAAGGGGGAGGATGGTTTTTCTTCGAGGAAAGAAAGGGACAATTAACATCAACAAATGTTGCAGAGAGTCCTAAAATGAGAAGGTTCTAGTGAATGGGTGGGGAGGCAGAGGCCCGACTTCTATGGTCAAGGAGAAGACGGGAAGGGAAGTGGAAAGAGAAAATAGTGGCAGGAAAGGTCTGAGAGAAACTTTACAGCAAGTGAGAACAGCAGCACATTTGTGAGTAAACGAGAAAGAGCCATTCGGAGTAGACATCTGGATCTTTACTAGCCGCAACTCAAAGAGAAGTGTGAGCTGCAGATACCTTGGGAATCATCCAAAAAGTGGTGATGGTTGAAGCCGTGCCCATGGACGACACGGCTCATGGAGAGTCCAGAGAGAAAAGCAAGGACCCTGGGGTTTAAAGGAGCTGGAGCAAGAGCTTCTTTTCCAAACCCATCCCCACATCCAGCTCAATCCATAAGGCTGGAATTCCAGCCACATTTCCTTCTAGAAGGGGGTGCTCCGATGATTAAGGCACATGGAAAGTCTTCAAGTTCTTTGCAACACTGAGGTTCTCAGTGAATGGTGAAATGGGTAAATAAAGTCAGGTCCTATGGGACCCAGGGTCAAAAACACAGGTTACTTACCTGTCCCTTTGATATTCTGAAGCTTTGAGACATGTCAAATCAATCAATCAGAAAGTTGAGCCTTCCCTATTAACTCCAGGAGAATACTGGATAACATCAACGACATGTACCAAATAGAAACGTGGGTTGGGCTTCCCTGGTGGCGCAGGGGTTGAGAGTCCGCCTGCCGACGCAGGGGACATGGGTTCGTGTCCCGGTCCGGGAAGATCCCACATGCCGCGGAGCGGCTCGGCCCGTGAGCCATGGCCGCTGAGCCTGCGCGTCCAGAGCCTGTGCTCCACAACGGGAGAGGCCACAACAGTGAGAGGCCCGCGTACGGCAAAAAAGAAAGAAAGAAACGTGGGTTATGCAAAGTGCACATAATGATAACCAAACAGAAGGGACAGCTAAAAAAAGTCAGGACTCAACAAAATGTCTACCCAAGTGAGATTTTAAGACGCTTCCATTAAAGTACAACTGCCATACAATAAAATGTAGAGACCTTAATCTGATGAGTTTTAACTACCTATGCCCAGGTGATCACAGCCCCAATTGGCATCTAGTCCTTTTCCATCACCGAGGCAGCTTCCTTGCTCTTCCCGGTCACTTGCCCTCCCTGCCCTCAAGAAGCCACTTTACCACCATAGATTGGCTTGTACTTCTTTTGTTTTCTAGATCCATCCGTATGGTTATATCAGTCGTTCATTCCTTGTATTGCTCAGTGGTGTTCCATTGTGGTAACAATTTATTTACCCATTTTTCAGATGATAGGTATTTGGGCTGTTTCCAGTTCGGGGCTTTACATGAACATTCCTGCACAAGTCTTTTCATGAATGTGTATTTTCTTCTAAGGTACTGGAATTGCTGGATCATACTGTAGATGTTCAACTTCATAAAAAGTGCCAAACAGGTCTCCAAAGAGGTTGTACCACTGAATGCACGTAATACTCCACAATCTCACTAATATTTGATGTTGGCAGTCATTCTTATTTGAGCCATTCTAATAGGTGGTATCTCATGGTGGTTTTCATTTGTATTCCCTGATGAGTCAGATGTCCAGCACCTAGCCACATGTTTATTGGCCATCCGGGGATCTTCCTTCGTGAAGTAACTGCTCAAAAGTGCACAGGTGTATATGTTCTGACAAACAGGGTTGTGTGACCACAACCATAATCAAAATACAGAAAATTTCCATCACCCCCAAAAGTTCCTGTGTGCCCTTCTTGGTCAACTCACCTCCACATCCAATGCCCAGCAACCACTGATCTGTTTTCTTTCCATATAGTTTTACCTTTTCCAGAATGTCAGATAAATGTTGTCAGGCAGTACATAGCCTGTTGAGTCTCTGGCTTCTTTCCACTCACAGAATGCATGTGAGATTCAGCCACATTGTATCAGTCTGTTTTTATTACTGAGTAGTACTCCAACAAAGGTGTTGATTCATTCACCAGTTGAACGAATGCCATTTGGGTTTTCAGCTACTGGAAATCATGAATAAAGGCACTGAAAACACAACTTTTCATTCTCTTAGGTAAATACCTAGAAGTGGGATTGCTGGGTCATATTGTGAGTAGAGATTTAAAATTGTTTTCCAGGGTAGATTTATAAGACACTGCCAAACCTCCTTCCAAAATGGCTGTGCCACTCTGCCTTCCCACCAGCAAGGTATGAGAGTTGGTGTTATCAGGTTTTGTTTTTGTTTTTGTTTTGTTTTATATATTTATATATCTATTTACTTGGCTACACCAGGTCTTAGTTGCAGCACACAGGATCTTCATTGTGGCATGTGGGCTCTTAGTTTTGTCATGTGGAATCTAGTTCCCGGACCAGGGATCGAACCTGGGCCCCCTGCACTGGGAGCGTGGAGTCTTAACCGCTGGACCACCAGGGAAATCCCTGTTTTTGTTTTGAAGGCATTCTAACAGGTGTTTACTAGTACCTCATTGTGGCTTTTAGTCTCATTTCCCTGATAATGAGGTTGAACTTCTTTCATGTGCTTTGCCGCCATCTGTACATCTTAAAGTGTCTATTCAAATCTCTTGCCCATTTTTAAACTGCGTTGTTTGCATACTATTGAGTTTTAAGAGTTCTTCATATATCCTGAATATTAGTCCTTTATTAGACATATGCTTTACAAAAGTTCCCTCCCAGTCTGTATCTTTCCATTGTCTTAACGGTATCTTTGGAAGAAGAGAATTTAAAAAAAAATTTTTTTTTTTTTGGCGGTACGCAGGCCTCTCACTGTTGTGGCCTCTCCCATTGCGGAGCACAGGCTCCGGACACGCAGGCTCAGCGGCCATGGCTCACAGGCCCAGCCGCCCCGCGGCATGTGGGATCTTCCCGGACCAGGGCACGAACCCGTGTCCCCTGCATCGGCAGGCGGACTCTCAACCACTGCGCCACCAGGGAAGCTCGAATTTTAAAATTTTGATCAAGTCTGAAATACATTTTTTTTCTCTTGTGGATTGGCCTTTTGGTATCTAAGAAATCTTTGCTTGTTCCAAAGTCACAAAAACTTTCCCTTTTTTCTTCTGGAAGCTTTACAGTTTTAGAATCTAAACTTTGGCCTATAATTCATTTTGAGTTAATTTTTGTACATGGTCCAAGGTATGGGTCGAGAGGTTCATGTTTTTTGCATATGATGTCTAACTGTTCCATTATGATTTGTTGAAAAGACTATCCTTTCTCCATTGAATTGCCTTTGCACCTTTGTCAAAAATCAACTGACCATGTATGTGTGGGTCTATTTCTGTACTGTCTGTTCTATCCCATTGATCTATGTGTCTATCCTTTTGCAATACCAAACTGTCTTGATTACGGTAGCTTTATAGGAAGTCTTGAAAATCAGGCATTGCAATCTTCTAGCTTTGTTCTTTTTCAAAATTGATTTGGTTTTTCTAGGTCCTTTGCATTTCCATATAAACTTTACAGTCAACTTGTCTAAACTCTGACTAGGATGGCACAGAATTCATCAATCATTTTAGGGAAAGGGGGCATCTTAACTACATTGAATCTCTCAATCCGCAGTACAGCCCTCCATTTACGTAGCTCTTCTCTCATGCTTCCCAGCAATGTTTTGTAGTTTTCAGTGTAGAAGTCTTTACACACATTTACTCAGTTTTACTCTAAGGTATTTGATGTTTTTGAAACGATTGTAAATGGTATTGATTTTTTAATTTTTCTTTTTTTTCCTAACATATAGAAATACAATTGACCTTACATCTTGCAGCCTTGTTGAATTCACTCATTCTTTCATGCGCTGCATATATGTATATATTTATTCCCCAGGATTTTTCATAATCATGTTGTGTGCAAATACAGGTTACATTCTGGAGATAGATTACTTTGTCTGAAACTACAAAGGATAGGTGCTTTTCAATGATAAGAAAGTGTTCCAAATTTCAGGGGGGAAAAAAAAAAGCCTTGGAGAAAATTTAACTGCGTTAAGTTGAGATGGCAGATTTTTATCTCAGAGTTTTATTTCCTTCTCTTGTTAGATTAACGCCCTCTTACAAGGAGGGTGGGAGGCTGTTTCGCTGCATGGCAGTGGGATGCGGTCATCCGGGCATTCGGGTGGACGGGACAACCTACACACAGCTTCAGTTACTCCTTCTATACATCGCCTCTTTCTCCGGTGGTGTCAGTGTTGGCAACAAGCCTGCAGAACACCAGCAGCCCAGGGAACGAAGCAGACGTCTTAGTGCCTCTCCACCCTCTATCACCTGGATATTTACCATAAGCTTCTGATAATAAGATCTCGGTGGGCCTTGTAAACAAACTTTGGATTTCACATGTGATTTTTCAAAGAGCTCCAGGGAGTGGGGCTGTTAATAGCACTTTTTCCACCAGCACAGGAGGCACGTGATAAAGTCTCAATTACAGGTAACCAATAATCCAATGACAATAAACACATAGCAGTGTTTGAAATGTAAAAACTGAAAACACCCTTGTTGAACAGGAAGGCAGCATCAAGTTCACCAAGTTTATGGCTCAATTACTGAAGTCCACAAAAACAAGGAAACAGATCAACTGATGAAAGACTTGACAAGGGATTGGGTTTTAAATGTATTTCTGCCCCCATCTGATTTTTTTCCATCCTGCAATCTTATACAATTTGACTAACGTCCTCAGTCAGATCTATGGTATCAACCACTAGGATCTGTTTGAAGTTAATGATTGCCTCCATCACAAAAATCAAGTAATTACTTATCATGCTAGTGTGTCTGCCCAATAGCCTCACATGTGATTTCTCTATTATGAGGCAGTGAGACTATATATGTATGTGCATTTGTGTGTTATATATATAATTTTTTTAACAGAGAAATAACTCTAGAGCACTCCGCTGCCATTCTATCAAATGCAAGGCAAGTGATTGCTGAGTTCCCAATTACGTTCAACCTTAAATCACACTGCTTGGTCTGGTTGTATATCCAGCCCTACAGGGAGTTGTGCAAAGGCATATATTTGGCAAGCTTTCAAAGCACGGCTACAAAACACGTGCTGAAGAAAATGATTGAAAATATTAAGAAAGCGGTCATTTATTTTAGAAAGCCTGTTCATGTGAGACAATACGCTGCTTCCCAGAATAGGCTCCATCCATCAGGAAAACACTACAAGCCAGCACACCCTGGCTGGGGCCTGAGGCTCAGCCACTACACTGCCATGATTATGATTCATCACCCTCGGTGCATCTAAGATGGATAAGCGGGCTGGCCACGCTTCCACGATGGCGGCCGAGCTGTCCAGGGTGGCAGACCCTCCCCCACCCAGATGATCTCAGGGACCCTAGAAAACCACCTGGTTCTCCCTGTGGATCCTCACGAGAGCACTGAGGCACAGAAGAGGGATGGAAGGCCTGAGCACCTTGGTGCTGGGTCTAGATCAGTTACTACTCCATTAAGAGATAACAGTTCAGGGCTCCCCTGGTGGCACAGTGGTTGGGAGTCCGCCTGCCGATGCGGGGGACGCGGGTTCGTGCCCCGGTCCGGGAGGATCCCACATGCCGCGGAGCGGCTGGACTTGTGAGCCATGGCCACTGAGCCTGCGCCTCTGGAGCCCGTGCTCTGCAACGGGAGAGGCCACAGCGGTGAGAGGCCCACGTACCGCAAAAAAAAAAAAAAAAAAGAGAGATAACAGTTCAAACAAAACAAACCAGGGCTCCATGGCAACCAAGTACCTGTTGTCAACCAGGAGGTCTGCTATGTGATAAGAGGCCAGTGGCCCTTCTAGGGATCAGGCTAGCTGGGCCAGTTAACCTTGGCCAACTGAAGTAGAGGAGAGTCCATCTGAGATGAGACTCGGGAAGTCTCTTTCCAGTGTCTTCCCTGAACTCCCCCTGGAAACCTTCTGTACCACGCTGAGGGGCCAACCCACAAGCCAATTCCACCCAGAATAACTGTTCCCAATGACGAGCCCATTTTCTCACTGTCTGTGAGCTCTAACTTATATGCCTGAAAGAGAGAATTTATAACCTCTCCTTCCATCACTCCGACCTGAGGAATGGGCAACAGATGAATCTTGTAAAGTATACATAATGATTAGTTTCCTCTAGATCAGGACATACTAAAATTTAACAAATATTTAAGTCTCTCAACCAACTTTAAGAAACATTTAGGGACTTCCCTGGTGGCACAGTGGTTAAGAATCCGCCTGCCAATGCAGGGGACACGGGTTCGATCCCTGGCCCGGGAAAATCCTACATGCTGGGAAGCAACTAAGCCCGTGCACCACAACTACTGAGCCTGCGCTCTAGAGCCCGCGAGCCACAACTACTGAGCCTGCACACCTAGAGCCCGTGCTCCGCAACAAGAAAAGCCACCGCGATGAGAAGCCCGCGCACCGCAAGGAAGAGTAGCCCCCTCTCGCCTCAACTAGAGAAAGCCCGCGGGCAGCAACAAAGACCCAGCGCGGCCAAAAACAAATTAATTAATTTATCTATTTAAAAAATAATAAGAAACATTTAATGAGCCAACCACAGTACCAAGGCAAGGAACATAGAACTGCATCTTACTAACTGAACCACTGGAATCTCAGCTTTCCTAAGGCAACCACTTTGAATCGGTGGGGGGTTTCAGATACCACTAAACACAGCGTCTGCAATGAAGACGGAAGTTACTGGCTGGTGGACAGCCAGAAATGTCTGCAAATATCTAAGACAAGAGAGGACATACCAGAAAAAGACAACCAAGCAGTTCGTGAGCAGGAAATCATTTAGGCTCTTTTAAGGGTTAGAAAGGAGAAATGAACAATGGTAAATGAGTGCTTTTCCCTTGCTAACATCCAAGGCCAGGGAAATATGGCCAGTGAAATGCAACCAGTGTGTCCATCAAGAAGGGCCAGCCTCACTTATTCAAGCTGGATCAGACGGCCCTGTCTGCTTCATTTTCAAACAAATAACAAGGAGCACACACACTGTCAAGTGTACCATACACACTAATTTCTAATAAGCCACATGGGAAAGTCACTGCCCTTCAAATACTTAACGGGATTATTGACCACTAGTAGCCAGGTATGTATGGGAATAGGTTTAGAGTATTCAGTTGACTAAGCCAGCATGTTAATTTCAAAAGCAATCAACCAAAGGGTCGAATCAGGAAAGCGAGACCATTTAAGAGTATGCAGTGGATGGTTTCTAGTGTTTGTTATCAGAGAAAAGTGGCTCCAGTGGAGACAGGCTTACTGAGTGTTCGGTAACTAGGAAACCAATGACTGACAGGCACTCCCAACTCCTCTCCCTGCGACCAGCTGACCCTAAACACACACCAGCAACTCATGGTGGGAACACTGCCTGCTGTGCTGCCCACTTCTTACAAACAGGACCCTCCATAAACTGGTCAAAACCCCTCTTCCAGCCCTATCTACCCACCTTCATCTCACATGTCTCAATCCTGCACAGGCCAGGCAAGCCGGGAGCAGGCAGTCAAGTGCCTTGACTTGAGTGCGTGAGGCTCCGTCACACGTGGAAGGGGGAGACTGTCTTAAGCCGAGTCCAATGAGCTGACGCTCGAAAACGACTCAGCCCTCCTGCTCAAGGGCTCTGTCCACAGGTCTGAGCGCCAAAAAGGTCCATTTCACTACAAATCATCTGAGAAGTTACTGTTTCTTTCATACAGCCTAACCACTGTAACAACGTGCTGATCAAGGTAGCAGCAAGAATGGAAAGCTGCACAGGGGAGATTTTGCTTAGCAGACGGGTCTCCTGGGCTCTACAACCCAGTCCCCAACTAGCGCATTTGAGACCAAAGTAAATGCTTCAATCACCAGCATGGAATGGCGTGATATAGCTGAGATTCAGTGAGCTGGAAATATGATTCTTTTCTCCCTGAGGAAGGTGAACGTGAAGGGTTCAATTAACTACTTCCAGGCACTGTCACCAACTTTCTAGGTATCAGCAGACTTACCACATTTTCCTCCTAAAAATCTGAGATGTCTCCAGGAGGAAAAACCAAGGAAGCAAAAAGAAAGCTCCCCACCAAAGTTTAGATTTCTGCAAATATCGGTATCTTAGCAGATTCGTTCCCTCACCCCAGAATGAAGGTTGAACATAGCGTCCCCATCACGCTCCTAAGAAACACGCCACAGGAGAAAACACAGAAAATGAGGCCTGGCTTTCAAGCTGGGTGCAAGTGAGTTCACATTCAGCCTCCGGCAAGGGAGGCAGCGCCGCCCTGTCCCACGGCCCCAGCAAAGACGCAGAGCACCGCTGGGGGGGCGCCCACTGAGAGCCAAGAATGCCGGCAACATGAACTCTTCATGGGCGGGGGCAACCACATTCACATCCTCCTCAGGACACAGGCCCATTCTGCTGAAGCACAGCCATTCCGTGAATCCCGGAATGCCAACTTTCAATGTCTAAAGGCAAGGTTTACAGCAGTGTTTCCTCAACGGTTCCCCAAAGGACTTCAGGACTGTCCTTCTAGGGGCCCAGTTATACCAGGTCAGCGCTCCCCTAGGACAGCAGTGATCTCCGGGGTTCCTCGCCTGCATCCACTTTATCAGTGATGATCTGTGCACACGTACAGTCACTTCTAGCTGCTGGGAATACAGCTGAGGAGACAAGGTCCCTGCCCTAAAAGAGCATGCATTCTAGTGGGGTGGGGAGGAGAGAAGGAAGGAAAAGAAAGATAAAACATTCCAGACAGTAATAAATGCTATTAAAAACACACACACGAAACCTGCCAGATGACAGAATGAAGGGGGACTATGCTAGATTGGGTTGACCGGGAAGGGCCTCTCTAGGAAGATGACATTTGAGGGGAGACCTGAATGGCATGAAGAAGCCAGCATAGCAAGAGGGGGAGGAGGGGAGGGCATCACGCAGAAGAAACAGCCAATGGGAGAGAAGCACACTTGATGTGTTCCGGGTACAGGCAGCGTCAGTGTGCCCAGGAGGAGGGCAAACGGTGGGAAGTGTGAGCCATGGCAGGACCAGACCACGAAGGCCGACTGTACATCACACGGATGGAAAGTCACCGCAGGGTTCAAGCAAGCTAGTGACCTCATCCTGATTACATTCTGAATAACTCACCCGGGCCCCGCCCAGGGAGCCGAGGAGTCCACCCGGGAAAAGGTGATGGATGTCCAGGCAAGGAAAACGAAGGATGCTTGGACTCGGGAGGTACCCGTGGAGACGTGCAAAGCAGAACACGTCCTGGAAGGAGAACCGAAGGACCTACAGATGGAGTCCACGTTTGGGTTGAGGGAAAGGGCAGAATCAAGGACACTCCTGAGCCTCTGGCTTGAAGCACTGCTGGGTTTGGATGTCAGCCCTCGTCTTCACTTTCACAAGTATTCTCCAGGCTCTTTCCACCAACAGTGAACTTCAACCCTCACCAGCCACCTTTTAACAGTGGACAGAGAATACTGCACCCCCTGCAAAACTGAAAGGCAGACTTGGGAACTAATACTTATAATCATGCTCCAAAATGAAAGGTAAGTTCCAGCCTAAGGGAGGCCTGACGAGAGTCCAGAAGAAGCTGCCCGAGCTACTCACCCGACTCCGCCCGCGACACCACCCTCTGGACCGGGAGACTCTGCTTCCTGGCTCTGCCCAGGCCTTCCAGACGAAGAGCTGCTCACGGAGCATTTTCAGCTTCCTTTAACCAGGCTTTTAAAAACAGATACTTTTTCTACCCTAAGTTTGTCACCATTTAAAATGTTGTACTGGTTAGTGGTAATTATGTAAATGCAAGCAGCCATGTCTACTTTTAAAAGGGAACCCCATTTTGCATTCTTACATCCTGAAATGTTTAAAATAGCTAGTCCAGTGATGTTTTCACTTTAGTCGAACCGTTTGTGTGGATTTAAATACAGGTTCAGCAGAAACCAAAGCAAGTCACACATTTACTTTCTATTAAACATCTAAATCAGAAGATTAAAAGCCTATTTTACATTTAACAGAAAGAAGCCGTCAAATCAGCAAAGCAACAGCCTCACCGTATTTACTGCCAAGCAGGGCTGAGGTTTGAGAGGTAATCAATTTCGGAAGGGAGGGATGGGTTTCTTTAAACTCTTCAAAAAAGGAAAAATACATGTGAGCAAACCTTTAATTACAGTAACTTTCAAAGAACCTACAAAGCCTTTATTCTTTCCAAACCTAATGCTTTTTAAAGGCAACTCTTGCCCCTTAATTCCACATGAAATATTCAGTATAGCATAATTAAATTTTATTCCACGCTATTTTTGTTGGATTCATGGAAATAAGAGGGTGGTAGCATCTTTTAAAACAAACTTCCCAGCAACTTCACTTTCACAGCGAATGGCTGGTTCTCAAAATTGAATTTAAAATGCAAACCCCACTCCAAATGCATATTTCAGTCCAGGACAGACAGGTGGGTTGTAACACCCAACCTGCAAAGAAACGACTGCCCCCTCCTCCACTCACTAAACTGTGTGTGCCACAAGGTACCTCTGAACACAGATCTCATTTCTCAACATGTAAATACCGGGGCCTTGTTTAGTTCTTCATATGAATCTATCCGGTGGGTAAAGAAAACAGAAAGAAAAAAGACAGGGAAAGAAGCACCCATCTGTGGCAGAAAGACGTGTAATCTCAATAACTATTTGGATAACTGGATCATTTGTGGGCAGTGGGCTTGATGTTTTTGATCATTATTGTAACTTACATAACCAAAATCTTAATCTCTTTTCCAATCAGTGTCAGTAAGCTACAAGTGGACACAAATCATCTCTCTCTCAGACTGGTGACCCAGGTCACAGGACTCAAAGAAAGAAAAGTGGTAACACACTTGTCGAGTGATCCACAGCAAAGTCCACCAGCCACAGGAAGCCTGGGACCCCATCTCGTCTGACTTTCTGGCATCAGTCCCATGGGAGCCCCCCCGATGGGACAAAATCCTAGTAAAACATGCATCTCCCCCATAATGTGCACAGGAAGCTAAAGTCTTCACTTTACATTTTCCAAACATATCAATAGGGACCATCTCAGATCAATGGTGACCCAACCTCTCAGTCCAGCCAGACCATCCCATTTGTTCTATAACTTCCTAAAAGGCACCAAACCTAAAGAGGGTAACCAAAACAATGAAAACAAAGATTTATCAAGTGACATCCGACATTGCTGTAAGACAGCAGTGTATCCACCCAGGCTAGAGGCCATTAGAAAAGCCACTGGGGATTTATCCCGGATGCTGCTCCAGAATCCTGAGCTGCCAGGCTAGAACCGGGCAAGCACCTGGATGCTCTGTCAGCTTAAAACAATTTCTTTAAAAAGATGGTTCTTAATGAGACTGTGAGAACCTCAAAAGATTAAAATGTATCTTAAAATAATAAAAATGTGTCTTAATTCTTACACTTGACTTTGGCTTTGTAGATTCGTCTACTTTATTGATTTTAAAAAAGACCACCGGGCTTCCCTCGTGGCGCAGTGGTTGGGAGTCCGCCTGCCGATGCGGGGGACGTGGGTTCGTGCCCCGGTCCGGGAGGATCCCACGTGCCGCAGAGCAGCTGGGCCCGTGAGCCATGGCCGCTGAGCCTGTGCGTCCGGAGCGGCCCGCGTACCGCAAAAAAAAAAAAAAAAAAAAAAAAAAAAAAAAAAAAAAACAAACACCACCCACCAAACTCAGCCAAGTGATCAGTGAGAACTTAACAGCCTGGGAAAAGCTGCCACTACAGCCACCAATGGGTTCCTCTGAACTCATGGTTCCAGAAGGGTTAAAATGAGCTGATAAAAATAGAGACCTAACCAAAGCCAAACAAACGTACGTGACGACAAAATTAAATTTTTAAACCACAGAAACAGGTATTCGAATTTAAAGCATCTACCCCACAATATTTGCAAAAACAATTTTTTGAGACTCATTTTTGTTTTCTGTTCAGATCTAAATGTTTAAATAAGACGTCTGCTAGCTTTCAAAAAACCTGGCCCATTTATCACTTTTTCGAACTACATCATCTTCCCATTCAAATATCTCAGTGACTCTTGTAGGAAAGATGCTGCTCGTGTCCCTAATGTCAAGGTGTCTCTGCAGTACAGGGTGTACCCAAAGATCACAAACAGGATGCCGCCTCAGAAGAAGCTGCAGTTATACTGGGGCCTGTGGAAGCTCGGTGACGGCACAGACCAGTTATTTCTGCTGAAGGCACAGCATAGGGAGACTCTGTTAAATCAAGCCTAATATTGCTGATTTCACAATACTCAGTAAGGATCTGGGCTGAAACAAAATACATCAACTGTCAATTAAGTATTGAAGAAGTGTTTTGCATATTAAAAGCACAAATATCACTGGGGTGGAAGTTGGCCAATTTAAACGGGGGAGGAAAGGAGCATTTTCACAGCCACATCCTTGCAGGAGTACCAGGCAGACATGGGCTGGAGGGGCTCAGTCTATATCTGCAGGATGCCTCTACTGAACTTCAACTCCAACTCTTGCTATGTGACCTCAACCAGGGGTGACAAGGCTTTCCCTGCCTCTTTCTCGGGGTTGTTAAGAAACCAAATAACATGTCTGTGAAATCATTTGCTTAACCGTAAAGGCACATAAAATTGGAGTTGCTGATATTCTGGGTTTATATAATAATGCTAATTATAGGTTACTGATATATTAAAACTAGCCAGTGAACTTTTAACTGGGAAACCCAGCAAGTTTCTTCCTGTATTTCTGAATATTAGAAATATTGGGGGATTAGGGGAGGGGGGGACTGAAAATGCATGTGCTTCTACCTTGACTTAAACTGATGGTGTGAGAAGTAGCCCTCAGACTGCAAAAATGCCCAGCTGAAATAATGACATAAACTGCCTATTTCGTCTTTCCTTTGGTTGCACAGCTCATTAACTGCATAAACAGGGAAACTATTTAGGTGTTAAGATCCTGGAAAATCAAAGAAGGTATTCTGATGTCAAACGGTCACAGACATGGACCAACATAAAAACACAAAGAGGGTTTGGAAGCAAATGCCACATCTACAGCAAAACTCAGGTATTCAAGGCCATCATTTCAGCCTTAGCAAAGCAGTGAATTGGCACTTACAGCCTAATTTGATCAAAGTTCACAGGGATTATACATGAAAAGTTATCAGGAAAACTCAACAGTATAAAAGTGAGGCTTGCAGGAAAAACTAGGTAAGGAGTATATGAGAACTCTGTACCATTTTTGCAACTTTGCTGTAAATATAAAACTATTCCAAAATTAAAAGTTCATTTTTCGAAATGATCTGTTAAATTTAAAAAGGGGGGAGAAGCTTGCTTTTGAGGAAGAAAAGGAAGCTAACATATTTAATAGCACTCTGTGCAGTTCAATGTAAGACTTTTTCACATATCAACTAATTTCAACCTCACAACCATCTCTTGACACAGGTTAGAATCAGCAGCAGCAGTCCTACCTGACATCTAAAGAAACTCATAAAAGAACAATCTTCCCAGGGGATCCCACAGTTCTTCAGAGGTGGAGGTGGGATCCAGTTCCTGGTCCGCCTGACCACAAAGCCCAAAGCCCAAAGCGTAACCAGGTCTGGCCAGGGGACCTAAGTGGGAATGGGGGTGCTGCCCACTAGGGAAGATGGAAACGGGACACGGACGTCCACGTAATACTAATCTACTGGGCAGGCTCATCTCAGCCGTACCAGTGAGTCACCCAAAGGCCATCAGTCCAGGAAGTGACATGGTCCCCTCCTTGAGAAGGCAAGTTAAGAGATACATCTAAAAATGGATGTCCTGGTGCCCCGTGGAAAACCTTGACGTTGGTATACCTTCTTACAGCAAGTTCACCTGAAAATGTTTTCAACCCAGAAATCGACCCACAAGCTAAGCTTCTAAAGAAGGCTCCCTGGGTACTTCCCTGATGGCAGCAGTGGTTAAGAATCCACCTGCCAATGCAGGGGGACATGGGTCTGAGCCCTGGTCCAGGAAGATCACACATGCCGCAGAGCAACTAAGCCCGTGCACCACACCTACTGGGCCTGCGCTCTAGAGCCCACGTGCCACACCTGCTGAGCCCGGGCGCGACAACTATTAAAGCCCGCGCATCGAGAGCCCGTGCTCCACGACAAGAGGAACCACCACAGTAAGAAGCCCACGCACTGCAACGAAGAGTAGCCCCCGCTCGCTGCAACTAGAGAAAGCCCGCGCGCAGCAACGAAGACCCAATGCAGCCAAAAATAAATAAATAAATACATTTATAAAAAAATAAATAAATAAAGGAGGCTCCCTGAAAGGCTGTTTCTAGTGAACTCAGGGCCACAGCTCCACGGAATAGGAAACTGACAAGCACCACACACGTGAAAAATACAAAATCACAGGTGGGCATAAACCAACCACCATGCAACTTCTCAAAACCCACCAAAAGGAAAGCTCAGAAATAACCAATTATAAGGTGGCTCCCCTTTAGAAGAGCCATCTGAAGGCTCATGGGTCACCCTCTCTGCCTGATGTCCTGTGTGCCACCAGAGGGCACTAACTCATGTAATCGCTCTTGAAATTCTGAAGTCACACATTTTGAACTGCAGGAATGTTGAATGAAAGCTAAATTTCAAATTAATGAAAGGACAAATTTGATACGGGCTTTAAGGACTTGGTAGTCATAAATTTCAATTTAATTCCGTAAAACTTAGAAGTACACATATGACGCAGCAGAGTAGGCTAAAAACAGTAAGTTAACCAACTCTTCAGATTTATGAAAATAATGGATTTCAAAATAGAGCTAAGAGTTACACATTTGCTCCTGCATCTTTTGTCACTGGGGCTGTCGTTTGTATAACATGTCCCAGCAGCTCTGACGTGTACACAAAAGAGCACAAAGAAAAACACTTCACTTCTTCGTTGCTTTAAAAAGCCACTCTTCATTGAATTACCAGTGGACACGTACCATAATAAAATTATAGTAGTTTATTATGCATGATTAAAACATGATTTAATCTTTTGTATGAAAATCCCTGTAAGAATAAATAGCGAACATTTACCGGTGCTCATTACGCCCTAGGTTGCTATTCTGAGTACATTACACTTATTTAATACAACATCCCTCTGAGAGGCTATAAAACTCTATTTTAGTAAAAAGTTCAAACTTGCATTTCTTGAAGGCAATCAAGAATTTTTCTTTACATTTGTGTCTTCCACCGATGATTTATTTGTCCACAAGACTATAAATTCAGACTTGTGAGTTCTGCTTCATTAACCCCCTTCTGCAATTATTTCTTCACCCCAGAATTCACACTTCTTACACTTCCATGCGACGATAAGATTACATCAAGAGTTCAGTGATCAGTTTAATGAAAAATGCATTATGCCCTGAAAGGGGTTTTGTTTTGCTTTGTGGTACATAAAAATCATAAAAATCTTGGCTTTTCACACTTAAGTTAAAAGGAACTGAAACATATTTACTGTTTGATCAGAAATGCTGGTTACTTCTCTGTGTGACATAAAATGCCAGCTCAATTGGTCCTGCTTTTTCTGCTTTTAGTTGATTCCTTCAGTGTCCAATAAATAACTGAAGTTTACACTGAAATGGACAAAATTGGACCAATAAAATACGCTACACCTGAAAAGAAGTTTCAGTCCTTTAGACAATTCGTCACGAGCTGGTGCCACAAATAAACTCACCTTGAGGCAACAGCCCCCATCACAGGGTACTGTCTCCTTGGTTTTGTTTTTGCGGGAGAGAGAGAGGGAGGGAGGGAGGAGGGAGGGAGGGAGGGAGGGAGGAAGGAGGAAGGAGGGAGGAGGGAGGGAGGGAGGGAGGGAGGGAGGGAAGGAAGGAAGGGAGGGAAGGAAGGAAGGGAGGGAAGGAAGGAAGGGAGGGAAGGAAGGGGGCAAAGAGGGAGGGAGGGAGGGAGGATGGAGGGAGGGAGGGAGGGAGGAGGGAGGGAGGGAGGGAGGGAGGGAGGAGGGAGGGAGAGAGAGAGGGAGGGAGGGAGGGAGGGAGGGAGGGAAGGAAGGAAGGGAGGGAGGGAAGGAAGGGGGCAAAGAGGGAGGGAGGGAGGGAGGGAGGAGGGAGGGAGGGAGGGAGGGAGGAGGGAGGGAGGGAGGGAGGGAGGGAGGAGGGAGGGAGGGAGGGAGGGAGGAGGGAGGGAGGGAGGGAAGGAACCACCTCCTCAAAGAACAACATCTTCAAGAACAACATGGGTATTCCAGCCTATGCCAACACACAAAGAATAAAGATGGAGTCCCTGTCACATTCATGAAGGTAATCTGGAACAAAAGTACTCTGTTACTAATATCTAAATAAATACCTTCAAGTTCCCTCTGTATCTTTGTTAATGCCCATTTGATCTAGGAAATATTTTGGTTTACCTTGTTTACTTGATGCCAAATTTTATTCTCTTAAATGATTAAATATCAAGAAAAGATTTTAATGTCTGCTTATTTTCTACCTCCCTATTTTCTTTTTTTTTGTTTTTTTTTTGCGGTACGCGGGCCTCTCCCGTTGCGGAGCACAGGCTCCAGACACGCAGGCTCAGCAGCCATGGCTCAAGTGGGCCTAGCAGCTCCGCAGCATGTGGGATCTTCCCGGACCGGGGCACGAACCCGTGTCCCCTGCATCGGCAGGCAGACTCTCAACCACCGCGCCACCAGGGAAGCCCATACCTCCCTATTTTATTTTTCAATGTTTCTTTCTAGACTCTCATTAGATGTCTTGATATTAAAATATTCCAGACATGACTCATGTTTTTCTTGCATCTGTTTCTTCATCAGGAGGCATGGATACCATAACATGTAGTAAGTTTTATAATTCATAATTCCAAGTCCTGATGTGCTCTTATGAACACCCTCTACTAGTCTGACAGTCATTTCAATCACAACAAAATTTTTATATTTCTCCCCAAATTTCACTGCTTTATCATTTTTAGAAGTCATGTATAAAAGGCAAATTAAAAGGAAAACGTTCAGGAAGGATGCAGTGCTAGGTGACCCATTGGGCAGCATTTATTTAGACTCCACGCTGTGCAGGCTCTGTCCTACGTGCTGGGGACACAGGGTAGACATGACAGAGGCCCTGCTCTCATGGAGCTTCCATTCTCCCAGGAGTCAGACCAACAAACAGACTGTTGCTCTTACAAAAATAGCAGCTCGCTAAGGGGACCGAGAGTGGCATCTGGGCATATGGGTGGTCACAAGGCCTCTGTGACCAGGTGGCATGTGGACAGAGACCCCCTCTACCTGAGCTAGGTCAGGCCAGAGATCTCCTTCATAATAACTCTGGATGAAGCAAGACTGGGTCACTTTAATCTTTTTAGTAACATTCAGTTCAAATTAATTTCAGGTTTTGAGTACAATTAATTCACTAATAGAATTGTCTTGAAGCCAGATATGGAGCTGGCAGGATGGCAAAGCTCTCCCTACGAATTCTGCCAGCTTTCATTCCAATATGTCAGCCCTCACGGCTCCAGCTCTGTGGATCTCTCTTCTTGCTGCGCCCATGAACAAGTGTGTGGTGAGAGCCTGAAATAAATAAGTGTAAAATGGGTCAAGACCGTCGCTTCTATTTCTGTTTTTAACTGAAGAAAGTTTGCCCCATTTCCAGAGGCAGAGAGAAGAGACCTCTGGGTAAAGGCAAACTAAAGTATATGTTAAACGTATATATACGTATGTATATGTACATGCATATATGTACATATATGTTCCCACACATCTGACTTATTTCTCTACGGTAACTCAAAATTGGTTCTTTTACAGCCGTTCTTTTCGTAATCATTACAGCATAACTTTCATTGGGTTGCAGGTTGTATCTTTAAGAGGCCACAAAACTTTTGTAAAGGATCAAATTAAAGGTTTGAAGATGATCAAGGTTCAGATTCAATTAACATTAATTTTAGAAGAATTTTTTACTGACTATGCATATTCAGTAAACTACTTAAGTTTTTGTTTTGTTTTTTTCTAACATAGCATCCCGGGGGAGTCATTATGTACAATCAGCTCTCTAATTCAGATTAACGTGTCTAAGTACACATTGATATAACAGAACACAATGTTTCGAGAGGCTCCCCTGCTAGAGACTATTAGTTGAAGCACAGGACTAAAAAGGTGAACTTCTTAAACTGAATTCCAAGCACTCCCAATCGTTACTTCCTAGGCCAGTTTCACAGGTTAGAAAAATACAGGATTTCAAAGGATACAGAATAAGGAAACGGACTACCAGTTGCTAATTATGTAAGATCCCAATAATAAGCCATAGGTGATTTCTACAGTCCCCTTAAAATTACCCAAATGCACACTGATGGTGAAGGAAAGCCTCAGATCTGTTTTCTCGAATCTGTCTCTCATTTACAACCCCTTGCTTAGGTACTCTTGGGGGGAAGAGCCATAAACTAAGTGATTTGGGGTAAGACACTGAACACTGTACCAATGAGTCTTACAGGGCAAGTTGGGAACGCATGGTGTTCTGGGGGGAGTGATGCTGTCTGATTTGTTTTTTGATTTTGCGACTGATTTCCAACCAGTCCTCAAATTGACTGAATATTAGCATGACCATTGAATTCCAATGAATCGAGGTAAGTAAAAAAGAACCATCATATTCAGGCACGTGTCCAATGCTCAGAAGACAGTCGATTTCACAAGCCTTGAAGGCGTCCTAAAAAGGACACATTACAAAAAGAAAAGAGCTTCTTACAAGGGAAGCTCTCGTGACATTTCTATCTATTTCCCTAGGTGCTATTCAATTAAATAATTAGTTAAGACAGCAGAACAACAGATGGAAGGTTTCAAGGCGATCAAATGTAAATTTTATATATACATATATGTGTGTGTGTGTGTGTGTGTGTGTGTATATATATATATATTTTTTTTTTTTACCATAACGTGATTGTCTCTATGGAATCAGACAGCAGTTTCTGACTTGTTTTCTATTGCTCTTTGCCCATCTGCTTTCTGCTACCAAAATTTTAAGATGTGTACCAACAAAAACAGTATCTATTCTCTTCCCTCAAAACAGTTATTAAGTGTACCTCTTTGGCTTGAAGGTACATGACCACAGTGTGTCACCTGCCCCATTCAGCCACCCACAACTACATGCAGATGCTGGGCTGGGTGCTATGGAAAAAGAAATAGGTGAGGCCCAGCACCTGCTCCAGACTCACAGTTTCGTGAATTAAAGATGCCGATAAAGAGAGAAATTACAATACAAGGTGGCAAGGGCCCTCAGAGGGATGGAAAGCAGTGCCCACGGTAAGAGTGAACCAACAGGTCAGGCTGTGCAGAAAGGGTGTGTGGAGAAGTGACAGCTGGGCTGGCGTCTAGAAGGAACTTCTGCGAGATAAAGCAGATCTGGGGAGGAAGGGCCAGGGGAGAGAAAGAAACAGCACGTGTGAGGGACAGAAGTGTCCGGCAGTGGGGGTGAGGTGAGAGGTGGCTGGTGCAGGCGTGCTGGGCTGTGGGCTCTGGTATTTCTCTCCCTGCACCTACATCTACATCCAGAGACGGGGGCATCAGGTTAATGAGTACGTTACTAGTAAGGGCAGATGCAGATGACAGTGCACAGAACCATCCAGAGAGCTGGCGTGCGTGTGGGGTCTCTGCACCCTGAGGAGGCAGGAGGGGCAGGAGCTTGCCTACTGCAGGCCAGACACCTGCCTTGGCTGAGGTTACACCGACTACGTGGTTACAGCTTAAATTTCAGCAGTAAAGTTCTGAAGGAATAAATTACAAATTTAAATGCTACACTCTGGATTTTTTGAGGCTAGACTTATAACAAGAGCACGCTAGCGACCCACGTCTAAATTTTTAAAAAATGAACAGATGTCCAAATGCTCACCTTCCTGGTCTCCTCGACACGCTGACCTTCACTTTCTAAGAAATCAGGATTGTGTGTGTAGCAAATTAAGTAATTACGCTAACGATGATTTTAAAAAGCTAATCCTTTGGTTCTCTAACGTAACGTGTTATAATTTACAAGTGGCATCATAAAATAGCTCTTCTTTTGCTGGGATACATTCCAGTCCATTCGTCATAAAGATGTGTGTGTAAAGGAGTGACTTTATAAGTAAAATACCACTTACTGGGGAGGAAAACCTCAAAACAAACGGCAATTAAGCCATTAACGTTCTTTTAATTTCTTGCTTAACTTCCAGCTTTTGGTATTCATTTCCCCGTCAGATGGAAACATTTGAATTAGAATAGAGTTTAACAAAACTTATATAATGAGTAAGCTTTCATTATTACTAAATTGTGTTTACTGAGTTTTTTCTTTCCTGTGACTACAATGGGCGAGAAGGCCGTCATACTTAAAAGATAAACTTAAAATATAAAAGTGCACAGTCAGGGACCAAGCGGATTCTCTGTGATACTGAGGGCATTACTGAAGTTGGGATGCTGAAAACACAGACTACCAGGTAGACCCCGCTTCCTCGTGATGTCAGCTCACATGGAATCAACAAGCAACGACGCCCTCAACACTAAGTCATCCAAGGGCATATGGTTCACAAATGCTCGGCTCAAAGTGGGCTCCCCCTAATTTGGGGGCTGATAGGACTTTTGAGGATTTGGGGGTTAATCTTAATACAGAAAACAAACTAAAGGGAACCTAAAGTAATTTCAACTTGATAAAGGGACAGAATCAGGGTAGCCATTCACCTTTTCCCCGGGGGGTTCATTATTGGTATGGGAAGTATTAAGAGCGTGTGCTGCTGAGGTATCCTGTTTACTCTTTCCAAACAGTTCATCACTTTCCCTAGCCTACAAGGCTAAAAAATAGCTTTCTGACCTCACCTTCAATGTTGATTAACCTTTAAAGACACACTGTGGATCAAAGCCTATACACACACACACACACACACACACACAGAGGCATACCTCGTTTTATTGCACCTCACAATATCGCGTTTTTGACAGATTGGAAGGTTGGTGGCAGCCCTGTAACAAGCAAGTCTATAAGCACCATTTTTCAAACAGCATTTGCCTACTTCACGTCTCTGTGTCACGTTTTGGTAACTCTTGCGATATTTCAAACTTTTCTATTATTATTCTACGATCTTTGATGCTACTCTTGCAAAAAGATTACAACTCGCTGAAGGCTTGATGATGGTTAACATTTTCTAGCAATAAAGTATGTTTTTAATTAAAGTATGTTCCTTGTTTTTTAGACATAATGCTATTATTGCACACTTAACAGAGTACAGTATAGTGTAAACATAACTTTTAAATGCACTGGGAAACCAAAAAAATTCATGTGACTCTCTTTACTGCATTATTTAATTTATTGCACTGGTCTGGAACCAAACCCACAGTATCTCTGACGTCTGCCTGTACACACACACACACACACACACACACACACACACACACGTATGTGAAGTCTTTGCATAATAAAAGGCTGACCACGCCTGCCTTTTAAAAGCATCAGACGGCAGGCAGGTTCTGTATACTCTATTACATGGGACTGCCTCAAAGCTACTAAATGTGGGCTTCTGCAGGGATTCAAACACATTTAGCATTGTTAAATACAATTAATAGAATTTGAGGAATGTGAAGATTATGCCAAATTAAAGATAGGAATCTAAAGGATAAAAGTCAAAACCCCAGTGAAAAGTTGCCATTTGGTGGAGATCCTGCAAAATTACGGCCTTGTGTTCTGATGTTTTCTGTGACTCAGAATTCTTGCCTCAAGCCCCTAATTCCAAGGAGTTACCACTTGGATCTGACTTGAGGCAAGAACAATCCCTCAGAACCTCACAGATGCTTTGAGAAGTGTAACGGGATCAGGGGCAGAAGGGCTCCTTGGTGGGTAGAAAGTTAGAGCAGAGGCCACTGCAGCAGCAACCCTACCAACAGCCCCGGTCTCCCTCTCCTGCCTCTCCGACCCTGCTCGTCTCATCAGGACCATAAGTGGTTTCAGATCCGCACAGACAATCCTTCACAAACCCTGGCCTCCCTGTTCCTTAACCCAATGCCCCCCATACCCTTGGACTGTATTTCCACGATCATTCCCAAGACCTACGCTGTCCGGTATGGTAGCCACAAGCCACACATGGCTATTGAAATGTGCCTGGTCTGAACTAAGATGCTTTGGAAGCATAAAATCCATATCAAATGTCAAAGATGTAGTACAGAATAAAGGCAAAATATCTCAACAGTTTTTATATTAATTACATGTTCACATAATACATGGGGCTAAAGAAAATATATTATTAAAATTAATTTCGTTTGTTTATACTTTTTAAAAATATGGGTCCTAGAACATTACAAATTACACGTGCGGCTCCATTATATTTCTACTGGACAGCACTGCCCTAGACCTTGATGTTAACCGTAACTGCACCCCTTGGTGATACCAGATTGAAGCATCCCACTCTCTGACTGTCCCTACGCCAACAATTCCATGGCCCCACTCCTCGAGTCCAGCGACCCCAGGGCTTCTTGTTGCCCCTCGTCTCCCTCGTGCTCCACTTTTGCTCCCGGCCAAGCTCAGAGTCCACTGCCCACCGTCACATCAGTGCTCAGCTCCCTTGCCCCTCCCTCCCTTCCCAGCACTTCCCTGGCAAAATCCCCATCCCAGGTTAAATCCAACTCTCTGCCCTCTCCTGGCCCGCACTGGGGCAGCAGCAAATACAACTCCTTGAAAGCACCTGCTCCGCTTCCTCTCCTCCCATTTTTGCTTGA
Organism: Tursiops truncatus; assembly: GCF_011762595.2. Classification (NCBI taxonomy): domain Eukaryota; kingdom Metazoa; phylum Chordata; class Mammalia; order Artiodactyla; family Delphinidae; genus Tursiops; species Tursiops truncatus. Next base: position 178,931,421 of record NC_047034.1, read on the forward strand.
ACCAGCTGGAATCGGTGACGTCCTCACCATTTCACTCATCCGGCTCTTATCAAAGTCACCAATGACCTCCACGCTGCCAGATCCAGGGTCAGTTCTCAGCCTGTATCTGACCTGACGTTTAGCAACACTTGAACACAGACGATCAGGCTCTCTGCTTGGAAACACGTTCCTTCAGGACACCCCGCTCTCCCATTTCCTTCCCTGGCGTTCCTTCCCATCTCCTTCACTTCCTTCTCACCCCTCCCCTTACCACTGGGTACCTCCCGCACTCTGTGTCTGAACTTCTCCATCCATCCACACCCACTACGGATTTCATCTATCCCAGAGCTTTAAGAACCTTCGATACGCTGACAACACTGAAGACTGGCTCAAGGCTAGGCCCCTCCTCTGAACTGTGACTGCTTACTGGACACCTCCACGCGGCATCATGAAGTTAACACAGCCGAGACCTTTCTCCTCACCCACCTCCCAGCCTGCTGCTCCCACCATCTTCCCCATCTCGGTGAATGGGAACTGCATTTACAGTTGCTCGGTGCAAAAACCCTGGCATCGCCCCCAACTCCCCATGTCTGCAGAGAGCCAATCAGCTCTCCCTTTGAAACACAACCAGCAGCTGATCACTTCTTGCTGCTCTGGTCCAAGCCACCCCCGGCCCCTGTCACAGTCTCCTCACTGGTCTCCCTGACTCCATCCCTATCCCCCTAAACCAGGAATCAGCAAACTTTTTCTTAAAGAGCCAGACAGTCAATACTGTAGACTGTGGGCCGGATGGTCTCTGCTGCAACTACTCGACTTGGCCGTTGCAGCTTGGAAGCAGGCTCAGACAATACGCAGACAAATGAGCACGGCCCTGTGCGAATAAAACTGGAACTTAAACGGACACTGAAACCTGGACTTCATGTACGTTTCAGGTGCCACAACATATTACTATTCACCTTACTTTTTCAGCCATCTAAAAATGTGAAAAGCATTCTTAGTTTGCTGGCTGCACAAAAACAGGTGGCAGGCTGGATCTGGCGCTCAGGCCTACACAGTATTGCCGACCCCGGCCCTAGACTACTCTCTGCACTGCATTCAAAGTGATCCTTTTAATCACGTTGTTTTCCTGCTCAAAAGTTCTTGGATGGCTCCCCTTCTCATTCAGTAAAATCAAAGACCTTCCCACGCCCTATAAGGCCCCGCGGGATCTCGCTGCTGACCGCCTCATCTGCTCCTGTCCACTGTGCTCACTCGACGCGACCGTGGCGGCCTCCCTGCTTCTCTTTTGCTATTGCCAAGCCCACATCTACCCTGGGGCCTCTGCCTTTGCTGTTCCCTCTGCTTGGAATACTCTTAGCCCAGATAGCTACATGCATCAATGTGTCACTTCCTTCAAATCACCTTAGGAGAGACACCTGCTCCAGCCATGCCAGCCAGAGCAGCACGCGCACGCACACCAACATCCAGGGACCCTTGAAACGGTTTACCTTGCTTCGCTGTTCTGCGTCACACTCACTGTCATATGATGTTTCTTTATGATATTTATTTAGGTAGAAATAAACTGATCAGGCAGTTTTTTAACAGGGAGACAAAATAGCGTAGTGTTTAAGAGCATGAAATCTGGAGGCAGATTACCTGGGCTGGAATGCCAACAGCACCATGTACTAGCTGTGTGACATTGAGCGAGTTATTTTTACCTCTCTGTACCTCAGTTTCCTCCTCTGTGAAATGGGGACAATAACAGCCCCTACCTCCTCAGTGTTCTGAGCGCTGATGAGGTAATAAATGTAACTGGCACATGTGATCACTCAGTTAGTGTTACTTGCTTTTTGTTTATTGTTTACTGACCCTTCCCAGAAAATAGGCTCTTTGTGACAGAAATGGCCTTGATTTGTTTACTGCTTTACTCCGGGCACCTAGGACAGTGCCTGGTACTAGGCTTTCCATAAATACTTATTAAACGAATGTATAAACCTTTGAATTTAAGTCCCTCTCAGAGAGGGCAGAACACTCCCCCACCCCCAGCACCACACTGATACCAGGAAGGGCAAAGCTTTCTTAAAACCCACCGCAGAAAGAGAAATAAAAACCCTACTATTCCAGGTGTGTTTGCAGATGCTTCTCTCTGTGGAGAAGCCTTGAAGTGAGCCATAACCGCCGTGCTCCGAGGAGCACCAGTGTCACTTCGTAAGGGGCCTTCTACGATCTCAAACTGTGCTGCCGCCTCAGAGGTCACGTGTTCAGGTCTCTAACCAGATTGGAGAAGAAACAGATTCCATAGTCAGGCTCAAATTCCGCATGCAAAATGCCAACCCAGTAGCACAGTTCTGTACAGGCCTGACCAAATTTCCTGGATACAAGCACAAAAGACTGCTTACTCAAAGTAGCCGACATTTAATTGACTTCTAAAAACAAAGAACATCTCGTCAAATAAAAGTCTTTCCCGAGCAAAAAGGTGGTAAAAACATTTCCGTCCACCCGTCATACACACTCAGTCACTCACAACCATCACAGCACTATGGATTCGGCCACTCTCCTAAGAGGACTGAGGTTTGATTTATAAATGGTATTAACGTGAGCTAAAGTACTTCCGAGTTCTACCGTTCTGGGGACGAGTCTTTACTGTGAAGATACTGATACATATCCTGGTGTCACACGGGCTCTTCTTCCAGTGAGAACCCCCTACTTCCTTTAAAAGAAACAGGAACGATAGGGTCACACACCATTAAGCAAAGCAGACAACTGCCCTCCTGACCCTCTAAGACGTTTCCCTGTGAAATAAGGAACATCTTCAGTATTGGTTCTACCAAGTGGGAAACAAATGAGTGAGATGTAGGTGGTAAAAACACACCTATAGGGCTTCCCTGGTGGCACAGTGGTTAAGAATCCGCCTGCCAATGCAGGGGACACGGGTTTGAGCCCTGGTCCAGGAAGATCTCACATGCCGTGGAGCAAGTAAGCCCGTGTGCCACAACTACTGAGCCTGCGCTCTAGAGCCCGTGAGCCACAACTACCGAAGCCTGCAATCCACAACTACTGAAGCCCACGCACCTAGAGCCCATGCTCCGCAACAAGAGAAGCCACCGCGATGAGAAGCCCACACACCGCAACGAAGAGTAACCCCGCTCGCCGCAACTAGAGAAAGCCCACGCGCAGCAACAAAGACCCAACACAGCCAAAAATAAACAAATAAAATAAATTTTTAAAAAAAAACACCTATATCCATTAGTAGAGAGTTCAGGTGTATAAGTGCCTCCCTGTGCTGAATGCCAGAAAACCGTGTGCCTGGATAAGTAAAAGACTATGAGGAAGGGTAAGAAATTGGGGGTCAAGGAGGGGGTGAACCCCAAGAGGTCAAAGTGAACTGCCTGACCCCTGCCTGCACGGCTCTGGCCTCCTGCTGACAGGGACATAGCGGAGCAAATGGCCAGGGCCACTGGGGGCAGGTTTTTTCCCAGAAATGATAAGACCTGAGATCTGTCTTTTCCTGGTATCCCAGTGATGGTTTCGTTTTTTCACTCTGCAGCTGGCTGGTCACTCAGGTCACCGTGACACAGCACAGAGGACACACATGAGGCAGGCAGCACCCGTCCCATCTCAGTCCTGCACTGCTACACGGGGGCAAGAACCTGAAAAGTCAGGATGATGGCGTGCTAATTTAATACTGTATTTAGCTGATGATCCTAAATAACACTTTGTCAGCTTTTGTGATCTAGCACGAAACCACATGCCTTGTGATATACCAGCTGGGCTCTGGTAATGCCCTTGACTTGAGGCTTAAAAGCTTTGGCTGGGACAGAACTTTGATGTATTGAATTTCCATTTCAAACTGCGATGATTATCCCTGGCTTTGGCATCGCACAGAATGCTACCAAAATTAGATTATGGCTAGTTAATAAGACTATCTCTCCCCTCTGGTCCACTTCTGGGAGCGCCGCTGCTACCCTCTGCTTTGCTTGTTTGCAAGATCAAAAAGCCATGGCTGTTTAGTTTACAGGATGCGGGGATAAGAACCATCTGCCTGGTCTGGTGTTTCTTTAATTAAAACTTTAATTACAGATGTATCTCTGCACAGATACGTGAAGTCTATCAGCTCCTGTTCTTAATTACCTGTGCTAATGACAGCTGAAAGGAGAGTGAACGTTTGCTGGGTGTCTCCTACGTGCCAGCACTTGTGCCACATGCCGTTAAACATGCCAGAGCAGGTACGAGAAACCCAGAGTCAAACGGCCGCCAACAACTTGCCCCCCTCCCTGCCAGTCGTCTTCCCATTGCTACGGAAGAAGGAGAAATGTCCTTTGGGCTTCTCCCAGGGGAAAACGAGGGGCGGAGAGGGGTGAAATACTCCAAAGGATCAATAAGAAGAGAGAGGAGAACTCGACACCACAGGCTGACTAATATCCACGCTCTGTGCGGGCACATGTGTCTATCACATGGTATAGTTCTGAACCCACCTAGAGACACATGTGGAAAGTGGAAAGTCTGGTCTAAATCCTGTGATTCGGAGGCATGTCACCTGGTGCCACGGTAACCAGGGCCACGGTTTCCCAGGGAGATGGCACCCACAAACGAGCACAAACAGGAGATGCTTCCCCTTCGCTCCTGACTGAGCAATGATCCTGCTGCCGCCTTGGCCTTCAGTCGCCCCCCTGCTGGCGAGGGCAGATTTTCACTGAAGAATGACAAAAAATAACTTTTCACACTTGGACCATGTTTCTTGGTCTCCTACCGCCTCCAGAGGGGTTAAACGCCATCAGAACTGCCCCCCAAGGGGCCTGCTCAGCGCAGGGGCCCCTCCTACCCACCAGCCTACCCATCAGGGCCGGGTATTTCTCCGTCATCTCCCGAGGCACACAGGTCACCGTGCACGGCCGCAGGGCATCCACGCGCCCCAGCGCTGGCTCTGCTCCCCTCCCCGGGCAGCAAGTCTGGACTGGCTGAGGGCCTCCGGGAAGGGCTCCCCCTCTCAGGAATGGCTCCTCGTCACCAAAATGGGGGGCCTGACCCATGACCTCAGACCTTCAGCAGCAAATACACTAAAAGCCGGATGCCAGTGCCTCTAGAGGGGTCAAGTCCATCGTTGGCCAGCACTCTGTCCTAGTTAGTGACGGCGTTTCTCAAACTGTCATGCCAGATTATCTGAATTCTCAAGATAAAGCACCCAACTTAAGGTTGATGATCACAAACAAAATCTGACAACTTTCAAGGTGACTCAGGGTAGCGCCTTCACCTCTGAAAGATCCCAGGACATACCGAGATGCGTCAACTGCTAGGAACACCTGCGATGTGCCCGGCCCCTTGCAGGATTTCAAGCATTTACAGTCTGATGACAGATACACTCAGAAGCATCTGGCAGACGATGGAGAAAAAGAGAAACAGAGGAAAGATAAGACAGGGAAGGGTTGGGGAGGAGAGGGAAGGAGGGTTGTAAAAAATAAATGCACGCAAGTAGGGCAGAGAAAAGAAAGTGAAAAGGCGAAGGAGAAAGGAGACAGCCCACTGCTTCATTTCGCCCCATGAGCGATCTCAAACCTGGTTTTTGTGATGGTCAGATGCCCACTTCCAGAAGACTGCATCCCACCGAAATAGCTGGGACTCTTCCCACAAAATGGCTGCTGGTTGCTGGTGAGTGCACCACCACACTGGCCCACAAAGGCCCACTGTAGCTTACAATGCAGCTAACTATAGAATTAACGGCACTGGCCCGTGTTCTGGATTAGTGATAGCTTTTCCTTACTTACGAGTAACATAAACATCCTGCATCTTTGTGCTCTGATCGATGGTTCTCTGCTAGTACAGGCAGCTCAGAGTCTGGGATGGGGCCAGTGCTCCACATTTTAAAGCTGTACAAGGGATCCTGGACGTGCAGCCAAGAGCAAGGAAGCCGCTGCTATGCAGCCCCTCCAGGCGCCACGTGAACGGCGGGGGCTTCCTGGTGATGCGGGTGGTGGGGTGCTGGAGGCCTCACTAAGTAAGTCTGGGGCACTGACGGCTGAGGGACACAAATGCATGCAGAGGAGGCCCCTGCAACCAAATGGCAGGATCTCCTGTCAGGGGTGCAGCCAGGCTTGCCGGCAAGCACAAGGCAGCAGGTACCAGAAGGGCAGCTCCTGGATTCAAGTCCCAGTTTTGCAACCTACTAGGGGTGTGACCCTGCACGAGTTTATTTAACCGACCTGAGTGTCAGTGTTCTCAGGTGCAAAACAGGGTTAACAAACACCACCGACCTCATAGATAAATGTATATAATTATGTGGAAACGCTTGGGAATATGTGACACACAGCGGTCACTTTCTTCCCCCTTATTCTACTGAGGATGAAGCAGTGAAGCCTCCTACAGCAAGGTAAAAATCTCTCAACACATAAATGCTTTCTGACTCTGTGAAAGCTCACTAGACAGCTGACTGAAGCTGAGAGAATGAGTAAGTGCTGACTAAGTAAAGGATGGGGTCTCTCCCACGGGTCTTTCCTGTGCCTCCATAGCCAAAAATAGCTAAAACAAAAGAACCTATCAACAAAGGGCCAATAAGCTCTTAATTATCTAAACTTTTCTTCCTAAAAGGTTAGGAGCCCAGATTTAACTTGCAGCACCTGAACTTACATTGTTTGAGAGGTGCCTGATTCCCATAAACTACCCAGTGCCTCTTCCTGTAAGCATGCCTGGGCCTCCAAGACAATAGCAGAATACTAACAGGGACACTCTTTCAAGTTTAGTTTTCTGCAAGGTGTAGAAAATTCCATTTCATGAAATTCCACTTCATGGGAACTCCCACGCTGCCTGGGTTTCTCCTGGCGCACAGGATCGGGCCCAGATGCCACGGCCACGGCCACACTGCCTGCCGGCCGCTGCTCTAAGTACACACTTCACATGCAGCAGCTCCCCTAGGACTCTTCATGACGCTCTGAGCAGGTACTGTTATTATCAACCCCACTTTAAAGAGGAAGCTGCGGCACAGAGGGGTTAGCTAACTGTCTCGATCCGACCACCTGCAAAGGGCCGAGGTGGGATGCGACGCAAGGCAGCCTGGCCCCAGCGCCCACGCTCCCGGCCGCTCCCAGAGGATGCACTACAGCAGCCTCTCAGCATGAAGACTGCCGCTGCTGAGCGCACAGCCCTCGCATGAGGTTTACTTTCAAAGGCACCTTTCTTCTGGGTTCCCAGGGTGTCCATCACGCATTTTCATTTATCCTGCCAACAACCCTAAAAAGCAAGCAGGAGACGTACAATATCTACGTTTCACACAGGATAAAACGGAAGTCGAATCAGTGAAATGTTCTACACATTCCTGTACGTTAAGTGGAACAACTGATTTCACTGTTTTCAACCCTAACGTGGAAGTCTTTTGAAGTCTTGCTATTTGAGTTTCTGAGTTTTGTGTGTCGCTACCTCACAAGATACCCCTGGCACATCCAGAGACCCGGCTGGTCCAAAGCAGGTTTTCTGACTCTCAGCCTAGGGTTTTCTCACTGAATCATGCTCACAGAAACTACATCCGTGTGGCTTACAACTCACCAGAATTCCTAAATACTAACCAAATAAGCACTGCTCACTGAAAATAGGTAACGAATGTGTCCGTATACCAGCTCTCGTCGACGTAACTGCAAAATAAAATTATCACAATAAAAACATTTCTCTTGGGTGCCTATTAACGTCTCCTTAGCTCCTACTGGACTTATGAATAAAGTATTTGACTGTCTCTAGAGGACCTAGGAGCCTTCAGGGAGATGTCAAGAGGCCCTGATTCTGTCAACAGGGAGCTTGTGACTCTCATCAGCTAGCTCCCCCTCAGGGGTCGGGCAGGTATAGGGCTGCTTAAGCAAGAGGAGTGCAGAAGACCGCCACTCACAGCCCCTTTCAGCCCTGCGACGCCTGTTCAATAAACTCCAAGCTACACATTCTTCTTCTGGTGCTAGAAGGATACGGAATACATTCCTATGCAACTCTGAAAGCATTATCATAAAAAAAAAAAAATCACCTTAAAATGCAAGGTTGGATAAATAAATGCTCCTAGCTTCTGGAACATTCATTCCATGTGCTTTCTGGCTTTGTAATCATGGAATGTTTTACCTACTCATACTTCTCAGCTCTGATATTTTGCAATTCTGTGAAAAGGTACCCAACAGGCCAAAGGCAATTTCCCAGGGATGTAAGTGTAACAGACAAAGACGAGCTAGTAAGCCTGAAGAAGTGTTCCTAAGAGTTCCAATCTCCACTGAGCAGCTCACTACAGCTAATTTTAATTTGTGGTTCTAATGAATGACATAAACTTTTATAGGTATCAACAAAGCTCAGAGAGGACTTAAATCCATTTCAGTGCTCATTCAGCAGCTTCAGCTGTGTGCAATTAAAGCGTCAGCATTAAATGTTGGAGAATAAAATAATGAGACACTTAAAAAATAATCTGTGCTTCAGCAGGCCATGCTAGGAGATTTCACATGATTTTTTTTTTTAAAGAACATGAATTCTCAGGAATATCTTGTCAGTTCCAAGAATTAACTCAAGTTTCATTTTTTAGATTTCAGTTTTTTTGCTTTTGAATAAGAATTTTTTGAAAAGTGGAATACAATTAAAAATGCATTGTCTGAAAAACAGTCATGAAACAGCATATGGCATAAAGCAATCTGGTATATGGACCATCACAGCTGACTGACCAGGTTTCAGCAGAGACAAAAGGCCACTTTTGATCAGGTTAAAAATGTTGCTCGTTCTTAACTTATACCTCAAATAAAGAATAAAATACTGAAGGAGGGGGAAAGGTGAATTTTGGAAATGAGACAACTTTCTTATCTTCCAGTCCGTACATGGAATTAAAGGGCTAAACTTTTCCTCCCACCAACACTTGAAAATATAAAACATAATGTGAGGTTGTAGAATGTGGCAGCTGAGACCAGTAAGTTCAAGTTGCCACTATTTCTGAAAGATGAGTTAATCTGCAAAGGAAGGGGTGTGTGGTGGTGGTGAGGGGGTGTGTGGTGATGGTGAGGGGGTGTGTGTGAGAAGGGGCGGGGCAGGGGCATGGGGGGGTGGGGGGGCTCTGGGTGTCCGCTGTGTATGCAAGTTATGTGTGAACACCAAGTTCATTTGGCTACTGCAAAACATGAATAGAAGAGGAAATATACTGCATGGGGAAATGCACTCATTAAACTTAAATTTTAAAAGGATGAAAACACAGATTACACTTTATTTTTAAAACTGAAATGAATTTTAATACAGAAAATGAAGACAGCATTTTGCAAATTTATCGCTCAAAGGGGTATCTCTATTTGAGGAAATCAGCGTGTTACACTTTGAGAGATGAAATGTTACAGCTTGTACACCAAAATCAAAAAATGAAATTAAATTAAAAAATGAAATGGTTACCAAGGTAATGCAGGTCAGGGGATCAAAGGTGAAGGGTCACACATTATTAAAAAGAAATCCAAAAGGACGGCTGCATCATGATCTCTGCAAAACAAAGGAGCTCCAGTAAGTAAAACTAATATCTCCGAGAATTTAAAATCAAGTTCTTGAAAAGAAGACTCCCCTGTAATAGAACACAGTCATTCCTGATTCCGTGTAGAGCCATTTTTATTTAGGTACAACACCAAATTTTAATTACCTTTTGTAAAAATTTAACCATTCAATCATATTAAAACCCCAAATATCTCCCATTATAAGTGACTAAGAAGTGCTGACAATTCCACTGGACCCCACACCCTGTTTTCTGGAAATGACAGTGTTTGTTAAGTTGCCAACACATCAGAAATCTAATTTGGTCACAGCGTGGTGAGTTTTTTTCCTCTCCTCAAGGAATGAGTTCCAAAATTGAGTTTTTGCAAATTTGTTTCATTTGAAGTAGCTGCATAAAATTTCCATTATTGGAACATTTAGTATAACAATGTTCTAGAAGACAGCAATAAAGTGATACATGATAAAATAAACTGTGTAACTATATCTATTAAGATCTGTTCTCACATTCAACTCTCACTGCGGGACAGGGTTGGTGCGGGGTGGGGGGGGACACGACATTTTAAGCAAAATAACTTGCTGTCTCCACTGGAATTACACAGAATTAATAGAAGCTTGACACCAGCAATATCTTAACAACAGAAAAAGACAGTTTAGGCCTAAATTTCCTGTTATTATTTACTCATCTCCCTCATTAACAAACCAAAAAGGACATTAATAAACCTTAAAAGGACAGAAAGGGCTAAGGTTTTGTTTTGCATCATGTGGCCACCACGGATATCATGACAAACATACTTATTAACTTTGCGGCAACAGCAAGCATAACGATTAGGAGTTACAGTAAATAATTTCCATATTCCTTTCACTAGTAAATAAAATGACTACTATTAGTGATCTTTAGTCTATCTCTGAAACTAAACTTGAGCAGGCTACACTTTCCTGATTTCAGGATCCAAATTCCTTACTTGCTGCTGGACAGGCAACAATAGAAATAGCGCCTCTCCATCTACGAGGGTAAACGAGAGCACCACTAGCCAAAAGGAACTGTAAGTACCATTCGTTCTTCCAGTCTCCTAGCTTAGTTTCAATCTTACAATATCTAACATTTGAGTTTACCCTGATAAAATCAAATTCCCCAAATACTTCCATATTAAAATATAGACAACTGCCCCAAAGGATTTTATTAAGAGGAACAGAATACTCTTTCTGGTGGCTTAGAGCAATCAATAAATATACTCTATAAAGATTTTGTTCCCCCAATTAGGTTTTGTTAAAAAATAACTTGCAGAGCTTCATGCACTAGACACAAGTGTGTTAGCGCCTCAAGGCCACATTTCTAAAAAACGACTTTCTTTTTAAGTTCCAGAGCTACTGAAAAGTAAACTAGCATTTCATTTATCTGGGATGCTCATCTCATGTAAAGTCTGTCACATACGTATTTGTTGCTGGGAGGCATGCAACAATTTTGAACACTATAGAAGGAATCGATACCCCATCAAAACAAGGCATATGTTGTTTTAGTAGCACTGTTATTCAGACCACTTTAGCACGTTTGTAAGAAAAGGCAAGAAGCCAGCAAGTATACCATTAGCCAAGTTTTGTTTTATTAAAATATTTCCTATTAAAAATGAGAAAAAGTATATTCAGATCAAATATATGTACCCCTTCATTATCAAAACACATGTATTTATTAAAAAACTTCTGGACAACAAGAGGAGAATACTTATAGATGCTTCTCGAAATTCTAAATCATTTCTAAAATTCACCGACTCAGAAAAAAAATGTGTTAGCCCAAATTTTCTACTAGCTTAAGCCCTGCCAAAAGTTGCACACACCAGCCTATGCCAACATTATGTGATCCCCAAATAGAAGGAAGTGCTCTTTGAGGACCTGAAAGCATTACAACCAACGAAATTCCCACAAATAATTTCACGGAAATGAATATAATCTAAGTAATAAACACAAAACAAACAGAACACTCCCCACCTAGGCACTTAGAAATTCCAACAATTTGAATAAATTTGTGCCAGTAATGATAACATTTTAGGTGATTTAAGAAAATCTGTAATATGAAGGATTTCAGCTAATGTTTTCAAATGCGTTTGCTATTTGGGGTGGAAGAAGGGAAGGGCTACCAGGAAGGAGTTTACCACGTCCCTACTATTCAAGGATCCTAGAATATAATTTAATAAGTAATAAGAGGGCTAGAAACAGCCAGGGGCCAGCACAACTGGGGAGCACGGATTCAGCTGCAACAACAAAGAGCTGAGGCCAGAGCCCCTTTGTGGAGGCAGGTATCTGGGACACACATCCTTCTTCCCACAGAAACAGTCTGACACCTGCCTACTTAACCGGAAGTCTGTTGAAGCAACAGTTCTGCTCCAAATTCTAGAGGCTATGGGACCTGAGGAGCTTTTTGCTTTTTCCCGAAGGGCTGGCCCAAGCTGAAACGTAGGAAACAGAACATTCTACTAGCCCCATTCCTGGGCCCCAGAAAGAGTGCCTTAAGGACCACAAATGAACGGGATTCATACATACCAATACATGCAAAGATTCAGGGTGTAGGCGGAGGGGGGTTCTTTAACCCACAACAAATCCTAAGCCGCAGAACTAGCACTGTTACATCAAGGGGTAGAGAAGGAGAGTCCTCTTCAAAGGACAAGCAGTAACTGAACTAAACAGGGAATGCTCAAAAACCCTACTAACTCCTAAGACCTTAGGAGCATAACTAGTATACCCTACCCTCAAGATAAAACCGGAAAGAAAACTGTACCACAGCACTGGTGAGTTATGTTACTGAAATAAGAGACACACCAAGTTTCACTTTCACAAGACCAACAAGTCACTGGAGTTCTAGCAAAGAAGACTTTGCCAGGGAAATTCTCACCCATATTATGCTCTCACTTCCTGGACAACGTTTTGTAGGGATATGTTTTCCAACATGCTCAATTTGTACTCTAAGTTTTTGGGGGTTGTTTTTTGCGCTTTTTGCTTTGGTTTGGTGTTTTTTGTTTATGGTTGTTGGTTTTTGGGTTTGGGTTTTTTTATTTTGGGCCAAGGACCAGCCAGCATTTATAAGCAAAGAGAATTGGTTCATTTCTCAACTAAACAGACATAGAACAAAGAACATCATTTCTAATACGGTTAAATCATGACAGAAATGCTGCCATTCTCACCTCAAGCATATTACTTTCAAAACACATAGAACAACCAGAAAGAAAGAAAAAAATAAAGAGCCAAGAAAATTCAGAGAGTCAGAGAAGCTACGAGACAGCTGAAGAAACCCATTAAAATAGAGCCCTATATATTTTACTAATTCTTTACAAAATGGCTATTAACTCAACAATATAATGCTCTCTGCAGCAGAAACTAATCTTATCAAGTGTATTCAGAGAGTAAAAGGAGAAATGTCCAGCCAAAAGTTTATTATAGTGATGAGGCAGAAAAAAATTTTAATCTATAAACATAAATAAATAAATCACCAAAGCGTCACTCAATAAAACAGGTAATTCACTAGAATAAAATGCACTTGAGCTAAGTATATCCTTCTGTTAAGTGGGGACTATATTTCTTTTACCCTTTCATGTTAGAATTTGTTAGTTTCTTCAGCATATTAGAAATACTGCCTGGCTGAAAAACCAAGAAAATAAAAGCATTTGGTCTCCATGTTTGTGGCTCCTCCAAGTGGGGCCCAGGGCAGCACAGCCAGCGAGAGGTACCCCGTCCCTGACCCCCTTCCCACAACAGACACCAGCTCTGCCATTTTTTTCAACCTTTCTGAAAATATATTTCCTCTGTCAAGCTTCTCAAAGATAGTCTGTTCTAAAATATGTGCCTGTTTCTCAAAACATTTTATAAATGATACAGCAACATACACCTACAATCAATCATCATATTATTTCCACCACAATCCTCAAAAAGAAAACAAAAGCTAAAACTACAAGTTAAATACCTTTCTACCTAGGACTTTATCCTCAACAATATAATTTTTTCCCTAATAGCTTCGAAGATTTCACAAAAGGAGAAAGCAAGTGGGAGGAAGGGGCTGCCATGAGCACAAGGGAACTCTTAAGAGTGATGGATACACTCATTCTGGTGGAATGGTGATGGCCATGGGGTGTGTGCATGTGCACACTTCTCAAAAGTATGTGCAATTTATTATATGCCAATTATACCTCAAAAAAGCTATTTAAGAATGGGGTCAGAGACTGAAAAACTCTAAATTCACCAAGCATTGGGCAGAGTACTCAAGCACTGTGTAGAAGGCCTCAGGAGTGGAGAAAAAATTAGCCTTAGACTGAGCACTACTGCAGACCCACCTAACAAAGCAAAACCTTAAAGGTTCAAACTGCTTAAAAGTAACTTAGTTGCATCCCAGAACAAAGTTCAAGAAGAATTAAAGGGTCCTGCTCTCTTAAATCTTGTCTGTCAATCTCCCACCTTTTAATCAGATATGGTTGGGTTTTAGTGAACCATCTTGCTGTTTTCTATTTATTTCCTGTGTTCTTTGTTCCTTTGCTCTTCCTTTCTGCCTTCTTTTGGATTAATCAAGTATTTTTAGTTAAAAAAAATTTTTTTAAAGAATGGGGGGCGGTCAAAAGGCAGGGACTTTGCCCTCTCCCTGCACACTTTAAACCACACAGCCATGCTGTAGCCACCATGCAGAAGAAGCCAAGAGTCACAGGGGAGACAGTGGGAGCCACCTTCCAAGCCACTGAACCAACCAATTCTGGAACCACCTGGTTCTGGTCTTCTTAGGTGAAATAATAAAAGTAATCTCACTGTTTAAAATAAATGCATATAGCACAGGGAGATCAGCTCAGTGCTTTGTGACGACCTAGAGGGGTGGGAGGGAGGCTCAAGAGGGAGGGGATATGGGGATATATGTATGCATATAGCTGATTCACTGTTGTACAGCAGAAATTGACACAACATTGTAAAGCAATTATACTCCAATAAAGATGTATATATAAAAATAAATTAATTAATTAATTAAAACTGGGCAAAGAAACTGGAAAAAAATTTAAGTGTGTATGTATATATATTTTTTAAAATTTTAATAAAATAAAATAAATGCATAAATAAATACATAAATATTATAAATTTAAAACGTTTGATACTGATTACTAGCTTTCATATTAGCCGCAAACCTGAAATTACCATAGTTTCTAAACTGAAAATCAAGGCACAGTATGACAGTTTCTCTAAGAGACTTGAAAAATCAGCTTTAGACATACTCCTAGCTTTGCAAATGATATGCAAATTCACCAAATATTCTTAAATTTCTTCCTCAGACTTAGCATTTATATTATGTCAACTCTACCACAACTGAGACCCGTTCCTTTCAGGTACTATCCCCACTAGGGAAAAAGAATAATACAATACATGCCAAATTTCCCCAAACACAAATTTATAAGAAATAAAACAAAAGCGAAACAGACCCACCCACTGCTGACTTTATTTCTGCATGACCTGTTTTTAAGTTTACTAACCTACAACGCAGTGCTTACTTTAATTGCTCTACTGGCTTCCTACAGTGACAGTCAGAACGATTAGACTCCAACATTTCCCACTTCCTCTAGTCATTGATTCTCAAGCTTCAGATGAATAAGAATCCTCTATTTAAACCAAGTCATTTGTAAAAATAATTCTCAAGTCCTTCCCCTAAGAGATTACAGTTTAGTACATCAAAAGAGGAGCTAAACAATCTGCATTAGTAAAACCCCAGGTGAGTCTGACTAGAACAGTCCACAATCCTCACTTTAAGAAAAACTGCCCAGGACTTCCCTGGTGGCACAGTGGTTAAGAATCCACCTGCCAATGCAGAGGACACGGGTTCAAGCTCTGGTCCAGGAAGATCCCACATGCCACGGAGCAACTAAGCCCGTGCACCACAACTACTGAGCCTGTGCTCTAGAACCCACGAGCTACAACTACTGAGCCCACACACCACAACTACTTGAGCCCGCACGCCTAGAACCCTCGAGCCACAACTACTGAAGCCCACGCCTAGAGCCCATGCTCCGCAACAAGAGAAGCCACCGCAATGAGAAGCCCACGCACCACAACGAAGAGTAGCCCCCCTCACCACAACTAGAGAAAGCCTGCGCGCAGCAATGAAGACCCAAAGCAGCCAAAAATAATTTTATTTATTTACAAAAGTACTTAATGTTTTATTTATTTATTTACTTTAAAGAAGAGAAAAGAAAAACTGCCCAGGTGGGTCCACCCCATCCTCCAGTCTCCACACACACCCGCCTCCTGCAGACATCCAGGCACAGATGTCAGAGCTGCCAAAGGGTAAAGAAACAAATTCCAGCTGCTATCAGCTTAAGGTGGCCCTTAAGTTTTTAAATGCCAATGGATGCCTTAAAAGTCTCTAAAACCCCAAAGAATAAAGCTATACTGAAAGATAGGGTAGCTATATATAAGATACAGGGAGTTCTTTTCCAATTAGAACCAATTCTAGGTTCCAGTAATAGCTCTACCACTTACTACTTCTATGACCTTGGACAAATTATTTAGTTTTTTTAACTAAGTCACATTTTCTTCATTTATAACATGAAGATAACAACACCCCTACCTTATAGGGTTGCTATGAGTATTAATGAAAATAAGTAATATAAACTGAGTAGCATGGTGCTTAGGACTTAAAAAGCAATAAACATAAAGATGTGGCAAATATATACAATGGAATATTACTCAGCCATAAAAACAAACAAAATTGAGTTATCTGTAGTGAGGTGGATGGACCTAGAGTCTGTCACACAGAGTGAAGCAAGTCAGAAAGAGAAAGACAAATACCGTATGCTAACACATATATATGGAATCTAAAAAAAAAAAAAAAGAACGAAAAAATGGTTCTGATGAACCTAGGGGCAGGACAGGAATAAAGACGCAGATGTAAAGAATGGAACTGAGGACGTGGGGAGGAGGAAGGGACGAAGTGAGAGAGTGGCACTGACATATACACACTACCAAATGTAAAATAGATAGCTAGTGGGAAGCAGCCGCATAGCACAGGGAGATCAGCTTGGTGCTTTGTGACCACCTAGAGGGGTGGGATAGGGAGGGTGGGAGGGAGACACAAGAGGGAGTGGATGTGGGGATATATGTATACGTATAGCTGATTCACTTTGCTATACAGCAGCAACTAACACAACAATGTAAAGCAATTATACTCCAATAAAGATGTTTTTTTAAAAAAAAGCAATAAACACTGGCTCTGTGATTACTATTATGATGCTGATCATCTTGCATTCTTTTGCTTATCTGATTCTTTCCAAGGTTTACAAGAGGGATACTGCTATCCCCATCTTTTCAGATGAGCAACGGTTAAGGTTCAAGACATAAATCTTAAAAATGTCAGAGCTAGAATTGAAACTCCATCTGTCCAGGTCTGTCCTACTCCATGGCTCTGGCCCTGACAGGTATGGAAGGTGTTCCGCCAACCCTGACAGCCTCCCATGTCCGTGCTCTGCACAGGGCTCTGCACACTGAGGTTCCCAGTCATGTTTGGGGAATAAGGCAATGAATGAATAGTAAGGTCCTCAGGGGCAGCAGAGGGGAATGTACTCTTCTACATACACTACCGTACCTATCCCACCGCCCCTTACACAATGGATTTAGAAGGATACATGTGGGACTTCAATCAGGGGAACCACAGATATAAATTCAAGAACTTGCACACAAAAAAAGGAAGAGTAATGATTTTCCACTCTGCAGTTCTACTCACTAATTTAACTTAAAGACAAACTCATTCGTTCAACAAATGTATATTGAACACCTAACCATGGGGCAGGCTCGGTTACCAGGTGCCCGGGACGTGTGATGAACAGCAGAGAAGACGTCCCAGCTTTGTCTATCTTAGCCACTGAGGCGAGGATTCAGACACAGAACAAGTCATTTCAAGCACCATGAGCAGAGTGCAGGATGCTACGGAAATACACAGCAAGGGTACCTCATCAATTCTGCTAGGGGGTCAGGCAATTTTCCCTGGGGAAATAATGTTTAGCTGAGATCTGGAAGATGACAAGGTGGACAGGGACCATATTCTAAGAAGAAGAAAAAACGACACGTAAAAGGCAACGTGGGAGGAAGAACATGAGTGTAGAAGGAACTCGGGGAGAGAACAGAGAACAAGGGGAGAGAGGCCAGGCAGGAGGCCGGAGGGGTGACAGACAAGATTACACAGGCCTTGAGGACCATGTTGAGAAGTTGGACGGTATCTTAAGTATACGATGGAAAATTATTCAAGGGATTGAGAAATGGGGTACCATAATCCAACTGGCATTTTTAAAAAACCACTCTGGCATCTGGGTGGAGACTGGGTTGGGAGGGGGCAAGGGTGCAAGTAGGGACAGGGGCCAGGAGATCTCTAGAAGCCGTCTGGGCACAGGTAATTGTGGCCTGGACTGGAGAGGTGGCTGTAAAGAGTGATTTAGACCGGAAATTTATTTGGAAATAGAGCTAGTAGTCTTGGATTCAATACATAAAAGACGAAGGAGGTGTCAAAAATGACCTCAGAGGAGCGACAGCGATGCAAGATGGCAGCCACCACAGGCTCGGACAATTTATGAAAACCGAATATACAGCCTTAAAATAGAATGTGGACCTAAATACCCAGAAGCACCCCCCTGTGTAAGATCTGTAACAAAAATTAATATGAATGGAGTTAATAGTTCTAATGGAGTGGTGGACCCGAGAGCCATATCAGTGCTAGCAAAATGGCAGAATTCATATAGCATCAAAGTTGTCCTGCAAGAGCTTCGGCACCTAATGATGTCTAAAGAAAATATGAAACTCCCTCAGCCTCCTGATGGACGGTGTTACAGCAATTAATCGAAAAGAAAAACCACAGGCCCTCCCCTACCCCCCATTCGATTTAAGCAGTCTTCGTTTTCCACGGTAGTAAATTTTCTAGATACGTCTTGTAGACTTCAAAGTACTGAAAAGGAAGCTCCCATTCAAAGGCAGTTTATCTTAAGATACTGTAAATGATACTAACTTTTTGTCCTTTGAAATATATAAGTTGTGCTGTAACAAAAAAAGAAAAAAATGACCTCTGAGAGGAAAAAAACAGTAACTCTAGATTGGAGAAAACTGATAAGCACTGCCTCAGCCAGGTGATGGAGGTTAAGAGCATCACAGTGAGAAGTCTTGTTGATAGCAGGCGCCCCTGGTAAGATGAGAGGAGAAGGGCTCTGCACCTTCAAGGTCTTCCTTCCCAAAACCCATAATCCCAGCCTAATCACAAGCAAAACAGCAGACGAACCCAAACTGAAGGACATCAACAAATACCTGATCTGTCAAGGTCACCAAAAACAAGGGAAGTCTGAGAAACTGTCACAGTCCAGAGGAGCCTGAGGAGACATGATGACTAAATGTCAGGTGGCCTCCTGGATGGGGTCCTGGAGCAGAAAAGGACATCAGGGGAAAACTAAGGAAATATGAAGAATGTGTGGAGTTTAGCTTATAATCCTATATCAGTACTGGTTACTGGCTGGGATGAACGTACCACCCTAATGTTATTAGGGGACACTGGGTGTGTGGTACACAGGAACTCTGTAATATCCTTGCAACTTTCCTATAAATCTAAAACTACTCTAAATGTAAAAGTTTATCTTAAAACTGGCCCCCTGGTCTGACTTAAGCACCTGGGAGGTGCCCTTTATTGAGACGGGAGAGACAGACGGGAAGACCACAAGCTCATTTCAGACACATGAAACAGGACAAGATCCTGCACTGGAGGAATCAGATACCAGGTGGGCAGCTCTGGTGGGGCCCTCGGCAGAGAGAGCTGAGCTCAAAACAAATGCAGGCGCCCTCGGCAGGCTGAAACTATGGGAGTGGGCAGGGTCACTGAGAGCAAAAGTGGATATCAGGAGGTGAAGGGCCTCGGTTGCTTCCTGAGAAATATCCACGTTTACCAGTCACACAAGAAGAAGGTCTAGTCTCAAGCCCTGAGGAAATCCCACCTTAGGTGCTGGTAGAAGAGAGCAAGATGGAACATCCAACACGGGGGAGAAGAACCCAGGGGTGCATATGCCAACCCAGAGGCCAAGGGAAAAGCACAGTCAACCTGTGTGAATATGTCTGAGAAATCAAGTAAGCCCTGGAAAATGCTCCTTATCTTTAACAATTCTGAGATCACTAGTGATCTACGAAAGAGCTTTCAGAAGAAGAATGGGAATTAAATTCAGACTGGAATAGCTGAGTAAGAGGTGAAAAAATGAGGAAAACTAACTCTTACAAGAAGTCTGGCTCTCAGATTTGCACACCCACGGTCACAGCAACATTACTCACAACACCTAAAGGTGGAGGCAACCTAGGCGTCTATCGATGGATGAATGGATAAACAGTGTGGTATATACATAGTGAAATATTATTCAGCCTTTAAAAAGGAAGGAAATGACATGTGGATGAATCTTGAGGACATTATGCTAAGAGAAATAAGCCAGTCACAAAAAGACCAACGCTGTACAATCCCACTTATATGAGGCACTTAGAGTTATCACATTCAGAGAGACAGGAAGTAGCAAGGTGTCTGCCAGGGCTGGAGGGAGAAGGGAACAGGGAGTTAGTTGCACAACAGTGTGAATTTATTTAATGCCAAGGAACTGTATACTTTAAAATGGTTAAGATGGTAAATTTTACGTTATATACGTCTTAGCACAATTAAAACTTTTTAAAAAGAAGTCTGAGTCTCAGAATGTTAAATTCATATCAAGCTATAATGATTTACAATGAAAAATATTTGAAGCTGGATACTTTAACCTAGATCAGCACTTTCCAAACACGTCCCTAATGATGTGTGTCACAACACACACAAGTCACAGATGTTGATCCCCTCATGCTCTGCAAGGGGGCCTGGGCCACCCAGACCCCGGACCAGTGGTCTCTGATCTCAAGAGTACTCATCCATTAATCCCATATGCCTTATAAATACTTTTATTTTTGATGTGTTCTAAGATGTGAGAAAAGCTGAGAAACAATGGCTAAAGAAATGAAAATTACAGATTATTTCAATTCTATTTTCAGTGGCAAGAAAAGCTGCTTTAAATTAGTTTTCTTCATCAACCCACAACTTCTGCTGCCAAAAGGAAAAAAAAAAAAAAGAAAGATTGTCACCTCAACTTAGAGAAACAAATGAACCTCTACTACAAAGCCACATCTCACTTCTGCTAGATTTTTAAGGATAGAATAGGAGCAACAATTTTCTCTTCACACTAAGTCAGATCAACAAAAACTAAATCAATGTGTAAGGGACAAAAAAAGAAAAAGGAAAGAACAACGTGGTACTTGATGCAGGCATAAGATAAGCAGATCAATGAACAGAGAGCATCCAGATACAAAACCGTGTATCTGTGGAAATTTAGCACAAGGTAAAGGCAACATTTCAAATCAGTAGGAAAGGATCAATGATTCAATAATAAGCATCTATTTGGGGAGAAAAAAGAAATAAGAAGCTCTACCTCACTCTGCCAATATATACAAAATGTCTATGTGTATTAAACATCTAAGGATAAAAATTCAAAACAAAGAAGAAAATCCAGGGAGAATAATTAATAACTGGGGTAAGGAAACCTTTCCTAGGTATGCTGTCAAGGCCAGAAAGAGTCAAAGTTTGAAGGCGTGACTCACAGGACTGACGTGAGGACGCAACGAAGACAATTAAGACTGAAATATAGGGCTTCCCTGGTGGCGCAGTGGTTGAGAATCTGCCTGCTAATGCAGGGGACACGGGTTCGAGCCCTGGTCTGGGAGGATCCCACATGCCGCGGAGCAACTAGGCCCGTGAGCCACAAGTACTGAACCTGCGCTCTAGAGCCTGTGCTCCGCAACAAGAGAGGCCGCAATAGCGAGAGGCCCGCGCACCACGATGAAGAGTGGCCCCCGCTTGCCACAACTAGAGAAAGTCCTTGCACATAAACGAAGACCCAACACAGCAAAAATTAATTAATTAATAAATAAACTCCTACCTCCAACATCTAAAAAAAAAGAATTGTTTAAAAAAAAAAAAAGACTGAAATATAGGTTTCTAGCCAGGAAAAAATTATACATACACACTTTTTTAAGAAAAACACATAGAAATCAGAAATAAAAAGGGTAAAGAATCTACGAGAAAAAAGAACAAAAGAATGAACAGACAATTCAAAAAAGTAACACATGTGGCCAAAACATGTTAAATCTCAGGAGCACACAAAGAAATGCAAATTAAAAGAAGACATAGGGCTTCCCTGGTGGTGCAGTGGTTGAGAGTCCGCCTGCCGATGCAGGGGACACAGGTTCGTGCCCCGGTCCAGGAAGATCCCACATGCCGCAAAGCGGATGGGCCCGTGAGCCATGGCCGCTGAGCCTGCGCGTCCGGAGCCTGTGCTCCACAACGGGAGAGGCCACAACAGTGAGAGGCCCACATACCGCAAAAAAAATTTTTTTAAAAAGACATAATTTTTTCACCCACTGAACTAAGAAAGATTTAAAAAACTGATAATCCCTAGTGTTGGTTAGAGTTTAGGGAGCCGAACATTCTCATATTCAGCTACTGAGAGTACCGATCAGTGCCTCTCTAGAGGGAATATGGCAAATGCTTGTGCTCTTTGGTGAGCAGCTATGTCGGCAGGCCCTAAGAAAATAACTGGAGAGGTGTGCAGAATACTGGGTAAGCAATAAGGGACTGGTTAACAATTTTTATAGAAACTCCATGCTCTGCAAGTTATGTACATCCACCTCCACACATATGCACTGGCATGCAAGATGACCACAACAGATTTGGGCATTGGGAGAAAAACAGAGAAGAGGTATCTATGATTCCTTGGGGGGGGGGGGGGCCGTGGAGGGGAGTGACACACACACATACCATACACACACACACACCACACACACATACACACACATATACACACATATACATACATATACACACACATACATACATACACACACCACTGTAAGGCAGTATAATGCTTAAAGCAAGACAGGCTAGAAAAGAACTTCAATATATAAATCAATATATAATTCCAATTTGATTTGATTTTAAAATTACTAAAAACAGTCACCTCTCAATTGGGTAATGCCTGGAAGGATGAGTAGATCTGTAAATTATATTAATACAACTGAGAAACAAAGAGTGGACAAAACTAACGCCATGAAACAAAGCTAACTCAAAGAATTCCAAATATAATTGGATAATTAAATCCTTTCAAAGAAAATATAATTGTAATTTGAATTGGGGGTATCAGTACTAATATCCCTACAACATGCAGACCTTCCCTACAATAAATCTTCGTCTACAACTAATCTCCTTTGGGTCCCTCAGTGTGGGATAATAGTAAGTATATACTGGTCTCTAGGCCCAGTTCCTGGCAGAGAACTCCTAAAACCCTTGTAATTTCCTAAGTGTTAAGAACATCTTTTGTTCCCATATTTGGTCTTTGACCGGTCCCTGACACAGGGCTCCTGAAACCCTTGTAAATTCAAAGTGATAAAAGCACTAAGAGCATCTTTTGTTCTAGTGAGGCCACCTGTTGGGGGGGCTGGAGGCAGGAGAGGGGGCCCTCCAGGATGGCTCTGGGTGGGGGCTGGTCACCAGAAAGACCAAGCCACGAAAAGCAGCTTGGAATTTTCAGCCCTGCCCCCCATTCTTCAGAGAGGGAAGGAGGCTGGAAAGGAAATTAATAATTGATCAAGAGGAAGCCTCCATAAAGCCCCAGTAGCACCGGATTCAGAAAGCTTCCAGGTTGTGGATGTGAACACATCCACACTGGGAGAGTGACACACCCCAACTCCACAGGGACAGACACTCCTGCACTCAGGACCCTCCCAAGACCTCGGCCTATGTATCTCTTCGTCTGGGTGTTCATCTGTGCCCTTTAATAAAGTGGTAGTAAGTAAGTACTTCCCTGAGTTCTGTGAGTGACTCTAGCAAATTAATTGAACCCGAGGGAGGGGGTCATGGAACCTCCGGTCAGCAGCACAGGTGACAACCTGGACTTGCGACTGGCATCTGAAGCAGGTAAATAGACTTTTTTTCCTACAATGCACTTGGCAACTCATTTTATTTTTATCCTCCCCTTTAGAAATTAAGCTCCCTGCAGACAGGCTTTTTTTTTGTTTTTTCTATTCCAGGAGTTTAGAAACTGCCTGGCACAGAGACACTCGTGTATTTGTTGGGTTAATGATGGCCTCCTCTCCTCTCTGTGGTCTCTCCCTCCCAGCACAGGTTGCTCACACCTACCAACCTGCTCTAGACGCCGGCCCAGCCGCCCAGCCTCCAGCCCGGCTCCTCTCGGAGGCGAAGGCACAGAGCCGCTGTTGTCTGCCCTCTGCCACCCTCAGCGCACCCTGCCCTCCAGCCACCCTGCCTCTCCCACTCCTTCAGATGTGCCAGCCTCTTCACCCCGGAGAGCCTTCCCGCAAGCCTGCCTCTGTCCACAACACTCCCCTCCCTGACCACTGATCTCTCTAACCCTCCCGTCCCTCCCATCACAAGAAGTTCACTTCCTGGGAGTCTTTCCCTGGTTTCTGATCTATATTAGGTCCTCTGCTCTTGAACAACCTTTCACAACCTTCATTTTGTAAATACATACTTATTCTTACAATTATCTGCTTAATGGCTGTTTCCCTTTAAAGGCAAACTGTGTCTTGATGACCATGCTATACGTCCCCAGGGACTGGAACAGTGTCTGAAAAAAGGAGCTCAACTGACCAACTGAATGGCTGGCTGTCCTACTAGACCACAGACTCGGCAAAAGCAAGTTCAACGTCTATTTTGTCCTCTCTTATGTATCTGGTGACAAATACGCTGTCTGGCACAGAGAGAATGTTTAACATTTATTAAATAAATGCTGAACGAATACAGGGGTTAGGGACACCATAATCCTATTCCTGAGGAGAGGAAAAAAAAACTGCTACCACCTTGACATCCTGTTACACAGAGCCTTCCTTCCGGTGATCTTACTTAGGTGTGTTCCTCCACAGCATCCTCCTACAGCCCAGGCGTCTTCACCCATATGTGCAGCATCCCCTTCGCTCAGCTCCTGCCGTGCGGGCCGCCTCCCAGGCCTCCGGAGATGGCAGCACACACAGCCCAGCACCCCCCCGCAGCTTCCCCCAGGGCGCCTCCAGTGAGACGTCTCCCCACGAGGCACCTTCCTCCGGCACAGGAGAGTGGCTTATGGCAAGCTCCAGAGGGCGGCTTTCCATCAGGTTCTACCAGTGTGACACCACCACGACTTCTCCGCCTTGCAGCAAGCCTCACATCACAGCCTGCCCTGGGGACGAGGAATGGGTCTCAGCCCTGGGCAGGGTGGGACTCTTCCTTGGGGGCTCTGCCTCAGCTCTAGAGGATGCAGCTACGCTGTACGTCTGCTATTCTTATATCCTTTAGAGTTCTCTTCACTTTTTATGAGCCTATCCCTCATTACTTCCATTCCCTGTTATGGTGAAAAATGTTCATTTTTTTACAAATTATGTTTTATATCAGCAAAATGAAAAGACAACCTACTGAGTGGGAAAAAATATTTGCAAGTAATATGACTGATAAGGGATTAATACCCCAAATATATAAACAGCTCATACAACTCAACATCAAAAGAACAAACAACCCGATTTTAAATGTTCATATTAGGGCTTCCCTGGTAGCACAGTGGTTGAGAGTCCGCCTGCTGATGCAGGGGACGCGGGTTCGTGCCCCGGTCCGGGAAGATCCCACATGCCGCAGAGCGCCTGGGCCCCTGAGCCGTGGCTGCTGAGCCTGCGCGTCCAGAGCCTGTGCTCCACAACGGGAGAGGCCACAACAGTGAGAGGCCCGCGTACCGCAAAAACATAAAATGTTCATATTAAACTTTTTCCTTCAATTTACTCTTTGTTTTTTTTTTCTCCTGCTTTGATCCAGGCTGATACAGATTTGGAATTAATGTGTGTAGTGTAAGGGTCGCGTTTCTTTCCCCTTCCCTACATGAGTATCTAACTAACTAAACACATTTATTGAAAAGACTGTTCTTTCTCTGCCATCCTGCAGAGCCTCCTGTGCGATAAATCAGGTGTCCAGATACGAACGGATCTGTGTCTGGACTATTTTGCTTGTTTGGTCAACTTGTCTAGCCTTTTACTAAAACCATATTATTTTAATGACTATAGCTTTACAGTAAGTCTTGCTACCCAGTATAGTAAGTCTGCTCAGTTTGTTTTTCTTCAAAATTATTTTGGCCATCCCTGCTGTCTGCACTCCTATGTTAACATCAGTTTGACAAGTCCATCAAGAAAACATCTGCTGGCATTCTGATTAGTACTATACTGAAGGCATAGTTGAATTTGGGAAGAATCAGCATCTTACAACACTGATTCTTCTAATCCATTAACATGGTATATCCATCTATTGATTTAGACCTTTAACTTCTCTCAGTGTTTATTTTTTCCCTGTATAGATGCCTTACATTTCTTTACATTTATTCTGAAAAATATGACTGTGTATGTTACTACAAATGATATTTTTATTTCACTTTCTATTTGTTGTTGATACACAAAACTGCAATTGTGTCCAGAGTTACTTTGAATCTTGCAACCTTATTTATTAATTACAATAAGTTACAAGGAGATTTTTTTTTCTACATACACAATCATGTCATCTACAAAAACAGTTCTATTCATTCCTTTCTGATCCTTGTACCTTTTATTTTTCTTGTCATATTGAACTAGGTAGGGTCTCTAAATAAAATAATAAAGTAGTGGTAATGGTGAAAATAACTTTTTTTTTTTTTTTTTTTTTTTTTTGCGGTACACAGGGCTCTCACTGCTGTGGCCTTTCCCGTTGCGGAGCACAGGCTCCGGACGTGCAGGCTCAGCAGCCACGGCTCACAGGCCCAGCCGCTCCGCAGCATGTGGGACCTTCCCAAACCAGGGCACAAACCCGTGTCCCCTGCATCGGCAGGCGGACTCTCAACCACTGCGCCACCAGGGAAGCCCGAAAATAACTTATTTCTATTCCCAGTCTCAGGAGGAAAACTTTCAACACTTCACCATTAAACATGATGTCTGCTATAGGATTTTTCTAAGTAATCTCTATCAAATTAAGGAATTTACCTTTTACTCATAATGTCTTAAGGGATTTCATTTTGAACAGATGCTGAATTTTACCAAAGGCAATTTTTACATCGATTGACATTATCACATTATTTTTCTGCTTTACCCTATTAACTCAGTGATTTCTACTGATTGATTTTTCAAATAGTAAACCTATCTTTGTAATAAGTCTGATGCTCTGATTTAAATCTTTTGAAATCTGTCAACACTTGCTTTATAGATCAGCAATTTTTATAAATGTTCCATGTGTATATAAAAAGCATGTATAATAGTTATTGGGTGCAATGTCCTATTTATTGCATATTTCATTTTATTCTGTATTTCATTTTCAATATTTGTTATTTTCAATCTCCTAGGTCTCTCCTACTGTTTCTAATCTACTGGCAAACCCACTGTGACCTCAATTAGGTCAAGACTGTTAGGTGTGTTATTGAGATCATCAAGTGATTCTTTGTTTATTCAATCAGTTAATTAAGTGTATTAAGACTTCCCACTATGATTGTGGATGTGTCTATTCTTTGTTAGTTTTGTCAATTTTTCCTTTCTGTATTTTGAGGCCATGTTTTTAGGCACGTACAGATGTAGAACTATTGAATTGAGTATTTTATCATTATGAAATGTCTCTCTTTATCTCTAATAATGCTTTTCTGCCCTAAATTCCACTTTATTAACATAGGTACACCAGTTTTCTTTCGGTTAGTGTTTGAGTGATATGTCTTTTTCTACCATTTTACTTTCCTTCCACTTTTATGCATCCTTGCAAGCAGTACAGAGTTGTGATCCACCTTTTTTTTTAATTTAATCTCTCAATCTTTGTCTTTTAATTGAAATTTTTAGTTCATTTTTATTTATCAATAATATAATTACTGTGCTCGCTTCGGCGGCACATATACTAAAATTGGAACAATACAGAGAAGATTAGCATGGCTCCTGCGCAAGGATGACACGCAAGTTCGTGACGCGTTCCATATTTTAAAAAATAAATAATAATATAATTACTGATATCCTGAGTGTAAATCTATCATCCTACCATTTGCTTCCTATTATTCCCACAAACTCGATGTTCCTTTTCTGTCTTCTTTTGGATTAATCAAGTTTCCTTGGGCTACTACTACTACTATTACTCCTCCTCCTCCTCCTCCTCCTCTATATTTCCTCTCCATTAGCTAGTAGGTATATATTCTTTTAATGTTCTTTTAATGAATATCCTAGAGATTACAACATGCATCCTTGACTTATCAAAGTCTCAAGTAGATTAATAATTTTACTACTTCCTGGACAATGCAAAGACCACAGGATACTAACCCTATTTACATCCCCACAACTCATATGCTATTATTAAAATTTTTAATTCCATACATATTTTAAACCACACAAGACATTATTATTGTTGTTTCATATATCAACATTCATTTGCATTTACCCTCTCTTTGGTCTTCACCTTTTCCTACATCTTAAAGCTGCCAGCCAGGATCATTTCCCTTCTGCCCAAAGAAGAATCTTTATTAGTACTCCCCTTTAGTGCAGGTCTGGTGTGTATTAATTTTTTCCATTTTGTTGATCTAAAAGGATGATATTTTTGCCTTCCCTTTTGCAGGATGTTTTGCTGGGTATAGAATTCCAGTCTGGCAGTTTACCTTCTTGAAAATACTGTTTACATTTTGAAAATACTGTTTACATTTTGAAAATACTGTTCCATTGTCTTCTGACTTCTGTTGCTTGTGTTGAGAAATCAGCTGTCAGCCTTACTGCTCTTTTGAATGTAATACGTAATTTTTCTCTAGGTGTTTAAGATTCTCTCATTATCTTTGGTTTTCAGCAATCTTATGTTTCAGTGAAATTTTATTTGAATTTATCTGGTGCAGGGTCTACAGTATTTCTTGATTTGAGAGGCTTGTCTGTTATAGAGAATTCTCAGCCATTATCTCTACAAATATTGCTTCTGTACTATTCCTCCTTCCTTTCCTACTCAGATTTCAATTACACATTGTTAAATATTTTCACTGAATCCCATGTCTCTTAGAATCTTTTATGTATTGCCCATCATTTTTCTCTCCATATTTTATCATTCTGAATATTTATTTTCAATTTATTACTATACAAATCTACTGTTAAACCCAACCATTGAGATCTTAATCTCAATTAATTCAGTTATAGACCTTCAATTCTAGAATTTACGTTTTGTTCTTTTTTTTTTTAAGTTCTAGTTCCCCGATTCTCAATCTTATCTTTTATTTCTTTAAACATATTACATATGTGATGGTATTTAATTACTCTATTATCTGGATCGCTGACAATCCATTGGCATAGTCTGCTGTTCCTCTTGATTTTCTGTCAAATTGTCCTAAATTCTCATCTAGTGGGTAAGTACCAGACACTGTAAATAAATCTAGAGATCATTTGAGGCTCTGGGTGATGTTATCTTCTTCCAGAAAAAATTCACATTTGGTGCTGTCAAGATCACCTTGATCTAATCAAGGACCGAGGGGATCTGAAATTCAACTTCAGTACTTCTCAGAGATCACTGTTCCCAGGATACAGGCCTTTGGGACTCAAAGCCTAAGGAGTTTTCCAGGGCCCCTTCCTCCCTGACTTATACCAAACTCCAATTTTTGTCCCCCACTCTCCAGTTCCTTAAATCTATCAAAATCTCCTCAGCTTTCCAACTTCTCATTTGCTTGCTTCTTCTTGAATCAGCAGATCGATCCTCCAGGGCAAAAGTGGATGCAAATCTGGTCTTGCATCTATGAGCTTCCTTACTTCCCCGGATCTCAAGCCCACAAATCTTCACTGTTTTGTTACCTCTATTACCTTCACACAAATTTTGTTTTAAATTTTGTCCAGCTTTTCTACTTGCAGGAAAGAGGGCCCAACCACTCTGTCTACCATTAGCAAAAATTTCCCCACTCCCATATTTTCTATCTTTGCGGGTTTATATTTTGTGATTCTTTTCTGTCATTTTACCAAAATTTTGGACGGTAGATAAATACATCTTCGATGAGTAACTGCTTAACCTGTTACTCATCACAGCTTAACCAGAAATCTCCAGTCATTCATTTTACTGATAGATCTTTTATATATTAAGGATATTAAACCTCTGTCAAATATGTGACAAATACTTCTCCTAGTTTCCCATTTACATTTTAATTTTAGCACATAGAAATGGTGAGTTTATATGTAGTCCAGTTTATCCATCTTCTCCTTTCTAATTCTGATGTCATGATAAGAACACTGAACATTATGTAAATACAGACTCATATTTTCTTCTAGTGTATTATCATTTCCACTTTTTACATTTACTTCTTTAGACTTATTTTGGTATAAGGTATGAGACAGACTTAACTTATTTTTTTAATTGGTAAGCCAACTGTCCCAAATTCATTTAAGTAATTAACCCTCTATTTCCTCCTCTAAATAGTGTATAAATCTCTTATAAATCAAAAACTACTTTCTTGATATTTGTATAATTTTACTTTGCTATCTGGCACTGCTGACCCTTTTGTTCATTCTCCTTGCTACTCCAACTTCCCTTGGTTTCTGTAACCCCTCAGCTCTATTCCTCTTCAACTAGTCCTTCTGAGTCTCCTTTACAAGCTTAATTTTCTTCCCATTTCCCTTATTCAGTCTCATGCTCCAGAGAAGATGATGGAAACCGTTCATTACTAGAACCTCTCTCTTCTCTCATTCTCCCTACTCTCCTTGTTCACCTGTACTGTCAGTTTCTTCCAGCTCTCTCTTGACTTCCCAGATCTATATCCAACTACCCTCTAAGATCTCTTCCTACATGTTCCACATGCACTCTCTAAGACACACTATACAAATATAATTTCAGTGCCTCCTCAAACCTACTTTTCTTTCTGTATTTCATTATCTACATACCACCATCATCCAAGCCAGAATCTCAGTAGCTCCTCCTCTCCTTTGCATCACATCTTAGAGGTCAGGATATATCCTACTGATTCTAGGTCTCTGGTCAGATCCTTCTCTACTGCCGCTGCATTAAAATAGGTCTTAATTATCTCTGGTATGGATTCCTCCCCAATTCCCAACTTCCCTCCAAACCATTCTCTAAACTGCCCACAGAGTGGCTGTGTAAAATGAAAATCTGATCATTCTACTTTTCTGATTAAAATCTTTCAAGTGATCCTGACTACTTGTAAGGTAAAAATGTAAACCCAGCATGGCATACAAGGCTTTCTGTGAGCTGGTTGTTGCCTACCTCACTAACCTTAATTCATATCTCTCTCTCCTTAAACCCTGACCCAGCCATACCTAATTACTCAAGCAAGCCAAACTACTGCCTTCTTCCAATCCTTTGCTCATGTGGTTCCTTCAGCCAGGAAAGTTTTCTTGCTGATTCTTTGTCCAGCAAACTCATAATCATCTTCAAAATACAGTCTTAGTGTCATATTTTATAAAACATCCACCACTTATATGCCTCAAGTTTATCTTGTACACACATACCTCACAATTCCATTTTATCCCTTATCACACCACTTTGCAATTATTTTTTACGTGTCTTCCCCATATGACTGTGACACCCTTTTATTCACCTCTGAATGGCCCGGCTTACCTCAGGGCTTGGGCACACAGTAGGCACTCAAAATGCTCACTGAATAAGAAGATTAACAGACATGATGCTTACTTAACAAACTGGTTTATAAAAATTATCAAAAATATATTTCTTAATGGAAAACTATGAAGAGTGACATCTGACTCAAATTGTAATCTCATTAGGTAACAAATGTATCTCTGAAGTTTTACAAATAGCTTAGAAGCACTCTAAGTAATACTAATGAGGCTCTGTATTACAAATTTAACCCGTGTAAAAATCACTTGTTCAAGGGCTCCTGTTAGTTAAGGAGTTAAATCATCTCATTCAAAAAACATGAGATAGATAGATATAGTTCTACACCAGAAAAAGAAGCTAAAAGTCTACATAACTAGAGCAAAAATTTTTCTAGTCTTTGCATACAAATGGTACAAGACACTTTGTTTTTGAACTTTTGTAAAA
Organism: Tursiops truncatus; assembly: GCF_011762595.2. NCBI lineage: Eukaryota > Metazoa > Chordata > Mammalia > Artiodactyla > Delphinidae > Tursiops > Tursiops truncatus. The sequence goes on from NC_047034.1 coordinate 178,962,943, forward strand.
ACCTTCACATCTATTTCCTAACTATGGTACAACTACAGCCCCAGGCAGGACAGCTGCATATCTTTCTTTATTTGGGCAATTGCTTCCTCATTACAAAGAGAATAAAAGAGCCACAACAAACATCCAAAAGAAAAGTGGCTCCATGTAAATGGAGAGTAGATAAAGGCATTTTCCAATAAGTTAGGTGAAAAGAATGTTTCGATTTCTCAGATTATCAAAAAGGATTTGATATGAAAGTTTTAATAAATTTGTAAAGTATACTTTTAAGCACAAAGAAATCTTAGTTCAAATTTTAAAATCAAATATATACAGTGAAAAGTGACAGAAATATCCCATTAACCTGTTTCAAAACACTCACAGACCTGTCAGGAGACGTGAAGACCTTGTTAAAAAACAGACCACAGGTACTACCCTCCAGTTCAGAGTGACATGGATACAAACTGATAGGAAGCCATGACTACTGAAACTTCCAGATCTCAAGAAGGAGCATATTGTCAATCAGCCATGTTAACATCTTCCAGTCATTAAAAAACTAGAAAACGAAGACTACAGCATACGGTACCCCCATAACCTTATAAACGGCACTGATTTCTCCGCCTACCACACTAGACTGTGAATTCATGTCTTCTGTGTGTTCTGCAATATGTGTTTACACAAGACTGTATAATAATAAAGCAAACATTTGTGGAACGGCCCCCCCCCACCTACAAGGGGGAAGTTTTTAACACCCCAGAACTGCTTTTCACAACCCCTCCTCTCTCCCACAGGTAAGCACTACCCTGACTTTTGTACCAATTATTTCCTTGCTTTTCTTTAGAGTTTTCACAACCTGTGGCAATTTTCTTTAAATAACAGCTTTATTGAGATATAATTCACATACCATAAAGAGTACTTTTAGGATATTCACAGAGTTGTGCGACCATCACTGCAGCAGTTTTTATCTCCATCGATGTGGTTAAGTTGGAATTTCCCAGGATCCCCTTCCCTGAGTCTGCCCAAGATTTAAAAGGTGGAACAGAACAGCCTCCACTCTCTGAATGCCTGCACGGTTAGAGGTGGTGACAGATAGAAACTGAGGTGCCAGAGAGTTCCAGCTCATCCACATGTTTCCTCTTTGGACACTAGCTTTAGTTCCCCTAACACTAGAAGCTGGGCAGCAAACACATGAAAGGATAGCCTGTCCTCCCAGAAGTCTCCCAGACCCCGGCAGGCTGCCTGGGCCACCCACCCCAGTGTTTCAGGAGGTGGTTCATGACCCTTCTCTGACCTTCTAATTCCTCCTCTGGGCTCTATTTTTTCACCTTCTCCCAGGATTATGTACAGACTTACTTCTGTAATAAATAAATCCCTTATTCCATAATACTCCCAGTGGTTCTGCTTCCCTGACTGAATCCTGATACACACCAGCTACTTGTTTCTCTAAACAATAGCTCAGCATTGACTCTTTTCGAACTTCGTAAACACAGAATCAAACACTGTATTTTGTGAGATTCCTCCATGCTGCTGCACACAGCTGTTCCTTGCTCACTTCTCACTGCACTTTAATAAACTATTTTATACCATATACCATTTCAATGAACTTTTTACTGAAATGTAACATACAAAAAGAGCACATGTCATAAGTGTACCTGTGTCTCTGTACATGTATCACACCCAAATTTAAGAAACAGAACCTTACCAGCACCCCAGAAGCTCCACTAATACAGTCTCCCTACTCCCCAAAGTAACTACTCCTGACTACAACCATAAATTATTTTTCCTGGCTTTGAACTGTTCTGAACTTGTATCCAGAATCATATAATAAATAAATTTGAGAGTCTGGTTTCTTTCATGCCATACTATGCTTGTGAGAGTTATTCGTTTCTTGAATATACCATCAGTTCATTCATTTTCGTGGCTGTCCAGGTTACAGTACATGAATATATCACAATTAATTTTTCCATTCTGTTGTTGTGAGCATTCGGGCAGTTCTAGTTTTGAGGAATTTGGAATCACACTCCTGAGGACATTCTTGCACATGTCTTTGGAACGTATATGCACATACTTCTGTTGGGAACATACATCAGGAGAGGAACTGCTGAGACACACAGTGCAGACAATTCTAGATAATTCTAGATTTCCAGCACTGATGCAGATGACCGTCAGCAGTGCGTGAAAGCCCCCACTGCTCTGTTCCCTGCCAGCACCTGACATTGTCTTTTTGAATGCAGTCATCTGGGTGTGTGATGGCATCTCACTGTGGTTTATTCTACGTCTGTCTGATGACTGAGGAGGTGAAGCACCTTTTCCCATGTTTCCTGACCGTCTGTGAAGTGCCTGTTCAAGTCCCTTGCCCATTTTCCTATTGGGCTTGTCTGTCTCTTTCTTACTAACTTGCAGGACTTCTCAAAATATTCTGATTATATTACATTCTGTTGGCCAATCCCACACTTTGACTTGACTTTTCATTCACATAATACCATCTTTTGATAAACAGAAGTTATTTTAATGTAATCCAACATATCAACCTTTTACTTTATATAAAGTTAGTGCTTTTGGTGTCTTACTTAACATTTATATACTACCAACCATGGGCAAGTGAACTAATGTTTTATAAATATTACGTTACGTGTTGCCCCTGTTAACTCATGGAATCATCCAAACCATCCTACAAAAATAAAGAATGATTCTCCCGGAGACACAGGGTGCTGGCAATGGACTGAACAGCAGAAGGGAGGCTGCCGGATCCAGCAAACAGACTCTTACCAGCTTAGTGCTGCCCACTCAGCTGTGCACACTCATGTGGGAGTACAGCTCCCACCAAGAGAGCTCTTACCACCACACCTCATCCTTACCCACATACACGGAACATGCACAGACATACATATATACAACATGCACATAACATTTCTCACGTGCCTAGGACACTCCCAGCCCACATTTCAAAAATTAAAAAAGTCAACCTGGGGGGATCTTCAAGATGACGGAGGAGTACGACATGGAGATCACCTTCCTCTCCACAAATACATCAAAAATACAACTACATGTGGAACAACTCCTACAGAACACCTACTGAACACTGGCAGAATACGTCAGACTTCCCAAAAGGCAAGAAAATCCCCACGTACCTGGGTAGGGCAAAAGAAAAAACAGAGACAAAAGAAAAGGGACAGGACCTGCACCTCTGGGAGGGAGCTGTGAAGGAGGAAAAGTTTCCACACACTAGGAAGCCCCTTCACTGATGGAGACGGGGAGTGGGCAGGGAGGAAGCTTCAGAGCCATGGAGGAGAATGCAGCAGTAGGGGTGCAGAGGGCAAAGCACAGAGATTCCCAAATGGAGGATCGGTGCCGACCAGCACTCACCAACCCAAGAGGCTTGTCTACTCACCCGCTGGGGCGGGTGAGGGCTGGGAGCTGAGGCTCGGGCTTCGGAGGTCAGATTCCGGGCAGAGGACTGGGGTTGGCTGCGTGAACACAGCCTGAAGCAGGCTAGTGCGCCACAGCTAGCCGGGAGGGAGTCTGGGAAAAAGTCTGGAACTGCCTAAGAGGCAAGAGACTATTGTTTCGGGGTGCATGAGGAGAGGGGATTCAGAGCACCACCTAAATGAGCTCCAGAGACGGGCGCGAGCCACGGCTATCAGACACCAGAGACGGGCATGAAACACTAAGGCTGCTGCTGCCGCCACCAAGAAGGCTGTGTGGGGCTTCCCTGGTGGCGCAGTGGTTGAGAGTCCGCCTGCCGATGCAGGGGACACGGGTTTCGTGCCCTGTCCAGGAAGATCCCACACGCCGCAGAGCGGATGGGCCCGTGAGCCATGGCCGTTGAGCCTGCGTGTCCGGAGCCTGTGCTCCGCAATGGGAGAGGCCACAACAGTGAGAGGCCCGCATACCTCAAAAACATAAATAAATAAAGAAAGAAGGCTGTGTGCAAGCACAGGTCACTAGCCACACCTCCCCTCCCGGGAGCCTGTGCGGCCCGCCACTGCCAGGGTCCCGAGATCCAGGGACACTTCCCGGGGGGAACACACGACGCACCTCAGGCCGGTGCAACATCATGCTGGCCTCTGCCGCCGCAGGCTTGCCCCACATTCCAATTATAACTACCGTACCCCTTCCTCCCCACAACCTGAATGAGCCAGAGCCCCCTAATCAGCCTCTGCTTTAACCCCATCCTGTCTGGATGGGAACAGACGCCAGAGGGTGACCTACATGCAGAAGAGGGGCCAAACCCAAAGCTGAACGCCAGGAGCTGTGCTAACAAAGAAGAGAAGGGGAATCTCTCCCAGCAGCCTCAGGAGAAGCGGAGTAAATCTCCACAATCAACTTGATGTACCTGCATCTGTGGAATACCTGAAAAGACAACGAATCATCCCAAAATTGAGGTGGTGGACTTTGGGAGCAACTGTAGACTTGGGGTTTGCTGTCCGCAACTGACTTATTTCTGATTTTTATGTTTATCTTAGTATAGTTTTTAGCGCTTATTACAACTGCTGGATTTGTTTATTGGTTTGGTTGCTCTCTTCTTTTTTTATTATTATTACTTTTTTATTTCTTATTTATTTTTTCATTTTAATAATGTTTTTATTTTTATTTTTTTTCTTTCTTTTTTTCTCCCTTTTCTTCAGGCTGACAGGACCTTGGTGCTCTTGCCTGGTGTCAGGCCTGAGCTTCTGAGGTGGGAGAAGCCAAACTCAGGACACTGGGCCACCAGAGGCCGCCTGGCCCCAAGTAATATCAATCGGTGAGAGGTCTCGCAAAGATCTCCGTCTCAACACTGAGACCCAGCTCCACCCAACGGCCAACAAGCTCCAGTGCTAGATGCCACATGCCAAACAACTAGCAAGACAGGAACACAACCCAACCCATTAGCAGAGAGGTTGCCTAAAATCATACTAGGTTCACAGACACCCCAAAACACACCACTGGACGCAGCCCTGCCCACCAGAAAGACAAGATCCAGCCTCATCCACCAGAACACAGGCACTAGTCCCCTCTACCAGGAAGCCTACACAACCCACTGAACCAACCTTACCCACTGGGAGCAGACACCAAAAACAACAGGAATTACGAACCTGCAGCCTGCGAAAAGGAGACCCCAAACACAGTTAAGCAAAATGAGAAGACAGAGAAATATGCAGCAGATGAAGGAGCAAGATAAAAACCCACCAGACCAAACAAATGAAGAGGAAATAGGCAGTCTACCTGAAAAAGAATTCAGAGTAATGATAGTGAAGATGATCCAAAATCTTGGAAATAGAATAGACAAAATGCAAGAAACATTTAACAAGGACCTAGAAGAACTAAAGATGAAACAAGCAACGATGAACAACACAATAAATGAAATGAAAAATACTCTAGATGGGATCAATAGTAGAATAACTGAGGCAGAAGAACGGATAAGTGACCTGGAAGATAAAATAGTGGAAATAACTACTGCAGAGCAGAATAAAGAAAAAAGAATGAAAAGAATTGACAACAGTCTCAGAGACCTCTGTGACAACATTAAACACACCAACATTTGAATTATAGGGGTCGCAAAAAAAGAAGAGAAAAAGAAAGGGTCTGAGAAAACATTTGAAGAGATTATACTTGAAAACTTCCCTAACATGGGAAAGGAAATAGCCAATCAAGTCCAGGAAGCGCAGAGTCCCATACAGGATAAATCCAAGGAGAAATACGTCAAGACACATATTAATCAAACTATCAAAAATTAAATACAAAGAAAAAATATTAAAACCAACAAGGGAAAAGCAACAAATAACATACAAGGGAATCCCCATAAGGTTAACAGCTGATCTTTCAGCAGAAACTCTGCAAGCCAGAAGGGACTGGCAGGACATATTTTAAATGATGAAAGGGTAAAAACCTACAACCAAGATTATTCTACCCAGCAAGGATCTCATTCAGATTCGACAGAGAAATTAAAACCTTAACAGACAAGCAAAAGTTAAGAGAATTCAGCACCACCAAACCAGCTTTGGAACAAATGCTAAAGGGACTTCTCTAGGCAGGAAACACAAGAGAAGGAAAAGACCTACAAAATCAAACCCAAAACAATTAAGAAAATGGGAATAGGAACATACATATCGATAATTACCTTAAATGGAAATGGATTAAATGCTCCAACCAAAAGACATAGACTGGCTGAATGGATACAAAAACAATACCCGTATATATGCTGTCTACAAGAGACCCACTTCAGAGCTGGGGACACATACAGACTGCAAGTGAGGGGATGGAAAAAGATATTCCATGCAAATGGAAATCAAAAGAAAACTGGAGTAGCAATTCTCATATCAGACAAAATAGATTTTAAAATAAAGACTATTACAAGAGACAAAGAAGGATACTACATAATGATCAAAGGATCAATCCAAGAAGAAGATATAACAACTGTAAATATTTATGCACCCAACACAGGAGCACATCAATACATAAGGCAAATGCTAACAACCATAAAACGGGAAATCGACAGTAACACAATCATAGTAGGGGACTTTAACAGCCCACTTTCACCAATGGACAGATCATCCAAAATGAAAATAAATAAGGAAACACAAGCTTTAAATGATACATTAAACAAAATGGACTTAATTGATATTTATAGGACATTCCATCCAAAAACAACAGAATACACTTTCTTCTCAAGTGTTCATGGAACATTTTCCATGATAGATCATATCTTGGGTCACAAATCAAGCCCTGGTAAATTTAAGAAAACTTAAATCGTATCAAGTATCTTTTCCAACCACAACACTATGAGGCTAGCTATCAATTACAGAAAAAAAATCCGTAAAAAATACAAACACAGGGGCTTCCCTGGTGGCGCAGTGGTTGAGAGTCCACCTGCCAATGCAGGGGACACAGGTTCGTGCCCTGGTCCGGGAGGATCCCACATGCTGCAAAGCGGCTGGGCCCGTGTGCCATGGCCACTGAGCCTGAGCGTCCGGAGCCTGTGCTCCACAACAGGAGAGGCCACAACAGTGAGAAGCCCGCATACCGCAAAAAAAAAAAAAAAAACACAAACACATGGAGTCTAAACAATACACTACTAAATAACCAAGAGATCACTGAGGAAATCAAAAAGTACCTAGAAACAAATTACAATGAAAACACAATGACCCAAAACCTATGGGATGCAGCAAAAGCAGTTCTAAGAGGGAAGTTTATAGCATACAATCCCACCTCAAGAAACAAGAAACATCTCAAATAAACAACCTAACCTTACACCTAAAGCAATTAGAGAAAGAACAAAAAAAACCCAAAGTTAGCAAAAGGAAAGAAAACATAAAGATCAGATCAGAAATGAAGGAAACAATAGCAAAGATCAATAAAACTAAAAGCTGGTTCTTTGAAAAAATAAAACAAAATTGATAAACCATTAGCCAGACTCATCAAGAAAAAAAGGGAGAAGACACAAATCAATAGAATTAGAAATGAAAAAAGGAGAAGTAACAACTGACACAGCAGAATTACAAAGGATCGTGAGAGATTACTACAAGCAACTATATGCCAATAAAATGGACAACCTGGAAGAAATGGACACATTCTTCGAAAAGCACAACCTTCCGAGGCTGAACCAGGAAGAAATAGAAAATACAAACAGACCAATCACAAGCACTGAAATTGAGACTGTGAATAAAAATCTTCCAACAAAAGTCCAGGACCAGATGGCTTCACAGGCGAATTCTATCAAACACTTACAGAAGAGCTAACACCTATCCTTCTCAAACTCTTCCAAAATATAGTGGAGGAAGGAACACTCCCAAACCCATTCTATGAGGCCACCATCACCCTGATACCAAAACCAGACAAGGATGTCACAAAGAAAGAAAACTACAGGCCAATATCACTGATGAACAAAGATGCAAAAATCCTCAACAAAATACTAGCAAACAGAATCCAACAGCACATTAAAAGGATCATATACCATGATCAAGTGGGGTTTATTCCAGGAATGCAAGGATTCTTCAATATATGCAAATCAATCAATGTGATAAACCATATTAACAAACTGAAGGAGGAAAAGCATATGATCATCTCCATAGATGCAGAAAAAGGTTATGACAAAATACAACACCCATTTATGATAAAAAACCCTCCAGAAAGTAGGCATAGAGGGAACTTACCTCAACATAATAAAGGCCATATATGACAAACCCACAGCCAACATCATTCTCAGTGGTGAAAAACTGAAACCATTTCCTCTAAGACCAGGAACAAAACAAGGTTGCCCACTCTCACCACTCTTATTCAACATAGTTTTGGAAGTTTTAGCCACAGCAATCAGAGAAGAAAAATAAAAGGAATGCAAATAGGAAAAGAAGAAGTAAAGCTGTTTGCAGATGACATGATACTATACATAGAGAATCCTAAAGATGTTACCGGAAAACTACTAGAGCTAATCAATGAATCTGGTAAAGTAGCAGGATACAAAATTAATGCACAGAAATCTCTTGCCTTTCTATACACTAATGATGAAAAATCTGAAAATGAAATTAAGCAAACACTCCCATTTACCACTGCAACAAAAAGAATAAAATACCAGGGAATAAACCTACCTAATGAGACAGAGACCTGTATGCAGAAAACTATAAGACACTGATGAAAGAAATTAAAGATGATACAAACAGATGGAGAGATATACCATGGTCTTGACTGGAAGAATCAACATTGTGAAAATGACTACACTACCCAAAGCAATCTACAGATTCAATGCAATCCCTATCCAACTACCAAATGCATTTTTCACAGAACTAGAACAAAAAATTTCACAATTTGTATGGAAACACAAAAGACCCCGAATAGCCAAAGCAATCTTGAGAAAGAAAAACGGAGCTGGAGGAATCAGGCTCCCTGACTTCAGACTATACTACAAAGCTACAGTAATCAAGACAGTATGGCACTGGCAATAAAACAGAAATATCGATCAATGGAACAGGATAGAAAGCCCAGAGATAGACCCATGCACATATGGTCACCTTATTTTTGATAAAGGAGGTGAGAATATACAATGGAGAAAGGACAGCCTCTTCAATAAGTGGTGCTGGGAAAACTGGACAGCTACATGTAAAAGAATGAAATTAGAACACTCCCTAACACCATACACAAAAATAAACTCAAAATGGATTAAAGACCTAAATGTAAGGCCAGACACTATAAAACTCTTAGAGGAAAACAGAGGCAGAACACTCTATGACATAAATCACAGCAAGATCCTTTTTGACCCACCTCCTAGAGAAATGGAAATAAAAACAAAAATAAACCAACGGGACCTAATGAAATTTAAAAGCTTTTGCACAGCACAGGAAACCATAAATAAGACCAAAAGACAACCCTCAGAATGGGAGAAAATATTTGCAAATAAAGCAACTGACAAAGGATTAATCTGCAAAATTTACAAGCAGCTCATGCAGCTCAACATCAAAAAAACAAACAACGCAATCCAAAAATGGGCAGAAGACCTAAATAGACATTTCTCCAAGGAAGACGTACAGATGGCCAACAAACAATGAAAGGATGCTCAACATCACTAACCATCAGAGAAATGCAAATCAAAACTACAATGATCCAATAAAGATGTTAAAAAAAAAAAAAACTACAATGAGACATCACCTCACACCGGTCAGAATGGCCATCATCAAAAACTCTACAAACAATAAATGCTGCAGAGGGTGTGGAGAAAAGGGAACACTCTTGCACTGTTGGTGGGAATGTAAGTTGATACAGCCACTGTGGAGAACAGTATGGAGGTTCCTTAAAAAACTAAAAGTAGAACTACCATACGACCCAGCAATCCCACTACTGGGCATATACCTGGAGAAAAGCATAATTCAAAAAGAGTCATGTACCACAATGTTCACTGCAGCACTGTTTACAAGAGCCAGGACATGGAAGCAACCTAAGTGTCCATCGACAGGTGAGTGGATAAAGAAGATGTGGCACATATATACAATGGAATATTACTCAGCCATAAAAAGAAACGAAACTGAGTTATCTGTAGTGAGGTGTACGGACCTAGAGTCTGTCATACAGAGTGAAGCAAGTCAGAAAGAGAAAAGCAAATACCATTCGCTAACACATATATATGGAATCTAAAAAAAAAAAAAAAAAAAAAAAAAGTTCTGAAGAACCTAGGAGCCGGACAGGAATAAAGACACAGACGTAGAGAATGGACTTGAGGATGTGGGGAGGGAGCAGGGTAAGCTGGGACGAAGTAATAGAGTAACACTGACATACATACACTACCAAATGTAAAACAGATAGCTAGTGGGAAGCAGCCGCGTAGCACAGGGAGATCAGCTCAGTGCTCTGTGACCACCTACAGGGGTGGGATAGGGAGGGTGGGAGGGAGACGCAAGAGGGAGGGGATATGGGGATATATGTATACGTATAGCTGATTCACTTTGTGACACAGCAGAAACTAACACACCATTGTAAAGCAATTATACTCCGATAAAGATGTTAAAAAAAAAGATGCTAAAATAATAAATAAAGTTAAAAAAAAAAGTCAACCTGACTAAAGATTAAATTGTATTTCCAATGCAATCTCATAAAAGAGTGAAATGGTACAAGTCTAAACCATTTAGACTTGGCATCAATTTACAGAAAATGACAAGCAGATAATTCAATGGTACAGATGAATAATGCAAAAAAAAGAATTAAACAGTAAGAAAATCAAAAATTAATGAGTGGGTGCTTCCCTGGTGGCGCAGTGGTTGAGAGTCCGCCTGCCGATGCAGGGGACACAGGTTCGTGCCCCGGTCCAGGAAGATCCCACATGCCGCGGAGTGGCTGGGCCCGTGAGCCATGGCCGCTGAGCCTGCGCGTCCAGAGCCTGTGCTCCGCGAAGGGAGAGGACACAACAGTGAGAGGCCCGCGTACCGCAAAAAAAAAAAAAAAAAATTGAGTGGGCATGGAGGAAAAAAAATATTTTGGTAAAAGAAAGCAAAGTGAGATCAATCTTCACTATATATTTGTGAAATATTTTTAAAATCATACTAAATTTGTTGTCATAGTGAGATTATGTCAGTTTCAGACAGAAACAGTACAGTAAAAGAACTATGGGAATGTACAATGAGGATGCTTATAATTACTTTCAGACTAGTAAGACTATCCTCAATGAAAAGTTATGAGAGGCCATTAGTAGCCAATACGTGCCCTCTCAACTCCCTCCATGAGGTCTGAGCTAACGTCTTGGTCATTTTTCCAGATCTTTCCCCGAGCCAACAATATAAAGTTTTCTAACAACTTAAGTTTCTCAGAAACTGATCATCTTTTAAGTACGGTGTCTTTCCAAACTGGATGGCCACGTCATCAGAAATGCTCACTGTCACAGCGTTTTGGGACTGGGTGGGTAATGGAACAGACAGAAAAGAACCTTAAGGTATGAGTAAAGAAGAGCATCTAACTGATGGAGATGGACTATGGGAAGGAAAGAAAAAGTGATTTGTTACAAATAGGTGTTTCATATCAGGCTGAAATATTCAGAAGGGAAAAAAGGATAAAGAAGGCCACAGAAAAAAACAGAAACAGAAAACCTGTGCCCTCACAGACACCAGACTTTGATGTTATCCGTGGCTTAAAGAGTTTTAATCCAAATTCCAAACTGTCAGTTCGTTCCAATGATCTGTGTTCTAATAAAGTAACTGCACATTTAATAAAGCCCACTTATCTATTACAGATGTTCCCCTCCAGATTTCCTTTTGCTTACTTTTAACAACAATTTGTTTAATTACAGTGAAGACTTCTTCTGAAAGCAGTCAACAGAAGATTTAAGGCGGTAATTCCCAACCTGGCTGCACTTTAGAATCTCCCAGGGAGCTTTTAAAACCCCAAGCCCGGGGCCCCACCCCAGAGACCTCAGTTTAATTGCTCAGGGGTGGGGCTCAGGCCCCGGTATGTTTAAAAAGCTGTTCAGGACTTCCCTGGCGGCGCAGTGGTTGAGAATCCACCCGCCAAAGCAGGGGACACGGGTTCGAGCCCTGGTCTGGGAAGATCCCACATGCCACGGAGCAACTAAGCCCGTGCGCCACAACTACTGAGCCTGCGTTCTAGAGCCCACCAGCCACAACTACTGAGCCCGCGTGCCGCAACTACTGAAGCCCGGGCACCTAGAGCCCGGGCTCTGCAACAAGAGAAGCCACTGCAATGAGAGGCCCATGCACCACAACGAAGAGTAGCCCCCGCTCGCCACAACTAGAGAAAGCCTGTGCGCAACAACAAAGACCCAACGGAGCCAAAAAAAAAAAAAAAGGCTGTCCAGGTGACTCTAACACGCGGCCAGGAGTGAGAACCGCCAACACAGAGACAGAGCGCGGGCCTGGGAGCGGGAGCAGGACTGGGCTTCTCGGGGGGCATGCTGACCACTTTGCACAGAATCACGGAACACCCACATACACACTCACTCCGACACCCCAAAAGCTATCCCACTTGTTGCTAAACAGCCTCTGAAGGGGCAGCACCGGCCCCATGTGAGAGCCGCTGGTCCAGAGCGTGCATGGACCTGGTCTGCACTAACTTGGTCTCCCCCTCTGGGCGGCAGCTTCCTGAGCTCCAGTGCCGGCGTGGACGACAGCAGTCGTGTTCTAACCTTGCTTGCTAACAGCCAGGGTTAAGGGCTGGCTGGGGCAGCTGCTGCTGGAGGCGGCCAGAAGCCCAAGCGGGAAGAGCTGGCCCCACTCCCCAGCTTCAAGCAGAGCATCTCCACTTTCATCTGTTTTACAGATTCAGCTTACCCATAAGTTTATGTTTGGAAAGAAAGGCTCAAACACTCAAAAAAAATTTTTTTAAGTTTGAAAACTGCCAGACCTTCCGGTTCAAAAATACAAGTATTCAACTGAGAAACACAGTTCCAAACTGCAAGCTCCTGTCGTGTTCCTCCTGTTTCTAACCCCAGCACTTGGCACATGGTAGGAATTGTGTACCTGATGGTGAATGAAAGGAAGAAAGAAAAGAGGAATGAGGAGAAATTTGAGGAGGACGTCCTCTCCCCCTTGTCTGAATCTACTACCTTGAACGTCTTCAGGACCGCAAGTTCCTAAAGAGGTAGATTCAGCTCCTGCGTGTCGTGTACAGTTTGGCACACGGTGGCCTGACCACAGGGATTCTGTATGTGAGGCATTTCTCCGGAGAGGCATGTGGAAATTTGTTTCTTCTTTCAAGCATAGGTGTGTGGGTTGAGGGTGGGGTGGGAGGGAGCTGGACCAGCTCTACAGTGGCTCCCATGACCCTGGCCTCCTGTGCAAACCCCTCCCCTTGAACGCGGGAGTGACCGTGAATCGATTCTAACCAACAGAACACAGCCAAGGGATGGGAGTGAGTGTGTGCGTGTGATTCCATCAGATAAGACTGTAGCATCCTTCTTGCTAGGACTCTCTCCCCCTTGCTGGCTTTTAGCCAAGTGGCCGTGTTAGGAAGACACAGGTAAAGAGGCACTGAGGGCCACCTTCAGCTGATAACCAATGAGACACTGAAGTCCACAGTACATTGGCTCACCTGGAAATAAATGCCGCCGACAACCTCCTTAGCTACAAAGAGTCTCCTTCCACAATCAAGCCTTCAGATAAGATTCCACCCCTGCCCGGCAACCTGACTGCATGCAGCCTTAAGGCAGAGGGCCCAGCTAAGCCGGGCCTGGACACCAGACCCACAAAAACTTGTGAGGTAAAAAACATATGGTGTTTAAAGCTGCTAAGTTTATGGTAACACCGTCATGCGGCAATAGATTACTGAGTGTAACTAAGGGTGGAAACAGCATGTTCCAGGGCCCTGAGGTGGGGAAGAGCCAGGCACAGGTGAAGACCTGGAAGCAAGGAGGGGTGGCTGGAGCTCAGCAAGCGTGGGAGGGAGGGAGGGCCCCGGGTAAGGCTAGAGAGAGGCAGGCTCCGCCGGGCACCTTAATGTACTTGAGTTTATATCCAGGGAGCAGTGAAAGCTCCTGAAGAGTGCAAGCTGGGGAAGAAACGTGATTCGATTTGCATTTTACTATTTTAAAAAGGTAACTCTGGCTGCTGTGGGGAGAATGAACCAGAGGAGGTCCAGAGTCGAGGCATGGCAGGAGGAGGCTCCTGTGGACATGCAGGTGAGCAGCAGTGACAGTGGCAATGGGAACTGGAAGGATTAAACAAGTGAAGATAGAACAGGGGGTCCATGAACTTGGATGAGAAAAGAACTACACCCTTACGTCAGTAACCTCCAAATGAAATACAGTATTGTGCTTAATTGTGAATACAGGCAACAACTCAGCAATACGGGCAGTACCTGTGACTTTTGAATCTCAGACTCTTTTTTAATCCCTGTTACTATCATTACTATGAAGTATCATTTGTGTTTATCATTACTTCAAATTTATGGTAGCTACAGACCCACCACTAGATCTGTTATTTAAGAACATTTAAGAAGTATATATAGCACCATGTCACAAATCTGTGTTTCATTAAGATTTTTATAACTATTCAAGACTGATTCTGAAAACATGTCCACAGGCTTCCTCACTCGAATGCAAAAGGGCCCGAGAAACCCTGTGACAGAGAGAGGAGGGGGGCGCTTGATAGGGTTTGGGGCTGCAAACTCTATCAAGGGGTGAAATAAAAAATAAGGACCACTGTAGGGGCAGCAGATCTGGGGAAAGACCGACAGTTCAGTTCTGGATGATTATGTCTGAGGTGCAAGTAAGGCATCTGAGTAAATGAGGAAAAGTCAGGGCTTAATTTGAAACATGTAGACAGTATTTTGAGCTCTGTTAGGAGCTGAAACTACTTAACGAGAGAACGTTGTATGAGAAGAGAGGTGGAGGGCAGAAGCCCCAGGGAACTTCACCCTGGAAAGGCTGGACTGAGAAAAGAGATGTGATTGGGGGGGGGGGGGGGGTGGTACGAGAGGCAGGAGGAACACCCAGAGGAGGGTGTCAGCACAGAGAAGCATCTCGGGAGGAAGGGAGGGACGACCACGCTGAAAGCTGTTAAGAGGCTGCATAAGGTGAGGATCGTGTCTCCTGGGTTTGGCGATTTGTATGATGTTGGAAAAGATGGGCAGTTTCGGGCAGGGGAGGCGGGGGGACAGGAATAGGTGAAGAATAACTGGAAACCAATAAAGTGGAAGAAATAAGTGGATTGCTTTCTTGAGAAGTTTTGATGTTGAGGATTTTAAAATGGGGCTATTGATGGAGAGGGAGGTTGTTTATTTTCTGTTGCAGATTGGGCACACCCAGAAGACCTCTGTATGTGAATCAGAACGATCTGGTACAAACAGAGGGACTGATGATGCAGGAGAACACAAAACAACCGCCGGACTGAAGTCCCTGGAGAGGAGAGGGTCCGCGTCCAGAGCTCACGTGAACAGACCAGCCTCTGACAGAAGGAGGGAAGACACAGTCCCGGCTTGGTGGCAGGAAGCTCTGGAGCACCTGCTGCCTTTATTTGCTAAATGTTGGGGGGGGGTTCAGGGGCTGAGAGGCGTGGGGTGGTGGTGACGGCGAAGGAGTGGTCTAGCATGAAGAATGCAGGCAGTATGACGTGGTTGTGGAGAGTGAGAACACGCGCGGCTGGAGGGGAATCTCACAAAACTGTGGGTAGTGGTCACTGCCCACTTGACGCTGGGGATCAAGAATTTACAGAGACGCAAGTCTGAGTCTTTATCTTGTTTCTCCAGCAACACTGAGCTGCTTGGGTGAAGGCACAGAGAAGCCAGCAGGTAGGGTTCATTCGGGATCGGGATTTGTCCAGCTCGATGTGAGAGGAGGAGGAGAGGAGGGCAGGAAAGTCAAGGTACCTATAAGAGAGTGACTATGTACTATGAAGTCTGGAATTTAAGCCGGAGAAGGAAGAAAGAAAGGAAAAGAAGACCTCTCAGAGAAAGAGCATAAGTGGGAATTAGCTCCTAAGAGCAGGGGTAACCGTGGGCAGCTGCGGGTAAGGAGCAGGAAACACGGGTCACCTCCAGCAGGTGCCACAGTAACGAGGTAAACGGAGGGTCCACCAGCTGGTTGGAGCACCCGAGATTTCCAGAAGAGAGTGGACCGCGCAAACTTAATGCCTCGCCTCCAGGGAGATGACAGCTTTATGACAGCTTCGGATGTACCCATTCGTTTGAGACAGGTCCTCCAGAAGGCAAGCTCCACAGAGCAGGGATCTGTTTGGTTCGTCCCTGTTTTCCCCAGAGCCTAGTGTTCGATAAATACTGTTGGGTATGAATGTCATTAAAACGTAATGAAGTAAGGAAAGGACAGGAAGGGACTGCAGCTCTGCACTGCACATAGGACACACTCTCACCGAAGCACTGAGTTGTGGCCAGACCACAGCCAGTCCCCAAGGGATAAAAGGCACGAGTTCCACGCTGACTTCAGAAATGTGGCCAGCCGCCCGTGGGGTGACAGAGCACCTGACGTGGGGAGGTGCGGCCGCCAATGACCAGGGCTCTGCCCACTGGCCCAGGGGCAAGCAGAGAGGCATCAGTACGTCTGCTCCTTATTTCAGAATAACCACATTAACTCTTTCTTCAGGTACCTTCATGTCTATAAACCACATCTTGGTTCGACTCTGGGTTCTTCATTCCTTAACACCTGCCATCCTCGCCTCATTGGCTCTTCCACCCACATTCCACTGGAACCATTCACCAGGGTGACCAAGGGCCTCCCGGTGCCCAAACCCAGCGGTGGCGGCCCCGCCCTCACTTGACTTGACTACTCCGTCCCCTCTGATGACACCCTCTGTGGCAGGAAGAACAGTGCCTCCTCCCAGGATAGCCATGTTCTAATCACCAGAACCTGTAAATATAGAACAATTAAGGTTGCTAATCAGGCGGCCTTAAAACAGGGAAAGGATCCTGGACGACTTGTGTGGGCCCAATGGAACCACAGGGGTCCTTAAAACTGAAGAGGGAGAAGAGAGAGGCCAGGTCGGAGAAAGAGAAGTGACGGCACAGCGGGGTCGGAGAGACGCCACGGCGATGGCTTTGAACAGGGAGGGAGGGGCTCCGAGCCCCGGAGCGTGAGCAGCCTCTGGAAGGTGCAGCAGGGCAGGGAACAGCCTCCCCTGGGGCCTCCAGGAAGGAACGCAGCCCTGGCCACACCGCGATTCTGGCCCAGTGAGACCCTTGCCAGACGGCTGGCCGACCTACAGAACTCTAACAATAAACCTGCGCTGCTTTAGCCACTCGGTTTGTGGTCATTTTGTTACAGCAGCAAATAGAAAACCGATACAGCCTCCTTGGGCCCCTCCTTCTCCCGGCTCCCAGCTCCCGCTTGCCTGGTTCCCCTCTACTCCCTGGCTCTCCGCAGCCTGCGTGGCTGGCTCCCCCACCCCGCTCCACTCAGGGCTTATCTCCTCCCTTCTCCATCCATCTTTTGCCCCAGAGTGATCTCATCCGGTCTAGCAGCCCTCCAATTTATGTCTCCAGACAGGACCTCACTCAGGCTTCGAGACAGTGGCCCACTCAGCACAGCCACTTCAGTGTCTAAGAGACATCTCCAGTCGATACAGCCCGGGAGAGCACTCGTGACCCACCCCCGCCACGCCCCCTTCGGCCTCCTTTGTCTCAGCTATGAACACCAGCACCAGTGCGGTAGCTGAGTCCGCAAACGAGGAACCCGTCTTGATCTCTCCTCCCCCACCCCCCATCTCCAATCCCATGAGTCCTGACACCGCTGCCTCCAAAAGACACCCCACTTTTCACCTTCTCCACTGCTTCCATCGTCTCTTCCCAAGATCGCCAATTACTGCAACAGCCTCTAACTGGCCTCTCTGCTTCCCCGTCAGTCACAGAGCAGCCAGAGAACAGCTTTGAAAATAAAGAATCCACATTATGCCTATCACCTCCTGATAGTTCAGCCTCTGATGACTTCCTGTTACTCGTAAAATTCCAAGTCTTTGTGCCTACAAAGCACTTCAGGATCCAGCCCCTGCCTACCCTGCCGATCACCTTCCCGATGTCCGCTCTGCTCCAGCCACAATGTTGCCTATATTGTTCCTCAAGCCAAATGCATTCCTGCCTCAGGGCATTTGCACTTCTATTCCCTCTGCCTAAAATGTTCCCCTAGATCCTCAAGCAGCCCTCCTTCATCATTCGGATCTCCGCTCAAATGCCTCTAACAAAGGCCTTCCACAACCAACCCACCTCACGTGCTCACACCTCAGTATTCTGTTCTGTTTTCTTCTTAGCACTCTCTGAAATTCTTATCTACTTACTTGCTCGTGTACCGTCTTCCCTTCTAAACTATAAGCTGCACGACAACAGGAACCTCGTCTGTCTGGGATCCTTAGCACCCTCAACCAGTGCCTGGCACATATTAGCCCTCAAAAATGTTGCCGAAGGCATGAATGAAGGCATGAAACCCAACGGAACACCAGCAGGCTGAGGTCAATAAACACGATGCTGTGGCCCACTGTCCAAAAGGCCCAAGATATACGCAACATATTAGGAGAAAAGCCAGGCTACAAAACTACATGTACAGTAAACCCATTCTGAGTTAACAAATAATAAAATATATGCCCGCATCAGCGCAGGAAAATGTCTGAAGAGACTTACATCAGAAAGTCAACTGTTCCTCTCTGATGGCAGGCTTCGGGGTGACCTGGCCATCTTTCAACCTGGGCTGCACTGTGTGAAGTCGGGGTGGGGAAAGTCCTCCCTCCCCCAAGGCTTCCTGCCTTGCTTCCGGCCTCACCCTCACTCACCCTGACGCAGAGAACCGTGGGGTCTGAGACAAAGAAGAGAGCGTGCTGCCTCAATCCTCCCTCCTGTGACGGAGGGAAGCTGGAAGCTGCTCGCGTGCAGGAAGCACACATTCCCACCCCCTCCTCCAGGTCTCAAGTTCTTCAGGGGCAGCTCCCGTAGATCTGTTTGGCGACACCAATGACTATCACTAAGCCGGGCTGTCGCACTCAGGGATGACGTATTAGCAGCACACTTGAGTACAGACCTAAACAGCATCTGTTGTTGGATTCTTCACGCACTCGTTCATTTAAGGAACAGTCACTGAACACCCAGTAGGTGCCCCTAAGTTAATTCTAAGCTCTTGTGATCCATCAGTGAACAGAGCACATGAGGATTTCTGTCCACCAGGACCTGACAGCCTAGCAGGGGCAGCCACACAATACACAATAAAAAGAAGTAAATTATACGCTATATTAGATGATGATCAATGCTGATTCCAAAACACTTATGTCTCACTATCCTCATTTATGAAATAAAAGATACATAATCACCACACAGCAGGTTCTCTGAATTGCCTGAGGAATGGATTGTTAAAAATTACTGGAAAATGCTTAAATACAGAGTCTTGATTGATAATAATTAAAGCATTTAACAAAAATGATTCTTAAATGATTAGAGTTAGGAAGTCTAAATTTTGCTCAACAGCACAAAAATAAAATAAAACTTTAAAATGCACATTAACAACTGGTCTTCTGATGCCGGGAAAGGGGAGCCTGTCACCACATAGTTTAAAGACATGTCAGGAAAAATGGGAAATGACTACATTCTGACCTCGATTTCACAGATCCTGCTTAATCTGAAGCTATTTTAATGTATCCTTCCTCAGAAATGGGAAGCAGATGACATTTTCCCTTTCTTTCAATTCTTTCTAAACTTGTATTTAAGTGTCTTTTCCCCTTCTCTTTCTGAAAAGGCAGCCTTTTGCAGCCTTTCCTAAATAAGAACCCCAGGTAACATCGGAAAGCCTCCCTCTCGGCAGCTTCTCTGTCCCCCCACACAGCGCACTAAGAGGGTGTGACCTCTCAACACTTTTTCCTTGACCTTCTGTGTTGAGACTTTCCCCCTTCCCAACAGTGATACCCACTGACCTCTTTAAAAGAGAACTATTGGGCTTCCCTGGTGACGCAGTGGTTGCGAGTCCACCTGCCGATGCAGGGGACACGGGTTCGTGCCCCGGTCCAGGAAGATCCCACATGCTGTGGAGCGGCTGGGCCCGTGAGCCATGGCCGCTGAGCCTGCGCGTCTGGAGCCTGTGCTCCGCAACGGGAGAGGCCACAACAGTGAGAGGCCCGCGTATCGCAGAAAAAGAAAAAAAAAAAAAAGAACTATTTCAGGCATGAGCTACACACAAAATGATGGTCTCTCTTTCGGGGGCTTGGCTTCTTGAAAAATTCCTGGAGCTAATAAGCGATTATACAAGATTAATAATAGAAAGTCTATCACTTTCCTATACATCAGAAATGAACGAGCGAAATTTGAAATTTAAAACACAATACTATTTACATTAGCACACCCCCCAAAAAAGGAATTAGGTATAAAAACAAAATATGTGTAAGAGCTATATGAGGAAAACTCCAAAACTCTGATGAATTAAATTTTAAAAAACTAAATAAATGGAGAGATAGTCCATATTCATGGATAGGAAGACTCACTATTGTCAGTTCTTCTCAACTTGATCTATAGATTCAACACAATCCTAATCAAAATCCCAGCAACAAATTGATTCTAAAGTTTACAAGGAGAGGCCTAGAATAACCAACTTAGTATTGAATGAGAAGAACAAAATCAGAGGACTGGCACCATCCGATCTCAAAACTTACTACGAAGCTACAATAATCACAACAGTGTGATACTGTCCGAAGAATAGACAAATAGATCAGTGAAACACAGAATAGAAAGCCCAAATATAGACCCACGTAAACATAATCAACTGATCTTTGACAAAAGAACAAAGGCAATACAGTGGAGTAAAAACAGTCTTTCCAACACTTCCAGATAGTGTTGGAATAAATGGACATACATGTGTCAAAAACTGTGAATTTAGACACAGGCCTTACATCCTTCACAAAAATCAACTTGAGGGACTTCCCTGGTGGCACAGTGGTTAAGAATCTGCTTGCCAAAGCAGGGGACATGGGTTTGAGCCCTGGTCTGGGAAGATCCCACATGCCCCAGAGCAACTAAGCCCGTGCGCCACAACTACTGAGCCTGCGCTCTGGAGCCCGTGAGCCACAACTACTGAGCCCGTGTGCCACAACTACTGAAGCCCACGCGCCTAGAGCCTGTGCTCCACAACAAGAGAAGCCCCCCAATGAGAAGCCCACGCACCACAATGAAGAGTAGACCCAGCTCTCTGCAACTAGAGAAAGCCCACGTGCAGCAATGAAGACCCAACGCAGACAAAAACAAATAAAATTTTTTTAAATAAATAAATTTATAAAAAACAAAAAAAAGATGCTCCACATCACATGTCACCAAGGAAATGCAAATTAAGACAACAGTGAGATACCACTATGTACCTATTAGAATGGCCAAAATCCAGAACACGGACAACACCAAACGTTGGTAAGGATGCGGAGCAGAAAGAACTCTCATTCATTGCTGGTGGGAACACAAAACAGTACAGCCACTTTGGAAGACAGTTTTGGCAGTTTCTTACTAAACTAAACAGTCTTACCATACGATCCAGCAATTGCACTCTTTGATATTTACCCGAAGGAGTTGGAAACTTATGTCTATGCAAAATCCTGAACATGAATGTTTATATCAGCTTTATTCATAATTGCCAAAACCTGGAAGCAACCAAGATGTCCTTCAGCAGGTGAATGGATAAATAAACTGCAGTTCACCCAAACAATGGAGTATTATTTAGCGCTAAAAAGAAATGAGCTACCAAGCCATAAAAGGACAGGGAGGAACCTTAAGTGCATATTACTAAGTGCAAGAAACCAATCTGAAAAGGTTACGTGCTGCACGATTCCAACTCTCTGACATTCTGGACAAGGCAAAACCGTGGAGACAATAGAGAGATCAGCAGTTGCCAGGGGCTGGGGGGATAAACTGGCAGAGCACAGAGGATTGTTAGGGCAGTAAAACTAATCAAATCATTGTGTGAAACTAATCTAATCATTGTATGAAACTACACTGATGGATGCATGTCATTATACATTTGTCCAAACCCACAGAATGTGCAACACCAAGAGTGAACCGTAATGTAAACTATGGACTCTCGATGATGATGACACGTGGACGACGTAAGTTCACTGACTGTAGAAAGGTACCACTCCAGTGGGGGATGCTGACAGTGGGAGAGCGTGCACAAATGAGGGGGCAGGGGGCGTGTGGGAACTCTCTGTACCCTCCCCTCAATTTTGCTGTGAACCTTAAACCACTCTAAAACTTAAATCTTAATAATAAAAAACAGCAAAAAATGGAAGGCATGGCCTGGGTTCAAGGGTTTCGGCTGTGACTATACCTGGAGCCCAGCCCCTCAGGCACCTGCTCACTTTAACTTCAGGCTCAGGTGGCTCTAGTTTCCAGCCCAGGTCAAGCTACTTTTCAGCTTCCTGGTTTCTTGGACACAGGAACCTTTCCCTTTTTTCCGTCAACTCCTTTGGAATTCAGCGCTAAATGAAGCTTGCCTCAGAATTCCACCTTGGTTCTACCGCAGCTGCCCGACCCGGACGCGCACACACACCCACTAAACCCTGTTCAATTCCCCAGAGCTGGAGCTTCTCCCACTTTCCACATTTCTCCCCAAATGTAAACAGCAGGTTCTTTAAATGTTACATTTATTTCAACTCTACACTCTTCACCAGACCAGAGAACACACAACCACTGAAGCCTATGAGAAAGCTCCATGAAATCCACACATCCTGCCCGTAAAATTCTCCCTAACAGAGAAAACACTCTCCCAAACACACACTTATCTTTCATCACATTCACCCCAGCCCATCTGTGGTTTCTCATCCATCTAGAAAGGAATTCTTTTTGCACTTTTTCTTTTTTCCCCCAGGCTTCTAAAAAGCATTAAAACTAGAAAACAGGTTATTTTTTTAGGAACTTCTTTTAAAATCTCCAACAGAATTTCATAATCACCAAGACAACATAATTTATCATTAGAAACATTTGGTAGGTAGTATTAAAAAGACTGGAAGGTGGTAGACAAGTAGGTAGGTAAGTAGGTAGATGCTGTCAGCTTTAGGGTTCGGCTGTTTTCAGCTATCTGGGCCAAATGGAGATGGAAGGAGGGGATGGGGTGGAGATTATCCTTCATGCTCCCTCTTAAAAAAAAAAGTCACAAAAATTGGAATATGCCTCCACATACCCCTACCACTGCCACCCATACTTTAAAAAGGGCTCCCTATATTACTTTAGGTAAATACCCCAAAAATAACTGCATTTCCTGACTTCTAGGCACATGAGACATGAGAAAAAGACTCTAGAAAGCATAACTACATCCCATATAGCCAACGCACACTGACATATACCTGAGTGGTTGAGGGGTAGCAAAGCTGAGACTAAAGCCAAGTGAAGTTGCTCAGAATACATGTCCGGGAGGCTGGGAGTCCTCATCTTGATGAGTTTCACCTGGAACACGTTAGACACGCCCATTCTCAGGCCCCACCCCAGACCTACTAGGGCAGAAACGCTGGGGTGGAGCCCAGCAATCTGGGTGCTAACAAGCCCTCCAGGTAATTCTGACGCCAGCTCGGCAAGAAAATCACTAAGCTAAAGAATGCTGGGCTTCCCTGGTGGCCCAGTGGTTAAGAATCCGCCTGCCAATATAGCGGACACACATTCGAGCCCTGGTCCGGGAAGATCCCACATGCCACGGAGCAACTAAGCCCGTGCACCACAACTACTGAGCCCGCGCTCTAGAGCCCACGAGCCACAACTACTGAAGCCCGCACTCCTAGAGCCGTGCTCCTCAACAAGAGAAGCCACTGCAATGAGAAGCCCGTGCACAGCGACAAAGAGTAACCCCCGCTCGCGGCAACTAGAGAAAGCCCGCGCACAGCAACGAAGACCCAACACAGCCAAAAATAAATAAATTTTTTAAAAAAATTTTTTTTTAAGAATGCCAGCCTTTCCAGGTGTTCTTCCCTCTTCTGTCTCAGCTGATGTTTCAGTGGGTCTCAGCTTCTCCTCATGGGAGTAACCACCACCAAAATCTCCCAACATTACTGAAAGCAGTGGGCTCTTTTATCCCCACACAGCCCATCGATAAAGAGTCCATAGAATATACAGAGTTTTAATGCAACTGAAAACTCTACAAGCCCCTACCATCCAACTTAAAAAATGTGGGTCCAAAATGCATCCTCATTTGCACCTTAACATTTTAAAAAACAATGTCAGGAGACAGCGCTATACGTTAAGACCTGGGTAAAAGCACAAACTCTTCAGTTGTCAACTCCAGTGCTAGACGGGTATGAAAACTTGGAGAAGATACCAAAGAAGAACAGGCAGCCCCCTGAAGAGAGGCTGCCTGCCCCTTGAAGGTGCCGACTCCACCAAGGCCAGAGGGACAGAAAACCCCCAGAGGGTGATGAAAATGTTGTGGAATTAGATGGTGGTGATGGGCGCACCACTTTGTGTACATACTACAGACCACTGAATTGTACACCTTAAACATAAAAATAAATGAAAGGATGATTAAGAGTTGTTGTTTTTTTTTAAGGCCAGAAACTATCAAACTCTTAGAGGAAAACATAGGCAGAACACTCTATGACATAAATCACAGCAAGATCCTTTTTGACCCACCTCCTAGAGAAATGGAAATAAAAACAAAAATAAACAAATGCAACCTAATGAAACTTCAAAGCTTTTGCACAGCAAAGGAAACCATAAACAAGACCAAAAGACAACCCTCAGAATGGGAGAAAATATTTGCAAATGAAGCAACTGACAAAGGATTAATTTACAAGCAGCTCATGCAGCTCAATAACAAAAAAACAAGCCAATCCAAAAATGGGCAGAAGACCTAAATAGACATTTCTCCAAAGAAGATATACAGATTGCCAACAAACACATGAAAGAATGCTCAACATCATTAATCATTAGAGAAATGCAAATGAAAACTACAATGAGATATCATCTCACAGCAGTCAGAATGGCCATCATCAAAAAATCTACAAACAATAAATGCTGGAGAGGGTGTGGAGAAAAGGGAACACTCCTGCCCTGCTGGTGGGAATGTGAATTGGTACAGCCACTATGGAGAACAGTATGGAGGTTCCTTAAAAGACTACAAATAGAACTACCATATGACCCAGCAATCCCACTACTGAGCATATACCCTGAGAAAAGCATAATTCAAAAAGAGTCATGTACCAAAATGTTCACTGCAGCTCAATTTACAATAGCCTGGAGATGGAAACAACCTAAGTGCCCATCATCGGATGAATGGATAAAGAAGATGTGGCACATATATATACAATGGAATATTACTCAGCCATAAAAAGAAACGAAATTGAACTATTTGTAATGAGGTGGATAGACCTAGAGTCTGTCATACAGAGTGAAGTAAGTCAGAATGAGAAATACCGTATGCTAACACATATATATGGAATTAAAAAAAAAATGTCATGAAGAACCTAGGGGTAAGACAGGAATAAAGACACAGACCTACTAGAGAACGGACTTGAGGATATGGGGAGGGGGAAGGGTGAGCTGTGACAAAGCGAGAGAGAGGCATGGACATATATACACTACCAAACATAAGGTAGATAGCTAGTGGGAAGCAGCCGCAGAGCACAGGGAGAACAGCTCGGTGCTTTGTGACCGCCTGGAGGGGTGGGATAGGGAGGGTGGGAGGGAGGGAGACACAAGAGGGAAGAGATATGGGAACATATGTATATGTATAACTGATTCACTTTGTTATAAAGCAAAAACTAACACACTATTGTAAAGCAATTATACCCCAATAAAGATGTTTAAAAAAAAAAAAAGTAAACTCCCAGGCTGGCACTCTCAAACAACTCTGGAAGCAACAGTGATCTAGCCTCCAAAACTGGAGAGCTGGGCTTAAGACAAATCTTTAAAGGTCTCAAAGCATAACCTCACACGACCACCAAAGACACAAAAGAGGCTTAGCAGGTATCATACCTAACACTCAGCTGACTGGGGGCAGAGCCAAGACTATACCTGTTTCTAACCTGCCAACTCTGTATCCTTTCCAAGACATCAGTGATCCTTGGGTTCACTAAGAAAGTTTTCATTTCACATCTTAATTCACAATCTGAAAAAGTAAAACCTATAACAAATATATTCTAACACGCGAATTCATTGCTCAAGTCTATGGTTTGCAATTACAGTGGCAGGGGTATCCAGTAGCGTCATTTAAGTTGTTCTTGAACTGATGAGAAAAACCAGAAGTGAACTTAAGACTAAATGATATATTTGCGCCAAGGCCTAATGACAGACTTAGAGAAAGGCTTGCTGAGCAAAAAGCTGTTTATGACTAGTTCAGTGGGGGAGGGGCAGGATAACTGCAGGGCACACAGTAGTGCCACGTGCCAAATTCAAAAGAACCTGCCTAAGAACAGTCAGGGTTATATTCATGTTGCAAGAGCCAATTCAGTTTGGGCAAAACATCATCCGTTGCATTGAACTAATGTTCTTAATATAAATGTTATTAGTTTTGTGGTTTCTTTTATGTAATGTATATATCTATTTGAGTTTTATATTCACAGAAGAATTCTAAGAATTAAGAAATTTATCCTGAGTTTTTTGTGTTCTTCCATATTTCATTCATCCAGCAAATATTTACTGAACACTGAGTATGGGCCAAATATTCTTCTATGTGCTACATTTTGAAGTAATATAATAAAAATAGTTTAGGTCAAACTGTGCTGGGTCTACAGAAATGTTCTTCCTTTAAATAAGGATTTCTTTAACATCTTATTCAAATTTTATAAACACTACCCCACTCTCTGCAGGTAATAAGATCTGCTTCTTTTACTGCTCCTCAGAGCCAAACCCCATCCGTATTGATCTCTCTTCTCCTGTCTCCCCTCACTGACATGGAAGGACGTGCTGCCTCCAGCTTTCCAATGCACCCTCTGCTGCTACCTTTGCTACCACCAACGCCAAGGTGACGCAGGCTGTCTGACAAACGGGCCTGTGCTCATTTGGATCTCAGTATCCATTTACCTCACTTCATACTAAGTTAAACAGAGGAATTATGGTTAATCCAACTGCTACAAAATTAACATTTAATTACAAATTTGGTACCATATATAAAAATCAAACGCTTTCACTCTTAAAACCTGGCTCTGTGTATTGTGGGTCATGTGTGCATTTTCCTTTTTGTGATTTAACCAGAAAAGCCCTGCCTGGCCTCAGAGAATGACCTGGGACCAGTCAAACCCTTAACACTGGAGCTTCCTTGGTGGCACAGTGGTTAAGAATCCGCCTGCCAATGCAGGGGATATGGGTTCGAGCCCTGGTCCAGGAAGATCCCACATGCCGCGGAGCACCTAAGCCCATGTGCCACAACTACTGAGCCTGTGCTCTAGAGCCCGCGAGCCACAACTACTGAGCCTGCATGCCGTAACTACTGAAGCCCGTGCACCTAGAGCCTGTGCTCTGCACGCAACAAGAGAAGCCACTGCAATGAGAAGCCCATGCACCGCAACGAAGAGTAGCCCCCGCTCACCCCAACTAGAGAAAGCCCGTGCACAGCAACGAAGACCCAATGCAGCCAAAAGTAAATAAATTAAATTTTAAAAAACCCTTAACACTGCCAAACTATCTCACTCACCTTTAGAATCAGAATATAAAAATACTTTTCAGTTTAGCTCACATCTTGGAAATTTAAAGAGTCTTAAATAATCCCCCAAAAATATGGGTCTATGTTTCAAAAAGATAATATGTAAATATACTAGTAAAACCAATCAATGAAAAAAATTACAGCCCTAAATCTGTGACTTTATAAGTTATACAGACAAAAATTAAAAAGACAAAAATACTCAAGAATATATGCCTATACAAAAAAATGATTTTAAAACTTTTTTAAAGTAAGGTGGCGTCTTGTTGTTAAAACAAAATAACCGGAATGAAATATAATTTAACAATTTTCAAAGTCATAAAGTCCATTTTTCTCACTTGAATATAAAAAGTTGAGGGAAAAAAGTATTCAGGACTTAAAAGGGTACTTCTCTCCCTTTGAAAAGCATTATACTCAAGGAGTTTTTCTTCTTCAGCTTCTCTGGTATGGCTGAGAATGCATCAGTCTATATGTGTACTGCTCCCTCGACAGACATTTTTACCATTAAAAAAATGCATTTAACATGAAAATCTCTGAAGCTATCACTAACTACAAACCTGTGCTGCAACTTTCTTTAAGATCAATACAAGCTAGAATTCTTTTTTGTTTGCTTACTCTGGAGAAACTTTGTATTAGCAGAAAAACAAACAAAAGAAAGAGCATTAATAGTTCAAAAATAGCAGCACACAAAAATGATCTGAACATAGGTAAGGAGAACATTTTCATTATAAAAGGTTCATGGTGCTGCATTAGTTTGGCTTTGGAAGAATGCCATTTGAAATCCAGATCCAGCAAGTGGGGAATGCAGTAGTTACATTTTAAGTCAAACAGCTAATTAATGACTAAACAGAAGGAATTTCAGTCTGGACAACATATATGGAGTACTAATATGTGTAATTATGAAGTAGTCATTTGTGTAATCAGAAAGCTGCATTAGCATAATTATTTCTGGCTCTGGGCTTTAAAAATATTAACTTAAAATGCAGAAAATTGTAATAGTTCACCTAATGAAGGTGTGAATACCAAACTGATTATGAAATAAGAGTTGGTTCTTTAACAAATGTGCTCTGTGTTTAATACATTCTTTCTCTCCTGCCCAGGATATAAAAATCAAGCCTATCAACCCTCCAGTTGTGCACAGGTACAAAGTTTCTATTTTTTAATATATTTTCTTCCTCACCCAGAGCCCACATGTGAATATTCATTATTAAGAATCAAAACTCCTTCCCTAAGAAATGAGTGTTTGCTACTTTTTTTTTTAATCCTCAGAAAAAAATACATTAAGTTTACGTATAATACTGGAAAATGCAAAGTGAAAAAAGAAGCAAATGAATAAAAACAAAAGGATTAGAAGTCACTAAACAGCACGAGATCTTGGGAAGGTCTTATTTGAAATCGTTCTTCGGGACAGAACTGTAGAAAAGTATGGACTCCAAAATCAGGCTATAGGCTTGGACTTCCAAGGCCACCACTTTCAGGTACTTTAACATCTCTGTGGCTCAAGTTTCCTCATCTATATTGTAAGAATAATCACAAGACCTACCTCATAGTATTAGTTCAAGGAGTAAACGTGATTATTCACAGAAAGAACTCAACAGTGCCTAGCATAACAGTAGATGGTCAATAAATGTTCGCTGCCATAATGACCATCATCACCATCTCCGTATTGTTTTCAGAACCTGGGAAAAGAGTGTTTATGGCTGAGAAAGCATAATCTACAATTGATTTGTTTTTAGATACAACAGTTATTTTGCAATTGCAAATAACATTCAAGAAGGGCAGGAGATTTTACTTATTCCAGTGAGTTAGAAAAGGTTAAAAGTGCTTAAGTAGGCCCTAAAATCGGTCTTATCTTCTAAGAGTCTTCCTCTTCAGTGACTTTCAGCTTTACCAAATTTGCATGTGAACCCACAATACTAATCTTATATTAACTCTTTTTAATCCGAAACTAAATTCCAGAATGGATCTGCCAGGTACGCTAATGTGGTTAAGGGTTATGCGTCTTTAATTCAAAGCCTAGACGACACACAGTAGAATGAATGTTCCCAAGAATTAATCAGCAACGTAGAAGAAATGAAGCTCAGACAGAGAGAGACAGGCCCTGTCAAGTGTGCTACCTTGACCGAATTATTTCACCACTTTCTACCCACACTCCCTCATCTGTAAAAGGAAACATTACACACCTTGCAATATCATTAGAAGGCTCAGAACTAACGATACACAGCACCCAGTCACCAGCAGGGAGCGGGTGCTGATACGCGGCGACACGTGAAAGGGCATCATCTCGCCCTCCCTCTCTCAATGGATGCACACGCACAGTATACACGGTGGGTTTTCTCAAGTAACCGCAGATGTTACAACACAGGTCTGAGGAAAGGGCTGTCTCAAAAGTACAGAGGAGTCAAATTATACCCAGGAACTCAACTGTATACACCCATCAGAGAGAGAGAGAGAGAACACGGGTGACAGAGAAAGATGACAGTTGACATCTCATACAGGCAACCCCGGCCGCCAGTCTACTTGGCGAACAGATGCTGTGCAGAGAGTGAGATGGAAAACACCCACATCGGCTGTGCTCGCAACTGCGCTGGTGCCACATGCACCTCCCAGTGCGAGTGCCTGGTCCCAGGAAGTGGGATCAACAGGAATGTAGTTTCTGTACAACACAGCTCCTAAGCAGCAGCCTACTCCTTCACGGGGTCCTCCGCCAGAACACAGCAAGCTACCCCACCCCCAGGGGGAGGGTGGGCCCTTCGCAAAGCGGGGTGGCTACACTCTACTCCCTGAACGACTGAAGATTCCACGGGCAATGCTGCCCGAACGTGACTGACTCCGCCTTACCCGGGGTCACAAAGCCCCACTGCGACACAGCCCCTTCAGGTCTCAGTGGCAACATTAAGGATGGCAGACTGAAAGACATGGGAAAATGCCAAACCCAGCCAGGTCAGAGAAACAAGTACTTTCACAGGAGTACTAATTGTTTTGTTTCTATTATCCGAGCCAGTAAAAAAAAAAAAAATGACATGTCACCATCACCACGTAACACCCTACAGAATTAAAAACTCCTGCTGCCACTCCAAGATTCCCGTTTTTTTCCTAAAGCCAAAAATCAACAAGAAAAAAAAGCCAAAGTCCTCCACACAGAAATATGGGCCAGCCTTTGAATTCAGTTCTGTCGTAGGAGTTTTTGTCGGTTTTCAGCAGGGAGATCACCAAAAGCACAACCCATGGCAAGGGAAGAGGGCGTGTGCCTTGGCCCCTGCCAGCCGAGGCCCCCTGCCACGCCCCCGCCTTCCACAGGAGCACACGCTCTTCTACCCACATTTCAGCAGCAGTGACAGCTCGCGCAACCACCCCACATTTCTCAGCCCCCAGTCTCACGCTGCACCGGTCGGAAGGGGACGCAGTCTCCCCTCTTAGGACTTGAACTGAAGCCACACTGGGACCTAAACCAGCGGTCTCCGAGGGGCTAGGTGTACTGGGTCCTAGAAGAAAATGCAGAACGACTTCTTATCTGCCTCTTAATTTTGTCCTCTATAAAAATTCCTTATTGGGTGTTTCACAATGTATCTAAAATATTAGTAAGGTGGAACACGTAAATAATTCAGAGGTAAACAAATGTGTGAAAGTTGAAGGGCTGTGCTCAAAAGTTCCAGAAAGTTTTGAAACCACTCAGCTAAAGAATCTACCGACTAAATGTTGAAACCACTCAGCTAAAGAATCTACCGACTAAATGTTGAAACCACTCAGCTAAAGAATGTACCGACTAAACTTCTGACACCGTTGCCTACAGCTTCGTAAGACTCCTAAGACCACTAACTTTAATTCACTAAGCAATTGCTGGTTTCAAATATAATTTCAAGTCATAATTAAAATAAATTGCCAATTACATAAAAAGATAATACTGAAAAAATTATGTTTTGTTACATTTATAAAAAAACTGGAACTAATGTATAATAACATAGTATCAAATCCTGTTTCAGGGATTACTAAGAAACTTACTGAGTTCTTTAATATTTCATGACCTAGTTTTGACTTACTGAATGGCTCCCAAATTGTACTATTTTGCTGACAGAGTAATGATCTACGATTAGGACTAATTTTCAGCACCTTTACTTTGTTTTCATGTCTAAAATGTTTGAAACAGTTAATAGATGACTGATTAAAACAACAGGCCTCCAAACTAGCTGTTTGTCAAAACAAAAGTATTCTGTCTGAGGGGGGAAATATAATTTATTCAAATAATCAAAATACGCATACCTTAAAAGAAGTTTAAAATCAGTTGAGACAAGGTAACAAAACTATGAGATTCTAGTGAGTATTTAACTCTGTAAACTAGGATAAATGAAGAGACTTTCACATAACCTCATAACTCAAAACAAAAGCATTGTAAGTCAAGAATTTGAGAAAACGATTTTTTAAAAATAAGGGTAAATAGGCAGCACTATTTTCTTCTTGTATCTTAATAAAACTGAGTGCCCAATACAGGGCAGGGTGTTATATTTATAATTTAACTTTGAAGTACTGATAAATGTTGAACCAGCAACACGAATTGATTGAGACCAACTTTGCAAAACCAATAACCCCAGCCATTTGAATTAAAGGAATAGAATTCCCAGCATGATGGACACAGACCCAATTCTCATCACCACACTAAATGGGTATTACCCTAAATTGAAATAGTCAGATTTCAAAATAAAAAAGATGACAAAGCAATCCACCCCTAATATTGAGACTTCCAGATTAAGATTTACCAAAAAAGGAAACATCATCCAACAAAATAAACTCTGATTCACTCTACTTCATCAATCTTCCTTCTAACTGAATGTCAGATCAACAACCTACTATACAGCCTTCATTCTTAATACAAATTCCTATCGTTAAGGTAAACCAGTTAATTCTCCATGCAAACTTTCTTCATCAGAGAGGACAAGAGCTATTTTGCTAATAAGAACCCTGCCCTTCCAAATTCTACAGAAACTTCACATTGTCAAGACATGGCACATTCTGTAGAATACTGGAGCTGTACCCTTA
Source organism: Tursiops truncatus (assembly GCF_011762595.2). Lineage (NCBI taxonomy): Eukaryota > Metazoa > Chordata > Mammalia > Artiodactyla > Delphinidae > Tursiops > Tursiops truncatus. The sequence continues at coordinate 178,995,440 of NC_047034.1, forward strand.
TCAATTCATGACAACGTAAGAACTAAGGTTTAACTGAGATGCAAACAGAGTCAACCACCAAATGCAACACACCAAAATGCAAGAAAACACAAAGACAGAAGAAACTCATGCTACCTTAGTAAGTCAGCGTGCACATTTGATAGTTTGCAACACAAGCCAAGCAGATCAGAGATAGGTCAAAAAACATGTTGGTTTCTGTCAAATCCAAATTAAGTATTCTTCTCATTTACAATTTCCTAGTTCAATATTTTGAATTTAAAGCTAATATAAAGTAGTACTATGCAAAATGACCTAGCGAGTTTGCCCTTAAAAAAATTGTACCCCTAAAAATAGAAATTTATCTACCTCATTAGTGTTCCAACGGTGCCTCTCTTTGGGTAAACTTGAACATTTCGGCAGACATTCAAGCAGCTTTTTCGGTAAAAAGATTTTTACATGACTACTATTGCTGTTCCCATGATCATCTATAAAGAAGAAAACAATAAATTCAGAGAAGATCATAGAGAAAATCTCCTGTTAAGTACACTGGCAAGGTCAGAAACAGCAGCTGAGTTTTAGTCACTGGGAGACCAAGAGCATTATTCCTCTTAGTTAACAAAACTCATTTACACACTTATCAGATAGATGGCAGCAGGAATCTGGTCAAGAGGCTCTAAAATAAGATTGAGCTTTTTGCTCCGTGGCGAGCAAATGAACAGGGAATACCCCAGCAGCTGCCCATAAACAGAACATCGCTTTTAAAGGGTCTTTCACCAGGTTTCCATGAAGTACATCAAAACTATAAAATGATTTAAACTCACAACACCTAGAAATCTTCTATTAACAGCTGAAAATGTTTTTAAGGTTTTTAGAAAAGAGGAATTATAATAAAATATGACTGCTTACTTTATTGATAAATTAATACTACTTCATCCCGTAGAATACAAATGATACTTATCCTTTCCAAAGAAAATTACAAATCTTATACATATAAGGAATTTAAACCTCCAGTTAGCTACCTAGGTAATACAGAGGCTGGCCTTTCTAGCCTAAATCTAAAAACATACACTTTTAATTAATCTGATTTACATATATATCTACACGATTAATGTATTTCATCAAAACGTAACTCTTCTAAATCAGTGAGGGAAAAGCTCCTTACTTTCAGACTAGATGGTATGTCTATCTGATAATCAGTCTCCCTGATACTTTCTAAAACAGATCATTTCCTTCTTTCATTCACTTATTTATTTACATATCATTTCTTGTTTCATTCCTGTAACAAAGTCCCTTTGCCTGGCTCCTAATTTCTTGCCAGGTTTGACACATTTAGGTCAGAGTTTCAAATTACCCACTCCAATTTTTTTTAATGCCAAATGGAAGCCCCAACATCCAAAAGGTACAATGCATAACTGGGTGCCAAGGAGCAATATATTAAAATACTGAAGACTGAATTCGCTCCAGAAAGTCACAGGTGAAATGACTTAACTCTGATATCAGTAAGGTAAGAAAGGACTCGAAGTCAAGAGCCCAGGATTCTGGCCCAGTTCTGCTACTTTCTAATTGTGTGACCTTGGGTAAGTTACTTAATATTTTCAGCCTTCCCAAATCAAGGAGAATGAGATAATCTCTAATTCTCCTCCAGGCATAGATCCCTAGAGAATTTACTGTCACATTCAGTAATTTTAAATGCCTTACAATTAAACAACCTTATATGGGCATACGGGTATTAGTTAAGAATGTTGAAAGTGAAATACAGTAGTATATTTTTCCAGTCATTTACTACAATTTTGTTTAGCATAGACTATTTTTTGAACATGCGAAAAACATAAAAGAATAAAAAATACTTCTACAGTCATAATAAAATCTTCTCCAAACACTTTTCATCTGATTAACACATTTCTTCTCAAGGAAAAGATCTTAACAGGGAAATACTGGGTACAGAAATAACATCTAAGAAATTTACTACATCTTCCCATAGGGAAGAACTTGAGAGTTTTAGCATATTAAATCTTTTTTGGTCCATGAACTACACAACCAATTGAATTATAATGCCTATCCTCTATTTCTATAAGCAGTATAAAAACTTGAAAAACTTAAAAATTGACTGCAAAATTTTAATTTAATAGCAAAATAAAATTAAACTTTTAAAAAACCTTGCTACAAAACCAAAAAACAAAAAGGGTTTAAGTAAAAGCAAGTTCATAGAAAGTTCTGTATTAATTACACACTATAAAACCTTTGTAATTTTATGTGCTTATGCATGCTCCCTGCACTTCATCCTCTCAAGGGAGGTACCATGGCCATAAAACTTTAAAGTGCACAATACCAAATCACATGAGCCTTTACCTCCCTTCTCTCTTTCCCTAAAGTGGTTTTACTCTGCTCTTTAAAAATCTCCCCTGATGTGTAGAATCTTCAAAGTAGAGGTGAAAAAATTCTAAAATCTATACTCAATTCCGATATTTACCAATTACAGGGTACCTTCTATGAAAACAGTACTATGCTAGACGCTCAATCAATTGGCTTACTTTGAATAGTATATGACTAGTCACAGCTCTGAAAAAACTATTTATGTATAATTTTGACAATGAATGGAATATGAAACCCCCGCTTCTATTTCTATGTTTGTGGTCACAACCTGATGTTAATCATCTGTCCTTTTAGCCTCCTTGAAGAACCCGGCTGTCCTGCGGCATAGGAAGCATATGAGTGAGTGTGTGGGTGTATGTGTGGGTGTGTGTGGGGTTGGGGAGAGACAGAGAGAGACAGAGACAGAGACAGACAGAGAGAGAGAGAGAGAGAGAGAGAGAGAGACGGAGCGAGCGAGCGAGCACTCTTCTCAACAGCACAACTAACTGCTAGAGAAAAGGCTTCTTTCTGTCTTCCACTCTGATACCAAATCAGGCAGCAGTGAATCGGCCCAAAGGCTTTTAAAGAGGAAAAGGAGAATAGCTGTGTGAGCACTGTCTCAATCAAGTTCCTAAATTTAGCACTATATGGGGATGTGCGGCCATGGGTTCAAAAGGAATAGAAGTATGACAGGCCAACGGGTTCCCCTTAATCAGTTTTTAAACTGTGCTATTTCCAGAATTTTAGGTTCATGCTGTATATAAATTGGATGTTTTTAAGAAACATAACAATGGGTAAATTTTCCCACTGTGCATTATGAAGAGGGCAGTTTTCACACTGGGAAAAGAATATCAGGAATTCAAACAGCCAAACTGTTAAAACTCGCCTTTTCAAATTTCAGTTTTTCTAGTTAAAATGGAATAAAGAGTAACTTTGCTTTCACATTAGAAAAGAACTGCTCACATGGCTATACTGTATAAAGTTGTGTTGTTTAATTAAATGTTGCTTTTTAATGTTTTTGGAGTAACTATAATTGATATCATAATTAGATAACACATGTACCAGTTTTTAAATCCTTGTCTCAGTACAAGGATTCCAACAGTATCTTGAGTTAATGTTAAAAGTAAGTTATACAGTGGTTTCAACTGCATCTCGGTATTTAAATCCCGAGTTAAACTCTGACACTGCAAAATGGAAGTGTCAACCAAATACAGTAAAACACTTCACTATCATTATCTAGCAAAATATGCGTGTCTGATACATGACTTCACAAAATAATTTTCTAACCTACTTCACAATAAAAAGAACTTGTGAAGCTCTTGAAATTGACAGATGATTTGTTTGGCTGACAGCTATTAATTCCAGAGAATGAACCACCTTTTCCAGTCAACCTTCAAATATTTTCCAAATAATAACTTTAGAGGCATCGTATAACTCAACTAAAACTTTCTAAAATGTACGAGAATGCTCATTCACTTAGTTAATTAGACAAAAAGCAGAATTCTTATTTTCATGTTTTATTTCTAAATCTGAGATTTCACATTACCAAATCCTTCATTTAAATCCAAAGAAATGTATTTGACCTTTTCCTTGGAACACACTGTTGACTTCTACAAGGTAAATCATAACTGTATTAAGTCTAACCTGGAAATGATGTATACATTTTATTTTGATTCATAATTAATAAAAATTCAATAATTTTGGTTTTGTGAATAATTACAAACACTGTCATTCAATCAAGTTGATTATGATTAACCTCTCAACCTCTAGAACAAACTGTTCAAAATAAGCTGGTCTAACAGTGTACCAAATTGCTCAGTCTTACTGGGAATATATCTGATCAACAACTTGGAGTGGTAAAATTAAAAGGAAGCGCTACAATTTTCTGTTTAGCTCTAATTATTATGTGCTTAGATTTAATTAGTAGGATAGGAACTGATTCAGGGAAACATAAGCACATATTGTTAAATTCAAGTCAGCACAGTGCTCACAGCAGCAAATACTGCCATTACTAATCTAAGACCTTCAAATCGCTATCCATCCAAAATAAATATTAATTAAGCACCAACGATGTGCCAAGCCTTGGTATGATTTCCTCTTATTCTTCTCGAAAGAAATTCTCCAAAATTAATTAAACTCAGTTGTAATTATCCAAAAGATTTTTTAAAGGTTAAAAAAAATAATAAGTTTTTTTAATAGAAAAGTATAACTAGTTTTGCTATTTCACAACCCCTTTCCTCTTCTTAGAGTGCGTGTGATCATCAAATCTTACCCTTTCTATTTTTAGGTGGCCAGATACCCTCTCCCTGTCAATCATATTACCAAACCTCTGACCCAGGTCTAGGTCAACTCAAACTCAGGTTTAATAAACTTCTCACTGTTTACCTGAATTTTATATTTTCAATCTAAAAACATGTAGGTGGGGGCAGATAAAGCGGCGAGGCCCAGAAGCCTTGCGATCAATTGCCGTCAATTTGGGTTTGGGGCATCCTCTCCTGCTTCGTCCCACTCAACTTCAATCTGAGCTACATGTGATCAAGTACATTTATTTTCTACTATTTATGAGGGAGCAGACATTTGTGGGACTCTATATCAGGCATCCAGAAAGGATTTTACATTGTCCTCCTTCATTTAATCGTCACAATAACCCGTCTGGGCATAATCACCCCCATTTTACAGATGAAGAACCTGAGGTTCAGATTAATTTGCCCAAGATCTACAGCTAGTAAGTGGCTCAAATGGGATTCAGACATGACCTCTGGCTTTTCCGGCAATACCACAAGGCTCCTACTCTAAGTCACCCAGAATTTGACACTAGAATTACAAAATCGTTGTATTAGTGTATCTAACATTTGCAGAGTGCTCTGAGTTTTCCATGTGATTAAACCCTTTGCCTTTGTAATCCTCACAGAAACTTTACGAGGGGAGTATTATTTTGCTACCCCCAGATGGATTAAGTAACTCATCTAAGATCACACAGCAAGTTAAAGGCAGAACCCAGGCCTCCTCATCACAGGCTTTCCTGCACTACAGTGATGGAATTACTCTCACTGCCAAGCCCACCCCTTCCTGTAAGTCAAAAGCTTTCGAATCCTACCTTCTATAGGTGGCACGGTGTTGAGAACACAGTAGGTGCTAGTTCCGCAGAATACACTTTGGGAAACGCTCTAAGGAAACAGAAAATAAAATGTAAAACTAATCTTTGAAAAAGATAAATACTGGCTCTTCTGTGATATTCCTGCCAAAGATGCAAAACCTGAATCTAATCATGAGGAAACATCGGACAAATCCAAATTGAGGAACATTCCACAAAATGGCCTGTAGTCTTCACAAACGTCAAGGTCATGGAAGTCAGAAAGGACTGAGAACTGTTCTGGATCAAAGGAGGCTGAGGAGACAATCAAGCGCCACCCAGGGTCCCCGCGGGGCCTTTCTCTACAAGGTCAGCACTGGGTCAACTGGCACCACCAGAATAGCTCGGAGGATTCGACGGTAGAGAGGTCTGTGTGTTCATTTCCTGATTTTGATGCCTGCATTGTGGTGATGGAGGAGAATGTTCTTGTTTGTAGGAAACACATAATAAAGTACTGACAGTCAAGGGCGATGAAACATACCGGCAACTCACTCTCTCACATGGGGAAAGAAGTTCTCTGCACTACACCTGCGATGTTTCTGTAGGCTAACAGTGTTTCAAAATGTAAAGTACACGTGTGTGAAAAAAAGATATATGCTGCTGAACCTCCAGTACCTGAGCAGTTTTTTTTAACAGGGAGCATATGTGCTGTACGTACAGTAAATTGTTACTAAGAAGAACCAATGCCATTTCATTCTGCAGCTCAGTCAACATTCAACGACATCATTACCGCTTCCCAACAGCAAGGCCCATACCTGACTGATTCAAACGGACCTGTGAGTGCCAACTAACAGCATGGCGGGCGGAGTGAGTCAGGGAGACGGTGGAAGACCAGGTCTCTGCTCTCAGGCTGCTTCATGTAGATAAAATTAAAGCTTTCATATAAAAACCTACACCATGTTGTACAGCAGAAACTAACACAACATTGTAAAGCAGTTATACTCCAATAAAGATATTTAAAAAAAAAAAACCTATACCACAGTAACTTTTAAAAAGGAGGGGGGGAATTTCTCTGAGTCTTGCCAGCCAATTAGTCTGGGTCCCTTTTTGTTCAGTTGTAATATTAAATAAATTTTTAGATTATTCCTCCAGCACTATAAACCACAGATTTATATACCTAGAAAACCAAAGACAGTTCAACAATCACCCTCAACATTTCATGTTTAAAATATAAAAAACTCAGTTCTCTTACTTACTAGCTGTCCTTGGGAAAGTAATTTAACCTCTCTGTATTACCTCATCCAAAAAAGTACAGAGAATTGGATGGGATACTGCACAGATAAGGGCTTTAGATTCAAGAGTACCACTCAATATAAAATGCCATTGTTACTACGGTTAATGAGGATCATCTTTTTTTTTTTTTGTGGTACGCGGGCCTCTCACTGTTGTGGCCTCTCCCATTGCAGAGCACAGGCTCCGGACGTGCAGGTTCAGTGGCCATGGCTCACGGGCCCAGCCGCTCCGCGGCATGTGGGATCTTCCCGGACCGGGCACAAACCCGCGTCCCCTGCATCGGTAGGCAGACTCTCTACCACTGCGCCACCAGGGAAGCCCCAGTGAGGATAATCTTTAACAACGTTAACATTTTCTGACAATACACTGATGGCTGCCTGGATTTTTTGTGCCGCGAAGAGTGCTGAAATCTGACTAAGCTCACTCCCCTAAGGCTCTGATCTTCCTCTCCCTTGGAGCCACGGGAAGTGGGTGCTTCACCACAGAAAAAGTCTTTCTCCACAATGCGACCCCAGCTACCAGGATAACCATCAGCTCCTAATCATTTATTTCTTGTTTCTGGAAAATTCTTGTTCCAGTACTTTTACTGTCCTTCTTCTGCTTGATTTAATCAATAGTGGTAACTACTGGTTAGCAATCCAGGCCTGAGGGTTCTCCCTGTGAACTATGGACTCAGCATTCGTGTTCCTTTGGAAAATTCAACATTAGTCTCTCCCCCAACCGAGTGTGGGATTCTAGACTTCAGGCAACATCTTTGAGAGTCGCCAGCAACAGCCTTCTCAGCACCGTAATGCAACATCTCATCTTAATGTGGTTTCCAAATTGAAACTTGAAATTTTACGGTGTTAAAAAGAATGTTTTACGTTCAAGACTTAACATTTTCTGGCTTCCTATTACCAAAAAACAAGATAGCTTAGGTTTACCACTGATCAAGACATCTCACAATGGTCTTCTCAAAAGTTTTAAAAACCACTAATGTACAGTGGAACACATTAGTGAATGACTTCATAAAAAGAACTTTTACACCTGACTTCAAAGTTTGATGACAGGTAAATTAGTGGTAAAATGTATCAAATAACAAATCAAAAGAATTAAACGCTAAAAACAACATATGTAACAGAAATATCACGAACAACCAACCGTGATTTCTCAATAGCACTAGCGTAATAAATGAAGTCTTAATAGTTCATTTAACCAGGAAAGAAACTCACTCACATAACTTGAGAGTGAAATCAAATGACATCCCACCCTAAAAAACACAACGTGAGTCTCAAAGCAAATAAGGCGAAACAAGCAAACTCACACAAGCAATGGCTACCTTGTATGAAGTACCCCGGGGCCAGCCTCTGAGCTAGGTCCTTTCACCAGGCCGAGACCTGGCTCTGGAAGCCAGACTGGCTCCGGAGTGCAGAGAGGGGCACTCACTGGTCGGAGGATCTGGAGCCACGGGGTCCTGAGCCAGGCCCACCACCGCCTGCTGGCAAGGCCGGGACAGACAGCTGAGCTCTCTGCGCACAGGCAAGGGCCGAGTGGGAAAAGTACAAGCTCTAACGCCAGCTCTGGATTCCAGTCTGCATGCTGCCCTCCCTGGCTGGCTCTCAAGTCTGACTCGGACCTCTCTGCCCTCGGGAGCCTCCCGCTGACTGAGGCGAGCAGCCCAACTGGTGCTGTCTGAATAGCCTGTATTTCCCTCCTGCCGGATGCCTCCATCTTTATCATAACTCCTTCCATGTGTTCTACACACATGAAAGGAGCACCTCACGTGTGCCAGACGCACCGTCCTAGGAGCTGGGACCCAGCAGTACACAAGACTAACAAAGGTCCCACACTCATGGGGTACATGCCAGTGGGGGAGGCAGGTGGTAAGTGGGATAAATGCTGTGAAGGAAATAAAACGGAGTGATGCTCTACAATGAAAAATCAGGTAGGGAGAGCTCTGTTTCTGAAAGTACATCCATGTGTGGAGCAAAGGGACTACTTGATTAGAGCATCAGGAAACCCGGATTCTCTCATTAACTAGGTTGAGCGGCTCTCAGCGTGGCTGCACTTCAGTCATCTAGGGAGATTTTTTAAATTCTGATGCCCAGGCTGCAATCCTGACCACTTCAGCCAGAATGTATGGAGATGGAACCCAGGCATCAGTATTTTTTAAAGGTTCCCAAGTGATCCCAAGGTGTATCCAGGATGGGAGCCACTGAAACAAACAGCTGCATGACGCTGCTAACTCTCTGACTTTGCCAGTTTTCTCGAGAATAAAATCACAGGTTGACCTTGAGCAGCGCATCCCCAACTTTAACGCACATGTGGGTCATCTGAGGCTCTTGCAGGTTCTGACCCACAGGTCTGAGTGGTGCCTGAGTCTGTGCCTCTGAGACACCCCCATGATTCCTAGCCAAATTAAATTTATAAATTTAATGTGCTTTGACACCGGCCACACCTAGACTATCAGAAACTAGATGATCTAAAAGATGAGGAATTAGATCTAATAAAGATCCAGTCCCAACACTCCTGACTGCACAATTCCATGGATTCCTAATAGACTGAGAAAGTACTTTTGCCTGTTAACACAAACTATAATACAAAACTATACCAGAATATCCAAGCAAGAAAAGCAAAAGACACTACAAAGATGGTTACTCAATTAAGTACAGTCCAGTGTCCGCTAGAAGTACCCAAGAGAGGACACAGAAGCTCTTTAAAGTATTCCCTGCCTTCAAAAGGTATATCTAATTGGAGACAATACTAAAAAAAAAAAAAAAAAAAAAATGTAATGAAGAAATAATACATGATTTATTAAAGCCTGAAGTGAGGAGATGAGAGCAGTATGGAAACCTAGTAACTATCTGTGTACCAGCACAAACTCCTTGGAGGCATGAAATATGTTTTATCCATTTTTGCCTCCCTTCAGAGAACCTAGGTCAGAGGGTTACACATAGCCACATTCGTTTTATATACTAAAATATATATATATAAATATATATATATAGTTTTGGATGATGGAATAAATGAAACAAAATGCTATATAATGAGAAGTGATTACTGGCTTTTGGACAGAGAAGCTGCATGATGAAAACTGTATTTACAGTTCTTTGAAATAAGGACTGACAATGCTTAAGTCTCCATAGAGTCCCTTTAAAACTAGCTGAGGACCCACATAGCTTATTAAAACAAAGGCAGAGAGATGCCCCATTGAATGCAATAAACCAGCTGTATCAATTAAAAGTGATACATTAAAAAGATTTTGTCACATAGCTTTAAACTGAGCCTTGAAATTCACTGATCATTACACATAACATGACATATAAAAAATCAAAATTAAGGCAGAGTCCGAAATTCTCAGCACCTTTACTAAACTCACCAGTTTTGCCTAGCATTCTAGGCATCGTGCCTAGTTAGGCAGGCTAACTCTTAGAACAAACTGTGTCATGGCTCAAATACCATAAATATTTACTTCCTGCTCGTGTAAAGTCCAACACAGTAGATCAGGAGGCAGCTCTCCTCCAAGCAGCGGCTCAGGCCCCACATCTCCTTCCATCTCATGGCAGGAGCCTTCCTACGTCACTGGGCTCTTCTGCATCAGCCAGCAGAGGTAAAGGACACGGATAACCGAGCCGGACGGTTCTACGGGCCAGGCCTGGAAGTGGCACACTTCTCAGCTCTCACGCCATTGGCTAGGATATGGCCACAAAGCCACACCTAATTGCAAGGGAGATTGGGAAATGCAGTCTGGCTACCTGCCCAGGAAGAGGAGCTAGGTTTCGCAATCAGCTAGCAGTCTCTGCCACAATGTCATCTGTAACTGTTTGGTTTTTTTTTTAATTATAGAAGAGTCATTCCTTTCAGAAATACCTTCTAAACCTACAACCTCCACCTTTAATCCCTAAGGCCATTCAGCATCTAAACCCAATCTAGCAGTTTTTCTACTCCGATAAATATTTTTCTAACATATTCAAGATAAGACTACATCCAGGACATCCTTGAAGGGATGTCTGGCTTTTTTGGTACTTAATGTCTGGCACATAATAGAAGCACAAATATTCGTTGAATTCATGGACGAATGGCATTCCCAGAAGTTCATGGAAAGGAAAAAGAATGGTCCCATCTCTTGCTCTGGTGACGGTAGGATTTACTGAAGACCAGCAGTCTTTTTAAGAACCTCTGTCTCCCTCTCCTGAGGCCACCCCGAGTTGCCACCTGTCTTCTGGAACATGAACAATCAAGCAGTAAGACAAGAGCTACTTTCGACCCAGTAAGAAGAACTAAGGGGGTGAAAATACTCTACCATGTTGACGGACAACAACAGAGCCAACGCTACCATTGAGAGCACAGGGCTGCTCGACAAAGAGGAACACAGGGTCTGTCAGAGACCAGGCTCTGGAAGCCTCGATAAAACCGGGCTAATGACCTCTGAGACTAGAAAGCCAACATGCACCCTAAACACAAACCACAAAAGGTTAGTGGGGGAAAAAATTACATGGTACAGTACAAAAATATTTTGTGCTCATGTATTAGAGACAAAATTAAAGTGTGTACTCAAGTTAAAAGGAAAACTGCGAGTCTGCTAGGTGGCTGACTTCCTACTACTGGGGCCAGCGCAGTAAGAAAGTGAAGCAGTAACCTCTAAGGTAATTGGGGCACAAACCATTTTAGGCTCTCAAATTGAGTTCAACACCTAGAATTGAGTTCAACAGCAAACAAGTTGCTAAAACAAAGCACAAAACAGTTGAAGGGCTACGAAGCTAATACAGGAACTAATACTACAATATATCGAGCCTGATTTATGACCTGAGAAATCACATTAATTGATTCACTACTACCAGAGATTCATGTAAAGCGTATTTAAACTGATTTCAGAATGAAAAAAAAAATTCTTTCTAGGTATGAATCGCAATATCATTAGAATTTTTATAAATTTAATTTGGCTAGGAAGCCAGTATACTCAATACTCTGAAAATAATCAAAGAGCACTTATTAAATGTCCTCACCTGTATAAATAGATTCTAGTAGAACATATTCAGAAAAAAAAAACGCTATATGAAATTTAAAATTACACTGTCTCAGTAGCACTTACCATTACTAATACTGATAACTTTTTTAACTACTCAAAGAGAGATATAAAATATCAACTCAACAAGCTAGGCATTCCATTTGATATTATGTACATATAACAAGCATTTTCACATTTAAAATCTTATTCTGGCCCCAGAAGGCAGCAGAGCAGACATGATGTCTGTTCTAGAAAAGGCATCAAGGCACAGGCAGAGACACCTGCCAAGGGGCACAGGCTGGGAGAGGACAGAGCAAGAACCAGGAGCAGGGCTCCCTACACAACTCCTGGGCTGTTCCCACAGAACACAGGCTCTCTCCCAATAATGCAATAATGCTTCTCCACAAAGAACCAATGCAAAAGTTGGGGCAGAAAAAGTTCACAAGTTGCTCTGACAGAAAAGCCAAAACATACGAGGAACATGGAAGAATACCTAGGAATGCAAGCTGGGAGTTCAACATCCTAAAGGAAAGGCCAGCAACACAACAGCTACACACACACAAGTCTGGATGTTGATCTCGTAGAAAGATTTTCCGTGCTTCTCAAACATTTTTTAGTCCATGAACCACAGACCACCCATAACCGATCACTATTTGCTACGGCCCCAAAACTAAAACCTCATCAAAACCAAAGGGGAGGGGACTTCCCTGGTGGCGCAGTGGTTAAGAATCCGCCTGCCAATGCAGGGGACACGGGTTTGAGCTCTGGTCCGGGTAGATTCCACATGCCACGGAGCAACTAAGCCTGTGTGCCACAACTACTGAGCCTGCGCTCTAGACCCTGTGAGCCACAACTACTGATGCCGGCACGCCTAGAGCCCATGCTCCGCAACAAGAGAAGCCATCGCAATGAGAAGCCCATGCACTGCAACGAAGAGTAGCCCCTGCTTGCCGCAACTAGAGAAAGCCCACGCGCAGCAACGAGGACCCAATGTAGCCATAAATAAATAAATAAATAAATTTTTTTAAAAAAAAACAAAACCAAAGGGGAGGAGAACACTGTTTCTCATAGCAGAGCAATGAGGCGTCCCCTTGAATGGAACCTGGCCACGTGGGGCCTCACCTCATCCAAATGTTGCCAGAACTAGGAAGAATGCCAAGACACTCTCAGTGGCCAAAGACATCTGTCCACGCGCAAAAGCTCACACACTTCACTGTGAGAAGGGCTCTCTGATCCACAGTCCTAGCTTGATTACTATTAAACCATGCATAGTTCTAATAAGCTTAATTATCAGGTTGCCAAGCCCAGAGAAGATCAGAAGCAACAAATCAGAAGGGGAAAGGACAGCTAGAGACTGACAGATAAGTAGAAGCAAAAGTGACAAGGAACAGCAAGGACAGATTTTTAAAAAACAATAAACTAGATACAAGGACTTGAAAGGTGCAGCAGTTTGGGGTCATTTATCATAAAAGCAAACAGTCTACTGGAAAAGTCCTAAAAATATCACAGCATTAAATAAAGCCCAGTTCAGTAACTTAGGTACAACAAAATGAACCCAAGTTAACAAGTAAAATGTACGCTATAGTCCACGTGCTCTACTGAACATGGGGGGAAAGTGGCAACGCCTTTTGTTTGCAAATCTCTTTACATTCCATAAAATACTTCCACATGAATTACCTGATTTTATCCTTAGCAACATCCTAAGGCAAGCAGGACAGATACCCCCATTGGCCAAGAATTTGCTGATAAATAATTCAATTTTCGCAGAGCAGAGGGTTTATCAATGACAATTACAATACAGTCTGTTAATCCATCTAATAGGAGAGAGCACTTCAAGAGGCACCTACGCCTCTCATCGGGGATGAAGAGAGACGGCAGGGAAGGCTTCCTCAGAAGGGTCCCCAACGCGACATACCTGAACCCTCAGCTGGAACTGCACCTCCAAAACTTCCCATCCTGCCCTATAGGGCATCTATCCGAAGAACTGCCCTATGCCCCCTAGGGCCATCACCCCTCCCTACTGGAACTCCACGGTGGACTGCCCATGACCCCCACCCCCTGAAGTTAGCACACACTCTTGTATAACCTCCTCCCCTTGAGTGTGCACTGGACCTAGTGACTTTCTTCTGACAACAGAATGTGGCACTGGGACATCACTTCCATGAATAGGCAACATGCATCGTGCCTCCTGTCTTCCTAGCAGACTCTCCTTTGCTGGTTCTGATGAAGCAAGCTACCGTGCTGGCTCTGCCCATGAAGGAACCACGTGAGCTTAGAAGAGTACCCTTCCCCAGTCGGGCCTTCAAATGAGACCTTGACTGCAGGCTTGGGAGGCCATGAAGCAACAGGTCCAGCAAAGCCCTGCCTGAACTCCGGACCCACAGAACCAGATAATAAATGTGTCTTTTTCTAAACCACTAAGTTTATGGTAATTTGTTACAGCAGCAAAGATAACTAATACACTGATCAGGGCCCAGTGATTTCTTTTCTCACCTTGGACTTGATCAATCATTTCACTATCATTTTACCAGCACTCTGCATTTACCACCAAAACCCTTGAAAGAATTGTCTACTCTCTCACTACCTCTTTCTCATCCTCTCAACTCACTATCAAATTGACAAAAATCAGTACCTTTTTCTTAGTCTTCATTCTACTCAACCTCTCGGCATTACAACTGATAACCTCCTTACAACCCTTTGCACTAAGCGTCCCTGACTTTATGTTCTTGTTCTACCACACCTCTCTGACCATTCTTCCTTGGTCTCCTCTGGTCCTCTCCCCTCTGGTGTCACTTAAATGGAAGCATTCACCACATTTCTGCCCACAAGTCCCTTCTCTTTTCCCATGACAATTTCACCCACTGTTGTGAATTCTACTCCTAATTCATCTGAACTGATTCATTCTTTCAACCAACAGGCACTGTTCTGGGCACAGAGCTGTATAATAGCCACAAGCAAGACAATCAAGGTTCTACGTTCATGAAACTTACATACTCTGCCAGAGGCTCTATTTGCCCCTCCAGGTCCACTCACCACCCTTCTCCACCCCGCCCTGTGCCAGGGAGGCTGACCTCTATGCACTCCATCACCAGGGCTCCCTTGCCCTCTGAAAGTTCAATGAAGAGAAAAAACAGGGTGATATGAATGATTCCCTAATCTCTGATCCACACTCCCAATGTCATATTGTACGCATACATGATAACGCTACCCCAATTACACCTAAAACAGAACCGATACGTTTGCATCCAGTCTCCCCCAAAGATATCCCTCCTTATTCCTCCCTCCCTCAGTTAATGGCCTCACTAACACCAGCTGTTGAGGTTCACAAGCTAAAGTCACCTCCAACTCTTCTCATCCCTCAAGGCCCATGGTCAGTCAGGCACAAAACTGTGCCTCTCTCACACATACACATACAGCTCAGTCACACCAGCTCCTTTTTCCAACCCACTGCTACCGACGTTCCTGCCAGGAGCTACTGTCTCCCAACTCCAGTCCTTCCTCTTTGCTCATTCATTCATTCAACCAACAAACATTTACTAAGCCCACCCCAGGTGCCAGGTATTCAAGCCTCTGACCACTAAAGATGTAAATCTAACTGAAGGAGAAAGAGAAGTAAACAAGCAAGTTCAACACAAGTAAAAGATCTAGGACCAGGAAAACCATAAAGTACTGTGGGTGCACCAGGGAAGGGCACACAACCCGATCTAGGTCAAGAAGGCTTACTCCGAAAAGTGTTATTTAAGCAGAAACCCAGAGGACGAGGAGAGGCAGCAAAACAGACCGTATGTGTAAGTATGTGTGTATTTGTTTTAGAGGAAAGTGCGCCTCCTAAGCCAAGGCGAGGACAGCGCGCACGGCCTAAAACCAAGAGAAAGCATGGTGCCCCGAGACACCCAGAATCTAAAACAATTCCCCACAGTGGGACGCTGGCGAGGACACCGGAGCAGTAAGCAGGTCCTTATTAGCACCTTCAAGCAGAACTGACTAAGCAATCAATCCCACTCCTCCGCTAAAAAAACAAACAAAACAACAACAAAAAAGCCTAAAAGCCTCTCCCAAAGCAGAGAGAGTAAACGCCAGGCTCCTCAGTCTGACTTTCCAAGCCCCTACAGCCCAGCCCCTACCTACTTTGCCCGGCTCATCTACCCACATGCACCAGGAACCCCAGCCTCCCCGGTACTCCTGGCTCTGTGCCTTTGCTCCATTTCCTCCGCTTGGAATTTCTCGTCAAACCAGCATGTTTGCCTGTCAATAATGCCAGGTCAAATTCTACCTCCTTCCAGAAGTCTTCCCAGTTCCTTCCAGCGCATGATTACACCATGCATCATGACCTGCCTTGACTCAGTTACATCCATATCTGTTCCCCTGCAGGGTGGAAGCTTCTGGAGTATTATGAACAGAAGTGAATCCTGATTTCCAAGACTAGGAAAAATGTTCAGAAAAATATTCAATTTATCAGCATTGCACTTCTAAGTAAACAACCAAAGAGGGTCATGAAAAAATAATTATTTTTGAATTATATAAATACAATCAATCACAAGCCTAAATTTCTGTATGTTTTCAGTAAGTATCTCTAAGTAAAAATGGCTACACACTGCCTCATAAGATAAAAAAACAGTAAGTAGATAAGCTCAGAAAGGTTGTTACTTGCTCAAAGTCACAAGGCACTTAAGGGGTAAAGACCAGAGTCAAGGCTTCAGGGACTCCTCAAAAGCTACAAACAGGGCTTCCCTGGTGGCACAGTGGTTGAGAGTCCGCCTGCTGATACAGGGGACACAGGTTCGTGCCCCGGTCCGGGAAGATCCCACATGCCACGGAGCGGCCAGGCCCGTGAGCCATGGCCGCTGAGCCTGCGCGTCCGGAGCCTGTGCTCCGCAACGGGAGAGGCCACAACAGTGAGAGGCCCGCGTACCGCAAAAAAAAAAAAAAAAAAGCTACAAACAGCCAGATATAACCACAGTATCCCCATGTATCTCCCTAACCAGCCATCCGATTACCTAAAACTTCTTTCCTTCACTCTTCCCTCAATTAATTCCTATTTTCCTTCAGAGTTCAGCTCAAGAAGGCTCCTCCAAGCTTTCAGATGAGCAAATCCCTTTCTGATGCACTACACTCGCCTGCATAGCGTGGACGTGATACAGCACTAAGAAGGCAAGTGCAGTGTATCAGTTGTAATCACACACAGCACCTTGATTAACGCTGGTTTCCCTGTCAGCTGCGTGAGGACAGGGACCATGACTGTCCTTCTCTGGGCCTGGCACTTTATTATTATGTGCTGAGTAAATGAGCTGCCTTAAGAGTATAAGAGTAACTGATAGTCACATGGCCTCCACAGGACTACAAGATCCTAAAATAATTTCTGACACCTCCAATAATAATAATGACAATTACATAAAATTTAATGTCATATTACTGTAATATATTCTAACTCTTTTATAATTAAATATTCATGAGTGGAACCTGTTAATTCTCTATTAATCAGAATGAGTGTTAACCAGAATACCACATTTTTTCTAAACACGCAAGGCATCAGCAAACTTTCACATCAAAAGAACACACACCACAAGAAGCCGACCTATACAGGCCATATGAGTAACTATTTGCTGTCTTGGAACCTGAAAAGTCCAATTCCAGCCTCATAGAGAATTAGGTTTTTCAACAACACAGGCTACTATATTAATAAGTTTAAACAACAATTTTTTTTTAAGGCAAGATGCTTGGGTGCTTGAGTTAGGCAGGACTAGTTCCAGCAGATCCATAAAAAGGATTTAAACTCCCCAGATTGATCCACCCATTTAATATATAATCCCTATCAATATCAAAACAGCCTTTTTTGTAGAAATTGACAAGCTGATCTGGATATTCATATGGAAAATCAAGGAACCCAGAATATTCAGAACAATCTTGAAAAAGAAGAACGGTTGGGGGACAGACACTTCCCAATTTCAAAACTTAACTACAAAGCTACAGTAATCAAGACAGTGTGGTACTGGCATAAGGAGAGACATACAGATCAATGGATTAGAACTGAGACTCCAAAACCAAGCCCACACACTTATGGCCAACTGATTTTTGGCTAAGGTGCCAAGATACTTCAATGGGAAAAGAATGGTCTTTTCAACAAATGGTACTGGGACAACTGATATCCACATGCAAAAAAGGATGAAGCTGGAAGCCTACCTACCTCACAACATACAAAAACCCAAAATGAATCAGAGACCTAAATGTAAAAGCTAAAACTATTAAACTCTGACAAGAAAACATAGGTGTAAATCTTCATGACCTTGGATTAGGCAATGGTTTCTTAATTATGACAGCAAAAGCATAAGCAACAGAAGAAAAAACAGATAGACTGAACTCAATCAAAATTTAAAACTTTTGTGCTTCAAAGGAAACCAGCAAGAAAGTGAAAAGACAATCCACAGAATGGGAGAAAATATGTGCAAATCATACATCTGATAAGGGATTGATATTCAGAATATATCAAAAATGCCTACAACTCAAAAGCAAAAAACCAAACAACTCGATTCAAAAATGGGCCAAGGCCTTGAATACACATTCCTTCAAAGGAGACACACAAATGGCCAATAAGCACAAGAAGAGATGCTCAACATCATTAGCCTTTAGAAAATGCAAATCAAAACCACAATAAGATACCACTTCACATCCACTAGAATGGCTGTAATCAAAAAGACAGATAACAGGGCTTCCCTGGTGGCGCAGTGGTTGAGAGTCCGCCTGCCGAAGAGGGGGACACGGGTTCGTGCCCCAGTCCGGGAAGATCCCACATGCCACGGAGCGGCTGGGCCCGTGAGCCATGGCCACTGAGCCTGCCGGTCCGGAGCCTGTGCTCCGCAATGGGAGAGGCCACAACAGTGAGAGGCCCGCGTACCGCAAAAAAAAAAAAAAAAAAAAAAAAAAGACAGATAACAAGTGCCAGCAAGGCTGTGGAGAAATTGGAACCTTCAAACATCACTGGCGGGAATGTAATATGATGCAGCCACTTTAGAAAGCAGTCAGGCAGTTCCTCAAAAGTTAATCACAGAGTTACCACATGACCTAGCAATTCCACTCCTGGGTGTACACCGGAGAGAAGTGAAAACACATGTCCATGCAAAAACATGTACACAAATGTTCATAGCAGCATTATTCATAGTAGCCAAAAAGTGGAAATAACTGAAATGTCCATCAACTGGTGGACAGATAAATAAAATGTGGTATATCTATATAATAGAGTATTATTCCACCATAAAGAAATGAAGTTCTGATATATAGTATAACGTGGATGAAAACATTATGCTAAGGGAAAGAAGCCAGTCACAAAAGGCCACATATTGTAGGATTCCATCTATATGAAATGTCCAGAATTGGCAAATCCATAAAGACAGAGAGTGGATTTCTAATTGCCTAGAGCAGAGGAGAGGGAGGAAAGGAGAGTGCCTACTCACGGGTAGAGGTTTCTTTTTGGAGTGATGAAGATGTTCTAGAATTAGATAGTGGTGATAGTTACACAACTGTGTAAATATACTAAAAACCACTTAACTGTATATTTTAAAAGGGTGAATTTTATGTTATATGAATTATACCTCAATAAAGCTGTTACTAAAAAGGAATCAAATCCCTTTATGTATCTTTAAAACATTATATACTTTCCTCTTTTGTTAAGCAGAGCATACTTAGTATTGCTTCTGTGAATACACTCAAGGTCATCACTATGAAACATCAATTACTAAGCAGCTGTATTTTCAGACTTCATTGGTGTGCTGGCTACTAGCCCTTTTACATAGACCTCCAAACCCCTGCTTTCAGTCTTCTACTGTTTACTATAATTTTACTTCCTCCTTCTACCATGAGAAATCAAGAAAAACCTGAGATTAGACGCAGGAAGGATACGAAGAAAAAGCCAAACAAGTATGCATACAGGTAGCCGCATGTGCTTAAGACAGAGGCTGTTCCGTTTCCTCCCTCCAGACTCCCTCTTCAGAGGCAATGTCTCCAACCGTCCAGGTTTAGTGGTCCACAAGAAGGGGAAAGGCAAGGGAGCCCACCCAAGCATCTCAACCGTGGGACACCTCAGAAGACACTGGCATCCCTCACACTGCCTGGTTCTCCCTGAGAACCACCAGGGCAATGGCTGCCAGGCCACCAGGTTCCCACGGGTCCCGGCTGCTTCACCACCACTCCAAGCACGAGCCCTGGGACAGCTGCTACACCCACTGCTGACTTGCTCCACACACAAGTGGGCTGGCTGGCTGAGGATGCTCCGCCTCATAGCTGTAGCCACAGGGAACATTTTCTCTGCAAAAAGTTTACTCGCTATAGCGAGTGGACATGAGAAATCCATTTTGGAGTCAATATTCTTTCTTTTACACTGTCTGATGGAGACAGAGGTCAAGGCATCAGGACCCCCTGCTACAGTCCCCTTCTCCCACAATCCTTCACCTTAAGCCCCTCTAAGTGATCAGCAGGCCAGCAACCCTAACCAGCCCTCTCTCAGCGTGCACTGGACCGGGGTGAACACCCAGCCATGGAACAAAGCAAGTGGCTGAGAGGAGTCAGTCCAAACCTCAGTCTAGAGTATTTTAAACACACGCCATAGAGACTGGAGTCAGATGACAGTGAGCCCTGGAACCAGAGTCAGGATGCACAGAAGCCATGACCGGGACCCCTGCCCACTGCGTTCCGACTACGGTGAGGCAAGAAGCCTGCGTGCGAGTGAGAAGCCCTGTGTGCAAGGAGAAACGGGGAGCAGCAGAGAGGGGGGCCAGCAGAGCCATGACCCCCGCTCAGCCCCAGGGGCTCCAGAGGAAAAGGCCACTCCAGGCTCTCCGGGTGCAGTTCCCAGACTGTCCAGTTGGCCTCTGCTCTCCTTATACAAAAACCACCTTCACTTAACCTAAGTGGCTTGTGTTCCCTGCAAGAAAAACAGCTCCAACTAAAGGAGGGCCAGCTTCCCCTCCCTGACATCAAGTGTCCTAGTGTCCACTTTCTATATAAATGAACCTCAGAGCCACCTGATGTTCGTTTAGTGTGTGTGTGTGTGTGTGTGTGCGCGCGCGCGCACGCATGCACGGGTCGGCAGGGTGGGGGGGGGCAAGGGATTTTGATGCTTTATTTAAGGCACAACCTGCCAACTTAGTGTAATGAAAACATTGCCATACATTTACTTTTAGCTCCTTATAGCTACTTTTCTCATTGGGTTTTAAATCCATTTGGGGTTATTTTTTAATTGTGGAAAAATACACATAACCTAAAATGTACCACTTTAACCCTTTCTGAGTGTACAATTCAGTGGCATTAAGTACATTCACGCCGTTGTGCACCATCACCGCTCACCACTGTTTATCTTTAAAAGCGCTCTGAAAACCACGACTTTTTCATTCTTTTGTATTAAACAGGGATTTCCGTCTATGCTCTGTCATCAAGCGACAAGGTGGTGCTAAAGGCGCTGGCGGGGAGACGGCAGAGAACACCCGCAACCACCTGGAGCAGCCCCAGGGCGGCTAAGTCCATCCTCGGCTCCTCCAGCCCCGGCCACAGAAGCTGGAGCCTAAAAATACCGGCAGAGGACACACACCGGCTGTCAAGGAGATCCAGCCCAGTTAGAAAGGCTGCCACTATCACCTGATTTGCATCAGAAGACACCCATACGGGCAGCAATGGGTCATCTGTAGAATAATCAGATTCAGTGGAAAAAGACTGATGGTCCTTGCCTCCCAGAGTGCCTGGAATAAACCTCTGGGCCTTGAACTTGGTCAAGTAATCCATGATCAATTTCTAGAGGACCCCTAGGAAGAAAAACAAGTACTTCAAAAATGTTGAGTACCCACTCGTCACCTTCCGCTTGTTATAGCTCTCTTTGTAAGCACAACAGCCTGTTACTGATAAAATTAAATGAGGAAGAGACCTCCATCAGAAGCTTTGTCAAAGCAAATGATTCAGCCAGCACATTTCATAATGGCAGAGACAGAAAGGATAAGGCAGAGAATGTTGCCAAGAACACCGGGAACTTTAACTTGACCCTCAGTATCTTTAAATATGAAAGAAACTTTCAAAAACTAAATTATATTCAAGGTATCTCCAAACGCCAGGCCTGGAGCAGCCCGGGGAGTATGCACAAGTGAAGATGCTATATGATCAATTACAGTGGACTCACCGAAACTCCCCAATCCACAAGACTTTCTTAGTAGGAAGAGTCTAGCAATAGATACATCCTAATAACAGTTATACTAATCAACTCCAGGAAATAAAGCTAAATGAATATAAATAATACTACCTTAAACATAAATGTCTGAGGTTAGCAGACACTCTCGCATCTGTCATCGTGTGTTATCTAAGTCTGTTTTTCCAACACTATAAACTCTCATCCATATCAGAATAAAGACCTGAAATGTGTCACAGGGAAGAACTAAGCAGAATCAACATTTTTGTGCTGTGCATCTTTAACAACTTTAACAATTTCTTTTGCAATTTTTAACTCGCAACGTGTTAGACCTAAAAAATTAAGCCCTCTCCGTATACCAGAAAGGAGGCACCTCGGTGACTATAGTTCAAATTCCTCGTACACAGACGGCCTGACCTGGAGCAAGTACCTCAAAAGGAAAAGAGAGTTACACAGAATAAGACAGCTGCACACCAGCACAGCAAGCCATGAAGCGAAATCCCACACATGCAACTTCGTTTTCTTAGCATCATAAGTCAGATTGGGAAGGAACTTTAGAGGCTGTCGCCAGGACTACCCTCTACCCAACACGTGAATCCCCTTAAAATTATGACCGACTAACTCATTACACGAGAGCAGAAGCCTAGGAAAAGCAAGATGAGATGCTGAGCCAGAATCAAGAGTGACGAAGTAGGATCTGGTAAGGAAGAGAAGGCTGCAGAGGCCAGGGAGAGAGGCTCCTAGCACCCAGCCTACAGAAGTGGCAGCAAGCACAGCAAATACACCTCTAGCTGGGGTCCTTGCTCCTGTTCGCCAGTGTTCCTGGCTACTGAAAGAGAAGAGTACGCGCTGGGAACCACAGTGGACTTGTTCTCAAAGCCATACAGGAAACCTAAGCCTTTGTGGCCAGAGGACTCATCTAGCACTGTTTGGTTCAGGGTAAGACAAAAATGATATTGCTGGCACTACAGCTAGGCTGCCCAACATTTTGAAATCTGATATCAAAACCCATAACTTTTCATAAATCCTACAGCAGTACACAGTAGAACACCGTTTTGAAAATGACTGCGTGTTTACGGAAACCCTCTACCATTAACTATTCCTTTCTTCAACAGTATTTACAATTAGATTCCTTCCTGGAGATTGTGTTTAAATAATTTTAAAATGATTCAGTTCTTAGAGAAAATAATAAATGTCATTTAAGTCAGCTTCAAATGCTTATGCATGTCTACTTGCTCTCATTTTTTTCCTCAGAGCATCTACTTAAAGGAGGAAGCTAAATAACAGACCACGAATCTCTGTTCCCCACCAGAAAACTTGGCTCAACCTAAAGGAACACCAAGCTCTCATTTCATTTAAGGCTGGGAGAAGACAATATCTCTGAGTTGTCAGGAGGTTTAAAAAGTCATCTCAGGAGTAACACTGGGTATCAATCAAAATGGTTGCAATTTGAATCATCTCTAACCATAAATTGTAACTGAGCCAAAATGATTTTTAAATATAACACATTTTACTTCTAGATGTTTCTTGGCAATTAAATAACTGGAAAGTCAACAAACCCCCAAGAAACCAGAGAAAATGAACTTTTTTTTATAGCTCACCATTCATCAACTACAGGAGGCCCGAAAGATGCCAGACGCCAGAGGCTCAGCCTCCAACACGGCCCTGCAGAGGCAAACTCCAAACAAGATTTCTTCAAGAACTGCTCTCACGCAGCACTAAATTACAAGCAGTGACCTCCCTGGAGGAGAAGCTAGAGTCAACAGCTACAGGAGTATGTGATCTAGGAAGATAAAACCCAACCCCGACACAAGAGCTGCCATGCCAGTTACATAATTATAATCACAACATACTGAAACTCTAAGTATCAAACAATAGTTATTTAAAATATTTCAAGAGGAAGAGAATCCCTCCCCCCTCAAAAAAAACCAAATGTATTCCAAAAGTAATTTGCATAGAATATAATTTAATCTGCAGGCCTAACCTCTCTGAAATAAAGTAGAATCCTCTGATTTAGCCAAATTACAACAGAAATGCTGCTTTATAACAAAGGAGCTACAGCACAGCACCCTGAACTTCATGGGAGAACAAAAATGTAGTGTCAATATGTTCACAACACAGCTCAATCCACAAAATCATGAGATAATTAAACTGACTGTTTTTAGGATTCAATCTGTTTCGCCAGAAACCTTGTCCAAGCTACACTGATGCAAATCAGCATGAGCAACTCCAGCTCTGTTGAAACAACTCCAGTATCTTATCTTTTGTTTTACCTTTTATCGCTGATTTATGGGCTGATGGTAAACTGATTTGTCCATGTGCCAGAACTCAGCTTGGGAACACAGAACAAGAGAAGAGATTTGGAAGAACCAAACTCATGAATGAAAACGCTGACGTCATAGTTCAGCTCCCAGCAGAGCTCAGGGTAGTCTGTGAAGAAACAGTGCATCTTTGGGGATGTTAAGCCACTAGTCATTTAATAAAGGATATAAGATAGAAAAAGCCCTTGCTCAAAACAAGGGAGGGGAAAAAAGAGAGAAGAGAGAGAGAGAAAGAACCACATTAACAACCTTTTCCCTAGGCCAAATATGAAAAATACACATGGCATATGCCATGAACAATCATAACTTCTAAACCACGGAAATATTTCATATTATTGTTAAAAGTACTATTTTTTTTAAAGTATGGTTAGCTATGTCTCTAAATAAGAACAAAGTCTCATTCGCATCTTAAATCTTCCTCCCGCCGTGTGCCATCACATTCAAAAAAGAGCACACAACATAGTTTTAGTTCTTCACTAAAACCTATCTGGCATTGCCAAACCATGCCTAATTTTTTTTTGCGGTACGCGGGCCTCTCACTGTTGTGGCCTCTCCCGTTGCGGAGCACAGGCTCCGGACACGCAGGCTCCACGGCATGTGGGATCTTCCCGGACCGGGGCACGAACCCATGTCCCCTGCATCGTCAGGCGGACTCTCAACCACTGTGCCACCAGGGAAGCCCCATGCCTAATATTTAAACAATTCTGAATATACAGGGTGGGACTCAGTGACCTCAGGCAAGTTTTATGTAACAGGGGAAAAAATGCTTTTATCTAATGATGTAATATAAACTAATAAAAAAAGAGATTATAAAAATTTGATTTAGGGGCTTCCCTGGTGGCGCAGTGGTTGAGAGTCCGCCTGCCAGTGCAGGGGACACGGGTTCGTGCCCCGGTCCAGTAAGATCCCCCATGCCGCAGAGCGGCCGGGCCCATGAGCCATGGCCGCTGAGCCTGTGCGTCCGGAGCCTGTGCTCCGCAACGGGAGAGGACACAACAGTGAGAGGCCCGCGTATTGCAAAAAAAAAACTGATTTACTTAGAACTATTAAGAATAGCTAGTATGTGGACTGTTCACATTTTTCATCTCTTGACAGAACTTAAAATACAACTACTAAAAAAAAAATACAACTAGTATTACAAACGTCTATGAAGTTTAGACACAATTTACTAAAATCCTATTATTCAGGACACTTAAGTAACTGATTCCTAGATTCCTAATGTTTCCCAGGAAACTTAAGATTATTACAGTCTTAGAAAATAAGTGACCCTCAGAGCCTCGATCACCCCTCCAGAGCACAAAACTACAGGGACATTTTCTCTTCTTTACCACTCACATGGCTTAAAATAGCCATTCACCCAAAACGGATTTTTTTTTTTAATTTAAGCAGTAAACAATTTTGCCAATAAACATTTTAAAAAGATCTTATTAAGTTAAAATGCAAACATACCGGTTTTATCTGAAAATCTAAAATGTTAAAAGAGATCATCTCACATTTCCACCACAAGTATCTTTGATAGAACATCACTACCCCCTTGTGGATTCACAATAAAAAATCCTTATCTTCAAATTTCACTTTTTAAATGTTTCATTCTGCTGAACTTCCATTAAAGTTTACATTCTCTTAACTAAGGGTTACTTTATTTCAATTACTTTTTAAAAGAGAAAAAACACTTAACATTTTAAAATAACCAATCCCATCAACTTCTTTATCTTCTAAGCATCCCCATTTTGGGGAGTGTTCTTCATACAATAAGTATATTTGCCGATTTCAGCATGGTAACCATACCAACGTTCCATTTTTTTTCCTTAGAATTTCTGAATTTACAATCACAGTCATCATTTTGAGATTATTTTTTAAAAATAAATGGGTAAAAAAAAATAAAATAAAATAAATGGGTAATTTCTTCACTATCGCATCTTTTCCTTGTCTTTGATAACCTCCCACTTTGTACCAATTTCTTTTTATTGCTTCCAAATGGTTTGATATCCATGTGCCCCAGAAAACCAGTGGGGCACATACCTCCTCAAGAATAACTTTTCAGGGGACTTCCCTGGTGGTGCAGTGGTTGAGAGTCCGCCTGCTGATGCAGGGGACACGGGTTCGTGCCCCGGTCCGGGAAGATCCCACGTGCCGCGGAGCAGCTGGGCCCGTGAGCCATGGCCGCTGAGCCTGCGCGTCTGGAGCCTGTGCTCCGCAACGGGAGAGGCCGCAACAGTGAGAGGCCCACATGCCGCAAAAATAAATAAATAAATAAAAATAACTTTTCAGCTAAGAATTAAAAACCAAATCTAAGTTTTAAAAAGACTAACTCTTGATTGTATTGCTGTACCCTCAGAAATGCTTTCTGGCAATCTAAATCAACCCTGATGAAGGAAGAAAAGATAGTACCTGTTTTTCAAAGTAGAAAAAAGCCTTTGTTTTCTTTCTCTCTTTCTTTTTTTTTAGTTGCAGGAGTACCTCTGGCTGTATCTGCATATCATTCTAATATAACACAGATACATACTGTTAAACGTATGCTGTAAAAAAGATTCAATAGACTTAGATATCTGGTTTATCACTTGTTACAGACACTAGATTTAGCTGAAAGTTATAAGTCATCTCCGCAATGATGTGCAGGCCACAGAGAGAAGGTCCGAGTCCTGGTGAGTCGGACTGCCGTTTCAGAGAGTTAGTGCCCCATTTTCTCATAGAGGTTGGGCACAAAAGTAGGGACACAGTAACTCACTATTACCATGAGAAGACAAATTCCAGTATTCATTCTAAAGGTTAGGTGGAAATAAAGGAGGAAAAATCCACTTGGCAAGTGTTTTTAAGTGACTAAATACATGATCTTACCTTGTGGTAACTGCTAAGGAAAGATAGGAGAGACCGGCACGGTCTGTTAAATGACTGAACGGTCTGTGTCACCTGCCAACCCCACTGAAGGCTGTCTATGCAAAAAGGAGCGACTGACAACGTGTCCAAAGCTAGCAGCTGAGCCGCAGAGGAGGCGGGGTCAGAGCCGGCCTTCATGGTTTCCTTTCTGGGGATTTTGTTATGAGTGCTGTTTTTAGATTTGGGCGGTGGGGGTGGGGGGGGGGGTTGTATTTTGGGTGACATTAGGAAGTGAGATCACGGGTGAGATTAATGCCACTTAATCAGTGTCCAGGTGATGACGTGTTTAAAACTGTTCAGAACTCAGCCCCAAACATTTACTTGAAGGCACGTCACATCAGGCACCTGTAAGTACAAAGCCAAACTGCAGAGAGCAGAGTGAGGGGTCCAGCCCCAGCCAGCACGTCTTCCTCCCCTGCCGATACCCTCTCCTAACAGGCTCAGAAAGGGATACGTTCATTACATGTCTTGAAGGGCCTTGCTAAATCTGAAAAAGAGAAATAAAATGGGACTGCACTTTTCCAAATGAGGGACTCATGTGGAAGAGAACATGCAATTCTACCAAGAATGAGCAAAACACTGGGGTGAATGTAGAAGAAGAACCATTTCAAAAATATCTCTGGTCATTCCAGCTTACGGTATGTCAATTAGCTGAAAGTAAATGAACGACCCTCTTTAAAAAAAGTGAAAAGGGAAGTAATGTGGCTGACACTTGGCCTCTCTTTGCAGTGGGGTACATATTTCTTTTTTAGTCCAGGGTAATGAACTAAAAAATGCTCAGGAAGCATTACCAATCTTTACACAAGGAGGCCCATGACCTTCTACAAGCAATGGCGTTCAAAGCAGAAAGATGCAAGAGAACCTCAGAAATACACAGCCAGCATACTGATGGGGAGAAAAAAAAACACCCTTTACTGCGTCCCACCATATAAAAAATTCAAGGATGGCTGTCCTTGTCAATATATACAAAGAAACACTCTCCTTACAAATACATGACAAATATCACAGGACGGAAGACCATCTATATGTTTACAAGTCCCAATGACAGAATGGTAACACATCTTAATCGCAGGACTGATGGCCACGACATCCATGGATGGCACAAGATACAGGGATCTAATAGCGTCTGATCAACTATATCCTGAACCTGATTAGGTATTCAAAAAATAAATAAAAAGAAAAGAAAGACAGATTACACACTATAATCTGGAATAGGGGGTGAATGACCGTGCATCCTAACTCATGTTCTATGGACATAGAAGCGGAGCCAGAACACTTCCTGCCCTCACCCTCAAAGACACCAAAGACCAGAGATGGTACTAAGACAGGCAGCATGACATTAGAAGACCCCACACTACCTCGTGAATGAAGGCCCCAAATGAAGTATCAGTAGCATACTTGCTGCCTCTGCCCAAAGAAGTGTATCGTTATCAAGGCAAAGAAACAGAAAGAAGTTGGCTAAATGCAGCAAAAACAAAAATTTCCAAAATTCTACACGGGGAGGCCCAGGCGCCAAAAGGACACAGTGTTTCACCGAGGATGCTATCCAGTTACAAATACTACCATCACCCCTTACCTTGTGGCTTAAATCCCATTCCATCTCCCTACAAGGAGTAACACTGCCTCTTACTACAGGACAAAAAGAATGGTGGGCATCCCTCTTTACTGAATGACAGAAAGGCTATAAATACAGTAATCTACAATTTTTTATTATAATAACAATGAGAAGGGCAATAAACAAACCTTGTGGGAAGAAAGGGAGGTAGGATTTAAGTCACCTAGAACATCAAAAAGAAAAAAAAAGATCATGGTAAGTAATTCCAGAAGATACAGAACATTTTAGAAAATGATCTGTTATAATGGAAATACAACAGAAACACACATCACCTTGTCCCCACAGAAAATATTCAGTCACATATTCACACAGATAAAGGACAATGGCAAACCCCATACTACAACAATCTTAAACAAGAGCTCTTCTTAAGACTGAAACACTAGCAAAATTGGTTTCTACAGATATTGTAGAGGGGAAATCTGATTTAACATAGGAGGAAAAGAAAAAGTGCACTTCAGGTTAATTCTTTATCATTACTCTCATCATTAGGTACACCAAACCTACACCCCAAAATACTATAAGGCTATTTACCAAAATAAAGAAAAGACACAAATAACAGTACCAATAAAAAGTGTAAAGAATTAAAAGTCACATAATAAACAAAAGCAGTGATATGTATACCAGATACCTAGCCTAAGAATGGTCACTACAATTAGGCGTAAAATTTAGATATAACACTTCCTGGCAGCGAAAATGTACCAGCAGCACATACTGTCCTTACTAGCTGATAATATGAAATTTACCAGTTAATCATGAGAAAATGTGCTATCACTTCCTTCTAGAAAGGATGTATTTGATTTCACGTTCTATACCATCCCCACTATGCTGCTGTTCAGATGTTATACAAGGGCCCCAATCAACATATATCTAAATGACCTAGAAGTTATACCTAGACATTTAGGAAGAAGACTGACTACTTTTTCTACACACACACCCACACCCCCACACACCCCACACACAGTCTGAAGGAAGGCTGTTGAGTGCTTCTCCCAGTCTGCCCTCCACCCTCTCCACCACCCCGACTCCTGCAGGGACAGGGAAAAGCTCAATGGGATAGTACACTATTAGAGTTATCTCTTTGTAAGAGTACAATCCAAACAAGTTCAGAAAAGAATTCCTTACACGAATACATAAAAAGACAAGCACAAGATACGCAGCGATGTCATTTGCACTAAAAGGCTAACAAGACCCCTATGGTCTCAAGCAGTCACATAACCTGCCCCCCCACGCACACACAGATCCCTGCACGTAATACAAGCTCAGTGAATGAAGGTCTCCAGGATGAATGCACTCAGTGATGGGAACGTGGATGTAAAAACAACTTCTCTCCAAAAGGCCAAATGCAAAGGTCCCACAAAGGAGGCAATGCACACAACTAGGAGGGGAAAGGAAGAGAACATGAGAATCACCTTCTGTTGCTTTTTCCATAAGGAAATTAGAAAGAAGTACAACTGCACACAAAGATGTATTTCCCCAAAACTCAGGAAATGGGAAACGAAGAATGGCCCAGAGGAATGAGGAAGGGAAGAAATGTTAAGCTAGAAGATGGGCCAACTGAGAAGCAGCCAGAAAGAAATATAATCCCACCAGGCACAGGGGCCACACCCAGCATAAACAGAGAGCTAAAATAATGCCACCTGACTCTAAAGAATAGGTTATTTTAAGAGAAAAGCCTAAAAACTAAAGAAATGGAAAAATGTGGATAAGCAGGATATATAAAGATGTCTCAAAGAGGAGGCAAGAGCAACCCTACTGTTTGGAAAAGGAAAATCTGACCCAACCTGACCATGAGTACAGGTTGCCGCGAACACGTCAACATTCTGAATCCACTGAACAATGAGATGAAGAAACCCAACATTTCCCAGGCGCAGGATAAGTCAGGTCTTCAAAAAGGCCAGGGAAGAGATGTCCCGTGGGTCACCCAACCTTGTCCAGAAAGCTGGGGGTAAGGGGAGAGGGGGCTGCGGGCAGGGGAGAGTGATGCTCTAACAGAAAGATATAAAAAAGAAAAATCATTAAGAGAACAGAACCTGTCTACCTGACCGTGCACTGGAAAAGTAAGAGGAAAAAGCTGATCTCCAATAATCTACGGGGACAGGTGACACAGAAAGCACAACTGCATCAAACTCCAAGAAAGGAACATTAACTTTGCACACTAACCTCCAGTGTGTTCCTCTAACCTTTACCATTTTCGTTCTACTGCCCTCGGAATGGAGCACCCTGGTGGGCAGGGAAAATTCCAAAAGGCAGTCGGTGGTACAGGGAAGAGCAGGAGAGGATCCACCACTGGAAGAGAGAGGACTCTACTGGGAACACGCCAACATATACAGCAGATAGTCAACTCTTGTTTTCCCAGGGTCGTTAATACTACACCCTAAAAATACACAATTCCACCAACTGAATATAGATGCAGGCAGAATAGAAATAGCATAAAAACTTTAAAAAAAAAAAAAAGGAAATTGAGGTCAAAAGCACAACTTTCAGACAATGGGTATGATACCCACCGGATAACTCAATACTGACTGAGGGGCAAAGCCGTGAAGTCAACGACTCATGCTGAGCAATCCTCCAGGTAACCTTGCCCCGGACTCAGTAACCCAGGTAGAGAGTCTCCTGGCTAGAAAAGCGCTTCAAGGTCCAAAAGCGCAGTCTTGACAAAGCTTGTCGGGGAGGACGGGGCTCCACACTCGACCTGTCCCAAAGTAAGACTGGGCTGCTGAGTGAGGCACCCAACAACCATTCCAGCTATGGGAGGGAGGGGAGGGAGGGGCCCCAGAGCCAAGGGGAAATGGCCAAATACACAAACTGTGATGCTCAGAGAAAACCTGGAGAATCATCCCTCCCACCCTTCCACAAAGTGTCATAGGCCTTCCCAAAGGTAACTTTTCCTAATGTGCACAACCTCTCTCAATTATTTAAATGGTCAAAATAAAACAGTGACATATTTATGGCCATTCATTCCTAGTTCTGTCAGAGAAACACATATTCTTCTCACCTGCCCCTATCCTGTGCCCAAAATACATGAAATCTCTCTCTCCTACACGGCAGTAAAGAAGTCAAGATGGGAACTTTTCACCCCGTGAAGAACCAAGCAGAGAAGACCACCCCTAAATTCAGAATGCCTAAGTTTTGGCGCACATGGGCAAGCCCTCTACACTTTGTGTATTCAGGGACTTGGTGGACATTCAGGATGTCATTCTGCTTATTCAGTACAGTACAAATGACAAAGGAAAGAGCGGTTAAGAATTGGCCATTTATCAATGAGTCTTCTGATTCCTCTAAGCCTGAAGAGTTACCAACAACAGTGATACATAGCTATGTCCTTACACGTCAAGGTCCCCATATACACCCAAGATGTACAGAGAGTCATCTAACCCTTCCAACTTCCTGTGTATAAGTAAAGGATATGATTTCACATATAAATACATGCCTATGTGCATATATACATATAAACAAATGCATAGTATCATTTTTTGCCAAAAAGGAACCAGAGCAGCAAAAAAACAGAAAGCATCTAAATTTCCCCTTCACCTGGAACCTATAAGATTGAAAGAAATGTTTGCATCCCACGAGAGACAACACCAGGGCCCAAGGAAGGTTCTAGTACAACAAGGAGCACACTAGCAACCTCTTCCCGAATGGCATGTGGGCGACATGGGTGTCTACACTCCCTTTTCTGGATGGAAAGGCATATGGCTTCTTCTTACCCAGCCAACATGAATACAATTTAAGAAAATTAGAAAAAGTCAAGGTAACAGGCTCACTAAATATGGCTGACTGGGAAACAGAAGCCATAAGGAGGATATGAGTTCTCTTAAAAAAGAAATGGGAAGTTTATTTCCAGGGAAGGTTCAAAGTCTCTTGAATGTAGGATGTATGAAGTCTGGTTCTCACTGCACAGAAGACAGTAATCCGAACACCAAAAGCCAAGGGCACATGAACCTCTTTCGGGGGGGGGGAGGGTAGCGTCAACTGATGAATGCTGCCCCGACCTAAGAGCGAGAGTAAACTGGAAGCAAAAATAGACCCGTTTTCCTCAGACACAGGCCGTCACTGCCGGGACCCCGGCCCTATATCTGATGGGGCAACCACCCTCACCCAGACGAGAAACTCCAAGGAGAGAGACGTGTCAGGGGAGAGAGACAGATGGGGAAAGGAGCAGTGGAATGTCCAGTTCCTCCCAAAAGAGAGAGAGGGCAACTCAAAGGGTATTCAGGAAATGAGCTCACCCTAACCCAGGAAAGTGTGCGGAGAGCGTGCATAATCTGTAAGAAGTATGTGCTTTCCTATTTAGAAATGACTTCAGAGCTGCACAGGCCCCCACTATCCACTGGGTGAGAGAAGAAGAACATGGGGAGCCCGAGTCCCCTTGTCCTGACAAAAGGGTCAATAAATGGTGTGCAGAGGCCCCAAAAGATTCCACAGAGGATGAGAGGATGATACGGACCCCTCTGCCAAAGGAGGATCAGGGTCACAGAAGGTAAAGGGCAAGGGAATATGGAGATCATCACTTGCCACAGAAACGAAGACCCCACCCTCCTGGCTGCGAGGGGTGCAAGGGCAAGAGTAGGATGGGAGCGACTGCTGGGGGCGGGGATGCTGCGCAGGCCCCCTCCCAGGAACGGAAGGGGGAGGGGTCACACGAGGCCCTTCGGCCCGGGGACGCTCAGCAGGAGGGGGTCCCCCTGGTGGGGAGAAGCGCGGGGACCCCTCCGGCTCTGGGAGGCGCCCACGGGGCTCCAGGGTGAGGCTGGACAGAGACTGCCCGGCCCCGCCGCCGAGAACCAGGGACGGCGAGGCTAAGCGCCGGCGGTGCCCCGACAGGGACCGGTCCGGGGCAGCGGGGCGCGGGGCCGGAGGGGGCCTGAGGAGGATAAACTTTCCGCCCCGCGGCCCCCACCGGGCCCGGCGCGGGGGGCGGGGGCCGCGCCGGGCCCGGGAGCGGCGGGGATGCCCGGTCCGGGTGGGGGAGGCGCCGGCCCTCCCTCCGCGGCTCCTCCTCCTCGCTGGGCCCGGCCCCCGCCCGCCGGCCCCCCGCCCCTCCGGCCCCAGCCCGCCCCCGGGTGGGGGTGTGCGGCGCCGCGCTCCGCCGCCCCGCGTGTCACCTCAGGACCCGGCCGCGCTCCGCCCCCCCACCCACCGCCCCCTCCCCGGCCCGGGGCGCCCGCCCGCCGCCGCCGCCGCCGCGCCCCCGCGCTCCCGCCCGGCGCCGCCGATGCCCGGGATGTCCGGCGGGGCCGGGTCCCGCCGCCCGCCGCGCCACCCCCGGCCCCTCACGCTCCGGCTCTTACCTTCCGGCTTGTTTTCGGCAGCCATTTCCCCTCCGCGCGCCACATCCTCCTCCTCCTCGCGACCGGGACCCCGAGCGCGCGCCTCGTACCGCCGCCGCCGCCGCCGGCCCAGCCACCCCGCCGCCGCCGCGCACCCGCCCTGGCCCCGCCCCGCGGCCCACGCACTGAGCCCGTTGGGCCGCGCGGCTGCCACTCATCGCTCCCGCCACCAATCGTCCCGCACCAGGGGTCTCACTACTCTCCGGGAGGAGCGTCCTATCCATCCGGCCCATTGGCTAGTCACCACCCAACGGAATGAAAGGATTGGTCAAGAATCAACGCCCCCTCCCCACCCACTCCCAGGAAAGCCCGCCTTCCAGACCTAAACAAAGCTTTCCAGTGGCCAGAGCACGAAAGAACTGCCCAATCAGGAAGGGGCCGACACGGAATATTTCCTCGAGGCCGAGACGTGGCGTTTTGATTGGGCGTTACTACAGTGTTTCCCAGGCCGTCCAGACCAATCAAAGGGGGCTCCCGGAACTCGGGAGCGGCGAAGGGAAGCCCCGCCCCCGAGCGTGACCGTCATGAGGAAGGCGCTCGCTCATTGGCGCGTTGGGGCTTTTCCCGCGTGCTCCCGGGGCTGAAGGACGTTCCCGGGGAAGCCGCTGCCGGCGCGTGGGGTCCCGGTGGCAGTGGAGGACGCGGCGGAATCTCCGGGATCCCTCGGCCTGTCGCTTCCGGGGGGCAGCGAGGGCCGGGGGCCTCGGGGCTGGCGTCGGCCGGGCGCCGCGCTCGAGAGCCGGCCGGCCCTGGGGTCCGGGCGTCGCTGCGGGCGGTGGGGGAGGGGCGCGCCTCCGCCAGGTCCCGCCCCTTCCCCTCCCCCCTCACCGGCGCCCCGCCCCCTCGGCCCGCGCCGCCGCGGCCCCTCGAGCGGGTGCCTGGCCCGCTTGTGCCTGTCGTTGCCCGCCCCCGGTATGCTCCGTTGTCCCCTTTTCTAGAGGCTTAAAATACTGAAACTTTATTTTGGTCACGTTGGCCATGTGACCCGCAGAGCCGATGACTCATAGATGCCTGTCCCAGGATGAGGCCGCTGAGCAGAATCTTATAGAAACGTTAAACCTCGGCGAGCGTGCTCGGTGGGCGAGGCAGGCCAAGTTTGCTTCGGTCCTGGGCTCACATTCGTGGGTTTTCCGATCAAATATTTCGGCGTCCACCTCACTCACGCCCTGTGCGAGGTGGGGAGACAGCTGGGTTTCAGTCGCGGGGAGAGAGCTCAGAAGCGGGTTAGGATCCATCCTGGGGGGGAACAGAAACACCGCTGCAGCTTCTCTGGAAATCCGTCCACATCTAGTAAACCAGCACACACTGTACAGACAAGCCTAAAGCCAGATGAGATGGCAAAGATGAAAATGCCCCCTCCCAGAGAAATTCAGGAATTGTGCACGTGGGCAGGTAAGACCGGAAACAAAGGAGAGGGCTGAAATCTCCAAGTTTTAAGAAAAGGAAGAAAAGTTGAATGAAAAGCAGAGCTCCAGCCGCTCTGTGTGAATCTTGTACGGTTTGCAGTGAGAACCTTTCAGTCCTTTACATTTTGTTTTGTCCTTTGCTTCCCGTGGATGACAGCTAGCAGCAGCAGCGAAAGGTCCTCGTTTGAGTATTTTGGCACCACGATTGAGTGTCAAAGTGAATTTTGTGCCAGTCCTAAAAACATGTGTTCTTTTTCTCGTCTTCACAACTGAAAATTTCTTAAGTTTTTCAGAAGAAGTAAAGATGTCCCAAAAGAATGTTTTGTATTATACACTAATTCTTCAACAAACTTTCATTTTATGAGGGTCAAAAAATGCAAAATTTTAACAACTAGGATACAATATTTTATCAATTAGCATTCTTAATACCACCTATGTTGACGATCTGTGTGGTGAAACATATTCTTAAAAGTGCTGGTGGCATTGAAAATTAATGTAACCCTTTTTGAAAAGCAATTTTACAGTATGTATTAAAAGCCATAAAAAGTCTGCATCTTTTGACCCAGTAATCTTACTTCTGGGAATCTATTCTAAGGAAATAACACTAAATGCCAAAAAGCTATATGTGTGAAGGTATTCTTCACAGAATCACCGTATTTATTACAACAAAAAAAGAATTGTGCTAATGCTGGATGTTTAATAACTAAATTGTGTTGTATCTACACAATAGAACATCATGGTAGTCACAGACATTAAACACAGAAAGAAAAGTTTACCCGTTGCTAGGTGGGGGGAAAGAAGTTTTCAAAATTATGGCATCCACTTGTTACATATGATGTGATTCCAGGTAGAAAAAACTGCATTTTAAAAAAAGACTGATATAAAATACACCCAAGAAATGATATTTGGGGTATTGTGAGTGGTTTCTCTTATTGTCTCTCATATAATATAGCTATGCTGTTTTTATAATTAAAACATATACTTAAATTTAAAGATAATGTTATCCAGTGTGTACTGGAGACCAGACTCTGTTAGATCCTGAGGATGTAAGGTTGAATAAAGTTGAGTGTCTCCCTCCAAGGAGCTCACAGCCTAGCAGGGTGAACAGATGTGAACAACAGCAGGTCAAGGTGCAGTGGCGACACAGGAGAAGGTAATGAATATCACCTGGGCCTCAAGTGCAGCCAAACAGTGCTGCTCTTATCACTAACTTTTTTTGTTTTGGAAAATGAAGTTATAAAAAATATGATGTATGTTAACATGTAATGGGTTTCTATTTTTAATGAACTAATAATTTTTTTTTGTATTTCTATACAGCCCATACACAACAGATAAACAAAACAAAAGCTCTTTGGAGTCCTCAATTATTTTTATGAGTGTAGTGAATGTATCCTGAGACCAATGAGTTTGAAAGCCTCTGGGCTGCAGAATGAGATGTTTTTAGGTGGACTGGCTGGCTGGTGTCCTAGACCATTCCGGAGACTGTAACAAAGTACCAAGGATTGGGTGGCTTATAGCAACAGAAATTTACTCCCTC
Source organism: Tursiops truncatus (assembly GCF_011762595.2). Taxonomy (NCBI): domain Eukaryota; kingdom Metazoa; phylum Chordata; class Mammalia; order Artiodactyla; family Delphinidae; genus Tursiops; species Tursiops truncatus. The sequence continues at coordinate 179,032,372 of NC_047034.1, forward strand.
CAGTTCTGGAGGCTGGAAGTCGGAGATCAGGGAGCAGAGAGCAAACTGTCTCATGACTCTTAAAAGGACACTAACCCCATCATGGCACACCCCATCCCCCATGGCCTCATTTAATCCTAATCACCTCCTGAAGGCCCCACCTCCTAATACCATCACATGGAAGGTAAGGTTTCAACACATGAATCTGGGGGGAAACACAAACATTCAGTTCATAACAGCTGGTGTTTGCCTTTGCTTGGGAGGGTAACCAAGAGGTGGGTACTTCCAGTAAGGGAAGTGACCTGAGTTGCTAAAAGAGCCCAGTTGGAAAGCAGAGGAGTCAGAAGATGTGCTGGACGCCCCATTCCATCCTTTGAATCCTTGGCCATTTTGGCCCTAATGTTCTTCAAGGAAAGAATGTTACTGTCCAGGACCAGATGGACATAGGTAAATAGTGGGAATATTAAATGGTTACTTTTTACCTCAAACATATTTGTAAAAGAGCTTTGTTTCCTGGTCAGCTTTCTGAAGTAATTAAAGTGACTATTGTTACTGCTGATGATAATAATAAAAGTGCTTGGACTTGCTTCCTTAAACTCAAGGTACCGAAGCTCCATGTTACTGGGTTGAGAGACGAAAGCAAGGACTGAACTGAACCCATTTGAGAGCTCAAAGACTCCTAAAAGGGAAACTCACCAACACAGGTCAAGAAAGAAAGAATTATTCTATTTGTGTCTTCCTTAGCTTAGAAAGGTAATGATGATATCCAAAAGTCCTGCTTCCAATAAGTTTCTCCCCTTGCCTTTCCTTTAAGTAATTTTTTAAATTTCGAGATCACTGTAGATTTGCATGCCATTATAGGAAATAATACAGAGAGATCCTTTGTCCCCTCGCCTTTACAAGATAAAAAATAATGAAAACTTGTGAGCTTCTGAGAACAAACCTTTCACTAATATTCCTTGTTTTCCCTATCCTGCAAACACTCATCTTCCCTCCTCCCCCCATGTCCATTCAGCAGTTCTGGCAACCATTGCAATCTCGGAATACCTACCATCAGTATACAAGAGTAAAGACTTGTCTGATACCCCAAATATAAGGAGATCTACGCCTAGTAGACCTGAATTTCAGCTCACTTGAAATATAATTTGAACATAAAAGGCCCGATTTGCGGACCAGTAATCTGCTGAAATTTTGAAATGAATAAGTCGTTTCCCTTGTTCAGTATTTACTGAAGTGTAGTAAGGCAGAATGGACAGTAGTCTAAGGACAAACCACACCACTAATGGCTGTTTTGTTTTCCTTTTAATATTAAAAGCCAGAACAGGGACTTCCCTGGCGGTTCAGTGGTTAAGACTTCACCTTCTGGTGCAGGGGGTGCGGGTTCAATCCCTGGTTGGGGAGCTAAGATCCCACATGCCTTGAGGCCAAAAAACAAAAAAACATAGAACAGAAGTAATATTGTAACAAACTCAATAAAGACTTTAAAAATGGTACACATCAAAAAAAACTTTTAAAAAAATAATAATTAGGGCTTCCCTGGTGGCGCAGTGGTTGAGAGTCCGCCTGCCGATGCAGGGGACACGGGTTCGTGCCCCGGTCGGGGAAGATCCCACGTGCCACGGAGCGGCTGGCCCCGTGAGCCGTCGCCGCTGAGCCTGCGTGTCCGGAGCCTGTGCTCCGCAACGGGAGAGGCCACAGCAGTGAGAGGCCCTCGTACCGCAAAAAAAAATAATAATAATAATAATTTTAAAAAATACTAGAACAGCACATTATCCATCGCAATAGGAGTTTCAAGAGATGTTTTTAATAGAATACTACTCAGCCATGAAAAGGAATGAAATAATGCCATTTACTGCAACATGGATGGAACTAGAGATGATCATACTAAGAGAAATAAGTGAGAAAGAGAAAGACAAATATATGATGTCACTTATATGTCAAATCTACAGTATGACACAAATGAATGTATCTAGGAAACAGAAAGAGATTCACAGACATAGAGAACAGACTTGTGGTTGCCCAGGGGGAGGAGGGGTGAGGATGAGATGGAATGGGAATTTGGAGTTAGCAGGTGCAAACTATTATATATAGAATGGATAAACAACAGGTCGTACTGTATAGAGAGGGAGCTGCATTCAATATCCTGTGATAAACCACAATGGAAAAGAATATAAAAAAAGAAATGTATATATATGTATAACTGAATCACTTTGCTGTACAGCAGAAATTAACACAACATTGTAAATCAACTATACTTCAGTAGAAAAGGAGATGTTGTTTAAACAATCATAAAATCTTTCCACATCACCCAACTATTGCATACAACATACCTGAGTGCACCCGCTCTCCAGGGACCCTCCCTGGAGTTATAGCTAAACACCTTTGATAGAATGTATCTCACCTCCATACCCTAATAAAGAGTCAACCCAGTTTTTCCTAGACTTTCCCTTTAAAACTGGAGTGTTTCCCCTCCTTCTTGAGTCTTCTGGTATGAGAGCCGGATAGTTTCTTTTATTCAATCCAAACTCAGGACCAAAGAAATGCCTTTTTTTTTTTTTTCTAAAGAGGGAAAATGCTAAAGAGATGGGGCTTTGCTGGTTCGGATGGGCGCTTCATGACTTCCAAAGTTAACAGATCTAGGAGACCAGCAAGACAGTGGACTCGGAAACTAGACTGCCTGGGTTCACATCATGACTCTTGTTCACCAGCTGTGTGACTTCCAGCAAGTTCCTTCACCTCTCTGAGATTTCCTAACCAGAAAATGGAGATAATAACAGTACCAACCTCAGACAATTGTAAGAATTAGTTGATCTTTGTTAAGAACTTAGAATAATGCCTTGAACTTTGTTAACACTATATATGTATTTATTACATAAAATAAAAATACCTCTGGCCAGAAAAAGAAAAAACAGATCTAGGAGACCAGGATGCCACCTCTGATTCCTGGGACCCAGAGAGACATCAGTGGAGCCCCAAAATCTCTATAGAACAAGGACTTGGGGAGAGCAGTGTGATTGGAGGGAGGGGGCAAGAGGACTTCAGCATATGCACAGCGGGGCCCAGCTTGCACATCCATTGTCTGTTTATCTGGGGTGCTTCCAGGAGGCTGAGGGGGATGGTAAGGTTGCTGAAGTCACCCCCAGCTACCACTGAAGACTGGTGAGACCATGTGGAGGGCTCACATGTTTGTTTTCTCTGTTTTCTCGCTTATTTGCTGCAACACGTTCCAATGTAATTTATGTCGACTCTCGGTCTCCCAGGGAAACTTTGTTTAGTTGTTGCAAGTAAAATGACCTGTCAAAACACCTGAAGGGAAAAGCTGCCACTCTATCAAAGACTATCAATAGTTTTCTTTGGCAGTCACGGAGAAGCCAGTGCCCAAGAAGAATCAGACCGATGCTGTCTACCCTAGAAAATAAGAAAGGTGTAGACTCAGAGGCATTTCCTTGTCATTAGCTTTTCTGTTTTTCAAACGAAGTGAGCAATGTATTTTTCTTTGTGTATTAATCTGTGGCATATTACACAGCCGTTAAAAAGATGGGGGTAAATCAATGTGTGCTGTTATGGAAGGTTCTTCAGCTTAAATGTGTCACTGAAAAAAAAAGAAAGGCACAGGTTATAATGTATACTATTCTTGTGTATGTATAGATACAACGTTCATTGCATATATAGATATTCTTGTATATACAGAAAAAGTTTCTGGAAGAATAACAAGAAATGTATTGCCTGTAGTTGCCTTTGAGGGTGGAACAGAAAATAAAATAAGGCTTACTCTTCGTTTGATATGGTTTAAATATTTTTGCCAGGTACATTCATCCAACAAATATTTATTGGGTGCCTCCCATGTACCAGATACTGGTTCTAGGTGCTGGGGATACAACAGTGAACAAAACAGACAAAAATCCTGCTCTCCTGGAGCTGATATGGAAGTGGGAGAGACGTGATAAACAAGCAAATGTATGATCGCAGGTTAGAGAAGGATAAATACTGGGAAAAAACATAGAAGGAGAGGGTGGAGGGATGAAGGTGCTGCTTTAGATAAGGTGAGGTCTCAGGCCTGAAGGAATTGAGGAGAGCCAGGCAGTTATGTGGGGGAGGAATATTCTGGGCAGAGGGAACAGCAAGCGCAAAAGCCCTGGGGCAGATGCACACTCGGGGTGTTGTAGGAACTGTGATGAAACCACTCAGAAGGAGCTCTGGAACAAGAATCCAAAGAGGAATCTAAAGCCAGTTCACACAGGACTTTGAATTCCACGGTCCCAGAAAGCTGATGGAGGGTATTGAGCTGAGAGTATTATCTCAGCGGTGCTGTAAAAGTATCCCCCTGCCATGATGTGCAGAATATCCTACAATGGAGCAAGAGCGGAAGCAGAGAGACTTGTTGGGAGACTCTTGCAGTCATCAAGACTTGATGGTGGCTTAAACAAGGTGCATTCATTTCCTGTGGCAGCAGTAACAAGTTACCTTAGTGGCTTCAAACAACGTTAAGTTTCTTCTCTCACAGTTCTGGAGGCCAGAGTTCCAAAAGTCAGTTTCACTGAGCCAAAATCAAGGTGTTGGCAGTGCTGTGCTCTCTCCGGAGGCTCCAGGGAATAACCGTTCTTTGCCTCTTCCAGCTTCTAGTGCCTGCCAACCATCCTCGGCTTGTGGCCGCCACGCCCATCTTTGAGGCCAGCATCAAATCTCTGTCTGCCCCATCTTCACATTGCCCTCTCCTGTGTGTGTGTGTTCCAAATCTCCCTCTGCGTCTCTCTTATAAGGACGTTTGTGATGGCATTTAGAGACCACCCAGGTAATCCTGGATCATCTGCCTCATCTCAAGACCCTTAACTTGATCACATCTGCAAAGACTTTTTCCAAATAAGGTCACAGTTACAGGTTCCAGGGATCATGACCTGATATCTTTGGGGGCCATCATTCAGTCCAACATACCAGGGCGGGGCAAATTTTTTTCGGTAAAGGACCAGGTAGTAAATATTTAAGCTTTGCAGACCCTATGGTCTCTGTCACAACTACTCAACTGTCACAACTGCCATTGCAGTGCAAAAGCAACCATGGACAATATGGAAATAAAGAGGTATGCCTATGTCCCAAAAGAACTTTACAAAAACCAGCCACAGGTCTTAGACCAAAGTGGACGTCCTAAGAGGTACGTGGATTTGGAATATGTACTGAAGGTAGAGATATTGCCCAGCTTTTGCTGATGAATTGGAAGTGAATTATTTAAGAAAGAAATGCTTTGGGCCAAGGTTTCACTCTTAGAATTTTGCCTGAGCGGCTGAGTTAATAGTGTTGCCACTTAAAGACAGGGACAGAGCAAGTTAAGGATAAGAATTCCATTTAGGACTTTTAAATTCTGAAATGTCTATTACATATCCAAGTGGAGATATCAAGAAGGCAACTGGATATATGCATCTGAGGCCCAGAGAGGTTGTGGCTAAGAGATACAAAATTGATGAGTAACCAGCATTCAATGGCATCTACAACTATGGAACATGATAAGGTTTCCTAGGGGAGGGAGTGTAATTCACTCTTTTACTCAATGATAATTTTCAAAAAAATTTTAAAATCATGAAATAAAGTGAATATGTACGGAGAGTTTTCTTTAGCTCTTTAATTAATGAGGGAACTAGTAAGGCGTTGAAACTGGTTCAAAGGAGAATTTGAAGAACACAGGTATATTCGTAGACAAGGAAGAATGCTTGCTAAAAGATGCAAAGTTCATTCACATCCTACAGGGCAATGAAGTGTCATATTTGGGGTTATCTTTCCTGTAGGACAAAAATTAATTACATCCATGGGCAAGAATCATTTGCATTACTCTCAGGTTTCTACTTCTGCTGAGTCCATAGAAAGGAGTTAAAGGTGCTTGTTCCTGGAGAATCAGCTCCTCCCCAGAGGGTCCACTAGGCAATGCCCAACACTGTGCTGAAAGGATGCTCTTCGTTTCCAAATCACAGGCAAATTTTTCCGGACATTCTCATTCAGCATTTTTAAAATTTATTTTACTGAAGTATAGTTGAGGGACTTCCCTGGTGGTCCAGTGGGTGGGACTCTGTGCTCCCAATGCAGGGGGCCTGGGTTTGATACCTGGTTGGGGAACTAGATCCCACACGCATATTGCAACTAAGTCCACATGCCTCAGCTAAGATCCCACGTTCCACATCTGGGACCCAGTGCAGCCAAAATAAATAAATAAATAAATTTTTTAAAAGAAAGAAGTATAGTTGATTTACAATGTTGTGTTACTTTCTGCTGTACCACAAAGTGATTCATTTATACATACATATATTCTTTTTCATATTCTTTTCCATTTTGGTTTATCACAGGATACCGAATATAGTTCCCTGTGCTATGCACAAGGACCTTGTTTTTTATCCATTCTCTGTATGATGATTTGCATCTGCTGACCCCAGACTCCCACTCCATCCCTCCCCCATGCCTCCTCCCCCTTGGCAACTACAAGTCTGTTCTCTGTGTCTGTGAGTCTGTTTCTGTTTTGTAGATAAGTTCATTCGTGTCATATTTTAGATTCCACATGTAAGTGATATCATATGGTATTTGTCTTTCTCTTTCTGACTCATTTTACTTAGTATGATCATCTCTAGTTTTTTACTTAGTATGATCATCTCTAGTTCCATCCATGTTGCTGCAAATGGCATGATTTCATTCTTTTTAATGGCTGAGTAGTATTCCTGTGTGTGTGTGTGTGTGTGTGTGTGTGTATACCACATCTGCTTTATCCATTCATCTGTCAATGGACATTTAGGTTGCTTCCACGTCTTGGTTATTATAGATAGTGCTGCTATGAACATAGGGGTGCATGTATCTTTTTGAGTTATAGTTTTGTCCGGCTATATGCCCAGTAGTGGGGTTGCTGGATCATATGGTAGTTCTATTTTTAGTTATTTGAGGAACCTCCATGCTGTTCTCCATAGTGGCTGCATCATTCGGCATTTATGCAGCATCTACTAAGGGACAGGCACCCCTCTGTGAAATCAGAGTACATCACTGAACAAAACCCAGATCCCAGGTCTCTTGGTGCTTATCTTCAGGAGACAATAAACATAATAAAGAAATAAATTCAGGGCTTCCCTGGTGGCACAGTGGTTGAGAGTCTGCCTGCCGATGCAGGGGACACGGGTTCATGCCCCGGTCCGGGAAGATCCCACATGCCGCGGAGCGGCTGGGCCCGTGAGCCATGGCCGCTGAGCCTGCGCGTCCGGAGCCTGTGCTCCGCAACGGGAGAGGCCACAGCAGTGAGAGGCCCGCGTACCGCAAAAAAAAAAAAAAAAGAAAGAAAAAAGAAATTGACATTTCTACCAAGACTCGAAAGAGGTGAGGGGGTTAGCCCTGTGGATATAGAAGAGAAAAATGCTGAAAATATAAAAAGAGTTTGGAATTTTTAAAAAAAGGTTAATTTTGTTTTTAATTGGTGAAAAAAAGCAGTAAAATTGGAATCATAGGTTGAGTCAAAACATTTTGTTTTCCTCCCTACGACTCATTCTTTCAAATTCTAAGCAGACAGATGCTGTGAGTACGAGATAAATGTGAAATCAGAAGAATAATTTTGTCCTGATCTTTTCCCCTTTCAGAAGGAAAATTGGCTCTTCGTTTTTATTGGAGGAGAGATCCATCTGCCTCACTCTCCCACCCACAAAGAATCAGACTACATGTGTGACAATACTTAAAGGAAAATGAACATTTTAGTAGTAAATAGCAATTCAGTAATAGGTTTCTTTAAAGAGAATATCTGCTAGTTAATGAAAGTGCCGCTCTGGAGTAGATGTGGAACTCCTGATCTGATTTCCAAAACTCTGCTGCAGTCAACGTGGGAAAATTAAGTTTTGTTTCTCTGCTGCTTATTTGGAGAGAAAGGGGGGCTGGGATTATTTCCATTTTAATTCAAACCGTGTAACGCAGAGCCTTAAGACTTGTGCAAAGATTTCTCAAAGCACAGTTTTCTTCAGTGACAAAAGATTTCTTTCTTTTTTCATCTTGTCAAGCATAATCACTCACAGATAAAGTCAATTTGCTCTTCTTGCCTTCACGTTGGGCTATTTCCTTTTACCAGCTGACTAACGTTTTCTAGGGCAGGTTGGAATTAATCATTCAGCATCCTGAGATTTTTCAGGCCAGCCAGGGCTGAGGATTAGAAACAATAAAACCAGGGTTTGCCTTCTAACAGAAGACCTCACACGTGGCCAGGTGTCGACCTGAGACCACCTGAGTTTGGGAAATTTTAACCAAACAGCCCAACCTTGATTCTTCAGGTCTGGGAAAATGTGTTCATTTGTTACCCTAACTAGAAGTCATTTGTACTAATGATTCCAGAACTAGTGACCGTTTTCTGCTTTCCCAAGAGGCCCCACCATCAAATGCAAGCACACTTCATTGTTTTTAATCTCTGAATCCCCTTGGGCCTTCTAGGGAATTCGCTGAAAATCCCAAACCCTCCTTGCGTTTTCACCCCTGTGGCTCGAAACCCTGAGTGTTGATTCTTCATTGGGCATCTTCAAGTGACCCGAAACACCATGTTCTTTCCACCAGGGTGGTGTCTTAATTGGCCCCTTCTGCAGAGCCAGCCTCCATCTGCCTGTGCTTCTAAAAACAACGGGCCCTCTTGTCCTTCTCACATCTGGTGCTTCAAGACCAAAAGTCAGAGTGCGGGCCCCAGCACACGGGAGCAGCAGGCTGGGACCAGCCAGCGCTTTTAGGCTGGTTGGACAGGGCTCTGGAACAAATGTCAAGGGATATTTGCTGCAAAGAGGCTCCAGAAATAATGTAAAATTGTTCTGTCCTTTTAAAAATGGAAAATGCCTTGGCAGGGTGATATATTATCTGCCTGGCTGCATTTTCTCTCTGTCTCCGTCAAGGCTTGAAAAGTACTGGTACCTCTGCCTTTTCAAGCGGAGCTCAGTGTGACTGGACCACATCTAATGCCTCTACGATGCAAATGAAGATTGAAACTGTTGTTTCCTTTGATGTGTGTGACTAAATGCTTAAAGAGGATATTTTCTTTTCGATCCTCCAGTGGATAGAGCCTCTTTAAAAATACCTGTTGGCTCCCTCTTCCCATTGGCAATGGAAGTGATTCCTGCGCTGGAGTCTGGGTACCGTCATGATGAATGCCTTGCTCTGGGAAGGATCCCCTGCCCATGTTTGCGATGATTGTTGAAGTCCTAGAGGGAATTAAGAAGCGTGGAAGGCACATTAATGATGGGTACCTGCAATGAACCACTCAGGCTCGCCTGAGAAAGTCCGGAGAGCACATTCTGAGAGCAAAGTTGGGGAGGCAGATGAGTCACGGCCAGATTCTCTAGCTCTTTCTGGCACCCAGTAGCATAAAGGACCGGGGAAGCAGGTGGAGCTGCTGATGGAGAGAGAAGCCAACCCACACGCTGGTCATTCCGTCTCCCCCCTCATCTTCCCTGCCAAGAGGGGATCTGATCCTAAACAGCGCCGGTAGCATCCAGGCTCTTCGCTGAATCTGGGTGGTCTCTGGAAACACACAAACGCAGGCAAGGAAATCAATAACTCTGAGCGCCGTCACAGTCGTCAGCCTGCAAATCGGCTGTGCTGGGCATTTTGAACCACTTTCATAATGAAGAGAAGCATAATTAGAATCCACCTCTGTTCCTTTTTCTTGCACGTCCATGTCAGCAAGGCAATCTACAAACAAAGCTTATGTTTAAAAGCAAAAGCACACAAACAAACATTTGGAACTTGTGATTTGGATCGTTTAATTTACTTTTAATGTCTCTTCTTTCCCCCTTTTCTCTAGTAAATGTTCGCAGTGTCTCACCTGGAGAAGACAGTGGAGAGCAGGTCATTTTGGACATGGTAGCTCCAGGATAACAGGGACTTTGCCACAGGTACTGCTGTGTGCCTGACACCTAGATTGGACCAGGCACAGGACACTGTGCAGTAAATACTGAATGAATGAATGAATGAGTGAGTGAGTGAACACTCAGCCCGGCCCTATCCAAAGGAACCAAGTCGTTGCAGAGGCAGGAAATTCACATAGAGGAGAAGACAGCCCTTGAATGGATGCTGTATTCATCTGCTCAGGCTGTGATAACAAAGTACCACGGACAGGGTGGTACATTCCTCTACACCCAAGCATTCACGGTGTCTCTCTTGTGTGTCCAGATTTCCTCTCCTTATGAGGACAACAGTTATATTGAATCAGGGCCCACCCTAATGACCTCATTTTAACATCATCACCTTTTCTGAAGCCCTACCTCCAAATATAATCACGTTCTGAGGTACCCGGCATTAGGACTTCAGGAAACGAATTTCAGGGGAGCACAATTTAGCCCATAACTTACATGGGCTATTCTCACACTAACATTCAACACTTCGGTGCTTCTTAAAAGAGCATTGGTCCCATTTCCTGCCATATTAACTAAGACTACATTTCCCAGGTCTTTCATCCCACACTCAGCAAAACACGTTATACAAGTATCCCTTCAATGTAAACCCGGGTGCACTTTGTCTTTTAAGATCCTGGTTTTCTATCAGCTTTCATCTGTGTCCTGAGAGGCAGTAGGGCATGTTCTCAGGTGCTGGTGCCCTCCTGCCTGTGCCCTCACCTGGGGCAGGTCACGCAACATTGCTGGGCCCCAGTCACCTCATCTTCAGAAAAGGCTTAGTAATCCCTGCCCTGCCTGCCTCATAGCATCACTGTGATGGTCCCACGATGTCATGTTTCCATGTTAAACTGGGTGCACGTGCCTGCAGAGGGGTATAAATCTCTGAATACACAAACGCATCTTTCTAGAGCAACTGTTTCAAAATATGATCTTTATATTAAAATAAGCACAGATGCACTAGGAAGCAGAATGGAAAATTGGTGTGAAAGGCAAATAAAACTGAAGGTTTCAAATAAATCGTGTCCTTGTTGCCACCTAGACATTTCTGCCACCCCAAGTACTTGGGTAAGAACAGTTTCAGCGGTGCTGGTTATGCCCGTGAAGATATATGAGGCTGCCCTCCATGCATCAATATGGAACAATTGTTGAGATATATTAAAAAGTGAAAAAATCCAGGTGCAGAACAAGGTGATCCCATTTGTTTAAAAAAGAAAGATGTGGGGGGGGGGGGCGCATTTATAAACGCATGTGAATGCCGAGCGCACTTCGGAGTGATACCCAGGAAAGTGGTGACAGGGGGTTACCTCTGAGATAAAGACCTGGGGTCCGGAGACAGGGGTGGGAAGAAGGCTTCTCATCATAAACCCTATCTGATTTTTTTAACATATACATGCTACCTATTTTTAAAACACATTGGGTTTTTTTTTCAATAAGTTATTTTATTAATTAAGTAAAACTCAGAAAGTCAGTGGGAGTAGCAATACATTTGGCAGGGCAGTTACAAATAAAAACACATTGTTTTTAAAAGCAGCAATTCCGCTTTTAAAACGAATTCACGGGGACTTCCTTGGCGGTCCAGTGGTTAAGACTCCGTGCTTCCAATGCATGGGGTGTGGCTTTGATCCCTGATAGGGGAACTGAGATCTCACACTCTGCGTGACACAGCCAAAAAATAAATAAATAAAAAGAATATTGCTACCATGAAAGCAAGAGAAATGACTATTTTAAAATAAATAAATAAAAATAAAATGAATTCACTATTATTATTCAAATGATAGTTATCTTCTGAAGAAAAAGCAAATACTGGACAATAATTATTAAATATAGTTAAATAATTAATAATAATATAATTAAATAATTATTAAATATCATTGAATTACTTAATAGTGAAATTAAACATTTAAATTCCCATCTGTGAATTACTTCTCTGCTATTTCTTCCCTTGTCCAGGAAAAAAAAAAAATTGCATCCAATTTCACATCATGCAAGATTCTGCCTACACGTAACATTTAATCATCAAGTTTAGTTCTAAAACAACAAAAATTGAATCATTAATTTCTTTAGTAGAAGCCTACGTGATATGTATGCATAACAGGGACACTGGTGTCAGGTGATCACGAATAAATAAAGATGGTATGAGATGCATGCCGTCCACTCATTCATTCATATATTAAACAAGCACTAGTTGGGCACATACTCTGACACCAAGCACTATGGACCTGGGAATCCAGAAGTAGATAAAAATTTTAAAAAAAGTTTTGCCCCTGTTGTCCTCATCTATTCTAGTCCAGTGATAGAGACAGAAGAAAATACGTGATTACATCTCAGGGTGAGAAATGTTTGCTCGAAGGAGTCTGGAGTAGCCAGTAATGGTCATATGGGGGCCAGGATGAAAAACATGGACTTTGGAATAAAGTGACCTCGAAGTTGCTCCCCTAAGCCTCAGTTTACTAAGTAACAGTAAGGAGTTAACGATAGGGTTGGTGAGAGTGTCAAAGGATTAAAAACAAAGTTTAAAGGACAAAGTGCTTATAAACCACACACCCCTGTGCCTGACACAAATATTAGCTTTTTCAAATGCTTTTTAATTCCTGTTTTTCGTAGATGATTGGACATACAAGTCCAGAGCTCAGGAAAATCTGGATTAGGGATAAGGATTTGAGAATCCACACCGTCCAAGCAGGAGGTGAAGTCAGGGTGTCGATGAAGTTACAATGAATATACAATGAGTGGATGGAATTTATGAGCATATGGAGGTTAGGAATTATAAGGAGTACATGAGTATATAGAATGAGAGAGCTTGGATGAAGCTCTGGAAAATGCTAGCATGAATGAGGGGAGAAAACAACCAGAAAAGTAGAAAAGAAAACCCAAAAAATGTGGAGGAAAAGAGGGAAGGGGAAGTGTCTCTATGGACACTTCCTTTGAGAAGGAAGTGTCCATAGAGAAAAAAGTCACAGAAAAGTCAGGTTAGAACCATTTCACAACCATTAGATTGACTATTATCAAAAGAGAGAAAAAAGAAGAACAGAATAACAAGCGTTGGCAGAAATGTGGAGGAACGGGAACCCTTGTACATTACTGGTGGGAGCGTAAAACAGTGCAGTTGCTGTGGAAAATAGTACGGGGGCTCCTCAAAAAATCAAACATAGAATGATCATAGGATCCAGCAATTCCACTTCTGGGCATATACCCCAAAGGTTTGAAAGCAAGGACTTGAACAGGTATTTGTACACCCATGTTTATAGTAGCTCTCTTCACAATAGACAAAAGGTAAAAGCCACCCAAGTGTCCATCGATGGATGAATGGATAAACAAGACATGGTATTCATACAGTGGAATACCATTCATCTGTCAAAAAAGAATGAAATTCTGACGTGCTACAAAATGGATGAATCCTCAGGCTATTACGCTACGTCACAAATAAGCCAGTCACAAAAAGAAAGATATTATAGGATTCTACTTATATGAGGTCCCTAGGGTAGTCAGATGCATAGAGATAGAGAATAGAAGGGTGGCTGCCAAGGGCTGAGGAGAGGGAAAAATGGAGAATGAGTGTTTAATGGGTGCAGAGTTCAACTGGGGAAGATGAAAGGTTCTGGAGATGGATGGTGGCGACAGTTGCACAACAATGTGAATGTGCTTAATACCACTGAGCTGTACACTGAAAAATGGTTAATTTTAAATAGTGCTGCTATGAACAGTGGGATGTGCAAGTCTTTTCAAATTAGAGTTTTATCCAGATAATATGCCCAAGAGTGGGATTGCTGGATGATATGGTAACTCCATTTTAGTGTTTTTTTTTTAACATCTTTATTGGAGTATAATTGCTTTACAATGGTGTGTTAGTCTCTGCTTTATAACAAAGTGAATCAGTTATACATATGTCCCCATATCTCTTCCTCCTTGCATCTCCCTCCCTCCCACCTCCCTATCCCACCCCTCTAGGTGGTCACAAAGCACCGAGCTGATCTCCCTGTGCTATGGGGCTGCTTCCCACTAGCTATCTACCTTACGTTTGGTAGTGTATATATGTCCACGCCTCTCTCACTTCGTTCCAGCTTACCCTTCCCCTTCCCCGTATCCTCAAGTCCATTCTCTATCAGGTCTGTGTCTTTATTCCTGTCTTGCCCCTAGGTTCCTCATGACAGTGAAGTAGGTCAGAAAGAGAAAAACAAATACCGTATGCTAACACATATATATGGAATCCATTTTAGTTTTTTAAGGAACCTCCATACTGCTTTCCATAGTGGCTGAACCAGTTTCCATTCCCACTAACAGCAAGCAACTTAAATGTCGATCAACAGATGAATGGCTAAAGAAGACTTAGCCATAAAAAAGAATGAAATAATGACATTTGCAGCAACATGGTTGGACGCAGACATTATCACACTAAGTGACGTAAGCCAGAAAGAGAAAGACAAATACCATGTGACATCACTTATATGTGGAATCTAAACTATGATACAAATTAACTTACTTACAAAACAGAAACAGACTCTCAGACATAGAAGACAAATATTGGGGCCTTCCCTGGTGGCTCAGTGGTTCTGAGCCCTGCCAATGCAGGGGACACGGGTTCGAGCCCTGGTCTGGGAAGAGCTGTGGAGCAACTAAGCCCGTGTGCCACAACTACTGAGCCTGTGCTCTAGAGCCCGTGAGCCACAACTACTGAACCCGTGTGCCACAACTACTGAAGCCTGCATGCCTAGACCCCGTGCTCTGCAACAAAAGAAACCACGCCAAAGAGAAGCCCTTGCACCACAATGAAGTGTGGCCCCCGCTCGCCACAACTAGAGAAAGCCCGCACGCACAGCAACAAAGACCCAACACAGCCAAAAATAAATTAATAAATTTAATAAATTTAATAAAAAGAAAAAAAAGAAAAATTTTTGGTTACCAAAGGGGAAAGCGAGGGGGAGGGGAAGGGATAAATTAGGAGTTTGGAACTGGCAGATGCAAACTACTATATATAAAATAGACAAACAACAAGGAACTACTCTATAGCACAGGGAACTATAGTCAGTATACTGCAGTAAACCATAACGGTAAAGGATCTGAAAAAGTATATATATATATATATATATATATATATATATATATATCTGTGTGTATATGGAGATTAGATATATATATATATATAACTGAATCACTTTGTCATACACCAGAAACTAACACAACATTGTAAATTAACTGTACTTCAACAAAAAAAATTTTAATGGTACGTTTTATGTTATGTATATTTTACCTCAGTAAAAAAATATATCAAGTTGGGGACTTCCCTGGTGACACAGGGGTTAAGAATCCACCTGCCAATGCAGGGGACACAGGTTTGAGCCTTGGTCCGGGAAGATCCCACATGCCTCAGAGCAACTAAGCCTGTGCACCACAACTACTGAGCCCATGAGCCACAACTACTGAAGCCCGTGTGCCTAGACCCCATGCTCCACAACAAGAGAAGTCACAGCCATGAGAAGCCCTTGCACCACAACGAAGAGTAGCCCCCGCTCGCCGCAACTAGAGAAGGCCCGCGCACAGCAACAAAGACCCAACGCAGCCATAAATAAATAAATTCGTAAGAGGAAAAAAGAAACAAAAGCAGAGTCTTGCAGCTACCCCTGCAGTCTGCCAGTCCCAGAGCTCGTCAGAGGCAATGGGATGCAGAGCCAGCTACCTACCTGGAGGAGAGGAAAGAAAAAGAGAAAATACATAGAGGGGGAGCTCTCAGAGGACAGTACCTCGGGCACGTGCTTCTTGGGTTCTGTGCAGCTTCTTGTCTGAGACCAAAAAGTTTGATCACCTGCCACTCACCTCCCCGACCCCCGCCTTCGCAGACCTTCCCTCCCGTCCTCCTCTCATTCCCTAGCCCACCTATTCTTACACTTGACGTGGGAGTTCATTCAGCAAATATTTATTAGCACCCACTATATGGCAGCCCCTGTAGCAAAACTGCCTTTGTGGATTTCAACGTTCTTATAATGGGAGATAGATGGTAAAGTGCAAAAGTTAAGTACATATATCAGATAGTGGTAAGTGTTATGCGGAACATAAATTCAGGTTGGAAAGGGGAATGAGGGCAGTAAGAGTGAGGAATGGAATTGCAATTTCCAGAAGGGCAGTCAGGGAGGGCAGCCCTCAGGTGATATCTGGGCAAAGATAGAAGCGGGTGAGAAAGAGCCTTGTGGGTCCCTGGGGAAAGAGCATCCCAGGCAGGGAAGGGAGCCAGTGCAAAGACCCTGTCGCAAGAGCTTCCCTGTGGATTGGAGGCAGAACAGGGAAGCTAAACTACAGTAACAGCACAGAACACAGTGGGAGATGTGCTCAGAGTTCAAAGCAGCAAGCGAGCAGATCTGTTGAAGTGGGGCTTTGCTAGCAGTGTGAGGACTGCGGCTTTCATTCTGGGTGCAGTGGGAAGCCGTCAGAGGGGATAGGAGTGCCTTGATCTGACACAGGAATCATCAATTTGGCCACAGTGTGGAGCATAGACACTTGGGGGCCAGGAGGGGCGGCAGCGGAAAAAGCAAAAGAGACCAGTTACGAAGTAATTGCACAGTCATGGCAGGAGGTGATGGTGGGTGGCTCCGGAGTGAGAGAGGTGGGAGTGGAGAGAAGGGGTCAGGCTCTGGATGGACGCTGAAGGCTGAGCAGTCAGGACTTACTGGCGGACAGTATGCAGAGTGGGAGAGAAAGGGAAGAGTCAGGAATGATGGAATCTAAAACAATGATACAAATGAACTTGTCTACAAACCAGAAACAGACTCACACAATCTTACCGTTACCAAAGGGGAAAGGGGGAGGGATAAATTAAGAGTTTGGGGCTAACAGACACACAACACTATACATAAAATAAACAACAAGGACCTACTATACAGCACAGGGAACTCTACTCAGTATCTTGTAATCACCTGTAATGGAAAAGAATCTGAAAAAGAATGCATACGTATATATATAGAGAGAGACTGAATCACTTTGCTGTACACCTGAAACTAACACAACATTGTAAATCAACTAGACTTCAATTTAAAAATTTAAAAAAAAAAAAGCAGAATGATTCCAAGAAGGGGAAGTGTGTTTGTGGGGGAGGATTAAACTCACCACTGGACGTCGGATCATCCTCTGGACCAAATGCCTGCCCTGGGGGAGCTAGGTCCTTCCCAGCATCCTTCCTCCAGCTTCATTTAGGAGATGTGAGCTTGGAGTTCCAAAGTCCATAATCAAGAGTCTGCTTGTCATTTGTTCTGCCACTGGTGGACCAAGAATAAACATGTTGTCAACGTTAATCCTTTAAAAATAAAACGTTAATCGTCAAGAATAGTTAAGAATGAAATGTGAATAATTTTGTAGCCAGTTCCTTTTCTTAGGGAACTAGAATGCAGCCACAACACAGCCCCATCGTTTCTTGGTGAGTCAGTATCAGTGTGACTTAGGTGCCAGGAGAGAGTGAAGGGTTGACTTCAGATTTTCTTTGTTAAGTGTGGACAGTTCTGTAAATACCTGTCCACCTTCAGAATATTAAGGAGTCGGATGTGTCGGAAATGGGGATGTCCACACCCTTTTCTTGTGGGATGTGCCTCTGTATGAGTGCTTCTCAAAGTGCGGGGGTGGTGGGGGCTGGATTCGCTGCATCAGCATTTTCCAGGAAACTGTGAGAAAGGCAGATCCCAGGGTCCCACCCCAGACCTACTGAATCAGAAACTCCTGGAGAAGAGGAGCCCCATGCTTTGTGTCTTAACAAATCGCCCAGGTGATTCTGACGTGAACTGAAGTTTCAGAAGTGCTGCCCCAGATGGTCAGCCTCCACGCCCTTTAGTCCTTACCTTTGGGAGGGGGAAACACTAGAAAGTTGGAGGGTGGAGTGAGAAGGGACTTTTCTTTACGCCTTTACCTTCTAGGTGCCCTGTCTGGAGCGTTCTTAACTTATAGACTTCTTTAAGAAGCACACATACTGTATAGCACAGAGAACTACATTCAATATCAGATGATAAACCATAATGGAAAAAAATATTTAAAAAAAAAGAATGCGGACTTCCCTGGTGGAGCAGTGGTTAAGAATCCGCCTGTCAATGCAGGGGACACGGGTTTGAGCCCTGGTCCGGGAAGATCCCACATGCCGTGGAGCAACTAAGCCCGTGCTGCGCCACAACTACTGAGCCTGCACACCACAACTACTGAGCCCGTGCTCCTAGAGCCCATGCTCCGCAACAAGAGAAGCCACCGCAATGAGAAGTCCGTGCACTGCAACGAAGAGCAGCCCCCGCTCGCTGCAACTAGAGAAAGCCCGTGTGCAGCAACGAACACCCAACGCAGCCAAAAAAAATTTTTTAATTAAAAAAAAAAGAATGTATATATATATGTATAACTGAATCACTTTGTTATACAGCAGAAATTAACACAACATTGTAAATCAACTGTGCTTCAAAAAAATTAAAATTGAAAACAGTCCCCCCAAAAAAAGATGCACCCATGTAAGCCACGGGGACCGCAGCCAAGCATTTTGTCGCAGACACTCAACCAATGACACGCACACAGGTCCAGCTGCTCTCGCAAGCATAACGCAGCTGATGACTTCCACAATTTCTAATGATAAGAACGGCAACGTGGAAACCCTTTTCCTCTTGTGCCAGTTCCAAAGTTTCTCTACAGAGGAAACAGTGGTAAAAATGGCAAGTGTTGTTGTTTTTTAAACACTAGTCAAACATGAGGCTCCCTTTTTCAATGTTTGTGTGATTGAGATAAAACCAACTGTTCTTTTGGCGTGGCGTCTTTTTGGTGTTTCACTATTTCTAAATAGGGTATAGGGGAAACCCTTCTAAGCTAGCCGGCCTTACAGTTTGAAATGCGTTAAAACTCAGTCCTTTTTCTCTTTCTGTTCTAAAAGTTTGAGTCTTTCCAGCAGTCCAGCAGTGGTCTTAATGAGACACTGCTGAGCTTCCCACATGTGGGCTCAGAACCACGTGGCGTTCTCTCTCCCTTCTTAGAGCTCCACAGTCTGGGGCCATCCATCTAATGGGACTGTCTTGCATTCCTTGACACATTCTCGGGATTTGCAAGAAAATAGCTATGCCAGGAATTTCCTATGAGCAGTGGGTGCTGAGTCAGCACTGAATTGGCACATCATATTTTCTTATCGGTCCAATGAGACAGGTCACCAGGCTGTTTCCCACCGTCCAGAGCTGCAAACCCTGGGTCAGGAAGAGAAGCTGCCTGTCCCCACGCACACAGGGGCAGGGAGAGAATTTCCTCATTTTCCATGCCATTCCTCAGAGGCCACTTTCTCTGGGTGCAAGAAGTCCCGAGTTAGAATGACAGGCTCTGGGGAGGGGAAGGGAAAGCCTGGCAGAACTGTTCCTCATCAGGGGAGAAACCGAGTCTGCTCCTGGACGAAGGGTCGGGGAAGGGCAGCTTGAACATAAATAGAAAAGAGACTTTGTCTACACCAAGGGGCAACGTTGACGAGCCGCCCAAAGCCTAAGATGATGCTCAACTGACATAACCTCTCCCCACCCCCAGCAGCAGGCTTTACGGGGGACCCGTGCCAGAGCCAGGATGGGGGCGGCAGGCAAGAGAGGGTGTCAGTGTGCAGCATTTCCAGAGGTGCCCACCCTGCCTGTGCACAACCCCAGGTGCCTCCCTCTAGGTCACACTCAGGTTTCCCCAAAGACACAACAAGACGCTGCAGAGGATTATTTAACATCTCTGGCATCCTCAGGCCATGAGGATGATGACAGGCTGAAGCCACTGTCAAGCCTGATTCTCCAAACCATCACAAAGGATGGCAAAGGCAGTGAAGAGCAAACCCAAGGACATCTGCGCCCCAATTCCTATCAATCTGGCTGCCGGTGTCATGGTATCAGCAGAAACTCCTCGGCTTCCTTCACTGTGGTTCCCAGCCTTACTTTGCAATTTGGGAGCATCAGTGCCAGACTGATGGGCAGGCCTGGATTCTACCACCTGCCTCCGCCAAAGTCACGGGGCGGCCAGCATTGGGCAGGTCACGTGACTTCTGTGAGCTCTGACCCCCTGGTCTGCAAATGTACAAACCGCCTCCTGGGGCATAGCGCGAGTTGTTGTGAATGTCGGCACGCCTGCAAAGGTTCTCTTGAAAATGCAAAAAACACTCAAATGGAAGGCATAACAATTGCTATTTTCTGTTTATCACTGGCAGCAGCCCTCCATTTGTCTAGCCAGTCATCTCCATTTTATTTTTATTTCTTTCTTTTTTTTTTTTTTTTTGCAGTACGCGGGCCTCTCACTATTGTGGCCTCTCCCGCTGCGGAGCACAGGCTCCGGACGTGCAGGCTCAGCGGCCATGGCTCACGGGCCCAGCTGCTCCACGGCACGTGGGATCTTCCCGGACCGGGGCACGAACCCGTGTTCCCTGCATCGGCAGGCAGACTCTCAACCACTGCGCCACCAGGGAAGCCCATCATCTCCATTTTAAATTGCACTACCCTGTTTGAGGTTGTAGGAATTAAGAAAGAAAGCCCTGGAGACTTCAATGGAGACTTTCAAACCACGTTTTGTTTGTTTGTGGGTTTTTTTCTATGTTATTTCCTGTTTGTGTTTACAAAGTTTATTTAACCCATCATGCTAAACTCATAGAACTAGGCCGCCTTCATGCTGGATACAGAAAGCAAGGGGGAAATGCAGGCTTCATACATATTAACTTTTAGGTAAAGGGCAGCTCAAACTAGAGCCAATGATATGCTCAATATTTGTAAGAAGAGCCTTTTACAAATTCCAAGCACTCAACTCCATTCATTCAGCTACCTTTGTTCATTCACTGACCTTCCAGAAACTCTAAGAATTTTGCTGGACATTAAGCTTAGAGAAGGAACTCCAAGTTGCCCTCCAGAGAGGGAGACCTAAGGGTAACTATGTTAGTGAGGGTTCTCCAGAGAAACAGAACCAGTAGGAGATAGATATAGATATAGATATATAGTGGTAGATGTAGGTGTACGTGTAGGTATAGGTATAGGTGTAGGTATAGATATAAATAGGTAGATAGAAAGAGAGATATTGAGAGAGAGAGAGAGAGATTTACTATAGGAGTTGGCTCGCACAGTGATGGAGACTGACAAGTCCCACCATCTGCCATCTGCAAGGTGGAGACCCAGGAAAACTGGTGATATAATTCAGACTGAGGCCAAAGGCTGAGAACCAGGGAGCCAATGGTTTAAATCCCATCCAAGGCCTGGAGAAGGTGAGATAAGCGGTCCCAACTGAAGCAGGCAGGCAGGAAGCAAAAAGGAATGAATCCTCCTTCCTCCCCCTTTTTTTTCTATTCAGGCCTCCATGACTTGGGTGATGCCCACCCACATAGGAGAGGCCATCTACTTTGCTGAGTCCACTGATTTCATTGCTAAGCTCACTCAGAAACACCCTCACAGACACACCCAGAAATAATGTTTAATCTGGGCATCCCATGGTTCTGAAGTCAACAAAACAGAGAAAAGGGATAGGAATTCCCTCTCTGGGCACCTGGGATACCGTTTTAGCGGGACCTGTGGGAATATCTGGGGAAAATTCATAACAGACACAGAGAATGGCCTGTGCAATGACGCTGGGGATGGAATCAGCTCGGTCTGAGGAGCTGATATGACCACAAGATGGGGAACAAAAGAGCCAGAACTCAAGGGGACTTGTTGGCCCAGATAAGAAGTTAGGATTTTATTACAAACGTGATAGAGGTCCATTTGTAGGGTTTTCAGCAGGGGAAATCACATGATTTAAACTTTTGAGGACCTACTGTAGAGCACAGGGAACTCTACTCAATGCTCTGTGGTGAACTAAATGGGAAGGAAATCCAAAAAAGAGGGTGTATATATATATATATATATATATATATATATATACACACACACGTATATATATATATATATATATACATATATATATATACATATATATGTATACATATGGCTGATTCACTTTGCTGGACAGCAGAAACTAACACAACATTGTAAAACAACTGTACTCCAATAAAAATTAACTAAAAAAAAACTTTGGGGGAGCCAGGACTCTGTTTCTCAATAGTTTCCAATCATGTATTGAATTGAGTTGACTTTCATCCACTCTGCCAATACCAGCTAGATGACCTTGGCCAAATCCCTTCACCAACAACTCTCCTTCATGCTCATCTTTGCACTTAGTAGGCACGAGCCCCGTTTCTGCTGGGTGAAGATTTTGGTGTTGCCTCACGGTAACAGGAAGTCTGTGAATGATGGCTGGGGTTCTTCCCAGCTCCAGCATTTGAATGAGTCTGCAAACTCAAACTGCTGAGACGGTCTGGAGTTATCCAAGCTTCTCCTAGTGCTCTGTTCCAATTGGGTTATTACAGCCCGTTTCTCTCTGGAATGACCCAAACCCCTCCCTCCACTCTCAACCACAAAGGGAAAATTAACAATACCATAAAAAGGTAAGAAAAGAAGGTGAGAGAACATTATCACTCTCGTCAACAATAAAATCTGCTGCTGATCTTCGGTTGTGAAGATAGGCACATCTATTATTTATAGAATACAGATTGTTAAATATTAAATACTTGAGCCCAGGACAGTGTGAGGGTAAAACCAGGAGTGTGAGCTTGTCAAAATCATAAAAGTGGTAACTCTTTGCAAGGGTGGAACGTGCCGACATTTATGACTGCTTTTAGTGTACCATAAATTAAGAGGGGAAACCTATGATGTGTCCATTTCAAGTTCTAAGTGATATGCATTATCTTTGGGATGGTATCTGTTTAACTCTGCTTCACAAATAGCTACTAGCCCACTTGCCTAAACTATTAATTATTTCCCCTGGGAGGTGGTCAAAAATAAGGTTTTCTTCCTTATTTACCACACGAGGGAACAGCAGACAAGTAAAACATTTTAGGAGCCGGCAGTTTTTCTTGTAGTTACTTGCACATCTGATCTAATATTTGCCCAAAGGTTTGTGTAGATGAAGGCAAAGATACTTCTTCAAAATCTTAAAAGTCACATGTGATGCCAAACACCTTAATTTGTATATGATTTTGACATCCTTCAATTTACCTTAATGTATCTCTGGCTTGAATTTTTCACGCAAATTTTAAAATCTGAATCACTGCCATTCACTCCATAATATAAAGTGGGATACCACAAGATCTGTCAGAATCCGAGCAACCACTCGGCCTGCCCCTAACGCTCATAGGTATAAAAGCTTGATTTCGCAATTTACTGCTCATAATAAATTGATTTTTCCCTCTTTTTACAAAGCTTGGCACATCCAGTTTGTTTTTCCCTTTTAAAACATGTGTGGACTTTATGGACTTCCCTGGTGGTCCAGTGGTTAAGAATCTGTCTCCCAATGCAGGGGACACGGGTTTGATCCCTGGTTGGGGAACTAAGATCCCACATGCCGCAGGGCAACTAAGTCCGTACTCCTCAACTACTGAGCCCACGCGCCACAACTAGAGAAGCCTGTGCACTGCAACGAAGAGCCCACGCACCGCAGTGAAAGATCCCGCATGCTGCAACGAAGATCCCGAGTGCCGCAACTAAGACCCACCGCAACCAAATAAATAAATAAATAAATATAAATAAATAAATTAGTAAACCTGTTTTTTAAAAATGTGTTGACTTTAGCCAAAAAATTTCCAGCAAAGCACCTAGTTCTGCCCATTGAAATAGATGGTCTTATGTTTACTACGTGCTCAGCAGGGATTATGCATTAAATTTTCTTCCTCAAAAACTTGCCAATAGACCTATCAATATTTGGATTGATTTTAATGTTAAAGAAGTAAATTCTTAACAGTTCCATTTTAGGAGGAAAGGAAACCTATGACTTAATTGTATAACAATTTTAACCTTGATTATCGCTTTTTCTGATTGAACGCTATACAATGACATTAAATTCAAAAATTAATCTAGCCTGCAGGATGGGTAATTAGTCAAAACTGGGGGAAAGTCACAAGGAATTAACAATGAAATCAATTCCTTGATTTTGTGTCACACCTCTTCCTCCTGGGCATTTTGAGGCAGATTTCCAATATGGGCTCATTGCCTTCTAATTCTGCTGAAGTTATATTCCAGGAAGATCTAGACTTTTCCTTTTAGGTGGGAAAACTGAGGAAAAGCAAAGTTTTATGATGACAGAAAGGAAAAAGACAGGAAGAAATGATTCAGAAAGAGACTAACTGGGGGTGGGGGAGGAGGAGAGCCAGTGCTCAGAGTTGCTGAGATGACCCAACCAAGAACACAGTGAGGACCAAGCAGCTAGTGGTGGAGCGGGGAGAAATGTCCTGGCCATATACGCACAGGAGTTTAAAGCAGGGACTGAAACAAATACTTGCACGCCAATGTGCGTTGCAGCCAAAACGTGAAAACAACCCACGCACCCATCCACAGGTGAGCAGATAAACAAAATGTGGTGTATACATACAATGGAATATTATTCAGCCAGAAAGGAAGGAAACTCTGACCTCTGGTACCATATGGAAGAAACCTGAAGACATTTTGCCAAATGAAATAAGCCAATCACAAAAAGACAAACACTGTGGGATTCCACCTATATGAGGTACCTGGAGTTATCAAATTCATAGAAAGCAGAATGGTATGTTCCAGGGGCCGGGGGAATGGAGAGTTATTGCTTAATGATTACAGATTTTCTTTTCTGTAATACATGTTTTGGAAATAAATATATATATATATAAAAATTGGATCAAATCAATATGTTGTACACCTTAAAATTATACAATGTTATAAATCAATTATATCTCAATAGAAAATAAAGCAGGAAAAAAAAGGCAGCTGGGAACCTAGCAAACAACTGTCCAGTTTGGAGCAGGAAACCAGAGAGCTCCAGGAGAATGGTCTCTGGTGAGAATAGATGGCATAATTGCAAGCTTGAAAAAGAATTGAGAATAGGATTAAGGCAAGTCATGCCAAAAAAAAAGAAAAGAAAGAAAAAGAAAGGCAATTAGGCCTTCCAGGAAAAACAATAAAAAGTATACAAGAAATAAAGGTCCAAAATTGAAGCAAACAAAATGTGTAATCATTTCAAGCAATCAACAGAATATGATAATCATAATTTTTTTGTACTTGGAAAAATGGCACAGAGTTCACTCTTGTGACAGGCATCATCCCTCCTGAGGATGTCATTGGAATGTAAAGCCATTCATTGGTTTTTAACTTTTCATTCAAACTGAAGACATAGTGCCCAAGACATCTGTGTCTTCAGGACAGAATACAAATGTTACCTTTTGTAAACTTTGATGTTGTAAAAGTGTAGCTAAAATATATTATAACAAGGAAAGGGGGAGGAAAGGATGGGATGTAAACATCCTTATCTGATAAAATAGAGGTTGAAATGAAATTGTGGAGAGCTGATGTTCAAAAAAATCAAGAGATAAGCCAGTTATTTAAAGTTAGGAAAAATGACTGATAGAAGAATTTTAAATAATAATGTATAAATAAATACCAAACATGAAGGAAAACTCAACAAAGGACTCAAGAAGAAACAGGAAATATCAATAGACCTGTAATAAGTAAAGAGATTGAATTAGTAATCCAAAAACTTACCCTCCTGCCCCCCGCCACACACACACAAAAGCCCAGGCTTAGATGGCTTCACTAGTGAATCCTGCTAAATGTTTAAAGAAGAATTGATACCAATCCCTCACAAATTCTTCCCAAAAAATAAAGCAGGTGAAAAAAAAAAATAAAATAAAAAAAAATAAAGCAGGTGAGAACACATCCTGACTCATTCTATGAGACCAGTGTTCCCTGATACCAAAACTGAATAAAGACATCACCAAAAAAAGTCACATACCAATATCCCTTTTGAATGTAGTAGATGCAAAATTCCTCAACAAAATACTAGCAAATCAAATCCAGCAACGTATAAAAAGGATTATGTGACCAAGTAGGATTTACTCCAGGAATGCAACATTGGTTTAACATATGAAAATCAATCAATGTAATACACTATAATAACAGAATAAAGGACAAAAACTACACAATCATGTCAGGGACACACAAAAAAAGCATGTGACAAAATACAACACTTTTTCACATTAATAGCACTTAACAAACCAGGAATAGGGACTTCCCTGGTGGTGCAGTGGTTAAGAATCTGCCTGCCATTCCTATACACTAATGATGAAAAATCTGAAAATGAAATCAAGAAAACACTCCTATTTACCATTGTGACAAAAAGAATAAAATATCTAGGAATAAACCTACCTAAGGAGACAAAAGACCTGTATGCAGAAAATTATAAGACTCTGATGAAAGAAATTAAAGATGATACAAATAGATGGAGAGATATACCATGTTCTTGGATTGGAAGAATCAACATTGTGAAAATGACTGTACTACCCAAAGCAATCTACAGATTCAGTGCAATCCCTATCCAACTACCAAATGCATTTTTCACAGAACTAGAACAAAAAAATTCACAATTTGTATGGAAACACAAAAGACCCCGAATAGCCAAAGCAATCTTGAGAAAGAAAAACGGAGCTGGAGGAATCAGGCGCCCTGACTTCAGACTATACTACAAAGCTACAGTAATCAAGACAGTATGGCACTGGCAATAAAACAGAAATATAGATCAATGGAACAGGATAGAAAGCCCAGAGATAAACCCATGCACATATGGTCACCTTATCTTTGATAAAGGAGGCAGGAATGTGCAGTGGAGAAAGGACAACCTCTTCAATAAGTGGTGCTTGGAAAACTGGACAGGTATATGTAAAAGTATGAGATTAGATCACTCCCTAACACCATACACAAAAATAAGCTCAAAATGGATTAAAGACCTAAATGTAAGGCCAGAAACTATCAAACTCTTAGAGGAAAACATAGGCAGAACACTCTATGACATAAATCACAGCAAGATCCTTTTTGACCCACCTCCTAGAGAAATGGAAATAAAAACAAAAATAAACAAATGGGACCTAATGAAACTTCAAAGCTTTTGCACAGCAAAGGAAACCATAAACAAGACCAAAAGACAACCCTCAGAATGGGAGAAAATATTTGCAAATAAAGCAACTGACAAAGGATTAATCTCCAAAATTTATAAGCAGCTCATGCAGCTCAATAACAAAAAATCAAAGAGCCCAATCCAAAAATGGGCAGAAGACCTAAATAGACATTTCTCCAAAGAAGATATACAGACTGCCAACAAACACACGAAAGAATGCTCAACATCATTAATCATTAGAGAAATGCAAATGAAAACTCCAATGAGATATCATCTCACACCAGTCAGAATGGCCATCATCAAAAAATCTAGAAACAATAAATGCTGGAGAGGGTGTGGAGAAAAGGGAACATGCTTGCACTGCTGGTGGGAATGTGAATTGGTACAGCCACTATGGAGAACAGTATGGAGGTTCTTTAAAAAACTACAAATAAAAAAAAAAAAACTACAAATAGAACTACCATATGACCCAGCAATCCCACTACTGGGCATATACCCTGAGAAAACCATAATTCAAAAAGAGTCATGTACCAAAATGTTCATTGCAGCTCTATTTACAATAGCCCGGAGATAGAAACAACCTAAGTGTCCATCATCGGATGAATGGATAAAGATGATGTGGCACATATATACAATGGAATATTACTCAGCCATAAAAAGAAATGAAATGGAGCTATTTGTAGTGAGGTGGATAGACCTAGAGTCTGTCATACAGAGTGAAGTAAGTCAGAAAGAGAAAGACAAATACCGTATGCTAACACATATATATGGGATTTAAGAAAAAAAAAATGTCATGAAGAACCTAGGGGTAAGACGGGAATAAAGACACAGACCTACTAGAGAATGGACTTGCGGATACGGGGAGGGGGAAGGGTGAGCTGTGACAAAGCGAGAGAGAGGCATGGACATATATACACTACCAAACGTAAGGTAGATAGCTAGTGGGAAGCAGCTGCAGAGCACAGGGAGAACAGCTCAGTGCTTTGTGACCGCCTGGAGGGGTGGGATAGGGAGGGTGGGAGGGAGGGAGACACAAGAGGGAAGAGATATGGGAACATATGTATATGTATAACTGATTCACTTTGTTATAAAGCAGAAACTAACACACCATTGTAAAGCAATTATACCCCAATAAAGATGTTAAAAAAAAAAAGAATCCGCCTGCCAGTGCAAGGGACACAGGTTCAATCCCTGGTCCGGGAAAATCCCACATGCCATGGAGCAACTAAGCCCATGCGCCACAACTACTGAGCCTATGCGCCACAACTACTGAAGCCTGCGTGCTCTAGGGCCCGTGTGCTGCAACTACTGAGCTTGCATGCTGCAACTACTGAAGCCCGCGCACCTAGAGCTTGTGTTCCGCAACAAGACAAGCCACAGCAATGAGAAGCCTGTGCACCACAACGAAGACTCAACGCAGCCAAAAATAAATTAATTAAGTAATAAAAATAAAAGAAAGAAAGAGAAAGAACAACCCATAGAATGTGAGAAAATATTTGCAAATTATATATCTGATGAGGATCTAGTTTCCAGAATATATAAAGAATTCTTACACCTCAACAATAAACAAGAAATCCAATTGAAAAAGACAAAGGACTTGAATAGACATTTCTCCAAAGAAGATCTATAAATAACCAATCAGCTCATGAAAAGATGCTCAAAATCATTAGTAATTAGGCAAATGCAAATCAAAACCACAATCAGAAACTACTTCACATCCACTAGAATGACTGTAAGAAAAAACACAGATAACAAGTGCTGATGGGGATGTGAAGAAATTAGTAGTTGCTAAAGGTTGGGAGGAGGGTACGTAAGGACCACCTGCTAGCATGTGTGGGGCTTCCTTCTGCAAGACGAAAATTCTCTGGATTTAGAGAATGATGCACACTGGGTTTAGACATCGTTGCACAACTTTGTGAACATACAAAACCCACTGAATTGTACACTTTAACAGGGTGAATTTTATGGTATGTGAATTCTAGCTCAATAAAGCAGTTATAAAAATAAAAGAGAGACGACGACAGGGAGGAAAGGATGGGGTAGGTGAACTAAATCTTTATCTTTCTACTTAGGAGTCAAAAGATAGTGCCTGGGCTTCCCTGGTGGCGCAGTGGTTGGGAGTCCGCCTGCCTATGCAGGGGACACGAGTTTGTGCCCCAGTCCGGGAGGATCCCACATGCCGCGGAGCGGCTGGGCCCGTGAGCCATGGCCGCTGAGCCTGCGCGTCCGGAGCCTGTGCTCCGCAACGGGAGAGACCACAACAGTGAGAGGCCCGCGTACCGCAAAAAAAAAAAAAAAGTGCCCAAAATTGAAAAAATCAAACAATAGAGGTATTATCATAGAACAGCAGAGAAAGCTCCAGAAGAATTAAAGCAAGGAACAGTTAAAGTCACTTCGGGGAGTTTCAACATTATCTCTTTTCTACTTGTTTATTTGTTACCGTGTGTGTGTGTGTGTGTGTGTGTGTGTGTGTGTGTGTGTTGCTTCAATACAAAGTTTCTTAAAATTCTTGAAAATGCAAGCATTTTTTAAAGCTCCTGGAA
Source organism: Tursiops truncatus (assembly GCF_011762595.2). Taxonomy (NCBI): domain Eukaryota; kingdom Metazoa; phylum Chordata; class Mammalia; order Artiodactyla; family Delphinidae; genus Tursiops; species Tursiops truncatus. The sequence goes on from NC_047034.1 coordinate 179,061,713, forward strand.
CTGAGGCCAGGGAAAGGGAAGTTTTAAACGGTACTCATGGGACACCGAGGTGGAGCTTCCGGACCACGCTTCCTCCAGGGAACCGTCCTCGCGCTGAAATCTTGTCTCGGCTCCACACCTGCCGCTGCTCCTCGCGGCCTCCTGCTGCAGCCAGATGACCCTGTCTGGGCTCCAGCGAGGGTCATGACTGACCAGCTGAGAGAGCCTAGCGACACTGTCAAAAAAGGTAGGCTGCAAAGAATTAACTGCAAAATTAATTAAATGTCATGCACTCAAAATCACAGCAAGATTGGAACAAGAACAGGGGCTGTGGCTTCAACAGTCAGCACCCAACTTTCAAATATGTCTCTAATGTCCCGCCCCCGCCCCTGAAGTGTACTAAGAAATTGGGGGTTCGCTCTGTCCTCAGTGGTTTTTATGTCTTTAATTCCAAATCACTCTTCTGGGTTGAATCTGTTATTTAGCTAACGTACAGCTCAGAGAGCCATACATTTGATCCAATACTCATAAAATAAAATTAAAAAACAAACAAACCAAAAAAACAACTAAACTTTCTTTGGGTTATTTGTATGGAAATATGTTAATATAAATGTTTCAGACATTAAAAAAAAAAAAAACAACAGTGTGTAAGGTAATTTTGTCCCAGAGCTTTTCCTCCAAGTCATGAACATAATAGATTTGACTTTTTAGATCGTGTGCCCCCCAAGAAGCATAAAGGAAAGGTTACGCTGGCAGGCAGCTAGAAGAGAGTTTAATTAATCCCAAAGTGTGAGCTTCATTTGGAAAGAGCATCACAAAAGAACAGCGTGTTTACTGAACTAGATCCTCGGGGCCATTATCCTTCCACCGATGGCGAGATATTTCGGAGGGAGCCTGGTCCCTTGTGGTCTGGAAGGCGCTGCCATTAAAAGTAAGCTCCACACAGGGAACCAGAATTGAAGATGCTGAGGACGCAGGCATTTTCCCCTTGGCAGAGGTAACTGGCATCCTGTGGGAAGATGTGTAAGCCCCAATCCTGCAGACTTCACACTCTCCTGAGCTGACCAAGCCAGCTTTCCCCAGACCATTCTTACGAGGCAGATGAGGGGTGGCTGCATTGGGCACGCTCCTAGTTTGCCATCCTTTTTTTTTTTAAGCAGATGTAGCCCTACCTTAGCAGACAGGGGCTAGGGCTAATCAGAAACTACTTGCCAAGGGACTTCCCCGGCGGTCCAGTGGTCAAGACTCTGCGCTTCCACTGCAGGGGGCCCGGTATTCTATCCCTGGCTGGGGAACTAAGATCCAATGTGCCGCGTGATGCAGCCAAAAGAAGAAAAAAAAGCTACTGGCCTAAAACAAAGAGCGTACTTGTGCTTCAATTTAGCATTACTTTTATCAGTTAGGTGAGTGATTTTTTTTTAAAAGCTTAGGATGCTACAACGCGGATGAACCTTGAAAACACGATGCCCAGAGAAACGCGCCAGTTGCCAAAGGATACATATTGTAGGATTCCATTCGCATGAGGTCCCTAAAGGAGTCAGATGCGTAGGGACAGGAAGCAGAAGGGTGGTTACCAAGGGCTGGGGGAGGGGGGATAGCGAGTTAGCGTTTAACGGGACAGACTTTCCGTTTGGGACGATGAGAAAGTTCTGGAGACGGACGGTGGTGACGGTTGCACAACAACGAGAATGTACTTAACGCCTTTGAACTGTTCACTTAAAATGGTTCAAATGATCGATTTTATGTTACGTATATTTTACTACAATTTTAAAAATAAATTTTTTAAAGCTATGGGCTTACTCTGTTTAAAAATACCACATTGTGCTTTGCTGTAGGTGTAAGCGTTATGTTGATTTCAGAGACGGCTGGGAAGCCCAGGGCAGGGGGCCCTCAGTGGGCATCTGAGGGCAAGCCCAACTCTCCTGGAGGCTGGGAGGGGTAAGCTTGCCCTGCTCATGAGTAATGACTGTGGTTTTCTGGCAAACATTAAGAAGGAAGGAACTAAAAATACTTATCAGCCACTATGCCAAAACTCTGCAGCGCTCAGAACGTACAGGCCAACGTGTTGAAGCCCTTTCATTGTGAGAGGAATCAGACCAAACACCAAGGTCAAAGTCATTTCACACACACACACCCTTGCCTCTCGCCGAGGCTGGTGCACAGAGGAGGGACCAGGCTCCCAGCGCTGCCCCGGCCAGCTGTCCAGCCACTGCCCAGGAGAGGGGCGGCAGCAGGAGGCACTGGCAGGGCCCCCAGACATGCCAGCCATGGACACTGCCCCCACCTAGCTGCAGGGTTCACCAAGTCCTGCCAGGCGATGGCTCTTCCGCTGCCAACTCACGGAAGCCAAGACAGAAAGAGCAGCATAGACATTTCCCTGATGCTTCCTCCCAAGCTGCTGGCATCAGAGCCCCAGGCACCTGCGGGGCAGGTGGGAGAGAACAGCCCAGATGGAGTGCGGTCCTCCAGACCCTGCTTCTCAAACTTTAAAGTGCAGGTGAATCACCGGGTTTCAGGTTCAGCAGGCCTGGGTGGGGTCAGAGACTCTGCATTTCTAACAAGTGCCCGGGTAGGCTGATACTGCTGGTCCATGGACCAAGAAGGAAACAAAACCCCACCAGGTGCACAGAGCAAATAGGGATGGGGATTGGGGGGGAGGCTAATGGCAGCTCCGGTGCGGTAAGCTCCTGGTTTGAAGGATGGAGAACGTTTTCTGAATCCTGGCCCTGCCACGCAGCTCAGCACTGAAGCCGACAGCCCATGGTTTTGAACCCACCACGTGGGAGAATTTTACTCAGTGTAGGCACTGCCCAGGACCCCTGTGAGTTTGGGAGGTACAGGTACCCACTCACCACTAGGGGACAGTGAGTCATTGTAGAAAGGGAACACGTTGACCCAAACGGGTAAGCCAGGGAGGGAGTCTGACACACCAAACACTGACAAATGGGGTTCGAGTTCCAAATGTTCCACACCAGCTGCGTGGCCTTGGATAAGTCATTCTGCGCCTCAGTTTCTTTATTTGTAAAGTGAGACTAATAATGGTACTTTCGATGGTAGACAGAATAACGGCCCCCGGAGAAGTACATATTCTTATCCCCAGAACCTGAGACTATGTGTCCTTACATGGCAAAAGGGTCTTTGCAGGGGTGATTAAAGACCCTGAATTAGGGAGCTTAGCCTGGATTATCCAGGGGAGCCCAATGTAATCTTTACAAGAGGGAGACAGGAGGATTGGAACCAGGCAAGGAGGTGTTAGGATGAAGCACAGGCCAGGGAGAGAGATTTGAAGATGCTTTGCTCCTGCCTTTGGGAAACGGAGGAAGGGGTCACAAACCAAGGAAAGTGGGTGGCCTCGAGAAGCTGGAAAACGCAAGGAAATGGATTCTCCCCTAGAGCCTTGGGAAGAATGGAAGGAACACAAATCTTCCCACACCTTGGTTTTAACCCCAGATGACCCATTTCCTCCAGAATTGTAAGATAATGAGTCTGTCTTTGCGACCACTAAATTTGTGGTAATCTGTTACGGCAGGCTTCGGAAACAAACACGCTTTCTTGCCCACGGGACGGTTGTAAAAGTTCATGAAACAATGGATAGGTGCAGCTCCCAGCACAGTGCCTGGCACCTGGTAAGGCCCACTGGTTAGCAGCGTGCGCAGCAGGGACCCCCATGCTTTCCCGCTGTCATTAGCAGAGTTGCAGTCCTGTCAGGTGGTGACCTCCACCCTCACCCTGTGCCAGGAACACTGGAGGTCTCTAGGATCAACGCTCGTCAGTAAATTATGACCAAGACATCCTGCCTCCGAGCACTCTGGACGACTCTGAGGTCAGACATGCTTGGGGGAGAGGGGACCCCAAAGAAGATTTAGAATCACTGATGACGGTATTCCCTGGAGGTCCAGTGGTTAGGGCTCTGCACTTCCACCGCAGGGAACCCAGGTTCGATCCCTGGCCGGGGAACTAAGATCCCACAAGCTGCGCGGCCAAAAAACGAAAAGAAAAGAAAAGAAAAAACTCACTGATGAAGCACGAAAAGACATTAGATGGAGGATTCCAGCCGCATCAGGCACTTTCCTTTAGCTAAAAAATAAGTCCACTTTTTAAAAACCTTGATACCTCCATAATAGCTTCACAAAGAAATGCAGTTTTAGGAGCAGAGAAGAAAGAATATAAAATGGATGATCTGCAGGCAGAGTTTCAGGTTTATGCAAACTGGAACAGACACGGAACTGAGCTGCCCAAGAAGGACTTGCTAACAGAGACGGCAGCTGCAGGGCGCTGGCTCTGACAGAGATCTCGCGAGGCTCCGGGACTGCCGGACCTGGCCCGGGACCAGGGCATAATATATTATAACTATAGAGTAAGTTATTCAAATTATGGTCATTTCAGGAACCATTTTTTATGAGAAAATAAATTTTAAATAATAGCATTTTAAACTTTTTATGGTTACATTCATCATGTGACCGGGGACAAGGGTTTTTTGGGGTTTTTTTTGTTGTACGCGGGTCTCTCACTGCTGTGGCCCCTCCTGTTGCGGAGCACAGGCTCCGGACGCGCAGGTTCAGCGGCCATGGCTCATGGGCCCAGCCGCTCCGCGGCATGTGGGATCTTCCCGGACCAGGGCATGAACCCGTGTCCCCTGCATTGGCAGGCGGACTCTCAACCACTGCGCCACCAGGGAAGCCCGGGACAAGGTATAGTTTTGCACCAAAACTGTACACATTATTTCCAAAGTAACACTCACTCAGTAACAATATTAGCAGGATGAAAGGACAGGCCAAACCAGACAGTCGTTGTTTCCACCTGAGACACGCACACACACGCACACGCACATGCAAGCAGGATAAAGGTAGGACAATTTGGCCCATGGGTTGAAGACAGGTCCCTGAAGGGCAGAGGAAGACCACAAACAGGGTAGTAGATTTAACTCAGGCAAAGTAGTTCATGTGGAGAAGGATAATGTAGGAGTTTGGAATTAACATATACACACCACTGTATGTACAACAGATAATTAACAAGGACCTACCGTACAGCATAGGGAATTCTACTCAATGTTCTGTAATAACCTATATGGGAAAAGAATCTGGAAAAGAATAGATATATGAATACCTGAATCACTTTGCTCTACACCTGAAACTAACACAACGTTGTAAATCAGCTGTACTCCAAAAAAAAAAAAAAAAGTAGTCTGTGTGTGTGTGCGTTTGCTTTGCTTGTTTAACAGATAAATGAACAGTTTAACTTTGGCTACATACTTCCCCAAACTCCTGGAGATGGAAGAAAACTTCTATGAGCGGTGGATTCTCCATCCATCTCTCCCTATTCCTATGGGAGCCCAGAGGGTCTGAGCTCCCCTGCGATCTGTGCGGGTTCCGGGGTTCAGGTGGCAGACAGTCGGAGTGTGTGAACGGGTCATTTTAAATAACGATCAATGCTTTGTAGAGTGCTTTACAGTTTACAAGTCCTTTTCCATACACTGTATCACCTGCCTGGAACTGGCTGTGTAATCTGTGGGGCCGGGGCAAGATGAAAAGGCAATCCCTCATTTACAAACGTTTAGGAAGCTCAGGATGGCAACAGCGGAGTATTAAGCCTAGCACAGGGCACTGTGTGACGGCCTAGGCGGCTGCCTGTAAAACTGGCCCTGCTCCCGCTGACATTCAGAAACGACCGTTTGAAACATATGTACCCCCCATTGCCTCCTACACCGAAGATGCTCCCCTCTCGCCCCTCCACCTCCGTAAAGCAGCAGCAAATTACAAACACACAACGCAAACTGGCTCAAATAACAAGGAAACGTATTGGATCACGTGACTGGCGGTCAAGAGAAAGGTTGGGCTTCAGGATCTGCCCAGTCCACGGGGCTCTGGCTATTTCCCTGGTTTGCTCTGGGTTCTGCCCACTTCGGCGGTGACATCATCCTCCAACTGGAAGCAAGAATGGCTGCAGCAGCTCTGGGCGACCGCCCCCCCGACTGTGCGCCACAGTGTCCCAAGGAAGAGAAACCACCTTCCTCCATGCCTCTCTGCTGAGAACAAGGACATTTCCACCCCAGCAGTGCTCTGCTTATCTCCCCTGATTTATAAACCCACCCCTGGACCAATCCCTGCACAGAGGAATGCCGTGTGCTGACCCAACTTTGGATCCTTTGATCAAGAAATGGCAAGGGTCAGGGTAATGAAATTACCTCTATTGGCTTCAGCAGCCCCTTCCCGGTCCAGCTGAGGTCCAGCCTCTGAACCACATGGCTGCTCCACAGTGGAGGGAGTTGCAGAGACCCTGCCCACATCCCTTGGTGAAAGCGGCCATGGGCAGCCATGTGTTCTAGCGCATGACATTGACCTCTAGCTATATCTGATTGGACCATGGGTACCCTGACCTGGAGACCACCAATCCATTGGCTATACATTGCCCTGTAGGGAAAGATGAATTAGGCTAGATGGTTGCTCTGGGCATCTGAAGGTAGAAACTCTAGGACTGATCCATTGACAGATGAATGGATAAAGAAGATGTATTATATATTCCATATATACAATGGAATACTACTCAGCTGTAAAAAAGAATGAAATGATGCCATTTGCAGCAACATGGAGAGAACTAGAGATTATCATACTAAGTGAAGTAAGTCAGAAAGAGAAATACCGTATGATATCACTTTTATGTGGAATCTAAAATATGACACAAATGAACCTATCCAGGAAACAGAAACAGACTCACAGACATAGAGAACAGACTTGTGGGTGCCAAGGGGGAGGGGAGTGGGGCAGGGATGAGCTGGGAGTTTGGGATCAGAAGATGCAAACTACTGTATATAGAATGGATAAACAACAAGGTCCTAGTGTATAGCACAGGGAACTATATTCAATATCCTGTGATAAAGCATAATGGAAAAGGATATGAAGAAGAATGTATAAGTGAATCACTTTGCTGTACAGCAGAAATTAAGACAACATTGTAAATCAACTATATTTTGCTATTTAAAGAAAGAGAAACTATAGGGCTGTGAGAAGAGGGCCGGTAATGTGCGAAGTTGAAGTTTAAACATAGCAACAGAGAAAAAAGTCAGAGAGGCCACAGTGGGTCTTGTGCAAATGAAGGGATGAGGGAAAAGAAAGTGTGGATAAGCAGAAACCATAGAGGAGAGAAAAGATGTTGACTAAAGGGTGAGAAGCACGAGAGGGGAACAGAGAGGCCCTGCGTGGCCTGGCTGGCTCACGTTAGTGGCAGTAACCAGAGTAAAACCTACAAACTCCTGCTCCTGAGATCCCTAGGGCAGCCCTGGGTCAGAACGGCCCGCTCGCTGCTGGAATTCTTGAGTCTGCGTGCCTAGCTTTTCCTGGGCTCCTTGCCCGGGCATAGCCGTCTCCTTCCTCTCCCACACCCATTCTTTGAGTGTTTTTGTTTTTTCTTACCACCAAAGGAGTCCTGTCTCAAACAAGAAATCTTAGATTTAACTGCACTTGTCAGCTGAGTGAGAGGCAAGAAATACATGAAAATAGCCATTCATTCATTCATTCATTCTTTCTTTCTTTCTTTCTTTCATACTGAGAACCCTATACTCCAAGCTACTCCACCAGACTTTGAGGACATCGGCAATGAACTGCGATCCTTCTCAGGGACATCACAGTCGGGTTGGGGGAAGGGAGAAGAAGGCAGACAGGTAAACAAGTAATTATGCTGTGATGTGATGGGCATGATCGGGAGAGGAAGGAAATGATGGAAATGGTCCCGAAAACTCAGCCACCTCAGAGGGAAGTGTGTCCAAAGCTTAAACCACATTCGAAATTTATGCTCTGAGTGAAGATGAGATGTAAATGTCTTTGTTTTATTTGTTTGTTTTTGAAATTTATTTATTTTGGGCTGCGTTGGGTCTTCGTTGCTGCGAGCCAGCTTTCTCTAGTTGCGGCGAGCGGAGGCTACTCTTAATTGCAGTGCGCGGGCTTCTCATTGCAGTGGCTTCTCTTGTTGTGGAGCAGAGGCTCTAGGCACACGGGCTTCAGTAGTTGTGGCTCGCGGGCTCAGTAGTTGTGGCTCGCGGGCTTAGTTGCTCGGCGGCACGTGGGATCTTCCCGGACCAGGGATCGAACCCTTGTTCCCTGCATTGGCAGGCGGATTCTTAACCACCGGACCAGCGGGGAAGTCCAAGATGTAAATGTCTGATAATAAACAAGCATATGGCAGATTTGTTTCAGTTCCCCTCCCCACTGTTTCCCCTGGATCTGTAATCCTTCCACTCCCATGAAAAAGAAAAACAAAGAAACCAGGTTTATCCTGAGAGGTTTGCACAGATTCGTTCTTACAGTGGGTTGAAGCCCACAGAAGTATAGCTTGTAGTTACTAAGAACTGTGATAACCAGAGCCATATTCATGGTAACTGATCAGAAACGTAGGAAATCTATGGCATAGGAATCCCTGATGAAGCAGAGTAATCGGAATAGATGATACTGACATAAATCTAGCTATGGAATTTTATGAGGAAAAGAATTATATCTGCAGAGAGAAGGAAGGGGTTCACATATCAACATAACATCCATCTGCGTCAGAACAAATAACTTCACCTTGATTCCAAGGGAACTGTCCTTTTCTCTGAAAAAGTCCAGGGATCTGAGACTCAAAAGCTGTGTGTTGATTGGTAGGGTGGGGTAGGCGAGCAGAGAACAAGGGAAAACTTGTGTATTTCTCTGGGGGGAGGGAGAAGATACAGCCACATTTTCCTGACTCATTCCATGGGCATTCAATAAATCTACTGCAGATTCACAGATTGACACTTCATGTTAAAAGGCTACTTTAAGAAAGCATTAAGTCCAGGACTTCCCTGGCCGTCCAGTGGTTAAGGCGCCACGCTTCCACTGCAGGGGGCGTGAGTTCAATCCCTGGTCGGGGAACTAAGATCCCACGTGCCATGCGGCGTGGCCAAAAAATTAAATTAAATTAAATTAAATTTTAAAAAAAAAAAGCATTAAGTCCTATGGGTGGGAAGTCTTCTGGCCAGGTCTCTGAAGCAAAAAGGTTCAAGGACCTTGTTGTTTAACCATCCTATATATACTAGTTTGCATCTGCTAATCCCAAGCTCCCAACAAGGTCCTACTGTATAGCAAAGGGAGTTATATTCAATACCCTGTGATAAACCAGAATGGAAAAGAATAGGAAAAAGTATATATGTATAAGTATAACTGAATCACTTTTCTGTACAGCAGAAATTAACACAACATTGTAAATCAACTATACTTCAATAATTTTTTTTAAAGCAAAAAAAAAAAAGGTCAAAGGAAATTTGCTCTAAACTTTGGAGAAGGACCTTAGCTTAATGCTCAGAGAGAAATAATTATAGACCATCCCCTCCCTGCCTCATTGGGACCTCGTTAACATACAAGACGTGCCACAACTTCTGAAAGGAATAGCACTGGATAAATCATAAAGACTGAAATTTAATTTTTATATTACAGCAGAGAAAAGCAAGGCTAAGAAGAGGGCCCTAAGGTCAGCTGAAGGGAACAGAAATTGATTTCTTCATGAAGTCATCATGCCACAAACCCCTGGCCAGATGTGACCTGGCCAGTGTCCACATCTGTATCAGAGAATCCAAACTGCCCTCCTTTCGTACTTAGAAAATAGATTAATAACACTGCAAGCCGTGATTGCATTAACGGTGTCACAGCTGCCTGTCTGATGAATTTCAACGGGCAGTAGTATATATGGAAGTTACATTTTCGGAGTCAATGAGTTTTGATCATTGAGTTTATCCCTGGCAATGAGTACAGTTCTAGGAAATCTAGATAAAAGCGTCACAGGCTTTGTTCGCTTAAGTGTTTCCTGAGCAAGGACCTCTAGCTTCCTATGACTTTTCTGGACGTTTTATTGTCATTACATCCTGGATACAATTTTCAGCAGAGCTCTCCAGCATCTTTTCCACCCCACAGAATGGTTTTTGAATAATATATGGAAAAACAAACAAATCACACAGGAAGAAGTCAGCCAGCTCTGTTCAGTGGATGCCAAGTAGAGCCTGGCCTTTATCCCTTTGTCATCCCCCCTTACACACAGAGTAGCCCCTGAGAGAGGGTCCTGGGGGGCACAGTTTGAAAACCACTGCACGACCCACGATAAACCTCATGTCTCTTTCTTAGTTCATAGAATGTCACTGAAGCTTTGGGGAAGGGTTGGACTTGGGTTGGCCTTGGTTTGGTTCTGCATGGCTGGAGGAGGAGGTGACCACTGCCCAGGAAGAGAACACGCTTAGGCAAGGGGCAGGGATGGGAGGGAATCTGGGATGGGAGGAGCCTGGGAGTCGACCAGATGGGGGAACAGGAGGATAGGGACAGGACAGGAAGAAGACAGACTGGGAAATGGGATGGGACAAGGACACAGAGGGTCTCAAATATCAAGAACTTTGGTCTTTGTCTTGTGACGAGTTGATTGTATTGCTTTGCTTGGGCCGCCATAACAAAGACCACAGACTGGGTGACTTAAACCACAGAAATTTATTTTGCCACATTTCTGGAAGCTGGAAGTCCAAGATCAAGATGTTGGCAGGTTGATTTCTTCTGAGGCTTCTCTCCTTGGCTTATAGATGGCCGTCTTCTCCCTATGTCTCCACGTGGTCTTCCCTCTGTGTGTGTGACTCTGTGTGTGTGTGTGTGTGTGTGTGTGTGTGCGCGCGTGTGTGTGTCCTAATCTCCTCTTCTTAAGGACACCAATCATATTGGATTAGTGCCCACCCCAATGACCTCTTTTAGGTTAATTACCCCTTTAAAGACCCCATCTTAAATACAGTCACATTCTTAGGTACAAGGGGTTAAGACTTCAACATACGAATTTGGAAGAGACACATTTCAGCCCATAACAATGAGATTTATATCTGTATTATGTATGTATAAATACATATTTGGGGGCTTTTTAAAAAATCATCTGGCAATAGGGCACAATAAATTGGTTGGCTCCAGGTACAGTGCAGAAGTGGAGAGAGTGAGAAAACAGTGAAGCTTGAAGACACGGACCTCTGCAGAGCTGTAAGATAGTGCACATGCAGTAAGTAAGGAATAAAAGGCAGTTGTAATTAAACGCGGCCTGGGATGGTGCAGTCCGATCCATAAGTACCACAGGAGTTCAGGGGAGGGCAGAAAATGTGGCAGGGGGCTTATGGAGGGCTCACACCTCGAAGGGTGGGTGGGTTTCGGAGAGGAGAATTGAGGGAGGGTCTGCCTTAAAAAGGAGGTGAAGGCAGAACCACAGGTACGGCCTTTGCAGCTGGAACCAGCTTGTAGACCTCCATCTGTAAGGTCTGGACAAGACTGCATTGCTGGGGGCTTCTCGGCCAGATTTATTACATTAGGAAGCTGCTGCTCAGAGCATGATATTTAAATATGAAGGACTTTGCCCTTGCATCTTAACTGATCCTGAAGAGACGCCCAGAGTTAATGCTGAAAGAGAACTTGCTTCCTTCAGTGATTTGGGTTTTTGCCTTTTTTTTCCTGTTGGAATATACTAGGCGACCTCTCAGGGCCTCCAAATCCCAGCTAGGCACAAACAGCAACCCCCAACAGAGGATGGGGGAGAGGCACCTCCCATCTGATCAAGTTACACAGAGCCTAACATCCCCCATCATGTGTGTGTTTCGGTGGGACTGATTTTTATAAAAGAATTTTTAGACAAGCTCAAATAATCTCAAAAATTCAGACTCTAGAGAACAATGAGAAAATGTAGAGAAACCAAATATAACAACACCGGCACACGTAGAAGAAAAGAAAAGAAAAATCAATTCACTTCCACAGATTACAACTGGTAGTTCCCAGAGGGACAGGTAGATTTTGGAAGAGAAAAAGAGATTATGTTTTATGGGAAGAGATACAATAACCATTCTCTTCCCATAAAGCAAGTGATGGAAGATTGTCTCTGCTGTATAGATACACACTGCACATTTTCGGGATAATACTAACAGGAAATCAATAGGATCTTTTATATGTGAAAAGACATTATCTCTCTGGAATCCCAGCCTGGTTAATCGGGCTACAGAAGATCTTCACAAAAGCTTGCCACTCACCATTAATCTTGGTCCTGGGATAGTAAGTAGCTTTTAAATCCAGATCTTTGTTTATTTAATAATTCTCCCCATTTTTTTTCTTTTTTTTTTTTAGAAATAATCATATCCAAAGCCTTACCCTTCCTTAGAGCCAAAGAGCCTTTAGATCACACCCCATAAGTGTCTCCACAGTGGGCCAGATGCTTGCCAGAAAGCCCCCTCCCGCCCACGTCCATGCCAGGTGAAGAGCCGTAACATTAGCCACTAGAAGTTTTATCAGGGTGTAATGTGGCAGCTATGCCCCAAGCACGGTGGGATTTATGGGATCTCCTGGCTTTTGCCTCCAAGAGAACCTAAGTTAATATTAACAAAAAACAATTTGTGCTGGGGTAATTTTCCCAGGAAAGGCTTTGGTGGCTGGTGGGTTTGAACACGTATTATACACGCCCTTGGTCAGGCATCTCATACTACCCAAGAGACTGGACATCCTTGTCTCTCCTCCCTCAGGAGGATGTAACCCCCATCCTGGCAAAGACTCTCATTTTTCCAGAAACTAATTTGATTGTCACAGGGTATAGACCCCACTCACATCAAGTTTGGATTTAGCATTGGGTCTGCCCTTGTAGTAGTTTCCTAGGGTTGCCCTAACAAAGTACCAAAACTGGATATTTCAAAACAACAGAAATTTGGGTGGAGGCTAGAACTCCAAACCCAAGGTGTCAGCAGGGCCATGACCCCCTGTGGGAGGATCCTTCCGGGCCTCTTCCACCTTGGGAGGCTGCGACAATCCCTGGCATTCCATTCCTTGACGTGTAGCTGCATCACATTTCCAAGGAAGGTCACCTTGTGAGATACTAGGGTTTAGGACTTTAACATATCTTTTTTAGAGCACACTATTCAAGCTGTAACAGCCTTCAAGGAACTTACCTCTTAATAAATGCAGACTAGATAACTCCTAACATGGTTAGGTTGAATCAGGGTTTCTCAACCTTGGCGTAAATGACATTTTGTTGGGATAAGTCTTCACTGTGGGGAGGACGTTTAGCAAGCTCTCTGGCCTCTACTAACTAGGGATGCCAGAACACCCCTCCTCCCCCTTGTGTCTCTAGATATTCCCAAAAGTCCCCTGAGTGGGCAAAATTGCCCCTGGTTGAGAATTACTGGCTTAAATGAAATGAAAGCCAAACTCATAAAGGCACTGCAAGTAGACTGAACACGTGTAAAGGGGTTGGGTTGGTTATGCATCAATCAAAGAAGGTTTCCTTAAAGAGATGGACCCTGAGTAAGTCGCTTAATGTCTGGATTCTTTCATTAAGTTAACAAATATTTATTGCATACCAACTATATGTTGGGTGCTGATCTGAGCACTGTGAGAAAAGCAGAGAACCACATTGATCTGAAACCTCTGCCTTAAACATCATGTATTTCAGGGAATTCCCTGGTGGTCCAGTGGTTAGGACTTCATGCTTGCTTCCACTGCAGGGGGCACGGGTTTGATTCCTGGTAGGAGAACTAAGATCTCACAAGCTATCGGTCTATTTCAGTGGGGAAGACCGAAAATAAACAAGGTAAATAAAATATACACAGTTGACCCTTGAGCAACACAGGTTTGAACTGCATCCAACTACATGCAGATTTCTTCAATAGTAAATACTACAGCACTACACGAGTCCCAGTCAGTTGAATCTGTGGATGCCCAAGTGGGGATACAGAGGGACGGTGTGTACCAGAGGGCCAACCATAAGTTACATGTGGAATTTGCGAGGAGGGTTGGCACCCCCCAACCCCTACACTTTTCAAGGGTCAAATGTAGTATCGTAGATAGTGATTCATGTGAGTGCAAAAAAAAACGAAAGCTGGCAAGGAAGATAGGAAGTGTTGGGAGGATGCTGAAATTTCCAGAATGGCCTGGGAAGGGCTCACTGAGTCATGGATGCGAGCCTTAGAAATGGGGGGCCAGCCATGCAGATCTGCATGAGGATCATTGCAGGCAGAGGGAACAGCAGGGGCAAAGGCCCTGAGGCAGGGACGTTCCTGAGGTGTCTGGACAACAGGAGGCCCGTGGACAACAGAGAGAGTGGTGGGAGATAACTTCAGGGAGGTAACGGTGGGCGACAGATGATGCAGTGTTTGCGGTTCATAGTAAACACATGCTGTCACTCCGAGTGATGTGAAAAGTCAGTGGAAGGCTTCCCTGGTGGCGCAGAGATTGAGAGTTTGCCTGCCAATGCAGGAGACACGGGTTCGAGCCGTGTCGGTCCAAGCTGTGCTCATGGTGCTGGTATAATTAATAGTGGCTCCTTTCACTCTGAAAAGTTCTCCAGTGTGGGTGATAATACGGTCACCCCACCTACTCTGAAGTAAGAATTACCAGGTGGTGTCTCCTGTACAGGAAGGATGCAGAGCTGCAGTGACTCAGAATCCCCACCTGGGCTGCCCCACCAGGTGCTCATCTCATTACTGGGAGCTATTTAGAGGGTTGGTTAAGGTCTGCTTCTCCCTATGACTAAACCATCTTGGAGAAATCTGTGCACGTCAAAGGCTGTGCCTTGGACTTCCCTGGTGGCGCAGTGGTTAAGAATCCGCCTGCCAATGCAGGAGACACGGGTTCGAGCCCTGGTCTGGGAAGATCTCACATGCCGCAGAGCAACTAAGTCCGTGCGCCACAACTACTGAGCCCACGCACCGCAACTACTGAAGTTCGCACGCCTAGAGCCTGTGCTCTTCAACAAGAAAAGCCACCACAGTGAGAAGCCCACGCACCACAACAAAGAGTAGCCCCCCGCTCGCCGCAACCAGAGAAAGCCCGCGAGCAGCAATGAAGACCCAGTGCAGCCAAAAGTAAATAAATAAAATAAATTTATATTAAAAAAAAAGGCTGTGCCTTTGGTGCTGCAAGAAGTGGGTGTGAACTCTGGGCCCCTGTCCTCAGGGTTACGAGGGCAAGCCCATAGCCTTGGGTCCACTTTCCTCTTCTGCTCACTGGTTCTGATGCACTGACACAGGATGAGTTTAGACTGGTAAAGGCTTTGCCTCTGATATCTCCTGCTAGAATTTTCATCTCACCCACAGCCTACCCTGGGGGGGATCATCTGCTTATTTACAGCAAATCTCACCTCACCTGTTGACATTTACACACACACACCAAAACTAAAAGAAAGCCTGAAGAATGAGGGCGATGAAGATCTGAGGTGTTTCCATGCCGCTCCATGCTTCCTTAGCTACATGGGCTGGAATATGGTAGAAAAGCAGGAAGTTAGGGGTATGCATTCCAAACCCCCCTAAGACATCTTCAGAATGAATGAAACTCCATGGTAGGCCAAAACAACAGCCTGGGCTTCCCTGGTGGTGCAGTGGTTGGGAGTCCGCCTGCCGATGCAGGGGACGCGGGTTCGTGCCCTGGTCCAGGGGGATCCCGCATGCCTCGGAGCGGCCGGGCCCATGGGCCGTGGCTGCTGGGCCTGCGCGGCTCCGCGGCGGGAGAGGCCACGGTGGTGAGGGGCCTGCATACCGCAAAAAAAAAAAAAAAAAAAAAAAAAAAAACAATAGCCCTTGTTTAATTCTGAAGTTTACATGCACATTGGCACCATTCTATCTCAACCTTTCATTTCCATGGAAACCATTTATGATGCTACAAAAAGAGGATTCTGACCAGAGTGAGAAAGGAGCAGTAGCAATGAAACTAGCTTTCAGATAAGCTTCTGGTAAACGGAAGGACAGGAAAAAACCAAGGAGCTGTACCTAAAGCTATTGTTAGGGAGAATGATGGTCTCAAGACACCCAGGATGAGAACTTGTAGCCCAAGCAGAGCCCGCAGACCCCAGAATTGATTCTGATGATCTAGGTGGTTTGGTGGTTCTTCCAAAACTGCTTTATATTTTTGTTTCCTTTTCTTAAGAAAAAAATATGTTCTTCATTCAATGGCAAGGAGCTCTCTGCTATAACTCCAGCATGGAAAGTCATAGGATGGGAGAACAGAAGTCACCCATGGTATTACTTTCCTGTGACTGCCGTACAAAGTGTCACAAACAGGGTGGTTTTAAAAGCAGACATTTATGCTCTCACAGTTCTGCAAGCCAGAAGTCTGAAATCTGAGCGTCAGCAGAACCACACTCCCTCTGAAGGTCTAGGGAAGGGTCCTCCCTGGGCTCTGCCAACTTCTGGTTGTCTCCCGGCATCCATTGGCTTACGGCAGCATCACTCCAACCTCTGCCTCTGTGTTCACATGGATGCCTTCCCTCTGTGTCTGTGTCTCAAATCTCAAATCTCCCTCTGCCTTCTTCTCATTGGACTTAGGCCCCAACCAAAATCCAGGATAATATCACCTTGAGATCCTTAATTATATACGCAAAGACCCTTTCCCAGATAAGGTCACATGCACAGGTTCCAGAGATTAGGACTTGAGCACACCTTTTTGGGGGACCACTATTCTACCCACTACGCCCACATCCCAGGAAACTTTGCCCGGGGTGCTGCAAAAATGCATTCTGTGCACCAGCTGGGTGACGCTGTGAGTCTTGAGGCTTTGGCCAGTTTCAGAGGAATGGCAAGACCAGTTCCTCTCATTCTGAGATGGGGGCACGGCAGGGAACCTGAAGTGTTGCCATGGTGATTCCAAACCTTGAAACTTTTGTCCTTTTGTATTGTTTGCAAGGAACTAATTGCTCTAACATCACATGGCACTCATGAATCAAATAAGTGGGCTGTTTCTGGAGGAAAATCGTTGCTCAGAGTGGGAAATTTCGTCTTCATCGAACAAACAGAATCTGTGACATTCTTTGGATTTTTTTCCCAAATGACCAGTGTCCTAGACTTAGCAACAACCTTAAACTCAAACGTAATCAGACACATTTGGTAGAAGGGGAAAGAAGTGCTTCCAATACTCACCTCCCTCCACCACTCCGAGTCAGAAGAGATTTTGAAAATGCTGGTCCCTACAGAAATGCTGGTGGTAACACAGACAGGAAAGGAAAAGCCTCTGTATAAATAGCTTATCATGATGGATACGGCTCTGCCAGGCACAGAACTCGTTACAAGGAGCTGGCAGAAGGGCCAGGCAGCAGGTGAAAGCCTAGTTCTCCAGGATACTTAACAAACTTGGAGAAACCCTGGCTTTCGTTCACCTTCCTGGGATTTTCATGCAGATAAGCATGTAAAAGGGAAGATTTTAGTAAATGCATCAGAGTTTCAGCCTAAACAGAATTTTGGCTAAAGGTTCTGTGGGTGATTTCCTGCTCCATGAATAAAGACAGCTGTGACTGCTCTCTTTCGACACATCCATCACCTTGTGGACTCAGCGCCCTGCCTTGGGAGCGTGCTGGGGCCTGAACACATGGCCCTACACGGCAGTCACGGCACGGAGCCCCGAGAACCTGCCCAAAAGGAAGATGAAGAGGAAACCCCCTCCTTCTTAATAGTATTTCAGAGCAGAAACAGTTTTTGCTCCTATCACCTTACAGACTGAGATCAGCTTTAAAATGAAACGTCAGGAATAGGAAAACAAAGCTAAGGTGGTCTTCAAACTTCAGGTTCTCTTTATGGAAGGAGGTTGTGCATTTTTAAAAGAATAGGACAATTAACTATATTATCTACAAAAATATAAAAAAGACCCCACCTCTGGACAAGGAAGTGATGCAGGTACCATTTTCCCGAAACCTTTTCGCCTCTCTGTTCCAAACCTTCAAGAACAATTTGCTTTGCCCACTTCTGTCGATTGGGACCACAGGTCTGCCCTCTGCTGGCTAAGGGACATTTGAGCATTATTACAACCGGGAAGGGGATGGATGTTGGGTCCCTTCACCAGCTGCCTTGCCACGGATGCAGAAATGTACTTAATGTCCTAATTCATAGAGACTTTTTAAAATATAATTTTTATTGCAGAATAGTTGATTTACAGTGCTGTGTTAGTTTCAGGTGTACAGCAAAATGAATCAATTATATATACACATATATCCACTCTTTTAGATTCTTTTCCCATATAGGCCATTACAGAGTATTGAGTAGAGTCCCCTGTGCTTTACAGCAGGTTCTTAACATTTATTTTGTATATAGTAGAGTGTTTATGTCAATCCCAATCTCCCAATTTACCCCTCCCCCTCAAATTCATAGAGACTTTATCTCGGAGTCAGAGCTATTGAGTGGGCAATTGAATATTCCCCGCCTTTGTGGGTGACTGATAACATCTTTACACACCACATATCTGAAACATCATTATATAAATTAATCTGAAAGAGAAACAAACAAACAAACGTAAAGGCAGTCATAAAAGGAGTCAGACCTTCGTTGGAACCCTGGTTTCGCTATTTACTTGCTCCATGAGTTGGGAAAAAGCACCTCACTTCTCTAGACCCAGTTTCCTTATCTGTAAAGTGAGGCTACTAATACTTACATCAGAGAGTTTTCCAAAAGATTCAATGAGATAATGAATTGGTTGCCATAGCGTCTGGAACACAGTCACTATTCCATAAATGGTAACGTAAATATTTTTCTTTTCTCTGCAGTAGAAGCCAATGTCAGAGAAGAAAAGTGGGCATTGAGATCCTTGTGGTTTGTGAATAACATCGTCACCTCCGGCCTAATAGTTCTCCACCTGGGTGGTCGTGTTCCCCAGGGGATTTTCGGCAATGTCTGGAGATGTTTTTGGTTGTCCCAACTGGGGAATAGGTACCACTGGCATCTGGTGGGTGGAGGCCAGGAGGCTGCTAAGCCTCCCACAGTGCACAGGACAGACCCACAGCAAACACTTAGCCAGAAGCAAATGTTATTAGCACTGAGGTTGGAAGCTGCTCCAGCCTTTCTAGAAGTGTCCTTAGCTTTAACACGGAAGAACTAAGGCCTCAGCCAGCCACTGTCTACAACTGAAGCTCAAGTTGAAAACTCATTCAGAGATGTCAGCTACAAGCCCTCACTATGTGTCGGTGTGCTCAAGCAGAGGTGACTCTGCTGAGTTCTGGAACTTTCAATACCTAATGGATGGGTAGTATTTCTGCTTACCGCTCAGCTTCCTGGATGACACTGAGATCAGGAGCAAGGCCTCTGGATTCAAAAGCCACCCAAAGTCAAGAGGTCAAGACTCCCAATATATACATATTTTTTTTACTTTAAAAAATTGTGATAAATTGGGCTTCCCTGGTGGTGCAGTGGTTGAGAGTCTGCCTGCTAATGCAGGGGACACGGGTTCGAGCCCTGGGTTGGGAGGATCCCACATGCCGCGGAGCAACTGGGCCCGTGTGCCACAACTACTGAGCCTGCGCGTCTGGAGCCTGTGCTCTGCAACAAGAGAGGCCGCGATAGTGAGAGGCCCGCGCACCGCGATGAAGAGTGGCCCCTGCTTGCCACAACTAGAGAAAGTCCACGCACAGAAACGAAGACCCAACGCAGCAAAAATAAATAAATTACTTAATAAACTCTTACCCCCAACATAAAAAAAAAAGTTGTGATAAATATGCATAACATACAATTTACCACCTTAACCACGTTTAAGTGTATTGTTCCGTAGTGTTAAGTATATTCACATGGTGTGCGACCCATCTTGAGAACCCTTTCCATCTAGTGACCCTGAAACTCTCTCTTCAATAAACAATTCCTCATTCCCCTCCCTCCAAGGACTTCCCGTATTTTTGTAAGACAAAATACTCATTTTTTTAAACTGACCTTTGGCAGCCATCTAGGTACCATAAGGGCATCCAGTCTAAGCAGACACATTTCCCAAGAACGGAGAGGCAACGAGGAAACAACCTCCCTCCTTGATGATGTAGTGGAGTGGCTGGCCCATCTCCTTCTTGAACTGCCTGGCTTGGGGCTGCCTGTTATGTAGGATAATAAACTCCTTACCACTGGGAGGGGGGGGGGGGAATGTAAAAACAAATGAAAACAAAACAAAAAACTGACAAAAAACCCCAGAGGTTTTGCTTTGAAGTTGGCACTTCATTTAAAAGGAGCCATTTCTGGGCTTCCCTGGTGGCGCAGCGGTTGAGAGCCCGCCTGCCGATGCAGGGAACACGGGTTTGTGCCCCGGTCCAGGAAGATCCCACATGCCGCGGAGCGGCTGGACCCGTGAGCCATGGCCGCTGAGCCTGCGCGTCCAGAGCCTGTGCTCCACAACGGGAGAGGCCACAGCAGTGAGAGGCCCGCGTACCGCAAAAAACAAAAAGGAGCCATTTTTTCAATCCTGACCTGACCCTGCAGTCAAGGCCGGTGCCCACTTAACCACCCTCGGTGACAAAGCCGCTCTGGCCTGTCTCTTCTTAGGATTCCCACTGGATGGGAAGGGAGATGGACAGCGACCGAATTGCAGAGCCATGCACTTCCTGAGATCAGGGATGCTGGGGACAGGGCTGGTCTACCCCAACTGAGAGGGACTGAGGGCTTTCCTTGGCATAGTTCTGCTCCCGGGGGTCCTTGGCACTCCCACATGAACTCTGTTCCTCTGCCTCTCAGTGGATGAAAACATCGCTCTGCTTCTCCATCTCCATCACCTTTTGTTTCCAGCTCCTCCACTCCTCCTAGTTTTTTTTGTTTTTTGGGGGGGGTGGGGGTGGTTCACGGGCCTGTCACTGTTGTGGCCTCTTCCGTTGCCGAGCACAGGCTCCGGACGTGCAGGCTCAGCAGCCATGGCTCACGGGCCCAGCCGCTCCGCGGCACGTGGGATCTTCCTGGGCCGGGGCACGAACCTGTCTCCGCTACATCGGCAGGCGGACTCTCAACCACTGCGCCACCAGGGAAGCCCCCACTCCTCCTAGTTTTTTTTGTTTTTTTGGGGGGGTGGGGGTGGTTCACGGGCCTCTCACTGTTGTGGCCTCTTCCGTTGCCGAGCACAGGCTCCGGACGTGCAGGCTCAGCAGCCATGGCTCACGGGCCCAGCCGCTCCGCGGCACGTGGGATCTTCCTGGGCCGGGGCACGAACCTGTCTCCGCTACATCGGCAGGCGGACTCTCAACCACTGCGCCACCAGGGAAGCCCCCACTCCTCCTAGTTTTAGCAAACCTTAAATACATGCATGTGCCTGAAGCACTTTTTTTTTTGCAGTATGCGGGTCTTTCACTGTTGTGGCCTCTCCCATTGCGGAGCACAGGCTCCGGACGCGCAGGCTCAGCGGCCATGGCTCACAGGCCCAGCCGCTCCGCAACATGTGGGATCTTCCTCGACCAGGGCATGAACCCATGTCCCCTGAATCGTCAGGCGGACTCTCAACCACTGCGCCAGCAGGGAAGCCCCTGAAGCACTTCTTATATGCCAAGCACAGAATACTGTTGGAGATGCAGACACAAAATACACTTGCCTTGAGGAGCTTAGAGTCTATAGAGGAAATAAATGTGTAAATAATGGAAATTTGTCAGTGGAATATAAGTGGTACACATGGGGAAGTACCATAACATTTTTTCGTACAAGGGGACTTAGATGAAAACTGACAGAACACATATAGAAGTCTGTCTTTGCTCCCTCCAGAAATCCCAGTAAAATGATAATAAAGGAATTTAACAGGTACAAATGCATATGGACAAAATGAATGGGAGAGGGGCTTCCCTGGTGGCGCAGTGGTTGAGAGTCCGCCTGCCGATGCTAGGGTACACGGGTTTGTGCCCCGGTCCGGGAAGATCCCACATGCCGCAGAGCGGCTGGGCCCGTGAGCCATGGCCGCTGAGCCTGCGCGTGTGGAGCCTGTGCTCCACAACGGGAGAGGCCACAACAGTGAGAGGCCAGCGTACAGCAAAAAAAAAAAAAAATGAATGGGAGAGAAGGTGACATCAGACAAAAGAAGTCAACAAAATTTTGGAAAATGGAACCTGGAGGGACCCTTGGAAATGACTTCGGCTACAGCTGTCTCCACTCTGCTAAATGCCCATGGGGTATGGGAAGACAACGGGAAAGTGGGCTGGTTTGTGCTGGAAAGGATCCAGAAGTGGTTCAGGAATTGGAGACTGGACGGGGCTGTTGATAGTGTACATAAAGAATAGTTAATAACTCCAGATCCCCCTCCCCAATCTACCCAGCCAGGCAACGACAGCACCCCCACCCCTATTGGAGGTTTATTATCTGGTAAGAAAAGGCTTTGGAGTCTAGATACCGGAGCACAAGTAGACACCAGATTTTATACTAAAAAATGGAAATTTTGTGAATGTCTAGGTATTGAAATGCTATTCCTGGCCCCTTCCTCTGCAGGGCTTTTACCTACCCCAGGTAGGAGAAAGGAGGACTCCTCTCTGGGAAAACCAATCCACCTAAGAGAGAAAGCCTACAGATCTGACATCTGGGGGACCTTACCTGACAACTCTCCAATAGGCCCACCAGAAGACTAGCCTTGAACATGTAAATGGAGCTCCCATCAATAGACAAGCAAGGATCATCAGAGCTATGAGGGAAACACCCCCTCCCCACCCCACTCCCCCCAAAAAACAGGAAAAAAATAACTGGGAGGAGATAGAAACAGTGAGGGAATGGAATAAAACTAGGTACATCCTCAGAGATATGAGGAGACAACTATTGTATCCATGAAACTATTGTAAAGAAAAAAATCAGAGAACAAGAAAGAACTCTAGAAAATCAAAAAATGTTATTACAGACATTTTAAAAAAAATCAATGAAAGGAATGGTATTATTGAGATCTCCAATAAAGACTAAAAAGGGAAAGAATGGAGATTAGAAAAAGAAAAGTACATTAGGAAATCAGTCCAAGAGGTCCAACATCACAATAAACTGAGTTCCAGTAAGAACAAGCCAAGAAAATCAATGGAATTAAGTTATCAAATAATCAAATAAAAATTTCCAGAAGTGATGGATAGACGTTTCCTGGTTAAAACAGCCCACTGAGTGTGTGGCACAATAATTTTTTAAAGACCCAGACAAGGTATATCATCATGGAATTTCAGAAGACCAGGAATAAAAACAATATATCCAAAGGAAAAAAAAGAGAGTTACAAAGCCTCAGGAATTAAAAAGAATCAGTCCTGTTGCCAGCAATACTGGGAACTGAAGATGGTATAACAATGCCTTCAAAATTCTGAGGAAACATTTTTACAACATAGATTTTTATACCCAGCCATGCTATCTGCCTATCAAATTAGCCATCAAATATAAAGGTAAGATAAGGGCATCCAAGTTCTCAAAAAAAACTGTGGGAGCAAGATTTGCTGCATCAAAACAATGGAATAAAACAAAAATAGGAAAGAGGGCATTGGGAAACAGGGGTACCAACACTGAAGAGAGGAAAAAGGTCTTCCTGCAGTGATAGTATAGGGAAGATATAGGATGATAGCTTCGGAGCAGACTGTATGATTCCACATATAAAATTCTAGAAAATGCAAACTAATCTATAATGATAGATAGTGGATTTGTGTTTGCCTGGAGATAGGAGTAAAGAGAGGGATAGATTATAAAAGGGTATGAGGAAACTTTGGAGGTGATGAAAATATTCAGTATTTTAATTATAGTAATGGATTTATCTGTGTATATATGTGTAAAAACTCATTAAATTATTCATTTTAAATATATGCATTACATCTGCAACAACATGGATGAACCTAGAGATTATCATACTAAGTGAAGTAAGCCAGACAAAGAAAGACAAATATCATATGATATCATTTATATGTGGAATCTAAAAAAAAAACACACAAAACGTGATACAAATGAACTTATATATGAAACAGAAGTAGACCCAGAGACATAGAAAACAAACTTATGGTTACCAAAGGGGAAAGGAGGGGAAGGGATAAATTAGGAGTTTGGGATTAACAGATACACACTACTATACATAAAATATATAACCAACAAGGACCTACTGTATAGCACAAGGAACTGTACTCAATATTTTGTAATAACCTATAAGGGAAAAGAATCTGAAAAAGAATAGATGTATAACTGAATCACTTTGCTGAACACTTGAAACTAACACAACATTGTAAATCAACTATACTTTAATTTAAAAAGAATAAGTATATACATTATACTGGACCTAAACTATACTCAATAAAGTAGTTTTAAAAATTTAGGAAAAAAATTTAAGAAAATGAGAGAATTAGTGAAGTGGAAGATTGGTCAGAGGGAGCTATCCACAAAGAAACCATAGCGATAAAAAGAAGGAACACAGGGCTTCCCTGGTGGCGCAGCGGTTGAGAGTCCGCCTGCCGATGCAGGGGACACGGGTTCGTGTCCCGGTCCGGGAAGATCCCACATGCCGCGGAGCGGCTGGGCCCGTGAGCCATGGCCACTGAGCCTGTGCGTCCGGAGCCTGTGCTCCGCAATGGGAGAGGCCACAACAGTGAGAGGTCCGCGTAACGCAAAAAAAAAAAAAAAAAAGAAGGAAGACAGAAAAGAAGGAATACACTGAGACGGTGTGATTGGAGTCCCCAAAAGAGAAAAGAGAAACACTTCACAACAGCAATAGCGAAAGCCTAAAGGAAGTGAAGTGGTATTGCCAAAGTGCTGGAAATCAAAATAACTACCAAACGAAACTCCTCTACCCTGAGAAAATATCCTTCAATATTAATGACGTCAGATAGAGATTTTCAGAAAAACAAACGCCAAGAGAGTTCTCAACAACAAACCCACACTAAAAGCAATTCCGTAGGGACTTCCCTGGTGGCGCAGTGGTTAAGCATCTGCCTGCCAATGCAGGAGACACAGGTTCGAGCCCTGGTCTGGGAGGGTCCCACATGTCGCGGAGCAACTAAGCCTGTGTGCCACAACTACTTAGCCCACGAGCCACAACTACTGAAGCCCACACGCCTAGAGCCCACATGCTCCACAACAAGAGAAGCCACCACAATGAGAAGCCGGCGCACCGCAATGAACAGCAGCCCCCGCTTGCCACAACTAGAGAAAGCCCGCGTGCAGCAACGAAGACCCAACACAGCCAAAAATAAATTTTAAATAAATAAATAAATTTTAAAATTTAAAAAAAAAAAGCTATTCCACAGGGTGTTTTTTAGACTGAGGGTCATTGACCCTACATGGAAGCTCAGAGATGCAGCAAAAGACAAAGCGCAAAGAAGTTCAATTTTTTTTTTTTTTCTGGCGAGAACCAAGGATCCATGAAGGAAAGTCAGGAGGTGAGAGGCTGAAAGATCCATGAACCCAGAGCACAAAGGTCCTGAATCCCAGGCGGGAGGAAGGAGGGAGAGCAACACAGAAATACGGAAGTTAAGCGAGAGGAAAAGGCAAGCCTTCAAGGACGGATGGAAAAGTTACAACGAAGGAGGTGAGTAACATTGAAATACTAGCTAGAGTCCAGACAGACGGTGATTCAACAAAAGCCATTGGGTCTGGGGTTCAAGAAGCCATAGGAATCTCTGAGAAGAGAATTTTAAGGAAATGATGGGGATGAGAGCCTGACGGCATAAATGAAAGAGTGAGCAGTAAAGGAAGCAGAAACGGCAGGCGCCACTTCCACAGGGAGACCTAACAAAGACCTACTTCTCCAACATAGAACGCCTGGTTACTCCCCTCCCAAGCCTGCCTCTTCCATAGTCTTCCATACATGGCCTTACTACCCAGTAGCTCAAGCCAAAATGCAGGCATAACCGTACACTCCTCTCTTTTCTCCATACCCCAGACCCAACCAATCAGCAATTCCTACTGACTGAAGTCCAACCTGCATTCTATACCTGACCATCCCATTGCTTAGTCCAAGTCCGAGTCTACCGTCCTCTCTTCCCGGAATAACCTTGAACAGGATAGGGGTGAGGGGATGCTTCCATTCCTGCCCCCTCTAACCCAGCCTCCCTGAAGTGACCCTTTGGGAGGAAAAATCAGACCATGTCTCTTCCCTGCTTAAAATCCTTCAATGCCCCCCACTGTGGTCAGAATAAAACTTAAATTCCTGACCACCACCCTCCCCTCCATGAGCCCCCCCCAACGCCGCCCGACTGAGCCTCTCCATCTCTTCCAACTGTCCTCCCCCACCTGCACCAGGTTCGTGCTCGCTGGCTCTCTCTCCCATCCCTGGAGCACACCAAACTTGTTCTTGTCTCCAGGCCTTTGCACTGGAAGTTTCTTCCTCTGGATATTGCAAAGCCAGATCCTCCTTGTCATTTGGTTCAAAATTACCTCCCCAGATAAATCTTCCATAACCAGCCCACTTCACATGACCTCCCTCCATCTGAGACGTTCCGGTATCACAGCACTGTGTTTTATTTTACTCATAGTACTTAGCATCTGTAGTTATCTTGCTTATTAACTAACTTGTTTATTGTCTGCGCCCCTCCCCCACACATTGGAGTGTTAATTCCACTAGAACAGAAATCACTTCCCTCTTGCAAATTGCTGAAAGGCCAATGCCCATTCCTGCATATTATCTCAAACTTAAAGATAAGCTGAGGGCTTCCCTGGTGGCGCAGGGGTTGAGAGTCTGCCTGCTGATGCAGGGGACACGGGTTCGTGCCCCGGTCCGGGAGGATCCCACATGCCGCAGAGCGGCTGGCCCCGTGAGCCATGGCCGCTGAGCCAGTGCGTCCGGAGCCTGTACTCCGCAACGGGAGAGGCCACAACAGTGAGAGGCCCATACCGGGGGGGGGGGGGGGGGGGAAGATAAGCTGAATAGACACTGTGGGGGAATGTACAGGGTATAAGAGACGAGTATAATAGGACTGCCAAGTAACACTGGGGGCCAGTTAAAGTCAGATAATGAAACCGAGCAGGACCCCACGGGGCTCCTGGGCACGGGAGCCTTTCTGTTCAGCCTCGATGACCTTCCCTGAGTTCCAAAAGGCAAATTCAGACAGTTGCTAATCAGGGAAGGGAGGGGATGCAGAGACAAGGGAGAGGCAGCCAAGAAACAATGGTGCAGCCTTGGGGCAGGTCCTGGTTCCACCTCAAGGGATGCACAAGACAATATCTTTGAACCCTTTTTTTGTTTGTTTGTTTGTTTGTTTTTGTGGTACGAGGGCCTCTCACTGTTGTGGCCTCTCCCGTTGCGGAGCACTGGCTCACGGGCCCAGCCGCTCCGCGGCATGTGGGATCTTCCCGGACCAGGGCACGAACCCGTGTCCCCTGCATCAGCAGGCGGACTCTCAACCACTGTGCCACCAGGGAAACCCTCTTTGAACCCTTTATAGAACTAAAACCCCCAACAAATGGAAAATGTCTGCAATTCTTCATTCCAGAGTAGACCACCTGAGGCCAGATTAAAGGAACCAGAGAAGTTTATCAAGAGATTCCCTGAGGCCAGATTAAAGGAGTACAGGTCCTGCACACACCCTAATCCTTATCAGTAACCCCAGCCTTGAACCATTGCTATAAAACTTCACACCAAGAATGCTTTGAGGTCATTTAGATTGTTTTTAAAACTGCTTGGTCCTCACATGAAAAAAAACATGTTTTGACTTTGTGGTGCTAAGGATTGATGTTGAAGGTTTATTCGGTCTACAGTCAGGTGATACTAAATTTTATTTTGGGATGTTGGCATTTTAGGAAGATCTAAAGTTGAGGTAAAAATCTTTAGCAGACAAAATAGCAAACCCTCCTTATTCATGTAAAATTGTGAATACTTGTATCCTCTACTATTTTCTTTAATTATTGGTCAGAGTTAGGCCAGACTATTCCATTCTAAATGAAAATTAAGCACTTTGGCCATTTGTTTTCTTAACAAATGCTAATCAAGTGAAAGAATAAGTATGACTAATACTAGTGTATCTATCAAATGTTTATGCTGTTTTATACATTTTGTGAGAAATTTTTGTTAATACCGCAATTAGGGAAATAAAGATTTAGTAAATTCTTTAAAAAAAAAAAAAACTCCTCACCAAATCCTCCCAGGTTGGGACACACAGTTTTGAGAGGCACAAGCCCGCTGTGTCCCCCTTTGCCTGGCAAAGCAATAAAGCTGTTCTTTGCTACTTCACCCAAAACTCTGTCTCCAAGATTTGATTCGACACCGGTGCACAGAGGTCGAGCTTTCGGCATCAATAAGCATCAACTTTGCACCTTCCAAGACTTTCCTCAGCTACTCTCCACAGCCTGGGAGGAGTGTGGAAAGGTAGATAAGAGAGACAAACCAAACTGGGAATGGATGTGATGGACAGAGCCAAAGGCCAAAGGATTATGACATCACTGAACTGCCGAGAAAGCAGATTGGAATGGGACCCCAGCTGGGAGCTGATGGATTAGGATAGATGAACACAGAGGGACCACGGACGTGAAGTTGCAAACAGCAGGGAAAACCAGTAAGTACCACGGGCACAACAGATGGATGACATTGACGTCGTAGGCGGAATGCTGAGCTCCAAAGGCAGAAGGTGTGACCTGAAGATTTTGGAGGCGCATACTTCGACAGAATGGCAAGGTCTAAAACGGGTGAGTCCCGAGGCCTCCAGTCCATCCCTGAACTGCTGCCTGCGCCTCCTGCCACCGCTGCCAAGGCTGCCCTATGTCACTCAAGCAGGTGTGGCTCTTCCTCTGGGTGACTCGACCCTCCTGCAATTATCATCTTGGCTAAAGAGTACGATGACGAGTCACTGAAATGCTAAGGGAAGAGATAACATCAAGAAAATTTAATTCTTGAGTGCCTGCGGATTCTCCCTTCTTTTCTTTAGCTAAGGTTTTTTTTTTTTTTTCTTAACTCCTCTTAACAGGGTTATCAGAGTTCACGAGGGGAGAGGGAGAGCAAGGCTATGAATGGCTGGCAGGCCAGCATGACAGTCCAATCTGGGCTCAGTGACAAGAGAATAAGAAAAAGATTATAGGTGACTTTTCCTCCTGAATTACAGAGAAGGGGGTGTGGATTCAGGCTGCTCACCTCATCTCTCCGTAACATCACTCCAGAAAAGGGGAAGGATTGTAGGGTTTCTAGTTGAGGCTGCCAGACGCAGGACATATAAAAATGCAGGACACTCAGTTCAACTTGAACTTCAGATAAACAATGAATTTTTTTTTAGTATATGTGTACGCCCCATGCAATATTACTAGCAATTACTCATTGTTTATCTGGAATTCAAATTTAATGGGCATCCTGTATTTAATCTGGGAACCCTAACCCTACATGCTAGACGGGAGGGCCCAGGGTCGGGTCCTTAAACGAAGGAAACTTCTTGAGTGGCTATGCTGAGAGGCCAGATGTTCTGGGGTCATTCTGAACATGATGACGGTAGAGGTGAACGTCCTTACATTTACTGTTTAACAATGAGAGAATTCAATAACAATTATGAAACTGCACAACTCGGGTTGGGACTTGAACCCAGGCAAAACTCAGATTTGGGACTTGAACCCACTGTCTTTCAAGTAAGATCACACACCTGGTGTCAGGACTTAATGAAGCTCAGGTTCTTTATGTCTCAGAGCAGAAGGAATTCAGTGAAAGGTAAAGTGGTAGGTAAGAGACATACACATTCCAGAAACAATGCAGTCCATCTCAAAAGGCAAGAGCAGCCCTGAGAGAAACACGCTCTACAGAGTCTGAGCCATCTCAGAAGGCGAGAGTCCCCCAAATATGGGGTAGTTAGTTTTTATGAGCTGGGTAATTTCACAGGCTAATGAGTGGAAGGATTATTCCAACTATTTTGGGGAAGGGGTGGGGATTTCCAGGAATTGGGTATTGCCCACTTTTGGCCTTTTATGGTTGGCCTCGGAACTGTCATGGCACCTGTGGGTGTGTCATTTAGCATATGCTAAGGTATTATAATGAGCAGATAATGAGGCTCCAGGTCCACTGGAAGTTGAATCTTCCGCCATCTTGGACCTAATCGGTTCCAACCAATTTTTGTGATATCCTCAACGACTGTGTTATTCTTTTAAAGGTTGTGCCCTGCCCCCTTCCCTCCTGTTTCAATTATATATACATATATAATACATACACACGTACATATACTTATATGAATGTATTCCATATTAGGCTTTGCAGCTAAGTGACAAATTGCTTTGCGGCTTTACCCAATAAAAAGAAAACAAAAGTGCAAGGGAGTGAACGTGGCTGAGTTTTGTCACTTGCTCTGGTGTGAGTAGTTTGTTGGACGTGAGTGTTAACTTCGAAATTTGTACTGCTCCTGGTTTTCATTATCTTGCCCACCATAGATTAGGGTTTTGGAAGGGAGAAACAAGAGAGCCAACCTCCCAAGTAAATATATTCTCAAGCCTGTGGTGTATCTAAGTTTATTTCCCATTTTTCACAACCACTTTGCAAGTAACCATAATACAAAATACTGCGGGCCCAAGAGAGGACAAAAACGCAGAGCATCCCTGAGTCACTATTTATTTTGTTAGAGTGGTGATGAAAACCAGGTCATTCTCAATCATAGCAACACAGACCTGGGCGTTCTGAGACATATGTTACGTTCCGTTCACGTAATTCCTAGAGGCAGTGTTTTCCAAAGCAGAGGGAAGATGGCAAAGGACTTCTCTACCCAGCTGAGCATTATAGCCCAATTAATGTCTACAAACCCGAGGAAAAAAGGAGTATCATAACGTTGTAGTTTTCCCCCCAGCCTCTCGGTAAGAAATTCTTAAAAACCAGCAAATGTCAGCGTGCAGTTCAGCCCTCATCACTGCTCTGCAATGGAGAAAAAAGGAAAAACCATAAAAAATTGCTGGAATAGCTGATGGAATATGAGTGTCTGTGAAAGAAAGCTGTTGTGAGGAAACCTCACGCAGTTAAAGAAAAAGCTCTTAATTTACAACCTGGGCTGACAGTCTGTTCCACACTGACTCAACAGTCTTGAATAACCAGTCTCAGCACACCTAAGGGTCTCATGCCAGAAGATTCTTAACAGGGCTGGGCAACTTGGAAGGGACCATACACAGGCCCAGATGGTGCACATCTGGTCAAAAATTAGCAAGAGAAAGAAATCAACTTCTCAAATCCACAGACAGGTGTTTGGGGCTTCCCAGGAGGCCTGCTTAGGAAGGGCAGCAATGGATGGTTCTAAATCGATGGTTTACAAACCTTACTGAGAATTAATGAAGAATCGGTACAGGGCAGCAGGAACCAAACCGGTGACAAGATCATGGGAGCTCTCCTGTCCACCTCCTCTTGATAACTGCATCATGTAACCAAGACATCTTTAACAACGCACCGAGCAGCAGGCAGCAGACTGAAACCAATCAGGCTCCGACGCTAAATTATGATACAAATTTCCAAGAGAACAGCTCTGTGATAGGGTCTGTAGGTATACAAGCAGGCCAGAGACAATTATAGCGGGAACCCAATGGCTACTGCCTCCTCATTTAAGCAGCAGAAAAATGGCCAGGTGCCCCTAAATATAGGGCAATGATAAAAAATGAAAATGAGGAGGCCCGTACTCTGGGCAGGGTTCCGGGTGGTCAAAAGAAAAGGCGAAGACCACTGAGGCAGGAACACATGACATTCTGTAAGTTTCCTGTGACAAGTCAGCAAGTGGGGCCGGGAGTAGCCTCCCGCGGGGGGTTGGGGGGCGGTGCTGGCGAAGCGGCCCAGGTGGGGCTATATTTGGGATCCGGATGCGCCCCGCCCTGGTGGCCGGCGGGGGATACAGGGGGTGTAGCAGGGGCCTATCTCCCCAGTGCCCAGACAGTGACGACCCCCGGGTGTGACCGCAAAGTCGTCCTCTCCAGCCCGGGCACAGCCCCTGGGCGCCCCGGCTGGGCTTTAGATCCAGCGCAGCACGTGCAAGGGCCGGAAGCGCCGCGTCCCGCCCCCGGCCGCGCGGGGGAGCAGGGCGCAGGCGCGCTTCTTCAGGGCTGGGCGGCGGCGGCGCGACTCCGGGCCGCCAGGGGCCGCTGTGGAGCGACCTCACGGGCCCACGCCGTCTGGACCGCGAACGGCCGTCCCTCTTGAGCACGGCCTTGCCCGTTTGGCGGGGTGAAAGGTTGCGAAGATGGCGACGGCCTTGAGCGAGGAGGAGCTGGACAATGAAGACTATTACTCGTTGCTGAACGTGCGCAGGGAGGTGAGGCCTGCGATGGGCCGCTGTCGGGGCTGAGGCTAGGCCGGGTCGCTCAGGGGGGACCGAGCTGGCGGCGACCGCCCCGTTCCCGCCTCGGGCGGCCGGAGCCTGGCGGGGAGGCCGCGTGACCCCGGCTGACGTGCGCGATCGCCGGCCGGCCGGACTGTCCCCACCGCCCCGACCCTTGCGCCGGGGATGTCCTGGCCGGCCTCTGCCCCAACTCTCCGCGGTTGGTGCGCCGCGTGCGCTGTGTCAGGGCAAGGCCAGAGGCCCCCGCGCCCCCAGGAGGGAACAGGGCCCCCGAGGTGGACGTGGAGTGGGGGTCCAAGTCCTCCGGGACCCGGTGCCACGCTCGGCTCACACACCCGCCCAGGTGCTGTGTCATCGCCCCCAGCCCGCAGGGTGGGAAACCGAGTCTTAGGCACCAAGGTCAAGGCTACCCGGGAACCTCCCCAGGACTCTGTCCGGTCCCTGCGTCTTCCATGGGGACATCCCGCCTCTGAAGTGAGTCCAGGCTCAGAGGCAGGTGTCTTGTGTCCTCCTTTTGTGCAGCTGTCCAGAAATTCAAGGAAGAGTCTCCCGGACAAATAGCCTCATTTCGGAGGCCCAGGTTAGGAATAAGCTAGGAAACAAGTGATGCCCCAAGCACGTCCTCGACATGTGCGCCCGTTTCCTCACCGGATGAAAGATAACACGAGAGAGTCTCACACTGTGTCTGGCACTTAGTAGGGGCCCAGTAACTTTCCTTTCTTGTTGATTCTCCATTTGAGGTCAGCGTGAAGGTCAGGGAGGCTTCCAAGGTCAGGTCACGAGGTGGATTATTTCTTTCTAAACTGCTGGGTTGGGTCTTCCCAGCCCTGCCAGAGAACCTCTAATTTGGGCTTAGATTTTCCAGTGAT